>NC_136059.1:1089553990-1090227157 GCF_964261635.1 Lissotriton helveticus | reverse complement strand
CCCCACTAGCCAGACTAATTAGAACTTTCGGGATGGAGGTAGTTTCTTATGCAGATGACACCCAAATCCTCGTCTCTCTTTCCCATTCAGATGTACCAACTGCCTCCAACTTTAGATCTTGCATGGAGGCGGTTGGTCAGTGGATGATCCAGAATTCACTTAAACTGAATGGGGAGAAGACTGAGGTGATGGTGTTTGGAGGGAAAGAGAACATCTGGTCAGCCAGCTGGTGGCCTAACTCGCTAGGAGAGTGCCCTTCCCCCACGACATCTGCTAAGAATCTTGGGGTGATGATAGACCCTGCCCTGGATATGGGCAGACAGGTTAGTAGAACCATCTCCACCTGTTGGCGCTTAATCCACACCCTGCGAAGAATTAGGAAATATCTATCTCAGCAATCCAGAAAGCAAATAGCTGTCGCACTTATCGGCTCACGACTGGACTACTGTAATGCGCTGTATGCGGGACTAAACAGGAGCCTGCTGCAGCGCTTGCAGGTAGTCCAGAATGCCGCGGCCAGATTTGTTCTGGATGTTCCCAGACGCTCCTCGGCCACGTTGGCCAGGAAAGCGCTGCATTGGCTACCGGTAGAGCACCGAGTACGGTTTAAAGTCCTATGCATGACCTATAGAGCCATTGCAAAGAACAGCGACACGGGAATTGGTTCCATCATCTCCCACTACACTCCTGGAAGGGACTTGCGCTCCTCCAGGAAACTGCTCCTGACAGTTCCCCGCATACGAAGAGCCAAGTGGGGTGGCAGGGCCTTCTCCACCCTGGCCCCTAAATGGTGGAATGATCTCCCTCTGGATCTCAGGTCCCTACCCTCCCTACAGAAATTCCGAAGTGCCCTTAAAACTCGCCTCTTCCTGCAAGCCTATGTGTAAGGATGCATGTTTCCTTTTTTAGATGTTATTGTTAGGCGCCTTGATACCTGCGGGTTATTGTTTTGCGCATTATAAATTTGTATCAATCAATCAATCAATCTATCCTATTTGGCTACCTATACATGGAAAAGTTTTGACCCAAAAACCAGAACCATGCAACAAAGTACAAAAAGTGAGAAGAATGGAGAAGGGAGGAACAACTCCATATACCTATAGAAAGCGAGGTATGTATGCTTTATAAAAGTAGAGACATGTAATTGGCTTTCATATAAGAATTAGTTCACGATATTAGATTTAATTACACATGTTCTCAATTTAATTTTGATCTGTGCTTTCTATAGGTATATGGAGTTGATCCTCCCTTCTCCATTTTCCTCACTTTTTGTAGTTTGTTGCATGGTTCTGGTTTTTGGGTCAAAAATTTTCCATGTATAGGTAGCCAAATGGGAAATATTGTATAGTCACAAATCTGTGGAATAATTGGCTGTTTATGATAAAAATGATGTAATAACTAGCCCTGGGCGTCCGATTCGGCTACGCCCACGGAGTAGGCGTAGTGTTGCCTTCTACGCATTTTGCGTAGACAGCGTAGCCGGCAACACTACGCCCACTCCGTGAGCGTAGCCGAGTCGGCCGCCACCCGCCTCCCTCCCGCCCTCCACTAGATACTTTATTTAAGCAATTACAGTGATTAAAACAATTTTAAAGCACTTACCTTGTCCGGGGCTCGTCCGGGGCTCCCTCTTTGAATAGCGTCCTTTTCCTGGATACCAATGCGCATGCGCGGCCGCCCGCGCATGCGCATTGGTATCCAGGAAAAGGACGCTATTCAAAGAGGGAGCCCCGGACGAGCCCCGGACAAGGTAAGTGCTTTAAAATTGTTTTAATCACTGTAATTGCTTAAATAAAGTATGTAGGGGAGAGCGGGAGGGAGGTGCGTAGTGGGGCTACGCGGAGTGCGGGAGTGGGCGTAGCTTCTCGCCCTCTCCGCGTAGCTCTGCGGAGCCCCACTACGCCCACTACGCCCAGGGTTAGTAATAACGCTAACGATGTCGATGTGTGTTTGTTGGAAATTTACCTTTTTGCAGGGTTATCCCCAAACTTTTTTCTTCTTCCTCCCTTATTTTTCCTGACCCGTGGTTGTTGGCAATAGGACTCTGGGCACTTTACCACTGCTGACCAGTGCTAAAGTTCATATGCTCTCTGTATAAATTGTTGCTGTGATTGGGTATCCACGATTGGCATATTTGTATTACAAAGAAGTCCCTAGTAAAGTGCACTGAGTGTGCCAGGGCTGGGGATTCAAATGCTACTAGTGGGCCTGCAGCACTGATTGTGCCACCCACATGAGTAGCCCTAAAATGGTGTCTCAGGCCTGCCACCACAGTGCCTGTGTGCAGTCTGTGAACTGCCATGTCCTCCTGGTCAGTGTCCCCACTGACCAGGCCTAACACTTCCTGTTCTGTGCACATTGGCCACCCCTAGGGAAGGCCAAAGGTACCCCCCTGGGCAGGGTGCAGTGTATGTGAAAGATAGAGCATGTACTAGTGCAGGTGACATGCTCTGGTAGTGAATTACAGCCATTTTCGTTTATCACTATTTTAAGGCTATCTTGCCCATAGGCTATCATGGAGAATGCTGTGTTCAGTGGTTACCTGCATATCTTCCCATATCCACAAGATAGGACATAAAAGTCTGGTATCCCTGAACTCAGAATTTAATAACACATCTTTTAGGCAAGGTGGTTTTTAAATCCTGTGTTTGAGAACAGCACTTTTAGAAAAAAATGTCTGTTCTCTTGTCTGACCTTTCTATGTGCCTTGGCCTGTTTGTGAGTTGACTGTTTGGTTTGTGAGTGACAGGGCTGGGGGATTCCAGGAGACAGAATGGGTCCTCCCAGTGGTGAAAAGAGAGATCTGCATCTAGATGGGAGGGAGGAGTTGCACTTGGGACCTGAATAGGCTGTGCCCACCCCCACAGTGCTGGCTCCGCCCCCTGTGGTGCATCTGATGTTTCTGCTCTGCACTGTGAAAGGAGAGAAGGAATCATGTCAACAAAGTGCTCCAGGGCTGTGCTTTCCCTCCACAATGCTGCCTCCACCTCATGTGGGGTGTCTGATGTCTCTGCTCTGCACTCTGAAAGGAAAGGAGAAGCCAGGTAAACAAAGTACTCAAGGAACACCCAGAACTGGTTCAGACCGGGCTCAAAGCCCTCCTGGACAAAGGGAATAAAGACTTTTTGGGGTATAAGTACAGGACCCCAGACTACAGAAAATTAGATCATCCTGGAATCAAGAAGGAACCTCTGCCAAGAAGTAAGCTGAAACTGAAGAAGGAAGACTGTCCTGCTGTTGCTCTGCTGGACTGACCTGCTGTTGCTTTGCTGCCAAAGAGAGGGGAAGGCTTTGTGCTGTGTCCCCTTGCTTGAAGGGATCTCCAAGGGCCTGAGAAGAGCTGGCTCCCTGTTAAGAAGTCCCAGGAAAAAAAGGACTTCACCCCCAGCTTCCCTGAACTCTGCTGAGAGAGTTCTGTCCTTCCTAGAGTGCTTGGGCCAGTTGTGGTGCCTCTGAAAGTTGTACCTGTGTTGGGAAGCTGGAAACCAAGATTTTAAAGACTTTCTGCAAGTTTTATCACATCGCTCGCTTGCGGGGCGCATCCCCATCAGTGCGAGGACATTCCCGCCGCTACGAAGGCCGAGATCATCGCAGTGCCTGTATCCGCTGCCAGAGTTGTTGCATCCTTCATTTGCGGGACGCACCCGTCCGGTGCGGGAAGATTACCTATGCTGCGAGCATCGTCGCAGAGCCTGTCGTCACTGGGTGAGCTCGTCGCACCGCTTGCTTGCGGACCACCATTAAGTGTAATGGGGTAACCCTGTGAACCTCAGAACCTGGGCGGGTAATTAAACAAACAACAATGGTTCTGTCGGAAAGCACGATTCAAATCAATGTAGTACTTAATACATACATATAGTTACAGTATCCCATGAAGGATACAAGCAATCATTACACACTGACCACAGAATTAGAAAAATACGTCTTTAGTATTCAAAATTCTTTTTTCAAATGCTTTGTTTCTGCAATGAATCAAAATATGCTGTCCAATGTACAAGAAATACATAGGCTGTGAATACATAAAGTGTATAGGTCGTGACTGGTGAGTGAGTGATCATAAGTGAAAAAACATAAATACATATATACATAAAACAACATTTTTTCCAGAATATCCAATATAGAGCACAATAGTCAACTGGGCTTTGAATTATTCCTTTTGTTCAGTGAGACTTTGTGCTGACTGGTATATAACATAGAACGTCCACGTTTTGACCCTGGGGACGATGTGCTGATTTATGCGCATGTAGAGCGGGTCTTCATCAGGACTGGAGGCGGTTGGACAGCCTTATTTTGAGGTATATTATTCCTCTGGTCTTCTAATGTTGATGGTGCATGTCAGCCGACAAGCACCTGGGGTACTCCCTGGTTCCTATTAATCCATGGAGGTTATTCTACACCAGCGGTGCAGCATGTTTAACGGTCTCCGACAGAACCATTGTTGTTTGCTTGCGGATCACATCACGTCGCTGGAAAGATCGTCGCAGAGCCATCGCATCGAGGAGCTGCGAGAGGAAGATCACCGCTGGATCACGCATCGTCGCCCTGGAGATCGTCACAGCCCCCAAAGATCATCGCATCATGCCTTTGCGAGCTTTTTCACTACGGAACCTCCGCACCGGAATCCATACAAGGTATCGCCTCCCTCCCCATACAGACGGATTCATCGCAACACGCCCGCTACATCCAGCGGGGTTGTCTCATCGCCTCCCCAAGGTCTCAGGAGTGACGCATTGCTTGTTTTCCACCGCACCAGGTTCTGTTTTGGAACTTTGTCACATTTAAAGGTACTATTGGCTAAACGTGGCGCAACTGTGAACTTTTCACGCAACTGTGGATTATTTTAACGCAACCTTAAGAACTCTTTTGCAACCATAATCTTGAACTGTGTATGTTGGATTTTTGTCGTTGTGGTCTTGTTTAGTTTAGATTAAATAACTTTATTTATCTAAACTGTTGTGGAGTCAGTTTGTGGTGTTTTCACTGTGTTACTGTGAGTGTTGGTAAAAATACTTTACACATTGCCTTTGATAAGCCTTGACTGTTCGTGCCAAGCTACCAAGGGGTGAGCAGGGGTTATCTCAGAGGGTCTCCTCCTTACCCTGACTAGAAGCAAGGGTCCCTATTTAGACAGTGGTACCTACCTCTGCCAACTAGAGACCCCCAGTTCTAAGAGTGTTCAAGAAAATGGTTTTGAATTGGTTTTAAATGTTTGTTGATAATATTTTAAATAGTGTTTTTATGTACTTTTGTAGCCCTAAAGAAGTCTGTGTGAGGACGAAACGCGTTTGCGGTTGCAAAACGTTTAAAAATAGAAAAATGAAGGATGGAATTTAACACGATCACATAACATTGACTCTTCATTAGGAATATATTCGCATCTTTGAAACTGCTTAATTTTCATTACTTGACTTTTAAAGTGTGCTGGGCTAATTTTGTCTATTGTGGATTTGGGAAAGCCGATTGGATCACGACTGGCTTCCCAACTTTTGGAGGTATAGGGGAATGTGCCTCAAGCCCCTTCTGCACCTTTTTGTATTTGATAAATAGGGATGCTAGGACTTGTGCAGGAATTTGTGGTTTGATCCCCAACAATTTGTGTAATAGGTATCAAAATCCACGATGGCTACCCAATGAGCACCATTAATTGGCAACCAACTCGCAAGTTCGAAATCTGTTTACATATCCCACACTTAGGACCATACTATAGAAATAGAGTACTGCGATGGGTAGATCCAACCCACTCTTAGGACCACACTATAGAAATAGAGTATTGCGATGGGTAGCCCCAACCTCTGAAAACATTCCATGACTCTCTTTGTTATGCATCTAGAATCAATATTGATCAGCGCAGTTTTAAAGAAAGAACATCAGGACATAATAACAGAGTCAGTCAATTTTAGATGGCTTGATTATTGTATTAATATTCCAAAATCAATGCATATAAGTAACATTTTAAGCATTTCAGTCAAGAATCTTACAGCATGCACTATGAAACCACATATTTAATCAAAGTTCCTAAGTCCAGAAGAGGGTGAGTATCACAGAATCAAAATACAGGCTCCTACCACCATTGAATGGCAAGAGGATGGTTCCTTCTAGAATAAACTCACATTATACGGAGATTGCAGATTCCTTCCACCATCGAAGGCAAAGGGATGGTTTTGGTCTATTAACAGCGTTCAAAAGATAAAGCTTAAAGTGGTCTAGTGGCAAGTCCATAACTAAAAGGAAAAAGGCAACATCTGGTTGCTCACCAGACAGTCCAAGAAAGGTCTACAGTCAAAATCATTAGCAAGGACCAAAAATATGGGGCATAGAAAAAAAAGGTGGTCGGCAAAGAAGGATTTGAATCAGTCTGCTAAGTGTAGAAGCATCAAAGGTAGTCAAAAAATAAGAGCCAGGAGGATGGTACTTAAAATCATAGAAAAAGCATAGGTCTGAGAGTTCTAAAAAGCATTCTCCATGCAAAAAGGAAAATAGAGTGCATCCTCGAAATGTGATGCAGTGTCCTGCCCTTTCTTTTGGGGTCTCTCTTTATATAAGCTTCATGACGCTCCTGATGACCAGTCATCACACTATAATGGTCGGATCCTCATGTAGTTGATAATTCGATCAGAAAGTACAAGATGTTCGATACTTCAGGATGATTTCTACTGTCTCTTTCATCTCTACAGGTTAGTCGACAAAGGAATTTAACAATGATGCAAACCACAAGGTCTGCGCACGGTTTAGGCTCTCAATAATTCATCCCACAATGAACACTAAAAGAATGTCCTTAGTTAATCAAAATGTTCCACATGCAGAAAAGATAAAGCTGCATTTGAAGACAATGTGCGAAGTCCATTGAATTCAGCTGTGACATGATGCAGTTCAAGAAAGAACATGAATTAATGTATTCAAAACTAATGTTTCGTTTTCAGTGAAATAAACTCCTAATTAGAATCAAACATAATGAAATAAATCAAGCAATTAATGTTAAGAAATAATGGCAATATTCATTAGTGTGTAATTACATAGAAGGTATTAAGCCTAAATGAGGCCTACTTCTACAAAATTTCAAAAATTCATAAATTATTCTTAAAATGTATTTTACTGAAATTGTTTTACCGTTTTCATAATGCTAATAGTGTTTATTATCACTACTGAAAATATCAGCAATATAAGTAATTGAAACTCATTTTTTCACCACTTTTTACTCATGATGCATTATAATGAAAGGCAATAGAAATTCTAAGTGATAACAATATTATTGCATTATTCTGTCCGTAAAAGTATTCAAAACCATTATCTTTCATATAGGCATTATAATATTTTTGCATTTCTTTTTCTCTTCTTGTAGTTGTTTCTAGCATGCTTTTACAGTGGTGTTTCTCATCTCTGTGTCATTTTCCCAACACGTGCGAAGTGAACACTCAGGTTTATGTGTCTAAATCAGTAAATATATCATGTAAAGAGTAATAAGATTTTGAGCTCCTTCAATGTGTTGGAGATTGATCAAAGTACTAGCTACATGTCATCATTCATTCATTAATCTTTATTCGGATATGCATTATCCATAAAAGTACAAACATTACTCATAATCACATAAATAGTCCATCATCATTAAAATATTAAAATAAGACTCATCATTAAAACTAATCAGTTAAAATATTACTAAATCATCCATAACTTTGATATCATCAATGATATTAAAGTGACAGTGTGCAAAGTGCAAAATGTTTCACAGAAGAGCAGCTAGGAACGGGCAAGTCATTAAATCTCGAATCTCAAAAAGGTTGCAATTAGCAGCATTGAATAAAAGCGCAAATGTGCATAGTGCAAAATATAAATACAAGCAATACAAAATCCAAAAAATACATATGGTACAGCCTAATCCAGCAATCATCAATTCATAGAAGAACGTGAGCGGATGGCCATTTTCAGGAAAGTGCACACTCGATATATTATGTCATCATCTTTAAGCTGGAGAATAATTTTGTATGCAACCTTAAAATCCGTTGTGCCCTTTGCCGTGAAAAACGGTATCAATAACTGCATACTGTAATTTTGATAAAAAGAGCAAAAGAACAAAAAATGTAACATAGACTATTTTCCTAAGTTACCACATGGACAAACCAAATTCTCAATATTAGGTTGATAACCTACAGGGAAGCACAACAGATACTTTATTGAGCCCGATCTAAGACGAAAAAGAAGACTTCGCTCCCAGCGTGTAATATCTCTTAAGAGATAACTAATGGGAGAGCACAAAGGAAATCCGCCCTCGCCTGTCATTAAAATATAATGTTTCACGGATACTTTGGCGGATTCCTGAGCATGTCTTACATCCCCGTAATATTTATATAAAACTTTGCGGATAGTCTTTCCATCAATTCCATCTAGTTGCTCAGGATTATTAAAAATGTGGTCAAGATTGACCGCAGTCAAATTTGCCCGTACTTGGGCCAGCCAAGGGATATCACTGCCCTTATCACATTTTAGGCAATCAGCCAAAATCTCCCTTGTTAAAGCGGCTGCTGGATTTTTCCAAACCTTTAGCCAAAACAGAACAGGGCGGGACCTAATGTAATCCTCCAAGTATGGCATTCTTAACTCATTATGGCATACAAAGGTGGGTGATGAAATTGGTAGGCGCAAAAGTCTCCTGCAAAATCTGTTTTCTTCGGCCTGGACACTTTTCAAATTTATATGGCCCCAAATTTCAGCCCCATAGGTCATGGTTGGTACACATTGTGTCCTATAGATTTTGAGTAGGGACAGTACCACCTAAAATCTTTTCGGTTGGGGGAGATTTATCACTGAGTTTATGGCTCTTGAGAATTTAGTCCGTCCGTAAGCCAAATGTGGTGTCCAGGACCCATTATCGGAGAATTGTAAGCCCAATAAGGGAAAGTGCGAGTGCATATCAAAGAATCAGTGCCCAAGATAATAGTATTAATGGAACGTTTCTTAGGGCCACAACACATTAAAAAACGATTTTTTTAAATTTGTGGAGATGTCCAAATTATTCATAAAAACTACAAATCCCCTAACTAAAATTCTCAAGGCAATAGGTGTTCGACCCATTAAAACAGCATCATCTGCATATAGTAAGGTGGGCAGTTTGTTCCCATTTATTATAGGGACATCGGTGGTTTGGTTAGACAGGACATTATAAAGTTCATTAATATATAAAATGAATAAAAGTGGGGCGAGAACGCACCCTTGTCTAACGCCTCTCCCAACCACTATGTCTCCTGACACTGCCCCATCCATACTTATCCTTACGCGAGCCCTTAAGTCCCTATGCAGATAAGCTAAACAATACACCAAATCTTTATCTAATCCATAGTCTAAAAGGCATTGCCAAAGCCTGGATCTATTAACAAAATCAAAAGCGGACGAAAGGTCCATAAATGCCAGGTAGAGAGCACTGTGTCGGGTGATGGTGTATTTCCCTATGATTAAATTAAGATACAAACACTGTTCCACAGTACCAAGGTGACTACGAAAACCCAACTGACATTTATGTATTATATTTTCATCCTCTGCCCAAGTTCTGATTTTGGTAACTAGAACTCTCCCCAATATTTTAAAGGTGTTATCGATTAGGGAAATGGGTCTGTAACAGCTTGGATTAGATCTATCTCCTTTTTTAAAAATGGGGATAATTACAGATGTGGACCATGTATTTAAAATTTTTGTCGTGATTAAGTTATTAAAAACATTAAGTAGCAAAGGAGCCCAGAACTCTGGCCTAGATTTTATAAGATCAATAGACAGCCCGTCCGGGCCTGGGGCTTTATTTCCCGCACTCTGCAGTATTGCCTCCTCGACCTCGGTCGAAATTTGGATTTGAGTAGGCACAGAATTTTCCAGAGTGTCTTCGCATTGGGGCGAGGAAGCACATATTTTCGAGAAATTAGCAACCCACACTTCACTAGTAATATTACAGCTTATGGTGGTGGATGTATTCCCAAAAGTTCTCAAGAACTTAGTGGCAGACCAAAAGTTATTTGTATTATTAAGTTTAGCAGCACAGGCCAGGTTATTCCAATACTCTTTTAAGACCACGTCTCGACTTAATTTTATTACACTTTTATA
Organism: Lissotriton helveticus; assembly: GCF_964261635.1. NCBI lineage: Eukaryota > Metazoa > Chordata > Amphibia > Caudata > Salamandridae > Lissotriton > Lissotriton helveticus. The sequence continues at coordinate 1,090,217,074 of NC_136059.1, read as the reverse complement.
ATTATACCTTAAAGTTTTAATAAGGGTAGGATCTCTAGGGGAAACTGATAAAGCTGCTCTGAGATCCCTATTAGGCCTAGAGCAGATGTTATCAAACCACCTAGGATCAGATTTGTGTAGGGCTGCCGGTCTGGAGATCAGTTCTTTAATGCCTGCGCATAGTAGAGTAAAAGCAGAAACTGCCTCTGGGTTGGGCTCAGCCAAAGTGAGACAAGTCTCACAGAGAGATGGATAATTTTTTACCATCTTCTGGAAGACCTCCCTACAATCCATGCCCTTCCATTTAACTCTTAAACTATCAGTTGAGAGTTCTAAGTTTCCTGCTCCCAGTTCCCTTCTAATATTTGGTCGCAGGGCTACCCTTAACGAGACCATAATGGGATTATAAAAATAAAAGTGAATGCCCTGGCCTCTACCTCAACTATATAGTCTTCTATTGATGGAGGTATGAAGACATAATCTATAGTTGAGGCTCGTCCTAAGTCTCTATAGGTGGGTAGTGGATTATCATTAGTGTTTACGGCGGCAATGTCCATCACATTTAGAAGACTGCTGTTTGATAGGTGGTCTAATAGCTCATATCCTCTCTTGCACGGGTTGTGTAAGATAAACTGGGGAGAACTCCCAGTAATTCCTTCTCCTATCTTTGCGTTGAAATCTCCCCCCAGGCATATCCCTGCCAGTTCGTACTTTCCCAATTAATTATCCAGGTCCTGAACAAAGTTAAAAAGGTGAACGAAGTTTTTGGTGTAGCTACATGTCTGTCACCAAGCTTTGTGTATCCTCACGTGCAAATGTCAGCACTAGACAGGACTCAATAGACTATAAAAGTAAACTGAAACTTCTATCTGCTCTGAACCTTATCTGAACCTTTAGCTTAGCAAACCAGGCTGATGTTTATTCAAAACGTTATAAGATATGACAATTGAGTAGTACACTCTTGTCTTACTTATAACTGAAAATGTAAGCCAGAATAAAATAAAATATGTTGGCAATACTAATGCTTGTTCCAATTTGCCATCAGATACATATTTTTACTTGTGCCTACTTCCGACCCCTTGCATGGGTTTTTTACTGCATCATTCTACTTATTTGCACCAGGGAATCATAGTGTGAAACCCCTGTATTTATGCCTGGTAGGTATTCTTTTGCGGAAAGCTGTTGGGTGCAAAACAAGACATTTGGGGGCATGAACATATGTTTATGTCAGAAAACGGCTTTCTGAATCAAGCCCTCTGATATTTCATATAAGAGTAAAATACTCCCTTCTGTCTTTTAGATAAGATTTAACCCCTTAAGTGCTGCCGTCGGCCAACGGTCGTCACGGGCACTACCTCCCCAGTGCTGCGTGCGACCGCTGGACGTCCAGTTCAGCACCGGATAATGGACAGCGCAGCACTGGGGAGGTTTGTTTACTAGCTCCCAAGTGGTTAAACACTCTCCTTTCCACCATTTCTCACTGATGGTGTTACTTTAGAATTCTTTATTACCATGTTTTTGTACACAAAAACGTGCCCATCATGTAAAAATGGTTTTGTATTATGTACCCCATCATAAGACCCCCACAGCTGGGGGAGGAAGGAAAAAGAGGGGACAGGGCCACCATGTACTGTGCTCTACTAATCACTAATGTGACACACAAAAAGCAATCCTCGTGTAGAGTAATGGATACACCGAGGAAAATATCCAATCAAGGGTTCGCCATTAATGTCTAGATGCAACTTCTGACAAGCAATACAAATATTTTGCATTATGTATCATCGGCTTCCTAAAGGGACCAGCAGAAGGGTCCACAAGCAACCCCAGACCGTTTCCTCCTTACTACCTTCATCCGCACCTTCACTTCACTTTTGCATGCCCCTACATAGTGCATACTGATGGAGTGGAGCATTGAGCGCATGACAAAGCCATCTACGCAATACACTGTCACAACATCGATAAAGAAAAACCCAAACAGCTCTCAACAACATTCGTATTTGAATGTGCAGAATAATGTCTCAACCAATCAGTGGCTAGACATCCGCAGCTGTTCTTAATCATTTGATTGTCTTCTTGTCAAGTAAATGTCTCATTAGCCCTTCACAATGGCATCTAACACCAACCCTCCTTTTAACATAGCTGTGTCTCTATGACTGTACTCTCTGCCAATCTAGATTTTCAGCTTCCTGTGCATTCTTCCTACTTATTTGCTGATATGGTCAGCCAGAAGGTGTGGCTGAAAGGTGGAGAACTATGAACAGTCCAAGCAAAGTAGTTAACTGTTATACATTTTGCACAAAAGACTTTGGTTAATTTTTACAGAATAAGATCAAATTTGTTTGCATGAATGTAGTTACCCAAGATGTATTCGCATTTCATTCTGTATTGGCCGACCAAAGGAAATGGCCATATATTTCAGAATATGTAGAATTATGATGCTAAAGCTGCATTTAGAGCAAATAACTTAGTATAGTACGATAAATGTCTGTTACATTCATTGCAACCCCACTTACATTTCGGTCACTAACCAACTACAAAATAGCATATATTTGTCTATGGCATGTATTTGTCCTCTCCACAACATGTCAAGAGATTGATTGACGTGTTTACCTGAAGAAGATTTACACAATGAAAAGCCTGAGTGAAAAACATTTAACACGATGAAGCCAAAAGCAATATGTTGATTTTCTCTATCCCGTAGAAATTAATTGTGTCATATAAAATATAATAGTCTAGAAAACCTTCTCGTGCTAATATTGAGAAACCTACATAAGAATATCTGTTTGTCTGATTGAGTAAGTGCTCAGATACCCTCAGCTTGTTGGCACTGAACAAACTATTAGAAGTGAACTTAATATAGTTCTCCTAATGGCAGAGTCCATTCATGGAGGTACTCTGGCAAGCACAACAAAGTGTTCCATCGAGTGCTAGTGGAAGGCCACCAGGATGCATCTGACTCCATGAAAGCAAGGCTATTTCCCACATGGTTTACAAACAGATCAATGAAGTTCTGGGTACCTCTTCTCTTCTCTAGGCTTTCTAGCTCCTTACATAGGTATTGTTCCAGAGACCACACATGGACAAGAGAACATCAGATATGGTGGATCTACGATGCTTAAATTGGATGGACACTGATTTATAGGCCCCCGTTTGCCTGTGATAAGGGTTATTGTTAGAAATGGCATCCTTTGGCGTGATTTCCCCCATCTTTTTGCTTCTGATCTCTTGTTTTTTACTGTGTGCTGAACTTTGTTTTTGCTGGTTCTAGGACTCTGGCCACTTTACCACTACTGACCATTGCTAAAGTGCATAGGTTCTGTACCTAAAATGTAATGGTATTTGTTTTGTTCATAACTGGCATATTTGATTTAGTAGTAAGACCCTAGTACAGTGCAGTGTGGGTGCCCATTGCTCGTAAAGCAGATAATACTAGTGGGGCTGCAGCACTGATTGTGCCACCGCCATCAGTAACTCATTCAAACCGGTCTCAGGCCTGCCACTGCAGAGCCTGTATGTGCAGTTTTAAACTGGCAGTTTGACCAGGCAAGTTCACTTACTTTCCAGGCCCACAACTTCCCTTGTGTTACATGTAAGACACCCCTAAGGTAGGTCCTAGGTAGCCCCAGGGGCAGGGTGCACTGTATTTAAAAGGCAGTACATGTACTGGTGAAATTACATGTCCTGGTAGAGAAAACTACAGCAAGGCCTATCTCTCCTATAAGTTAGCAGTGGACCTGCCTTGTAACATCTTACAAGTGTATCTGCCAATTGGAAGAAGATAGAAAATTGGAATTTGATTTCTCTAGAATCACAATTTAAAAACACATCTTTTAGTGAAGTTAATTTTTAAATTGCAGGTCTGAAAATGCCACTTTTAGAAAGTTGTGCACAAAAAAGGTGTGGGGTCCTACTACTGGTCAGCCTGGACCTCAATAGTTGCAAAACAGAACAAAGTGGCTGATCAGGATTATTAATGATAAAATTTGAAACCACACAGCCAAAGCATGCCGTGTAGCCAAGGGATTAAATATTACCCAACAAATTTAGTACATTTTCAGAATGATTTTGTATTATTACATGGAAAACACATGACATCAGATAGACACTCCATCATAACAGTTAGTGCAAAAACGTGGAAGGATATATACAAGTATATACAACTATATGACAATAAAGTAAACATACACTTAAGGAAAACATATAATCAAAATCTTGTAGTGACACCAACTGTAGTCTGTTCACTAAGTTCAATAACACATTAATTGCAATTTGAACACATTCTTAGCAATTCATGAAAGAAATAAACCAGTCCTTTAGTAACAAAACCTGTGAGCAAGGCGGAACTAAGATGGAATAGCCTGCCTGTCACACAACACCTGTGAGTAATGATTTTTAAGAAATTGCAGATAGGGCCCACGTAAGTGGTATGAGTATATCCCTAGCTGCACCCTTTGTTCTTGACACAGGCTGGGGGTCAACGCGTTTCGAACCTTATTAAGTCTAGGTTCTCCTCAGGACGAGGACTGGGTAAAGATGTACCTGAAAGGGAATTTAGGGAAGGTGTCAACATCTGTATAGATAGTATATATTTTTGACAAAATAACACTCTGACTGACTACCCATATGCAGATAGGATTACCTTCTCAGCCTACACAGTGGCTGCGTGGAGAGAAGTAGAAAGGGCCACTCAGTTGTTCTGCAAAAACAAAGGTGGGAGCTATCAGTATAAGCGTGAAGGAATTGTAAATCACGCAGGGGCGGGACAAGTATTACTGGTGCAAAGTACCTGAATGCAGTGTCAGGGATGCCGGGATCCGGGGCGCCCTAGGCGATCTGTGTTATTCGATTCAGACTCACATTGTCTTCATCGTGCTATTTTTGTATATTTATGTTGAAGGCTTTTAGAAAGTTGGCATTTTTTTAATTAACCATTCAGTGCTACTGCCTGTCCCAAGAATACACATCTGGGTTGGATGACAGTCAGTTGGGCTTTGTGAATTCACTCAAGACAGTCACACACAAAGGGAGCTGAGTTGTGCCTTGCATATCCAGAAGGCCCATCACTAGGCTGATGAGCCTTCCTGAGCTAGAGTGGTGGAAGGAGTTGACACCACCAGAATAGGGCCATGCCTGTCCCCACACAAAGAAGTCTCCACCCCCTATCGTGAGTCTGTAGCCAGGGCAAGGAAGGGCAGGGTCTTGTGCACCACAAAGACATTTGTTTGAAGTCTCTCTACTTCAAAGGCCCAAATGGGTAAAAGTATTGGACCTCTGACACCATATATTCAGAACACTTCTGGACTGAGGACATTCAGGATAAAGAGCTGTTGTGCTGCCAATAGGGACTGCCACTTTACTGTTTGCTTTGCTGTGATGGCCTGCTGCCTGCTGCTTCTGTCCTGGGAGTGAGAGGACTGGACTTTGCTCCCTGTATTCTGCTTTCTATAGTTTCTCCAAGGGCTTGAGTTGAGCTTGCCTCCTGTTGGAAGACTCAGTGTCATTAAAGACTTCACCTGTGGTACTGGGTTCCTCTGCTGAGAGCCCTTCTTACCAAGTGGTGCCAAATCCAGTTTCTAGGCCCTTGGAAGTGATATTTAGTGCTACAAGAAGAAACTGATGGCAATCAACTTTGGAAATAGCGTCTGTCTGCAACTTTGATGCTGTGCCGCTGCCTGCACAGAAGCCATGGTAAACACTTGATGCAACAACCCTGAAGTACAACTCAGGCTTTGACAATGATGCAGGGCCTCCGAAGAACTGCCACTGCGGGAGTTCCTGAGCACCACACCACCGACGTCCGTCATGCACTGCTCCGAAACTGCAGCTGTGGCCCAGTGGTTCAATCTTGATGCCATGAAATCGAAAGCTTGTGACTTGCCCTGTAACACATCATCAACACTGTCGAGCAGTAAGTAACCTTGTGTCATCTTGACAACCACTGCATCACCTCTCCTGCACCCCGCAATGTCCCTGGGCGTCGGCGAATCCACGACTCTACACTACCGCATTGAACCGACACCTCACTTGCTTCAGTGATGCTTCACCTCCTTCGAACAACGCACTGTCCTTGAATGCTGGTGTGCCAGCAACCTGCATAGCAGTAAGGAACTGATGTCGCACTTACCTCTCAGATGCCTCACCTCCGCTGCTTCTTGCATCGTCTTTTATGGCTACAAGGTACTTTACCCGGGTCCGCGTGACTCCTACCCCTGGCTCTCACTCCAGCAAGGCCGGCCTGGCTTTGTGCATTCATTTACATCAAGCGCAACCAAATAGCTTCATTGGAGCTATTGTTTTCTAAAAGCTATACTTGGTTTAATATTAAAAATTCATATCTTAATTTGTGTATGTTGGATTTTGTCATTGTGGTTTAATTTACTCAGATAAATATTGGCTATTTTTCTAAACTGATGTGTAGTACTGTGTGGTGTTTACATTGTGTTACTTTGTGTATGTGCGTGTGTGTGCGTGCACAAATACTTTACACATTGCCTCTTCAGTTTAGCGTGACTGCTCTGTGCCAAGCTACCAAAGGGTGAGCACAGGTAAACTTATAGTGTGTACTACACTTACCCTGACTAGGATTGTGATTCCTGCTTGGACAGGTTGCATACTCTGTCAACCAGAAACACAATTTCTAACAGTTATCATAACTTATCTTTGAAATTACACTTTTTAAGTGAGTCAGAAGACATGAGCCCCGATTTAGTAAGGCTTTCCTCTGGCACAAAGTAATGCAAAGCCTGATTTACTGAGATAACCAGACTGGACTTTTAATTAAAAAATAACGCTTGTTTGTAACAGGCGTAAACAAGGGGGATTGTGTTGATGTCTCTATAAAAAAAGATGCATTTTATTTGAATTGCAGTGCACAGCCCATACCCAATGCATAGGGTCCTTTTCAGTTTCTGACAACTTTTTAGTAGAAATATGGCTCTATAGTTTGTCTTCCCCCTTGAGTAACGCAGCATGGCAAATTTGGTTGCTGCGTTGAATGAAAAATTGTGCCACGGTGTCACTTGTACCCTATTTCATCCTTTGCTTGTTACTACCAGTATTCGATTTATTTAGATAATAAGGAGTAGATATTTGCATTTTAATGATCCTACAAATGCCTAATGTCAAAAGGCATTAAAGAATTTGAATGACATAAGTGACCCTATTAGTATTCTCGAACTATGAAAACATTCTCCGGATATATCTATGTACATAGGTTAATTCTTATTTATGTGAGGGTTTGGCAGTGAGAAGACAAAATCCCCGGAACAGGTATTGTTAGGAATTAAAGTTTCTAAAGTTGTAAAACTCGAAGTGTTAGCATATTTAGAGGCTTAACCCGAACAATTGCTAATGATCCTGTTTATTCAAGACATCAGTGCTGTGGTGAATGAACACAGGTCTGTGGAATGTCTTAAGTGGACTCCTCTGCATTCTTGCAGCATGAAACTGCATTGTAGTGTAGTTAGATAGGAACCAGTTCCTGAACAAAGATGCTAGAATTACTACATCAATCAAAGGCAGCCAAACAAAAGCAGATGTTTAATCATAAAAATGGCAAAGTGCCTCGTAGTCTTTGGCATTTGCAAAACAGGTCGTTAGTAGTGAGAGTCAAGCACGACTTCAGTTTCAATTCAGATAAACGCAGCATGGATCCTCTGTTGTGTTTGTCTCGTGCAGCAATCGCAGAGATTTACACTAATAGCTGTATAATACTTAAGGCCAACTTAATGTACTGATTTACACAGATAAAGATCTTTCAGGAGAACATATTTTAATACTACTATAATTATGACATTTAACACAAATATTGTTGCTGTCATTCTTAAGTGCTATGTTGACACTATCCATTTACGTTATGCGCCCAGACTTTAGAAGAGCCAAAACTGAACATTTATCAACTGCAAAATATCTCTAAAAGTTATCAGATTGTACAATCACAGTATGTATGCATGCAATACTATTTTATCACATGTATATGTATCAATACGGCTGCCTCAGAGTATTAGGTGGTGAAGGACTGACTACTCTATTCATAATCATATGAAGGAGTTGTGTAATTCAAATAACCGTGTATACTCTATAGGGTGAACTGGAAAGGAAGCATTTTCACGCACTTGCACCATCCGAGTATAGGTGCGTAAGGGTCTTGTTTACAGTTTTGCGGCGTAACTCGGTAGTTCTTCCCACCCAGCTTCGCTTGTGTTTCCCTACTGTATTTAGTTGGGATTTTGGATGACGGATCCTCAGCTGGCTCTGCCATAGGAAATCTTTGACCTGACGGGCCATGTGCGTCAGCGCTGTCAGGTCACAATGGCAGTCACTCCACCCTAAGTAGGGCAGGCTAACTGTCACTCGTTTTCCCTACCCAGGTCCTCGATTAATGAGATTTCGGTCCCAGATCTAAAAAAAACCACAAAAAAAAAACCTCACAATGCCACCCCATTGACATGGAGTTTTCTCCCTCTTTTTTATTATTTGTAGTTGCTGTTCACCAAAGTTTTTGTGCCTTTAGCAGAGCTGGCCCAGTGAAAGGTTCACTGAAGACACAGAGATGTGCGCCTGCTTGCCTAAAATCTATAATAAATGGCAGGCAGTCCTCTACCGGGGAGCGGGTGTAATAGCCTGTGCTCCCCTGGCGGACTACCAGCTGCAGTCTAAATGAGGCACTGATTAACACAGGCACGTTGGTTTACGCACAGGAGATACACATTTATTAGGAACTGTTTGCACTGACCAGCAACATGCTGGCACATATATTATTTACATGGCGGGAGCAGGCCAAATGGCGTCCTTTCTGTTTGTAAACCTTCCTGTATCTGCATGGGAATATAGAGCTCCCTGACCCCTCTTGTGACCACTCCATCCTTGGCTGATGGTCAGGGATGCATAACAGTGATAGAGCTTCGGGTGCTGATTCTATATTCATTGAAGTACAAGATTCCAATTCGCAAAGCCACCTGGGGCCATATTACTTTGGTATTACAGAAAGGGCTGCAGATGCTTGTGCGGCCCTTCTTGTAATACCAATTTTGCTGGTGCACATAAAGCGCTAGCGCTTTCTTCCAGGAGGCGTTCCCTCATTTGCATGGGGGCGCACCCTATCCAAATGAGGGCATCCCTTTGCCCCTGCACCAGCTCCGAATTACCGATGTGGGCGCAGAGGCAACGAAGCCCTCAGAAGCGAGCACTGACAGTGAGCCTCCTAAAAGGTGGCACACTGTCAATGCGCCCTCTGAGCAGGGCTGGACGGGGAACCAAAACTGGCCCTGGCAGACTGCTCGGCCAGCCCCCCTGTGGGGTGAGAAGGGGGTGCAGCCAAGCTGTTTGCTAGGGCTGATTTAAGCCGATTTTCTTTTAGAGGGGACCGATATTGCTGCCCCATGTAACAAGAACGGACCCCCAGCGGCCCAAAACCGCCCCCAATCTGGGAGCCCATCGGGAAACGCCTGGTGCCCGCTACGACCAGTCCGGCACTGCTCCTGAGAGCAGCCCTCTAGAGGGGTAAATGGGGGTCCTATGGGCCCCCCATGCATCCCTTTTAAAAGTGCAAGTAGGTTGCGTCGGTACAATGAAACATGGAGTGGTTTCAAAGCAGCCATTCCATATTTCACTTGAATGCGCTGCCCTAAGGGCAGCACAAGTTTGCGCCTGCCCTTAGGGCACTGCATTCTCCATAATGCGGTGCACTTTCCTTCATTGCACTTGGCACACCTTTCTAAAGGTGCACCCTTTGCAATGAAGGGAAATGCGCCACATGTATATTGCGGCCCCTGAATGGGTAATTCTGACTTATAAGTCCAAATGGCTAGACTTACTAAGGCAAGGTTTTCGCGCATATCAATAATTTCACTTTTGCAAAATATTACCACAATACACTGAAATAAATAATACTCAAGGGTTGGGAAGCTGCCTTCCAGGGAATGATTTCCCTGGCAATTGTGGGAATACCTAAAAACACTAATGTTTGTGGATATTCTCTTACTTTTACTGTGGAGTTCAGGAGCAAATCTCTTTTTAGGACAAGCAGTAAAAGCAACAACCTCAGCCAGGCGGCCAAGACATGGAACTCCCTCCCCATCCACCTTCGGCTGACCCAGGACCATCTTGCCTTCAGGAGACAACTCAAGACCTGGCTGTTCGAGCAATAGCAGACCCCTTCCCAAGTGCCTTGAGACCCTTCCGGGTGAGTAGTGCGCTATACAAATGGTATGATTGATTGATTGATAGAATGTGTGAGATGCTTTCCTATGTGGGTATATATTTTTCCCATGGAGAAAAACTCGTCACTGCACAAAATTACTGGTATTTCATAATTCTTCCACCAAAGGCATAAAAAATGTATTCACACAACCTTTCAAGGATTATACCTGATAAGCTGTATTTGGCACAACTTTCCAGGTCTAAGATAGAAATGTTTTAAGAAATCTGCATCCAGGTGAGGTCATTCTCCTATCGGTATATGAAATTGACACTCTGCACTCCTTTCGGGAATCTATTTCACTTGACCATCAATTGTAAGTGCTGTGTTTGTGTAGGTGCTATCGCCCAACCTGACTGGCTCTCGTCAGTAACAAAATGTAAACACAAACAGATGCTGTTTGAAAGCGACGCACTATTCACATGCCCCCGTGGGGTGCTTTATATGCCAAGGTAATACAATTTACTCAAAAGTTTAAAGATATTTCTCAAAAACATCCCTTGTTGGAGTTCATTCAACAAAAATGATATGCATTTTTCTGCAGCAAAAAGGTACAGACAAATCAAATGAAGAACATTGTATGTTTAATTGAAATTTTTCTTCTTTCTTTTCCTTTATCCTCGTGTCAGATGATACATTACTTCATGTACATCCCATCCTCTTTTGCAGTTAATCCCAATGCATTTCGGTATGATTATTAAAAATTTTAAAAATTACTTGTATTCCTATTTTAAAAATTACTTGTATTCTTGTGTATTTTAAACCTCACCTGCACTAAAAGCGCCTCTCTCACGCGCTAAGCAGACCCCTTGAGGCACTCCTGAGACAGCGGCAACCAGCGCTGAGACAGGAGCAACAACACACCGCCATCGCGGTTCGAAGGCGAGCCACGCCCCCTGCGAGGCCACGCCCACCCGGGAACCTTATATAAACGCTGACCGAGAGCACCAAGCATTGCACTGTAAATCCTCTGAGGCGGAAAGCCGGAGGACGGCACTTTTCGTTCTATTTTAAAAATTACTTGTATTCTTGTGTATTTTAAACCTCACCTGCACTAAAAGCGCCTCTCTCACGCGCTAAGCAGACCCCTTGAGGCACTCCTGAGACAGCGGCAACCAGCGCTGAGACAGGAGCAACAACACACCGCCATCGCGGTTCGAAGGCGAGCCACGCCCCCTGCGAGGCCACGCCCACCCGGGAACCTTATATAAACGCTGACCGAGAGCACCAAGCATTGCACTGTAAATCCTCTGAGGCGGAAAGCCGGAGGACGGCACTTTTCGTTCTATTTTTAAAATTACTTGTATTCTTGTGTATTTTAAACCTCACCTGCACTAAAAGCGCCTCTCTCACGCGCTAAGCAGACCCCTTGAGGCACTCCTGAGACAGCGGCAACCAGCGCTGAGACAGGAGCAACAACACACCGCCATCGCGGTTCGAAGGCGAGCCACGCCCCCTGCGAGGCCACGCCCACCCGGGAACCTTATATAAACGCTGACCGAGAGTACCAAGCATTGCACTGTAAATCCTCTGAGGCGGAAAGCCGGAGGACGGCATTTTTCGTTCTATTTTAAAAATTACTTGTATTCTTGTGTATTTTAAACCTCACCTGCACTAAAAGCGCCTCTCTCACGTGCTAAGCAGACCCCTTGAGGCACTCCTGAGACAGCGGCAACCAGCGCTGAGACAGGAGCAACAACACACCGCCATCGCGGTTCGAAGGCGAGCCACGCCCCCTGCGAGGCCACGGCCCCAACACTACCATAAATGTGCCGCCCCCACCAGCGCAGCGGGAGCGCCGTTTGCGGGCCGAAAGCGCGCCCCAGGCAAGCCCGTCTGCGCCCGTCCGCGCACAACCGGGCCTAGGGCCAGACTCTATGCCAGTCCCGTCATCCATAAAGTTGAGCTACTCCCGCAAGGAGCTGCTCAGCCTCCGACCCAAGAAAACCAGCGCATGCCACGTCCAGCATGACCCTAACACCCCCTACGTCAGCTGCACCATTTGCAATCCGATGAAGCTACAACTTCCCAAATCCCCGATCCTACCGCCGGGTATCAAATTGGCGACAATCAATTGCAGATCGCTCCCGAAGCATGCCCTGCATATTAATCACCTGATTGAAGACCTAAACCTGGACATACTCTTCCTGACAGAAACCTGGATCACGGGCCATTCCAATGCAGATATGGTAGCAGCTCTCCCCCCCGGCTTTATCATCCTGTCCCAACCTCGCCCTTTAGATAGAGGAGGTGGAATTGCCATCATTTTCAGGGATCACCTATCCGGCCGTATTAACACAATGACAACCCCGGACGCAGAGAGCTGTCTCTTCACCTTCCAGCTTACTCCGACCAGTTCCCTCTCAGGCCTTCTGGTGTACCGGCCTCCTGGCCACCTCGCCCCCTTCGCAGCCTCCCTTCTGGAAATTGTTTCCTCCTCAGCTCACCTCTCTTCAAACTTTCTCCTAACTGGGGACCTTAACATTCACTTTGATGACCCACTGGACACAGGCGCCGTCGACCTCATCAACGACTTAGCGTCCCACGACATTCGTCTTGCCAACTCAGGTCCCACACATGTCAAAGGACATCTTCTCGACCCTGTGTTCTCAAACATCCCTTCCCTCCAATTCACCAACTCCCAACCTCTCCCATGGACGGACCATTTTGTTGTCACTTTCAACATTCCTGGGGCCATCAGGAAACCCCATAAAGCCCCCACCTTCTCCATGAACAGATCGTGGGCCAAACTCTCAACAGGGGACTGGGCCACAGCGCTGGAATCTTCTACCCCGAGCCTTTCGACTGACCCGTCCGAGGCCGACACCCAAGTAAGAGGCTGGCTCCACGCCTCCCTTGATAGCCTCATTCCCCTAAAAAATCGCGAGATCAAAGACAGGCCAATAGGTCATGCCCCGTGGTACACCCCGGAACTCCGTGACCTCCGCAAGGAATGTAAAAAAGTGGAAAGATCGTGGAGGAAAGACTGGCTGCACAGTAAAAAAGATACCTACAACACAGCAGTTAGACGCTATAAATCGGCCATCAAACTAGCCAAGTCCTCTTTTTATGACAATAGAATTAAAAACGCGTCCAACTCTACTAAGGAATCCTTCCTGATAGTTAAGGAACTTCTTAACATCCCCTCTGCTCCCGCAGCCTCTCCCCCCCTACCGGACAGATGTAAGGACTTAGCCTCATTTTTTGACTCCAAAATCACGCGGATCTTGGAATCCCTCCCCCCAATCAGCCCCCCCATCCCGGTGGAGTTAGACGCCCACTCTACCAACCCGCGGCTGTCCTCCTTTAGAGAAGTCTCCCTCGATGAGGTTACCAACACGCTGGCTAGAATGAGAAGTGGTTCCCCCCTGGACCCAGCACCCGTCAGATTCTTAAAAACTGTGTCTCTCAGCACCACACCTATCATTAGGGATCTCATAAACACCTCTCTGGCCCAAGGCGTTGTGCCTTCCTCTTGGAAGGGCGCAGTCGTCAAAGCCCTGCTGAAAAAACCCAACCTCAACCCGGACGATTTGGCCAATTATAGACCCATTTCGCTTCTCCCCTGTTTCAGCAAGCTGGCGGAGAAAATGGTCAACATGCGACTCTCCCAATTCCTCGAGTCGAATAAAATACTACGGCAGTCACAAACCGGATTCCGGCCAGGCCACGGCACAGACACCGCTCTCCTCTCCGTCATCGAGGAGGCTAGGTGTATCCTGGATTCAGGAGGATCAGTGGCAGTGATCCTCCTGGACCTCAGTGCCGCATTCGACACGGTGGACCACCGTGTACTGCTACACCGCCTGGCTAAGGCAGGAGTTATGGATACCGCACATGCTTGGATTAAATCCTTCCTCACGGGACGCTCATTTCAGGTGTGGGACGGTAACTCCCGATCAGACCCCCTCCCGCTCACGCGTGGTGTGCCCCAGGGGTCATCGCTCAGTCCCACCCTGTTTAATGTCTACATGGCCCCACTGGAGGACGTGGTTACCCGCTATGGGATAAAAATAGTCAACTATGCCGACGACACACAACTCGTCGTCTCCCTGTCCCAGTTGGATAAGAGCCCCGAAATCCTACTTAACTGTCTACAAGACATACATACCTGGATGTGTGAATCTGCGCTGAAACTGAACGGGACAAAAACAGAAATCATGCTGCTGGGCAACAAATGGTCCTCTGTCCCTTCTTCAGCCTGGCCAGACTCCTTCGGTGACATCCCCACGCCCAAGACTGAAATTAAAACACTGGGCTTCTGGCTGGAGCAGGACCTTTCCTTGAAGACCCAGGCAGTTAAGACCGCGGGCACATGCTTTGGGCTCCTCCGCTCTATTCGGAAGATCCTCCCCCTTTTGCCCCCCATGTCCAGGAAACTCCTGGTGCAAGGGCTCATTCTATCACGCCTGGACTACGGCAACGCCGCATATCTCGGGGCTCCTGAAACCACCCTGACCAAACTTCAGCGCGTACAAAATGCCGCAGCGAGACTTATTCTCAAACTTCCCCCTAGAGCCCATACCACACCGGCCCTCAAATCGCTGCACTGGCTACCGGTCCGCCAGCGAGTGGAGTTTAAGGCCTTGTGCATCACGCACAAACTCATTAATGGGGTTGGACCTGCCACCCTCAAAGATATGATTACACCTTACAAAGCCCACAGAAACCTCCGCTCGGACAACGAACATCTGGCCACTGTCCCAAGATTCAAGAAGGCGCGCACCGGTGGACGACGCTTCTCGGTCAAGGCCTCCTCCACATGGAACGCACTCCCTCGTCTGCTGCGTGTGGAACCAAGCCACACGCTATTCCGCAAAAGACTCAAAACCCTCCTCTTCCCAAAATAGTTCCTGATTCTCGCCCGTCTCGGATTTTACAGTATTATAGCGCGGGGATGCCTTCGGGTCACCAGGCGCTTTACAAATCTCAAAATAATCAAAATAATAATAATTATACCTTCATCAGGGGAATACTATAATTAAAATGAATACAATGACAATAATCAGACTTGGAAATTGGGGAGCCCCAAACTCCACCTCGTGTACATTTCGACTATAGTGCAAGTTTGTCATAACTAGTACCAGCTTAGCTCAACCCTCACCTACATGTGAAAGAAAAAAGTGCCAACACCACAATCATCATGTGTCCATGCACAGTGTAATCTCATGTACACATGTACCTGAATCTGCGCACTGATCGACTTGTCCTCTCAAATAGGTGATATTCCTAAATAAATGAAGTACAAAAAGTGACTCCCTGTTCAAACCGCTGTAAAAGAATTCTACCACACCACATGGCGACACAGAAACCCACCGCCGCCTACCTGTATCACTTCGTGTCCTCTCGTGTAATGTAGTTTGAACCTGGTACAATTTCTCGCTATCTGCGGGGAACACAAGTATCACCATAAGTTCTCCGCTGCTGAGACCTAACGCCTCCCTGCCTTGCGCCTAACCCCTTCCCTTCCATGTACCTGCTCGTGAAAACACCTCTCTTCTGCCCGTCGTCTTGCGTCCTCCAGCCGTTACCCCTCCGCCTTCCTTAAAGGAAAGCCAGCGTTTTCGTGTAGACACTGAAAAAGGACTAATGAACTACGTCCTCCTGCGGGCGCCATTACTAACTGGTCATTAGGTCAATGAATCGAATATGACAGCACCTCATAGTACGATGTAAAAAATACTAAATGAAACGTGAGAGACTAAAAAGAAAAAAGTGGTGATTTTTTAATCCTAAACTAAGTGAGTGCTGGTTGTGACAAAGTTGCTAACAGTGTTACCATGATAAGAACAACCACAGCAATAACATATGTTACTCTCAATACAAGTGCTTATTTACAAGAAACAAATTAATTCAATTTTGTCATTGAGCCCATCCGGTTCTAGCGTATTCAAATGGCGAATCAAGTATGTCTCCCTTTGTGATAATTGGCGATTGGTGTCAGCATGTACCTCCTCATTTATGCTTTCTAGCACAGTGAACCGTAATTGTGGGATTGTGTGGTGTCTCTCTTTCCAATGCATGGCTAAGTTAGATTTAGGGTTACAGGTTCTTATAAGGCTCTTATGCTCGGTTACGCGAACCTTGACCTTTCTTGTGGTCTTCCCAACATATACCAACCCGCAAGGGCATTTAATGGCATAGACTACCATACTCGTGTTACAATCCGACGTGTGCCTCAATTGTATGTGCTTGCCTGTCTGGGGATGTGTAAAGGTATCCCCTACCATTACATTTCCACAATGTCCACAATTGTGGCACTTTACCATGCCTCTGTGTCGGACATCAGTCCTTTTTGTCTGAGATTGTTTTAATATCTCCTTTATGTTCTTGGACCTTGTGTGTGCAAACATAGGTTTATCAAAGAACACGTCTTTGAAATCATTCTCTTGTTCAATGACTTCCCATCTTGTCAAGATACTATTCTTGATGTGCCTACTGGATGTGGAGTGTTTGATTACGAATACCTCCCTCTTCAGTGGTTGTCTGACTGTTTTTTCAAGCAGTTGTTGTCTGTCTTTTTGAATGGCTTAATCTTTGGCCTGCTGCAGTAATGTTTCTGGATATCCTCTCTCTTTATATGCCTTAACCATGACATCCATCTCATGTATACCTTGCTCCTCCTGTGAACAGATTCTCCTATCGGTGCCATTTAATGTCTTTCCCTATGAATGAAACCCTAAGTTTTAATCTGCTGAAGTATTGAATACTGTGTCTGAGCCTGGCCTGCTTCTAGACACTTAGTTTGATGCAGTTAAAAACATATATATGTACATAATAATACAAAGATAAAAATTCAACATAAGAATATCTCATTACAGTAAAGTAATTTCTTCAATATTACATTCAGTACTGCCCCCCTTTCTAGACTAATACATCACAGATAGAGAAATATTGCATTACAGTTCATATAATTCAATACAAAAACAAAACAAAAGAAACTTGATCCTTGTGTCGACGCGTTTCGGTGTGTCGTTTTCCTTTAAAAACCCTTCCTCAGGACTGAACATTTAAAAACATTGCATCTTCATAAAACAAATCCTCTTCAATTGCTAGGGGTTCAGGTGGTTAATCATGTAATAGTCTCTCAAACTTCCATCTCAATATGGACAGGTCTGTTCAATTATAGAGGGTCTTTATCTTAATGCCAGTTTAAGATTGCTGCTGCCTTCATGTTTAGCCTTTATCCCTTCAATTTGACAGCTGGTGTTGTTTATTCCCTTTAATGGGGGTACTGTCCTTCACATAAATTTCCTTTTATTGGATAGTCTCAGCTGTAAATGTGGGGTTTGTTAATTTACCCTCGGTGATTCTACAGCCGCCACTCAGTACA
This sequence comes from Lissotriton helveticus, assembly GCF_964261635.1. Classification (NCBI taxonomy): domain Eukaryota; kingdom Metazoa; phylum Chordata; class Amphibia; order Caudata; family Salamandridae; genus Lissotriton; species Lissotriton helveticus. The sequence continues at coordinate 1,090,199,564 of NC_136059.1, read as the reverse complement.
CTTTAGGGCGAGACTCAGACCTCTATCGACGTGCGGCGTCTGTCGACTCAGGGGTTCTACGCAGTCAGGGATTTCCTTTGGTTCATTGCCTATTGTTGTGATTATCACATTATTATTGAATAACACAGAAAGGAAAAAAATATGTTATCACTTTGTACTTCCCTGTCCTTTCTGGTCTACCTGGGTAACTCTCTCTTTTGTGGAGGAAGAGCATGGTCTGCAACGTAGATAACTTCAATATTCTCACCAGTCAGTTCTTGTTGGAAATGGCCTACAGATATGGTGGAAAGATCACCCAAAAACCTTCTGCATGGAGCATTGTATCTACGAATAACTATCCCATATTAAAAGGCAGGTAAGAACATATAAAGTTTCATGTGGAAGTAAGGCTGCAGATGAGTCTGGCTGATTTGCATTTGACAATTCACAGTTTTTGCAGAGTCAATTCTGGTGGGCTTTCTTTCATTTGACCATGTATGAGCCCAAAAGATCTAAATTCAAACTCTGAGGGCCTAGGGATTTAACACTGCCTGAAGGCCTCAACCAGAGGAGTCATGTCGCGATCCAAACGGAGGTAAGCAATCCCGCTATATCTGCCCTAACATGGGATGTAAGTGAGTTAGAAAGGCATTCACACAATGGTTATCACCATGATTTGCCAGAGAATGTGGATGTAACAATCAGTTCATTTTAACTGGGTGTAAATGTCAGTTTAACAAGGTTGAATAAAAACTATGGGATTACGTATTTGTTTTGGACATTAACACAGAGCCTGTGAAGTTTCTATTGTCACCCTTCACAAAGTGACAGTTTATCATTTGCCATAACCTTGAGGCCCTACCTGATATTTCTAAGGTCAATCTGGTACCCTTGAATTGGTGATGCTTGAGGTAGCTGTCTAGTATGGTGTTGCTCGACAGCACTGGCACTGCAGCAGTATTTAAGGTTTCTGACAGACAAAGCAGTATCAAGGTAGTCATTCTGCCCTTGCTTTTTTCTAGAATTAAGCTTTCTCTGAAAACAATGAGTGTAGATACAACCGGCCTGTTGATAAAGACACTTCAATGCAAAAATGCGAACTTGGCTGCCTTACAGAAATAATCAGCTCCTTAAGGCAAAGAGTAGCGACAACATCTGTTGCATTTTGGCCTCCCATTAACAATGCATTCATGCCTGGTGTCTACCGGCCTTGACAGGGACCATTATTTTGATGAATTTTCTATCAAGATTTGCGGCAGACATTGCTGCTCCACCACATCGGTGTCGTAAAATCTGCAGAATTTCAGGTTGGTGGATTCTCCATCAGAGTGTCTGCCTCCACTTCTGTGCAATAAATTCCATCAAAGCCTATAATTGATGGTGAAATTTAAACCACAAAATGTTGGCCCTGGAAATGTAGCTCTCAAGTGGAGGTACAATGTCAATGTTCACGTATCTCCTTGGAAATGCTTTCTCAGTATGCTAAGGTCGCTTCACTTACATTTTTCGACAGTCCACCACCGTTTCCATCCTTCATCATTGTAACTCCACCATACATGGTGACATATTTCTTACTTTAAGTCAAGTAACTGTTCCACTGCCAGTTATGATGGAAGTACCTCTCAATCATGGTGAACTCGAAGGCTCTACTGGAAAAATGTTCACTATCGAGGAAACTCCAAGTATGACAACTTAGAGCTTGATGGAAACAATCTATTTCTTTTTGGAAGATTCTCTGTTACTGCCCTCCTCAAATCCAGTCCTTTAGTCCACGTGTTCCTTCACAAAAAGAACTTGTTCAGCAATGCTCTGTAGAAAAAGGCATAATAAAACATATCAGCCTGCTCCTTCACTCGGATAATTCATTTACATATTGTTGCAATTAAAAATGCGGATCAAGCAATGGCTCAACAATTTTGCAGAACCAAAGAGGTAATTGTAGGGCATTTTCCAATATTGTCGCAATCCACATTTGTGGAGCATGCCATAGCACATAATTTAGGAGATAGTCCAATGCACTTTAGGATCTCTGCTATGTGGGGCATGGCTCAAATCATCTTTATCCATAGAAGATGTTGATAGGCCACTTTCAGCATTTAGGCTAATAAATTGGGAGGGGGTTTCCCTACCAGCTTAATAAACAGAATATTGTTCCCTTTACAACATGGTTCTAGGAGAATCTCTACTTAGCTCCTAGTATCTGTGTTTAAGCAAGCAGACTGTTCCCCAGCAGTGTCCGTAGTACTTTCAAGCAGTACCAAGAACTTTTAAAGACAAAAAAGCTACAGTAAACAGCGTTTGATCTAAGAGAAGTATTATGGCACTGGGGGACCATTAAATTTCTTAGAGTGATCTATAGGAAACACATATAAATTACCATAATGGGATTGGCAAGCATGACGAAGCGCAGATAAATAAACAGTCTCTCATAGCCGAGTAACTGGAGTAACAAGAAAGTAAGCAAGAAAAAAAACCTTCACCACAACTAGTTGTTTAACGTTTTGCTATAGGCTTTAGTGGTGTTCATGTGGAAAGGAAATTAACATTCTAGAAGATAGATTTACCAAGTAAGCCTGAAAATCTCCTCTACAATAAAGGAGTGGTGGTGAGAGGAGTGAGGAAGACATGTGGCAAGTTGGTGTACTTTATACGCGGGTTGAGTTTTAATAGAAGGTGAACAAGCACGTACTTGGAAGAAAGCTGGCACATTAGGAGACTTATTGTAATTGGAACTTTGGGAAACATATAGCACATGGGGCATTTAATAGTAAAACGCTTCATAGACTAAAGAACTGACTTGGTCAGGAAGGCAAGTTACAGTACAATATGGAATAAGGTACAATGCAAAGTGAGACTCTTCTAATCCCACATTGAGGGACAATATCCATATAATGAGCAGAAATTGAAAGCGCAATACAAAAGTAGTAACATGAGCTGTACATGGGCCAATTCGAGATGACATAAAAAACTTTTAGTTGGTTTTGATTATTTCTAAGGAAGGAATTGTAACAAGGTGGCAAGCATTCCATGGCAGAATACCTTTGAGAGTAGTAGAAGATAGGACCTCTAACATATTTAAAAAGAACCTGGCCAAGTGTGGAAGTGGAAGAAAGTGGTGAGATCTTTAGAAAAGTGGTGGAATATTTAATTTTACTCTTGGCGTAGACTATTGCTGAATTTAGGTTTGATGCAGCCAAAATTAGATAAAAAGGTCTGCCAAATTGTATCCGGCTAGGGACTACATACCAAAACGTTACACCAATGAAAGTAAAATTCAAGGTTCGTAAAGTGCCTATCCGCGTGAAGAGATAAGCATAGCTATTGACAGAAAACTCAAAATATTAGACGAAGATGTAATGGACAAAGAATATAACAAAGATCAATTAAGGAAGAGCAAGAAGGAAGATAAAAAGACTCTGGAAATCTAAAAAAAGGTGCATGGAGAAAATGTAAGAAAGGGTTTGTAAGACCAAAGAAAGGCACAAATAAAGACACAAAGAGAAAGAATTCATACAGACACCACCTTAGGTGAAGGACAAGAAATGTATTAAAAAAAAAAAGTCTGAATAATAAACGAAGGAGAAAGACAAGGGCAATTTGGATTAGATAATGTACAAGTGGGCACCAGTAAAGCTGATGTGGGAAAGGGAAGAGTGGACGGATTTAATGGTGTCTGGCAATTTTAGCAGGGAAGGGGCGGATGGGACACACACACATACACACTCACTCTCACCCTTGCATTCACATGTGTGCCCACACAAACACACGCACATCCATTCCCAACACACACTCCCAAATATTCATAAATACACGCACACATGCACCAAACAACTTAAACACAAATCACACTTACCTGCCACCCTGTCTTGGAGGTCCCAGGAGGGTTGTGACTGTTGTCTTCTCATTGGCTAACCCCAGATAATCCAATGAGGGAAGGCAGCAGTCCCTCACTCATCACAGAGTGAGATGGGGTCAGGGAGACTTTCTGACCCCACCCCACTCTATAACAAGGTATCACTGATTGACACTCAGCCCACTTCAGTGCTTAAACCTAAAGCACCCAGGTCTGAATCAATCAGTGACGCTCCCCCTCATCATGAGGGAGAGGGCCTCAATGTGCTTTGCTAGGCTGAAGAGGACACACCCACAGGAGCTGTGCCATCTTCAGCTGGGCAAATGTCAGCTTAGACAGCCATGATCATGCGCATTTAGCTCCTGTCTGCCTGACCTGAAAAAAAGAGTGTCTGTCAGGCTGACGTTTGCCCAGCCTCACAAACATTCTTCTTGATGGGCCAAAGATGAGGGGTCATGGCCCCTACACCCATTAGGAGGGGCTGTGGCTGGACGGTGTAATGGATTATGAGCACAGAGCAAGGTATGTTTTTTTCATTCAACGTCATTGAATTTAGTGCTTTCATCGAAGTTCTAACCAACATTTTAAATACACTTAGCTCAGGCTTCCACCTTGTACCTTATAAGCTTCCCATACAAATTCTGCCCCTAGCTGGCTTCCAGTCCTACCCCATTCAATGTGTTCCTCTTGTGGCAGCATGTAATGAGGGAGCCGTCAGTTCCAAACTATTAGTGCAGAAGAGGAGGCTTGTTAAGTTTTACCCTTTTTTTGCAGTGGTGGTGGCTATTTTGGATCTCACAATGGGCAGTTTCTGTGAGATCTCACTCCCAACCTGGGTGGAGTCATTGTATAAAAGTAAACCCTGTCCAGAATCAACTACTAGTCAACTCAAAAAAAGATCGGAAGCAGCAGTTGCTGACTTGGCTTTTGGGCGGAGTTGAGAAGACACAAGAGCTCCTTCAAATAAGCAACACCTTAGATTTTGGGGTTCATCATTACTTTAAAAAAACAAGATTTAAAAACGTATGAGTATAGCCAGAACAATCTATCAGAGTTCTATATCTGGTTAAATTCTGTGATAGTTCAAGTAGACTTTTCTTCTAAAGAACAAATAATTGGAGCGAGTATGACATGCATCTTAGAATTTGGAGCAATGTTGGTGCATAATGTGTGTCTTAATCCATGTTCAGAGCCTGACAAGAAGGCAACTATTCAAAGCCTGGTTGTGAGTTTTTAAAGAAGAAGTGTCAAAGGATACCAGAGACATAGTGCTTGGTTTTCCATTGAGCTGATGAGCACCTCCAAAACAACTTGTTACTCTCTACAGATGAAGGACAACTATCCTGAAACGTGTGTAGAGATAAAGCTAGCCATTCCCCAAGCACTCCACAGAAAAGAATTTCTATGTTTTGAAAAAAGTCTACTTAGTGCTGTAATCGCAAATAGTTGGAAATCTTATAATTGGTTTTGTTGCCATTTAATCTTCACAGAAATCAAAATTACAGTCATTGATGTATAAGTTCTTTTACACCATTTGGCAGCATGTGTTTTGTTGTGTTTTCCAACTGACTTCCTCAAGACTAGAAAAGGTAATATTGTATACTAGGGAATACATTTCAATCCATGGTCCATCACCCTAGGTACCACAAGCTCAAAGAGGCAAGTGTATTCTAGCAAAGAACTATACATTTTATACATTGGTGAGGTGAAATATTCATGCATTTAGATAGCAAATATAATCACCAGGTATAACACAGTGCAAGTTCACTATTCACCAATGCGACACTCCTGAGATAATGACACCGGTTAATCATAACGTGGGCAAATTATGAATAACAATTATTATTATAGGTAGTTTTGTAGCGCGCTCTGCTACTGGGGAGTATCCTGGCGCGTTGCGGAGGTGACCAAACATAACACAGAGAGACAGCCTAGGCCTGACAAACAAACAGATGGGTCTTGAGATCCTTTTTAAACTTGGATAGACACTGGGCGGTACGCAAATGAAGAGGGAGAGCATTCCAAGCCTTCGCAGTTACCACAGAAATAGATTGGCCGCCCAGCCTAGCCCGCTTATAGCGGGGAAGAGTCAGTTTGGCCATCGAGGCTGACCTGAGACAGCGAGAAGGAGTGTAGAAGGAAAAGCGCTTCCTCAGGTAGCCGGGGCCTAGGTCATGGACAGCTCTAAATGACAGCACGAGAGATTTGAACATAATTCTCTGAGCTACAGGGAGCCAGTGGAGCGCGCGCATATGTGACCGAGCGCTCTGCCATTTCGGAATGCTAAACAAGAGGCGGACCGCGGCGTTCTGGACAACCTGCAGTCGTTTGACCAGATACGCCGGGATACCACAAAACAGTGCATTAGCATAGTCCAATCTGGACAAGATGAGGGCACGCGCAACCGTTTCCCTAGCTTCTCTGGGCAGCAGAGGGAAGAATTTTCTTAAAGCCCTTAGCGTAGCAAAACAGGTCCCTGACAGCTTCTTGATATGGTCCTCAAATCTGAGGTCTTCTCCGAACCAAATTCCGAGGATCTTAGCCGAGCCTCCCATCACCTTGGGACTAGGAAAATCCGGGGGCCTCAAATCATTCTTAAAGTTGGAGGGGAAGGACCCATAGAAGAGAACCTCTGACTTGTCCTCGTTGCATTTAAGCTGGGCCATCGGCAGCCAATGAAACACCGAGGAAAGACAGAGGTGAACAGCCTTTGTATCCAGCTGGTCATCCGGCCAGGTAAAGAGCAGCTGGGTGTCATCGGCGTATCCGATGACCTTAGCCCCAAGCTGTTCGGCCAGGTATATCACAGGGGTGATGTAGGCGTTAAACATCAACGGGCTCAAAGTGGAGCCTTGAGGGACCCCCGTGCAGAGTGGTTTGGCCTTTGAGGCATACGGCGGCATCCATAATTGCTGCGTCCTATCAGAAAGGAAGGATGACAACCAAGCCAGTACCCTGCCGCCAATGCCAATCTCAGACAGTCTAGCAAGGAGGAGATTATGGGGGACGGTATCGAACGCGGCAGAGAGGTCTAAAAGAATCAGGACCACTCTGCCGCCACCATCCAGGCACTCTCGAATGGCCTCCGTCACCTCCACCAAAGCTGTCTCTGTGCTAAAGGCCGCCCTGAACCCTGACTGCGCCGGGTGCAGGGCATTGGATCTCTCGATAAAGCTGTCCAGTTGGCGAAAAGCCACCTTCTCACAGATCTTCGCCAGGGCAGGTAGCAAACATATAGGGCGATAATTTCCCGGTACCGTAGCCTCAAGCCCTGACTTCTTCAGTAAAGGGAGCAGCATAGATTGCTTCCAGCATCCCGGGACCATGGCAGAAGACAGTGAAAGGTTCACAATCTGGGTGACCTCAGTACATACAGTAGACTCCACTTCAGAGAGAACCTGGGCAGGGCAGGGGTCAGAAGGTGAGCCCGATTTCAGGGACTGAAGAAGAGCCTGTACATCAGGCTCCTCAGCCACTGAAAAATCCAGAAACTGCTGTGAGGGGCAGTGGACTGTTTGAGAGACTGTAGTCATCAAATATTGCCTGTGGGCAAGGCAGCGAGCAAATCCCTTTGGATTTTTTCACTGAAAAAACAGGATAGCTCCTCGCACCATTGAGAAGAAGAAGGAAGCAATGGTGAGTCTGCCACAGGGGATAAAAAGCTTTTAACAATAGAAAAGATCTCACGGCTATTGTTACTAGCTATAGCAATCCTCCCAGCATAGTAACCACCCTTAGCTAATCTGATGGCGGCATAATATTCCCTCTGGGCAGTCCTCAGGATTGCTTTAGCCTCTGGCTGATAGTCTCGTCTCCAAACCCGCTCTAATTTCTTACAGCCACGTTTCAAATCCCTTAGATCGGGCGAAAACCATGGCTGAGAAGGGATGCAGTGAGGTCGGGACGGGGCATTAGGCTTTGTGGATTCTTTGACTGCACATTCCATCCACCCATTAAAGCTACTAACCGCCTCTACCAGCTCCCCGCTGATTATTGGTCGGGACTTAATTAAGGCTCACTCAAAGGAGGCAATGTTGATCTTTGAAGGGAGGTCCAGGACCGGACCCGTGCTCACTCTATCGAGTCCATCCACCTGCCAGGCAAAACTGACCAACTTGTGGTCGGACCACGTCACTCTATCCGACCTAAGTGCCACAATGGGAAAGTTGGAACCGACCAAGTCGAGTAAGTGACCCCCCACATGAGTCGGACCTTCCACCCATTGTTTGAGTTGGGCCAGTTCCAAGATCTCTGCTAGGCGGCTGGCCATAGATGAATCATTGGCCTCCATGTGGATGTTAAGGTCCCCCAGTAAAAGGTACTTTGAAAAACTCAAGACTCTGGGCACTATACACTCCTCCAATGACTCAATAAAGGGACCAGCATATCCTGGTGGTCTATAGACTAGATACCCCCCCAGGGTAAAGTGAGGATTAATCACCAGGGAGAAGTGGAGCACCTCTCCATCTGCCAAACCACCAGCCTGTTCAGTGGAAAGGCTCCATCCCTCTCTGTAAATAATGGCTAAGCCACCTCCCCGTGGGCGGTCCACCCTAACAATTTTAAACCCTCTAGGAACAGCAAGTTCAATACTAGGGGCGCACAAGCCATTAAGCCATGTCTCCGTGATAAAAAGGAGCTCCAGCTCGCCATCGCCCATAATATCAAAGATGTCATCGGTATGTTTAGACATGGATCTGGCGTTAATCAGGCCAGCCCTAACCAAAGTGGGACCAAGCCTGATATCTGCTCGAATGGCTGTTAGCACAGGGGCGAAACCACAGTTCGTGCACTTCTGCACCTCACAGTCCGGCCCAGCTAGGCCGCATCGAGCATCACAGGGGGTGGAATTCAGCCTCAGAAGCGCATTTCTTGAATATCTAATGGCGGCGTCCGAGGGGGACAGAGGGACATATAGGAGGGCTAGCCCTGGGCCCGTCCGAGGCACGGACGGGCACAGACGGGCTAACCTTTGGCTTACCTTCGGCGCGACTAAGGCGCGCCCGCCATGCGCGACCGCTGCGCGCTACCAGAGGCATGCTAAATTTATAGCTAGTCCTCTCTCCACCAGCTAGAACGCTGCCACCAGTTCTGCTGGGGAGAAGGACTACCCCTAAGATGGCCGCCCGCCCTCCGCTCGACTGTAAACAGCCTGCACGATGTAAGGGGCCAGAAAAGACACTAGGAGCAAAGTGGGTGAGTCAAAGCACCCCCGCAATGTACCTGCACAACAAAAAAGGTAATCCAAGTAAAAATACAATTATAAAAATTTTCAGAAAATCAGCGTTTTTCTTTCTAAAATGAGCAGCTAATAAAGTAGAGCTCGAGTTATGGGCCACACGCTCAGCAGAGGTTATAGGGAGCTGCCACCACCCTACTCACACCGCAAAGCCTCCTACCTGCAGCAGAATTTATAGCTAGTCCTCTCTCCACCAGCTAGAACGCTGCCACCAGTTCTGCTGTGGAGAAGGACTACCCCTAAGATGGCCGCCCGCCCTCCACTCGACTTTAAACAGCCTGCACGATGTAAGGGGCCAGAAAAGACACTAGGAGCAAAGTGGGTGAGTCAAAGCACCCCCGCAATGTACCTGAACAACAAAAAAGGTTAATCCAAGTGAAAATAAAATTTTTGAAATTTTCCGAAAATCTGCGTTTTTCTTTCTAAAATGAGCAGCTAATAAAGTAGAGCTCGAGTTATGGGCCACACGCTCAGCAGAGGTTATAGGGAGCTGCCACCACCCTACTCACACCGCAAAGCCTCCTACCTGCAGCAGAATTTATTGCTAGTCCTCTCTCCACCAGCTAGAACGCTGCCACCAGTTCTGCTGGGGAGAAGGACTACCCCTAAGATGGCCGCCCGCCCTCCACTCGACTGTAAACAGTCGATGTAAGGGGCCAGAAAAGACACTAGGAGCAAAGTGGGTGAGTCAAAGCACCCCCGCAATTTACATGCACAACAAAAAAGGTTAATCCAAGTGAAAATACAATTTTTACAATTTTCCGAAAATCAGCGTTTTTCTTTCTAAAATGAGCAGCTAATAAAGTAGAGCTCGAGTTATGGGACACACGCTCAGCAGAGGTTATAGGGAGCTGCCACCACCTTACTCACACAAGAAATAAGTAGGAAACTATTCTTACAATCCAGGCCAGGTTCAGAACATAGTAATTTCAAACCAAGTTTGAACCCTAATGTCATCCTGTGATGAAGAGTTAGAAAGAGACTAACCAAATCAACACATATCAAGGACAATCTCCTTGTGTTGTACATTTCGCATAATTCTAAAATTAACAATACTGGATTACTTGGCAACATAAAAATAGGTAAATTAATATATGTATTAACAGATTGCATATTTTATGACTGTGCCACATCCAATGTGACCAATAACATTCCTTCCTCTCAAGCAATGTCACCTAGCAGTTTGAGGATGTGTTTAGCGTCCCAAATAAAGGTGGGGAGATTAAAAGCATATGGTCATCATATTTTTCTGTTAGCCCATTGATACCGGAAATGATAGGCCTGCTCAGGGGCAAGGGGCCACTCTTATGTATTTTAGGGAGAATATATAAAAAAAGATACCATGGTTTTACTATTTTTGGAAACAAATACTCTTCATCTCAAAATAGCTAATTCTCGGGTCATTGTTTCAACTCAGAATTGAATAAAGAACTAACAACCGGAAAAGGTTTGTTTTGTAGTAGAGAATACCACTGGGGACTGTTTACCTGCCTCTATACTTCATTATCATAATCTCTTTTATTCATTGCCAACATTTAACCGCTTCTCTAATTATCAACTATTTGTCATCCCTTAATTGTTTAACTGCTGCACGTCCAGATTTTGACAAGTTGTTTTTATAGTAGCTATAAAGGTCATCTTTGTTAAATGCAGACCATCAGTCAATATCTGTACATATTGTTTTGAAGAATAAATCAAAGTTGTGCCACTTGCCGGTTGAGTCCATTTGGACCTAGGTCGTAGACCACTATCAGAACTCTGATATATGTTAATTTCCAAATCTGAAAAAAAATGACATAACTGTAGCACGTGTTTGAAACAAGAGGAACCAGGATCTATATTTAAACAGGTCATGCACAAGTGCCCCAAGGCAGTAGTAAGGAATACAAGGGGTGTGCAATTCCTAAGGGAAGGCAAGAAAGGTCTTTTCTAAAAGTGTCCTCACACACCCTGAAGGATGTAGCAGGATCATTATCTTATTCTGTAATTGATAGCAATAATAGGGTATCCGTTGCACCCTGGATACTTAATTCAGGGTTGACAAAATCTTTACATATGTGAAGAGTTTACACTGAAATATATTTTTTTGTTTACATTTCTTTTATTAGTTCAACAACGTAAAAAGACGAATGAGCCAGTGTGCTCTACAGTCATCAGGGTGCAACCCGGCGATTAGAGTGCTGTGTTCAGCAACCAAAACCGAAATTAAAAAGGGGAGAAACATCCCCCCACCCCCCTTTCTCCTCCTCCTTGAAAAAGGACCCACCCCTATTAGATGGAAAAACAAGGAATAAGCTAGGGAAATATCACCTGGAGCAGACTAAATGGTGGAAGTGTTGGGGGCAGTCTGTTTGAGAGGGTCCGCAAGCCTCAGTATTTGTAGGTATATGTGGCAGGTAAGCTCCGTGAACTCAGATGTCAATAGCATAAGGAAAGGAGCCCACAAGTGGTGAAACAAGGTCCCCGGGTGTCAAAGAGAGAGAAATCTTTTCCATCCCCAAAATGGCCCACAATCGATAAAGCCATTCTTGTTGTGTAGGGACTGTCTTGGTGCCCCAATGAGCCAGAACATTTTGAACTGCTGCTCCCAGCGCTAAAGTCATCTGCTTACCCCTCCAGGATTTAAGGGAAAAGGTGATGGCGTTGGGAAGGCCCGGAAGCACATAAGCAGGGAATCTAGGAATATGGGTGTCGAAATGGAAGTCTATGTCGTCAAGGATTTGTTGCCAATATGTCTCTAAAGAAGGACACTCCTACAGCAGGTGGGAAAGAGAGCCCAAAGCACCACAGGTGCTCCAGCACTGCGGGCTCCGGGTAGGGTTTCCCCTATGTAGACTCACAGGAGTGAGGTACCAGTAGGTAGCCACTTTAGTGGCCATCTCAATAGAGGCAACATTGCGTGCTGTGCATCTGGCCCTATTATAGATATTAGACCACTCCTTCTGCTTGAGAGCCCTACCCAACTCCCCCTTCCCGGCGCAATTGGGCGTCACACCGAAGCGCGCGTTGGTGTTTTTCCTCTCGTATTTTTCGACTCAGTTCCCTCATATCATCTGGAGGATACACGAGATTGTTCCATTCTGGCTTTAAATGGCAGCTTTGCTACCAAGAGTGCTTTTTAGTTTGTAGGAATGTGTATGTGTTGAGGAATGAATGTGTATATCACTGAGAGTGAATGCAAGTATGATTGAGGTTTATGACTGTTTTACGTGTGGGACAAATACATCTATACATCCATAGATGATTTTTTATTTTGTATATTGTATGCTTTTTTATATTAAGATATGAAAATTACCTTCTAAAATATAAGCACAGTTTTGTTATGATGAAAATAAAAAGAACTATATATTTTGTATAAAAAATTATTTTGCCGTGTTTGTATGTGAGTCAGCCCTGGGTGTTTATATATTAGGACCCTGGTTCTTGGGCCTTCTATAAATCTGTTGGGATGGTGATTTTCTGCCTTGGTGTGGTTTTAGAATTTTCCCAGCTCCACCCTCCCTTTATTCATTTGCTGGGGTCCCCTTGGTTATTGGTTACAAGTCCATTAGACCATCTTCAGGACAATGAATATAGAGAAGACAATGACCCCTGCATGAACATAGTATGCAATTAAATAACTGACATTCAATGTAAAAGTCAGAGAAGAAGAAATACACCCGTGCACAAAAGTGATCAATGATTGGTCAGTGCAGAAAAAGAAAGGAATAATAGTGACCAAAATATGAATCCAGGGAATAAAACAGAAGGTACACCTCCAATAGTGATCTAAGCAAACATTTGTGATATTCACTTATTTGCTGGTCAAGCACTAGCATTTAACCAGAAGATTGATTGAATTTATGGAAAGTTCCAGGCACACGACTCCGGACTTACAGGTTATCTGAAAACCTGATGAATATCCAAACTGGAACCAAACAAAATAATCTATTGAACATAGTTATCCTAATGGAAATAGCTATCTTGACACAACTAATTGTCCAGTACTAAATGGGTAACAAATTCCTCTCAGATACTGTGGTTCTAACAATTTAAAAAAAATACTTTTTAATCAAAGGAGAAATGAATATCCCGTTCCAATAGGACATTTTTAAAATAGAAAAATTAACGAAAAATAAGTATTTTTTTTTTTTTATTGATTTCTTTGCAAACAAATCAGATTATCTCGTTATACATCATAGAATTCAAAAAACATGAGAACGTAAAAATCAGATTCTCCAATAGAAAAATCAAGAATGTAGAAAAAAAGAAAAAGAAAAAAAACAAAAAAACCTTTATCACTTCGATTCCCCTTGAGTCCATTTTTGTATCGGAGCCCAGATTTTCATCCCTAATTGTTTCTTTTTTCGCCCTTTTGTTGAGTAGATTGCGAGTTCAAAATTAAATTTGGCTAATAGGCGAGTCCTCCACATCGAGAAAGAAGGTGGTTCGGGACTAATCCATTTCTGGGTGATAAATGCATGAAATTCAGACATGATAATAAAGATCAAGGACATATGTTCTTTTTCTATGGAGTCTGTTGATAGTCCAAATAAGATCAGTTCAGGAGTGAGAATTATTGTTCTCTCTAATATAATCTGGATAAATTTCTGAATTTCTAATATTATAGTTGATAACTTGGTACATGAAAAAAACATATGTATTGCGTCTGCTCCTATCAAAGTACAGCGATTACAGCAAATACCAACAGTAGCCCCCCATTTCTTTACTTCAGCAGGTGTGTAATGAAGATCAAACATAACCATATAATGTTGGGTTCGATATCGCCCAGAAAATAAAATAGCATTGGCTAGTTCAATCGATTCTTTCATCAAAACGTCATTCAATCGTAATTTTGCAACCCATTTCTGTTGAAACACAGATAAATCATCTGGAAGATAAGTCATAAGTACATTATACAAATTTTTTTTTTTCTTTTAGAGTAAAGACTATCTATCAGTAAAATCTTTTGAAAACCCTGACGATCGTTAGAAGATAGCGAGTTTAAGAAACTATAAATCTGTAAATATTTGAAATAATCATGTGTTGTAAGTTTATATTTAAATTGAAGTTCAGAAAAAGTAATTATGCGATTCTCTAACCATAGATCACTTAAATAATGAATACCATTATTTCTCCATCTATTCATCACGGAATCTCTGAATATAGGGGGGAAACAGTGTGGTGAGTTTAGAGGAGTATATCGCAATAATTTTGGAATCCCAACCAGTCTCTTTATAATTTTCCATGTTTTATATGCTGCTGTTATGACCTTGAATTTCGTTTTTTTGAAATAGCTTGGTTCTATTATTTTTTAAAAATAACCTCGAGCTTCAGTGCCTAATGCAAATTCAAATATCGATGGAGTATGTGCTAATGATAACGGGGATTTATGCCCTACAATTAAGGGGGAAATAAATTGTAGTACAGCTGCTAGAAAATAGAATAGAAAATGTGGGATAGCCCATCCTCCTCTAGACTTTGGTAGAATCATTTTTTTATAAGCTCTGCGAATACCTTTGAATCCCCATAAGAATCTCACTGACATTTTTTCTAATTGTTTAAAAAAGTCTAATGGAAATTCAAGTGGCACTGTTCTAAAAAGTATAGAAATTTTGGCAGATTACCATTTTTAAAACATGATTTCTGCCGTGTAATGATAAGTGTAAGTGATCAATTCGTTCCAGAGTGGTGTTAGCTTTTTCCAAGATTGAAGTATAGTTAAGTTTGGGAATATTAGAAATTGGAGTGGTTAGTTTAATTCCCAAATAGGTTGCTTCAGAAACTATATTAATTCTGGGCGGGGGATTTTGACCAACAAAAAGTATTTGTGTTTTAGATAAGTTTAGTTTGTATCCTGAAAAGGAACCAAAAGTTACTGCCAATTCTTCAATCTTAGAGAAAGCTTTTTCGATGTTTTTAGTTACTACTACAACGCCATCTGCATATGCAAGAGCCCTGTAGCTAACTCCTGCCACTTCCACCGGGATTATATCCTCTTCCTGGTTTAATTGATTAAGAAAAATATCAATATAAATAGCAAAAAGAAGTGGAGAGGATGGGCATCCTTGACGCGTTCCTCGTTGAATAGGAAATAGAGCAGATTTATTAGCACCTAATTTAACGCATGATATAGGATTTTGATATAGACCTTTCAGAGCTGTTATTATACCTGGACCAAATCCTTTTATATAAAGTAGATCCCAAAAATAAGGCCAGGCCACCCTATCGAATGCCTTTTCGGCATCCAATAGGGTGATCCCGATTGATGTATTCATGCCTTCGGCCCAATCCATCAGAGCAATGATCCTACGAATATGATCTGCTGTATCTCTATTTGGAATGAATCCATGCTGCCATCGGGAAACAATTGTGGATATTATTTTTGATAGTCGAGAGGCAAGTATTTTAGAATATACCTTACTATCAGTATTTATTAATGATATTGGTCTGTATGATGCAGGATTTAAAGGATCCTTATCCTTTTTAAGAAATCTCATAATTACAGAATATGCCCAGGAGACTGGTGGTAGACCCTTTCGTGCCTCGCGAAAGGTAGTGAGCATGTCTTGTTTTATAATATTTCTAAATGTCCTGTAGAATTCTAACGGAATGCCATCGGGTCCCATAGCCTTCTCCGTTGCTAATGACAGTATTGCTTTTTCAATTTCATGTAATTTCTGCTTCTAAAGCTAACTTTTGATCACTAGAGAGCAATGGTAAAAAATGTGATCTTCCGTAATTCATAAGGAGGTCTGAGGAGTAGGATACATTGTTATATTGATAAAGTTTGAGATAGAACTGACGAAAAACTTCTAAAATTAATTCAGGTTTATTATGTATTTGCCCAGTGCCATCCTGTATTGAATTTATGGTGTTAAAAACTTCTTTCTGTCTAATTCTCTTAGCAAGACTTTTTCCTGAGTTTTCACCTATCTCGTACATCTGAGATCGAAAAGTTGCCATCTGTTACGCCAATTTAGCTGCAAAGGTTTCATATAGCTTCGCTTTATAGATGGCTAAATTAGTTTTTATCATTTATTGGCTGTGTTAAGGCAATTGCTGTTGCCAATTTCTTCTCCCAATCCAGAACATGTTTGTAACTAAGATCTACTTTTTGTCGAATACTTTTTTGTTTCTTAATAACATATGATAGTGATTCTCCACGTATCCCTGCTTTAAATGCGTCCCAGACGTTCTGGACAGAAGCCGTTCCCCTGTTAATATCAAAAAATTCTTTTATCCATTCTGCTATTATTTTTATATACTCAGGATCAGCTAATAGTTTACGATCAAATGTCCAGCTTCTGACTTGTGATGTGGAGAGCATATTAGTTTTAATTTCGATAAGTATTGGATTATGATCCGAAATTATACGTGGATATATCTCAAATTTAGTATCATCAAGTAAGCTCATTTTAATAAAAAAGTAATCTAAGCGCACAAACTTCCTGTGTGGTGAGAAGAAGAATGTAAACCCGGGTGCCAGAGGTTTTTTTTCATAAGCTACGTCGGATAGGCCATAATCCATTATGATGGAGCGGAGAGTTTTAAACAATTTTTTTTCGCGCCTTGATAGATAATATTATCACGTATATTCATATTGGGTTCTATAATTCAGATTTAGATCTCCGCATAGTATTAGAAAAGGAGACCAATCAGCTAATTCTAAATTCAGAAAAATCAGGATACCAGAATCGTCTACATTTGGGGCATATACTGAGCAGATAGTCCATAATTTATTTTTAATTCTAATTTCAGTAATTGCCCATCTACCATATTGATCCGCCTTACTCCGAATAGAGTTTCCTAAGCCTCTCCTAATTAAGATTGCCACTCCTTTTGTAGTTGTACCTTGGCGTGTACATACCACTAGATTCAATCCCAAATCCTTATACATCTGCCTATCATTCCACGTAATGTGTGATTCTTGGATACATAAAATATCAATTTTCATAGTCTGGATAATTTGTGCAGCAATCCCCCTTTTCCTTTTATTATTTAACCCACAAATATTCCAGGAACATATTCGTAATTTCTCCATCTAGACAATTATTATCATTGTAGCGTGCATATCTGTCAAAAAAGTTTATCCCTGTATAAGAAATCCAGTTGAGAATCAAATAAGTCTTTATCCTCAAGCCTTGATTGATGTATATCAAATTAAGCTGTTTGATGAGAGAACATAAGAAAAAACTAAAAATAATCAAAATCAAAGTAGTACTTTTTCTGATTTTGTTTGCACCCCCCCTTCCAAACCCAGCCCACCCCAGGCTCAACCCGAGCCGACCCACCCCTCCCAACACCCCCACCCAAACGAGGCAAGGGGACTTACCAGTCCCTAACATTGATGGCATGATGAGCACTGGGTGACTCACGTCATATGGCTCTATTCTGCAATTCTTCAATTATTTGTTCTATACCTAGAACCAGTATAAAATTAGAAAAAAAATCACCTCATCGGTCACATAAAGATACTGGTTGAGAAATCACCTCATCATATACGTAAAGATACTGGTTGAACTAGTGAGAATAGAGCACAATAGAAAAAACAGAGAAGCTTTAACAAATACTACTAAGAGCTCCATTCTCTAAGGATAAATTCTGGAACATTTTTTTCTTTTTAAAGAACAAGAACGGTTACAATAACCATCTGGCAAGTAGGCATATCAGAACGATGCTACTCTTTAACTGCCCCCTCTGAAGTTAGAAAATAAGAGCGTTCTTTGTGTATTATTTTGAGTTTGGCAGGATTCAAAAGAAAAACTTGGGCACCCTTAGCTTGAAATAAAGGTATAAACTGACGTAACTGCCAACGTAGCTGAACAGTGGCGTGGCAGTTGTGTGGGCGCACAAAAAATTCTGAGCCTTTTCCCTTGCGTTTCCTATTAGGCCTAGCTAGATCATAAAGGGCCTCCCTAGCCCAAAAATTATTTAAAGAAATCAGAATCGCTCGAGGTTTTATATTTGAATCTTGTCGAACGTTTTTTTGAAATGGGAATCTATGGACTCTCTGTACTTCAATCTCCCATTTCCAATGAGCTAGATCTGGGAAGGCCTCTGTGAATAATTCAATTATAAACTGTCGAGGATTTGTCCCCTCATTTCCCTCTGGTATTCCCAAAATTCGGAGATTGTTCCGGAGTGATCTGTTTTCCAGATCCACTAGCTTCCAATTAATCTCTTCCTTTAAGTAATTTCTATGTTTGCCATATGTTAACTTTTTATATGAATGGTCATCCAAGAGGATAAACTATGAATACAGCAGTTGCAAGCAATGTAATTTTCAGAGTGAAGCCTTGCAAATGGCTATACATTACAGGCCAACAGATAAAAGCACATTTCTTAAGTCACTGTCTAAAACGAAGATAGACTCTATGAAAAATATCTGACATATTTTGTTAAAGGGACTCTAGTATGGTACTAAATTATGAACAGTGGGTGCCTCAAGAGAATAAATCTGCATAGCGTCTAGGGTTGACCCAATATTACAACAACATTTGCCAGATTTTAAATCGGCTTACCCAATTAGATAAACTTCAACATGAGACCCGAAGGGTTTGCCCAGGGCAACACTCTCTTCAGTCTGAAAAAAGCGAAAACAAGTGTAAAACAAGCATGGTTGCAAAAGTATATCAGACGCTACCCTATTCAATGAAGAGCCATTCACTTACCGAGTGATTCGTATGGGGCTTGACTCCTCAAGAAACGCTGCTGTCTCAACAGTTTTTCATGTGTAAGAAGACACCTGCGCCTATTCTATTTAACACGTCTGCTCACTAAACAGCGGATAAAAACAGACTTACGTAGAAGTGACGTAAAATCTTAAAATCCCAACAGAGATGGAAAAACTTTGCCGCCAACTTGGAATAGTAACTGGTATAGCGAGCGTGTAGAGGAGTGAAAGTCAAATATAGAGATAGATTATAACGCTTATAGAGAAGCTTGACATTGAAAAAGTTCAAAGCATAGATACGTTGAATATTATTAAAAAAAGCTGTTCAAATTGTAATGAAGCATATAAATTACAATGATAATTACCATTCTGTGACAATTGTATTCACAATGCTATGGAGCATTATTCACGGATTAATAAACTATCATATACATCTTAGAAACTGTCTGCATGTCAAAGAGTGTTTATTCTTGTTGTTTTCTTCCCACTAAACTTGCGATAGCAAAATTTTCGAGCTCCGTGGTTCACAAAGTTTATACAGTAAAAATCAAATCCGTTCTTCTTCATACAATATATCTATACACAGTCATAGTAACAGAACCTGTATATGTTGAAACATTAAAGTATAAATTCAGTAAGGATAACCCAGTTAGTATGGTATCCATGGCAGAGATTCTAAAACAAACATTTTGTGTCAAAACATCATTAATCATATAAAACAACAAAAGAGTGTCGAGGGAGAAGTGTGTAAGCACTAAACACAGAGAATAAATCTCCCTGAAGAAGTCACAGTGGAAATCGGCGGGTTTTTTTTTAGGAAGCCCTCACTCACCACCCTGGGTGGTGACATGCTTCATCATCGGGCCCACCAGGAGAAGCCGAATGCCTCCCTGGTGTGCTACAACGCCAGATTACTGCGGAGCAGGTTCTTTGTGGCAAAAGTGTCAAAAAGAAATGTGAATTAAAAATGTCAGAAACTGTACCATACGGAATTTTTTTTATTCAATGGTCAGTTTGACATAAGTAAAATATGTGTGGGAAACTTACCAGTTAATGACTTGGTTGTTTCCACTTAAAGTGGGGTCAACATGTTTCTGCCCGTCTATGTGTCATTTACTGGGCTTTCATCAGGACTGTCAGGTGGTGTACCTCGGCGGGATGGGCGCGCTAAGGCCCACCCTTACCAGAGGACGTGAAAGTTAAAAACAAGTATGTAAAATAAAGTGCAAAAACCAAACAAAAATGATGGGAAACCTTCAATTTGAGGTCCCTGTACTGTCTGAAAGAAAAGGACATACATACACAAAAGACAAACAACACACAGTTAGTGCAATCCATCTCAAGGGTTTTTTGCAGCGTAAAAACTCTATGTGGACGTGCTTGAGACTACTGAGAAGGTGATCATGGTGCCATAAACGCTATTTTAGTGCAAGAAAACGCCGTCCTATAGGTGGGAACAGCGTAGAAACATGCACTATGTCACGTAGAATTGGCCATTAGACAGATCGGCCGGTAACACAATACTCGTGGTTAGGCGATCAAACTACCCCGAAAATGGGGCAAAAGGTGATGTAAAGTATGGCGTCAAAAAATAAATAATTGACAAATACTGGACAGGGTTCTCACTTGTAATGCACAAGATCCACACCCCATGGGTCTCGGGAGGGGGGGAAAGCGACAATGGCACACCCTGTGGAGGGATAACAAGAAAGGCGAAAAACTGAGTCAAAACAAAGGAAAGAGTGTGCACAGATTACTTATCTGTTTGGAAGTAAGGGTGGTCTGGAGATCTTACGCCCGCAACACCTGCCACCCGCTTGGCACCTAGCGTCTCCTGCTACCGGACCCCGTGGATATGGGGCAATGGTGGAAAAAAGCTAAAGTGTGGTGCTGACAGGGGCGGCGACTGCTGGCCCAGGCGGAATAGCCAATTCCTGGAAGGACTGCAAGTGAGGCTTGGGAGAGGCAGCCAATCAGGTTACAGCATCACTGTGAGGCTTGGATAGTGAGCATGTGAGTCATAGGGACCTATCAGAGAGTCGAGCCAAGAAGAGGCTTGGAACTCAGGATGGAAATGAACTTCATTACCTAATAGCCAATCCCTGGAAGGACTGAAAGTGAGGCTTGGGAGAGGCAGCCAATCAGGTTACAGCATCTCTGTGAGGTTTGGATAGTGAGCATGTGAGTCATAGGGACCTATCAGAGAGTCCGGCCAAGAAGAGGCTTGGAACTCAGGATGGAAATGAACTTCATTAACTTTATTTAATCGAAAAAAAACTACATTTGTTTTTTGTGATCAGTTTTTTGGTTCGGGAGAGCGATCTAATTAGATGCTTTATAGACTGGTAAAGGTGGAATTACACAGCGCCATACTACAGGAGCAAAAAGTGGAACTGGCAAAAAAGTAATTCAAATATTAAAAACGAAATGTTCAGTCTTGAGTAAGGATGCCCCAATAATAGGCAAAGGTAAGCAAGGTTACTGATTAGCGAATTGCAGGGCAAAGCGTTCAGTGTTTTGTAAAATTCCCTCTGTAACAAAGAAGGGCAAGCGAGGTGGTTGTGTAGCCCATCACAATTGTTACCGCTTCAGTACTGAGCTCCAGGGAATTTGCTCGTTAAGGCCATCGCGATGGGTACCCAATCTATAGACCCAGCGTTGTTCCTTTTCAAAAAGGAGGCTGGCAGTGTTTTTTTCGGTTGTGATTTGTTCTATGATGGTCCAATGTAAATCATTTGGAGTGTGATTATTTTGGAGAAAATGCTCACTCATCCTTGTTGTGATCTTGCGACATCTGATGTTGCTGCGATGCTCGCAGATTCATTGTTTTACCTTGCGAGTGGTCATGCCAACATATCTTTTTAGACAGGGGCGCGTGATCAAGTAAACAACGCTGGTGGAATTACAGTTAGTGTGTGTCCTTTGTGTCCAAGTCTTGTCTGGTTCTAAGGAGAGTTCTTTAGTGTGTGTGGTCAGGTGACACACACTGCAGTTGGAACAGGGATAGTGCCCGACAATAGGTGGTAGACCCCACACGTTTGTGACGGATCTCTCAACGTGAGAGTTTGACACTGGTCCTTTCGGACGCGTGTGCACCAAGGAGTCTTTTAGACTTCTGCCTTTTTTGAACGAAAAGAGAGGTTTTTCCCAGGTCCTCTTGTTGCTTGTCACTATCTTCCAGTGTTTGTTGATGGACTTTTTCATGGCGTCAGATAAACAACTATAAGTTGTCACACAGGTAAGGGGAATCTCTGCTGGTTCCCTGATGTTATCTTCCAGAAGTGCTTCACGTGGTTGGTTCCTGGCACGTTTATTTCCTTTCTCCAGGATTTTATTGGGATAGCCTCTTGCTCTGAGTTTGTTTATAAGATCCCCAGCTTGTATTTTGTAGTCTTTGATGTCGCTACAGTTCCTGCGTATCCGAAGGTACTGCCCGTAGGGCAGGTTTTCTCTGAGGGGTCTGGGGTGATGACTGGAGAACTCAAGGAGGTTATTCTTTGCAGATGGTTTATAATGAGTTCTAGTTGTTAGAAGCGTTCCTTGTACTGTGATCACCACATCCAAAAATACCACTGACTGTTTACTTGAGCAGTGTGTAAATTTCAGGTAAGGATCAAGGGTATTGAGCCACCTGAAGAACTCTTCGAGTTCTCTCTCGTCCCCTTTCCAGATAAGGATGATGTCATCGATATACCTCCTCCATAATCCTATGGAGGAGATAAAGGGATTATTGGTGGGCAGCATATGTTTAGTCTCAAAATTGTAGACATACAGCCCCGCTACACTAGGAGCAAAGGTACTGCCCATGGAAGTTCCAGTAGACTGAAGAAAAAGCTTTCCTTGGTACTCGAAGTAATTTTCTTTCAGAGCCATGGTCGCACATTGCAGTATGAATTCTTTGGGCGTTTGGTATTCCCAGGGGATAGAGTCTAAAGCTGTTCCTATGACTCTAAGGGTGTCGTCCTGTGGGATACTCGTGTAAAGGCTCTCGATGTCAAGAGTAGCCAGGGTGATGGAACCTTCAGGGAAGGTGATTTGTTCTAGTAATTGTAGGAGGTTTTTTGTGTCTCTCAGGTACGTGGATGTATTTTGTATGAGTGGTTTAAGGTAGTGATCACAAAAAGTGGAAAGAGGTTCGAGCACAGAGCCGATACCCGACACAATAGGTCTGCCCGGTGGAGGAGTTTTGTTTTTGTGCGTTTTGGGCAGAGTTTAGAAATATGGGATTTTACTGCCTCCTGCCGTGAGATATGCCGCCTCGTGTCTGGAAATCTGGTCATTCTCTTCTGCATCCTTGACCATGTTATGGATGCGTTCTTTCAGTTCTGGGGTAGGGTCTATAGAGAGCGGGGTGTAGTTGGTTCTATTATCCAGGAGATCCCGACACATTTTGTCATAATCCTGGGTGTTCTGGATCACCAAGCCACCGCCCTTATCCACTGGTTTAATTGTTATTGATTTGTCATTATTAAGGTCTTCGAGTGCCTGGTACTCTGAAGTTGAGAAATTCCTAAAGGGAGTAGGTGTGGGTAAAGTTTCCATGTCATTGAATACTGCCTGTTCAAATGCTGTTATTTCGGCAGGGACTGTGTGTGGAGGTGGAACAAACGTTGATTTCAATCTTAAGTTGGTATCTGCGCTAGGTGTAATGTCATTTGTTGAGTCCACAGTAGACTCAAAGAAAGCCTTGAGTTTTAATTTCCTGAAGAACTCTGATAGTTCACAATGGAGTTTGAACTTATCAGGTCTCGCAGTTGGTACAAATCCTAGGCCTTTCTCTAGTACCTTGGTTTGCGACGGGCTCAGGGTTTTGTCAGAGAGATTGGTTATTAGACTCCCTGCGCACTCGTGCCCGGTGCTGATGACTTGCTCCTGGTATGGTTCCCCACAGGATCCTCCACTTCTCAGGTTACTTGGCTGTTGCCTCTTCTCCTTCCTCTTCCCCTCTCGCCTCTCTCTAAAAAAGGCATTTGATGTTGATTTTGGGGATATTGGGGCTGCATAAATGGGTTCCAGCCCATCATTGGAAATGGTGGCTGTGGTTGGAAGAAAAGGGGGGGAGGAGGGCCATTGTTGGGTGCCCCATAATGTGGCCATCTCTGTTGTTGGTTTTGATAGTTTGATCTACCTCTGCCTCCTCGTCGCCCTCTCTGTTTTCGGCCATAGTTGCTAGATGTACTGCTGTTTGAGGAGTTACTATCTGAATCGTCTGATCTATTAGCGTCTCTGCGTGGAGCAGTGTAGTCCGGATCTGAGTAGGGATACACTTGTTTGTATTCAAATTTCTTAAGGTCTTTTTGAAATTTTGTGATCTTTGCTCGCATCAGTGAATCCTTGTATTCAATAAGCTCCTTATTAATTTCCTCAAGTTTCTTTTTATAGCCGGTAATGGTTGTCTTAAAGTGTGACTCTGTCTGTTGGATTTCCACCATAAGCGCTTCGGATAGGCGTAAGGCCGTCTTTATGATTAAAACCAAGCAATCACGCGTACAATGCCATGCGATCATGGCCCATTCTTTACGGAATGTGGCGTCATTCAGAAAGATTCGCGGGGCATTTGTAACCAGCAGGCCTTTCGGTGCAGTGTTGGTTGATAGGTATTGTTTTAAAATGGTTCCATGTAGGATTGTTCTAATCCGTTCACGTTTTTGCTCCGTCAGTTTTTCCCATTCCGAAGTGTGGGAAATGGCTTGTGATATTGCTGGATCAGCAAAAAGATTTGGATCTGCAAGTAGTGCATCTACCTCTTCC
Organism: Lissotriton helveticus; assembly: GCF_964261635.1. Classification (NCBI taxonomy): domain Eukaryota; kingdom Metazoa; phylum Chordata; class Amphibia; order Caudata; family Salamandridae; genus Lissotriton; species Lissotriton helveticus. Next base: position 1,090,175,087 of record NC_136059.1, on the reverse strand, counting down.
TCTGAGTATGTAAGTCCAAAGTTCGCCATGTTTGACAGTTGGAAGGGAGTGAAAGAATAAGAATAAAGGTAACTCTCACAGCTATCCGCTGCTTAATCAGTAATAACAAATTGAGAGCGAGGGAAAAGGACACTCTTGGGCCCCCTGTTAAATCTTGTAAAACAACAAAAGAGTGTCATGGGAGAAGTGTGTAAGCACTAGACACAGAGAAGAAATCTCCCTGAAGAAGTCACAGTGGAAATCAGCGTTTTTTTTTTAGGAAGCCCTCACTCACCACCCTGGGTGGTGACATGCTTCATCATCGGGCCCACCAGGAGAAGTCGAATGCCTCCCTGGTGTGCTACAACGCCAGATTACTGCGGAGCAGGTTCTTTGTGGCAAAAGTGTCAAAAAGAAATGTGAATTAAAAATGTCAGAAACTGTACCATACGGAATTTTTTTTATTCAATGGTCAGTTTGACATAAGTAAAATATGTGTGGGAAACTTACCAGTTAATGACTTGGTTGTTTCCACTTAAAGTGGGGTCAACATGTTTCTGCCCGTCTATGTGTCATTTACTGGGCTTTCATCAGGACCGTCAGGTGGTGTACCTCGGCGGTATGGGCGCGCTAAGGCCCACCCTTGCCAGTTTTTAACTTTCACGTCCTCTGGTAAGGGTGGGCCTTAGCGCGCCCATACCGCCGAGGTACACCACCTGACGGTCCTGATGAAAGAACCGAAAGGCCTGCTGGTTACAAATGCCCCGCGAATCTTTCTGAATGACGCCACATTCCGTAAAGAATGGGCCATGATCGCATGGCATTGTACGCGTGATTGGTTGGTTTTAATCATAAAGACGGCATTACGCCTATCCGAAGCGCTTATGGTGGAAATCCAACAGACAGAGTCACACTTTAAGACAACCATTACCGGCTATAAAAAGAAACTTGAGGAAATTAATAAGGTGCTTACTGAATACAAGGATTCACTGATGCAAGCAAAGATCACAAAATTTCAAAAAGACCTTAAGAAATTTGAATACAAACAAGTGTATCCCTACTCAGATCCGGACTACACTGCTCCACGCAGAGACGCTAATAGATCAGACGATTCAGATAGTAACTCCTCAAACAGCAGTACATCTAGCAACTATGGCCGAAAACAGAGAGGGCGACGAGGAGGCAGAGGTAGATCAAACTACCAAAACCAACAACAGTGATGGCCACAATATGGGGCACCCAACAATGGCCCTCCTCCCCCCCTTTTCTTCCAACCACAGCCACCATTTCCAATGATGGGCTGGAACCCATTTATGCAGCCCCAATATCCCCAAAATCCACATCAAATGCATTTTTTAGAGAGAGGCGGGAGGGGAAGAGGAAGGAGAAGAGGCAACAGCCAAGTAACCTGGGAAGTGGAGGATCCTGTGGGGAACCATACCAGGATCAAGTCATCAGCACCGGGCACGAGTGCGCAGGGAGTCTAATAACCAATCTCTCTGACAAAACCCTGAGCCTGTCGCAAACCAAGGTACTAGAGAAAGGCCTAGGATTTGTACCAACTGCGAGACCTGATAAGTTCAAACTCCATTGTGAACTATCAGAGTTCTTCAGGAAATTAAAACTCAAGGCTTTCTTTGAGTCTACTGTGGACTCAACAAATGACATAACACCTAGCGCAGATACCCACTTAAGATTGAAATCAACGTTTGTTCCACCCCCACACACAGTCCCTGCCGAAATAACAGCATTTGAACAGGCAGTATTCAATGACATGGAAACTTTACCCACACCTACTCCCTTTAGGAATTTCTCAACTTCAGAGTACCAGGCACTCGAAGACCTTAAAAATGACAAATCAATAACAATTAAACCAGCGGATAAGGGCGGTGGCTTGGTGATCCAGAACACCCAGGATTATGACAAAATGTGTCGGGATCTCCTGGATAATAGAACCAACTACACCCCGCTCTCTATAGACCCTACCGCAGAACTGAAAGAACGCATCCATAACATGGTCAAGGATGCAGAAGAGAATGACCAGATTTCCAGACACGAGGCGGCATATCTCACGGCAGGAGGCAGTACAATCCCATATTTCTATACTCTGCCCAAAGCGCATAAAAACAAAACTCCTCCACCGGGCAGACCTATTGTGTCGGGTATCGGCTCTGTGCTCGAACCTCTTTCCACTTTTTGTGATCACTACCTTAAACCACTCATACAAAATACATCCACGTACCTGAGAGACACAAAAAACCTCCTACAATTACTAGAACAAATCACCTTCCCTGAAGGTTCCATCACTCTGGCTACTCTTGACATCGAGAGCCTTTACACGAGTATCCCACAGGACGACACCCTTAGAGTCATAGGAACAGCTTTAGACTCTATCCCCTGGGAATACCAAACGCCCAAAGAATTCATACTGCAATGTGCGACCATGGCTCTGAAAAAAAATTACTTCGAGTACCAAGGAAAGCTTTTTCTTCAGTCTACTGGAACTTCCATGGGCAGTACCTTTGCTCCTAGTGTAGCGGGGCTGTATGTCTTCAATTTTGAGACTAAACATATACTGCCCACCAATAATCCCTTTATCTCCTCCATAGGATTATGGAGGAGGTATATCGATGACATCATCCTTATCTGGAAAGGGGACGAGAGAGAACTCGAAGAGTTCTTCAGGTGGATCAATACCCTTGATCCTTACGTGAAATTTACACACTGCTCAAGTAAACAGTCAGTGGTATTTTTGGATGTGGTGATTACAGTACAAGGAACGCTTCTAACAACTAGAACTCATTATAAACAATCTGCAAAGAACAACCTCCTTGAGTTCTCCAGTCATCACCCCAGACCCCTCAGAGAAAACCTGCCCCACGGGCAGTACCTTCGGATACGCAGGAACTGTAGCGACATCAAAGACTACAAAATACAAGCTGGGGATCTTACAAACAAACTCAGAGCAAGAGGCTATCCCAATAAAATCCTGGAGAAAGGAAATAAACGTGCCAGGAACCAACCACGTGAAGCACTTCTGGAGGATAACATCAGGGAACCAGCAGAGGTTCCCCTTACCTGTGTGACAACTTATAGTTGTTTATCTGACGCCATGAAAAAGTCCATCAACAAACACTGGAAGATAGTGACAAGCAACAAGAGGACCTGGGAAAAAACTCTCTTTTCGTTCAAAAAAGGCAGAAGTCTAAAAGACTCCTTGGTGCACACGCGTCCGAAAGGACCAGTGTCAAACTCTCACGTTGAGAGATCCGTCACAAACGTGTGGGGTCTACCACCTATTGTCGGGCACTATCCCTGTTCCAACTGCAGTGTGTGTCACCTGACCACACACACTAAAGAACTCTCCTTAGAACCAGGCAAGACTTGGACACAAAGGACACACACTAACTGTAATTCCACCAACGTTGTTTACTTGATCACGTGCCCCTGTCTAAAAAGATATGTGGGCATGACCACTCGCAAGGTAAAACAACGATTCTGCGAGCATCGCAGCAACATCAGATGTCGCAAGATCACAACAAGGATGAGTGAGCATTTTCTTCAAAATAATCACACTCCAAATGATTTACATTGGACCATCATAGAACAAATCACAACCGAAAAAAACACTGCCAGCCTCCTTTTTGAAAAGGAACAACGCTGGGTCTATAGATTGGGTACCCATCGCGATGGCCTTAACAAGCAAATTCCCTGGAGCTCAGTACTGGAGCGGTAACAATTGTGATGGGCTACACAACCACCTTGCTTGCCCTTCTTTGTTACAGAGGGAATTTTACAAAACACTGAACGCTTTGCCCTGCAATTCGCTAATCAGTAACCTTGCTTACCTTTGCCTATTATTGGGGCATCCTTACTCAAGACTGAACATTTCGTTTTTAATATTTGAATTACTTTTTTGCCAGTACCACTTTTTGCTCCTGTAGTATGGCGCTGTGTAATTCCACCTTTACCAGTCCATAAAGCATCTGAATATATCGCTCTCCCGATCCAAAAAACTGATCACAAAAAACAAATGTAGTTTTTTTTCGATTAAATAAAGTTAATGAAGTTCATTTCCATCCTGAGTTCCAAGCCTCTTCTTGGCCGGACTCTCTGATAGGTCCCTATGACTCACATGCTCACTATCCAAACCTCACAGTGATGCTGTAACTTGATTGGCTGCCTCTCCCAAGCCTCACTTTCAGTCCTTCCAGGGATTGGCTATTAGGTAATGAAGTTCATTTCCATCCTGAGTTCCAAGCCTCTTCTTGGCTGGACTCTCTGATAGGTCCCTATGACTCACATGCTCACTATCCAAGCCTCACAGTGATGCTGTAACCTGATTGGCTGCCTCTCCCAAGCCTCACTTGCAGTCCTTCCAGGGATTGGCTATTCCGCCTGGGCCAGCAGTCGCCGCCCCTGTCAGCACCACACTTTAGCTTTTTTCCACCATTGCCCCATATCCACGGGGTCCGGTAGCAGGAGACGCTAGGTGCAAAACGGGTGGCAGGCGTTGCGAGCGTAAGATCTCCAGACCACCCTTACTTCCCATCAGATAAGTAATCTGTGCACACTCTTTCCTTTGTTTTAACTCCGTTTTTCGCCTTTCTTGTTATCCCTCCACAGGGTGTGCCATTGTCGCTTTCCCCCCCCTCCCGAGACCCATGGGGTGTGGATCTTGTGCATTACAAGTGAGAACCCTGTCCAGTATTTGTCGATTATTTCTTTTTTGACGCCATACTTTATATCACCTTTTGCCCCATTTCCGGGGTAGTTTGATCGCCTAACCACGAGTATTGTGTTACCGGCCGATCTGTCTAACGGCCATTTCTACGTGACATAGTGCATGTTTCTACGCTGTTCCCACCTTTAGGACGGCGTTTTCTTGCACTAAAATAGCGTTTATGGCACCATGTTCACCTTCTCAGTAGTCTCAAGCACGTCCACACAGAGTTTTTACGCTGCAAAAAACCCTTGAGATGGATTGCACTAACTGTGTGTTGTTTGTCTTTTGTGTATGTATGTTCTTTTCTTTCAGACAGTACAGGGACCTTAAATTGAAGGTTTCCCATCACTTTTGTTTGGTTTTTGCACTTTATTTTACACACTTGTTTTTAACTTTCACGTCCTCTGGTAAGGGTGAGCCTTAGCGTGCCCATACCGCTGAGGTACACCACCTGACGGTCCTGATGAAAGCCCAGCAAATGACACATAGACGGGCAGAAACATGTTGACCCCACTTTAAGTGGAAACAACCGAGTCATTAACTGGTAAGTTTCCCACACATATTTTACTTATGTCAAACTGACCATTGAATAAAAAAAATTCCGTATGGTACAGTTTCTGACATTTGTAATTCACATTTCTTTTTGACACTTTTGCCACTAAGAACCTGCTCCGCAGTAATCTGGCGTTGTAGCACAGCAGGGAGGCATTCGGCTTCTCCTGGTGGGCCCGATGATGAAGCATGTCACCACACAGGGTGGTGAATGAGGGCTTCCTAAAAAAAAACCGCTGATTTCCACTGTGACTTCTTCAGGGAAATTTCTTCTCTGTGTCTAGTGCTTACACACTTCTCCCACGACACTCTTTTGTTGTTTTACAAGATTTAACAGGGGGACCAAGAGTGTCCTTTTCCCTCTCTCTCAATTTGTTATTAATCATTAATCATAGTCATAAGATGGAATCTATCAAGATTCAAAGAATCTACATTTACACCATGCAGGCAAAAGAGTGCCATTCATTTGCAGAATTTTAGCCTTCAATGATGTTACCCCAGATAGTATGGTGGCCATTGCAGATATTCTAAAACAATCATTTTGTATAAAAAAACATCATTAATCATAGTCATGAGATGAAATCTATAGAGAGTCAATAAATCTAAGTTTACACCATGTAGGCAAGAGAGTGCCATTCAGTTGCAGAATTGAAGCCTTCAATGATGTTGTTAGTGCGACATATCATTTGATTTTCTCTCAGAGTAAGAATTCTGTCTACATTAGAGTCTCTGATCGTTGGTTTGACCACCTCAATGACCCACCACAGCATGTCTTTATCAGAATGTTTCATCTGGGTATAGTGCTCCTCTAAGGGGGCGTTCTCTTCATTACATCATTCTTGACTGATGTTGCAGGATGCGTTTTTTAACCATCCGTGTAGTTTTACTGATATAGTGAAGGTCACAGGGGCATTTTATGCAATAAACAGCATTGCTGGTGTTACAATTTGAAAAATATTTGTTTGTCATTTTGACTCCATTAATTTCACATGATTTTGTGTTTTTTGTAGTCCCACATGTGGAACACATATTACATTTATAATGTCTATCAACAGGGATGAGTTGTCTCATATTGTCCACAATATGGCTGTTAGTGGTGGTATATGCATGCACAAGTCTGTGTTTCAAATTGGAACCTCTCTTAAAAGCAAACAAGGGTTTGCTATCCAATTCAGGCAATCCTTTAAGTAATGTCCAATGCATGTTGGCAATTTTTTTGGTACTGTTGGACAATGTTTCAAATATAGGTACACAGACCAATTGTTGTTGAGTTTGCTTATCTTTCACTGTCAAAAGCACTTCACGGTTGTTATACCAGGTGCGTTTCATAGAATTTTTTAAAGTTTCACTGGGTAACCTCATGTTCGTAGTTTATCTTTGAGTTTTTTTGCCTCAAGATAATATTCATCGCTCTTTGAACAATTCCTGCGTAACCGCAGGAACTGTCCAAAGGGGAGACCATCCTTGAGTGCCTGAGGATAATGGCTTCGTACTGCAACAGAGTATTTCTTGCAGTGGGCTTGGTATAAAGAGTGGTATATAGACAGTTGTTCATATCCACTCTGATCGTGATATCTAATAAATGTATGCGGTTGTGGATGTTATTGGATTCAAGTGTGAATTTAAGATATGGGTTCATAGTGTTAAACCACTGATGGTATTTAAAAAGCAAACTTTCACTTTCTCTCCAAATTAGAAAAACATCATCCATGTATCTCAGCCACCGTCTGTTGTTAGACTGAAAGGGGTTAGAGATATCATAGATGAACTTATTTTCAAAGGGGGACACATAGATATTGGCTATATCTGGGGCATAAACAGCACCCATAACCACTCCCTTCTGTTGTTTATAAAATGTGTTCTCAAACAAGAATAAATTCTCGCACATTGAGATTCTGATACAGTCAATTATAAACGTGGTGGGGACATTGAGTGGTCTTGGTCTACTGTCCAAAAGTTGTTCAATTATATTCAAGACTTCAGTTTGTGGAATGTTAGTATATAAACTTTCAATGTCCATTGACATCAGTAGTTGTTAAGAGGGGTCAAATGGATGGTTTATGACTGCTGTGGTGTCCCTAATGTATGTCTCTGATTCGACTGCAAATGGGCGAAAAAAGAAATCGGCATATTGGGCCAAGGGTTTTAAAATCGAGTTACAGCCCGAGAACATAGGTCTTCCCGGAGATGTTAATGCTTTTTTATGTACTTTCGGTAATATATATATTACCGGTATCGCTCATGACTTAATAATGAGAAAGGAAGCTTCCTTTTTGCTAAGCCAGCCACCGTCATGACCCTGACGACTGAGTAAAGAAATTATATTGGTCAGTTCCTGGGTAGGGTTATCACTAAGTCTTATATAGAGCACCTCAACATTAAGTTGTTTAAGTAACTCAGTTTTGTATGCATCTTTGTCCCATAGGACTATGCCTCCACCTTTATCGGCGTGCTTTATTATCGGGTCAGAAAGGGTCTGCAAATGTTTGAGAGAATTCTGTTCATTTCTGGATAAATTGTATTTGACATAGGATTTTGTTTCTAAAAGATTGTTAATTTTTATTATGGTTGCATTTTTGAAGGTAACGATTTCTTTAGCAACCATCGCATTTCTAGGAAAAAAGGTCGAAGGATTGTAAAGACCTATTGTGTCTGTGACACGAACTGACATGTTGTTTGCAAAGAAATGTTTGAGTCTTACAAAACGAAAGAACCTATAGAGTTCTAGTTTGGTTTGGAATAAATCATTCCTATTGGTGGGTACAAATGAAAGACCTGCTGAAAGGACTGTAATCTCTGATTCATAAAGTCTATGCTGGGATAAATTGAAGATGGGAATGGTTTGCTGTTCATTCACCATTCGTAAAACTGGTTCCTCGTTTGTCTGAACCCCAGTGTGTATTGGTTCAGGAACCATCCTGGCTTTGTTACCCGTTGTCTTCCTGGGGGCCCTGATCCTCTCCGGTCCTTCCCTAAAAAAGCCTGCCTAGATGTAGATGGCTGCTGATCATATTGTTGTCTGTAAGATTTCTCAGAGGTCTGATCACTCCCTGTTTCAGAATTGGTGTCAGAAAAGGTTGTTATTTGATGTTGGGGTTGATTAGGCCCTTGGGGGAGGTAAAAGTCTTTATTTAGATATGGATAGATTTTGTCTTTACTATATCTTTTAATGTCCTTTTGTAGTTTGTCAGTTTTTTTGTGAGAGTTGAAATCTTCAAACTCTTTTACTGTTAATGCAATTTTCTCCAATAGAATTTCAGAGTTTATAATGCTAGAGTCAGAGGTGATTTTTCTCTCTAGATTTTCAATCTCTTTGAGAAGTAATTTGAGATGTTTAAGAGCGGTTTCAATACTTAAAACCATCCATGTGTGTGAGCACTTATTCGCTGAGTAGCTGAATCCTATTTTAAAATCTTCAGTGAAGATGATAGGAATGTTCCTAATCTGTAATCCTATCGGGATAATGTTCGCATTAAGGCTATCAGTTAAGAACTTTGCATGTAATTCAATTCTCACAAGTTTCTTTTTAAGCCTTTCAAGTTGGTTAAGATCTGATTTATACGGAAGTTGTTTGATTGGGCCCCTATTCCCTAACAGGAATGGACCAGCAGCTATTTGTAAAATATATTCATCTGCATAGGAGAGAGTTTCAGCCTCAGACATAAATGTACTGGGTTTGTTTCGTAACAGAAAACTAAACAATAAAGACTCACAAAACCACTTCAAAGAAGTGACCCACAACAGACTATTGTCTGTGCAATATACAGTAAACAAAATGGGAAAATTGGGAAGTTAAATATTAAAAGTTAAAGAGGCCTACAAGGGATTTGCTTTAGAAAATTAAGGAGAGATGATTTGCAGAATTTACTTGAGATAATTAGCCCGAAATCGTGACTAACATGTGAAAAATCTATAAAGTAATTTAACTTATTCACAAATATAATTAATATATTAATCAATCGTAACCAATTGGCAGAAAACGGGTGTAGATTTCTCAATTCAAACTCATTTAAGGTGATTATATAAAATTTAGGGTACAAAAACTGATATCTAAACACAATGAAAGCGGCAGATAGATGATTCACATAGATGATGGTCTTCAAAACATTCGTGTTAACATCTATTCCCAAACAAATAATTTAACACAAAAAAGCAGAAAACAATTACTGACAAAACAGATGACAAAGGGAATTAGATAAACTTGTCGACGTTTCGGTCTGTTGTGGCTTACAAGTCCATCAGACCATCTTCAGGATGATGAATAGAGAGTAGACAATGACCCCTGCATGAACATAATGTGCGATTAATTAACTGACATTCAATGTAAAAGTCAGAGAAGAAGAAATACACCTGTGCAGAAAAGTGACCAATGATTGGTCAGTGCAGAAAAAAGAAAGGAATATTAGTGACCAAAATATGAATCCAGAGAATAAAACAGAAGGTACACCTCCAATAGTGATCTAAGCAGAAATTAGTGAGGCTCACTTATTTGCTGGTCAAGCACTAGCATTCAACCAGAAGACTGATTGAAGTTATGGAAAGATCCAGGCACACAACTCCGGACATACAGGTTATCGGAAAACCTGATGAATATCCAAACTGTAACCAAACAAAATGATGTATTGAACATAGTTATCTTAACGGAAATAACTATCTTGACACAACTAGTTATCCAGAAACTAAATGGGCCACAAATTCCTCTCAGACACTGTGGTTCTCACAATTTAAAGCAAACGTTTTGAATCAAAGGAGAAATTAATATCCCGTTCCAAGAGGACATGTATTAACATAGAAAATTACGGAAAAATAAGTAATTTCTATGTTTGCCATATGTTAACTTTTTATATGAATGGTCATCCAACAGGATAAACTATTAATAAGGCAGTTGCAAGCAATGTAAGTTTCAGAGTGAAGCCTTGCAAACGGCGATACGTTACAGGCCAACAGATAAAAGCAAATTTCTTAAATCACTGTCTAATACGAAGATAGACTCTGTGAAAAATATCTGTCATAGTTTGTTAAAGGGACTCTAGTATGGTACTAAATTATGAACAGTGGGTGCCTCAAGAGAATAATTCTGCATAGCGTCTAGGGTTGACCCAATATTATAACAACAGTTGCCAGATTTTAAATCGGCTTACCCAATTAGATAAACTTCAACATGCAACCCAAAGGGTTTGCTCAGGGCAACACTCGCTTCAATCTGAAAAAAGCAAAAACGAGTGTAAAACAAGCATGGTTGCAAAAGTATATCAGACGCTAGCCTATTCAATGAAGAGCCATTCACTTACCGAGTGATTCGTACAGGGCTTGGCTCCTCAAGGAACGCTGCTGTCTCAACAGTCGGGGTGTGTAAGAAGATGCCTGCTGCCATTCTATTTAACGCGTCTGCTCACTGAACAGTGAAAACAGTTATGTAGAAGTGACATTAGATCTTAAAATCCCAACAGAGATGGAAAAAACGTTGCCGCCATCTTGGAGAAGTAACTGGTATAGCGAGCGTGTAGAGCAGTGAAAGTCAAATATAGAGATAGATTATAACGCTTATAGTGAAGCTTGAAATTCAAAAAGTTCAAAGCATAGATATATTGAATGTCATTAAAAAAATCTGTTCAAATTGTAATAAAGCATATAAATTACAATCATAATGACCGTTCTGTGACAATTGTATTCACAATGTTATACAGCATTATTCACAGATTAATAAACGATCATATACATCTTAGAAACTGTCTCCATGTCACAGAGTGTTAATTCTTGTTGTTTTCATCCCTCTAAACTTGTGATAGCGACATTGTCGAGTTCCGTGGTTCACAAAGTTTATACAGTAAAAATCAAAACCGTTCTTCTTCATACAATATCTATACACAGAGTCATAGTAACTGAATGTGTATATGTTGAAACATTAAAATATAAATTCAGATAAGGATACCCCAGTTAGTATGGTATCCGTGGCAGAGATTCTAAAACAAACATTTTGTATGCAAAACATCATTAATCATAGTCCTAAAATGGAATCTATCAAGAGTCAAAGAATCTAAGTTTACACTATGCATGCAAGAGAGTGCCATTCAGTTGCAGAATTTAAGCTTTCAATGATGTTGTTAGTGCGACATATCATTTGATTTTCTCTCAGAGTAAGAATTCTGTCTACATTAGAGGCTCTGATCGTTGGTTTGACCACCTCAATGAGACAAATGGCCTTCAATATGGGGGCTGAACCATGTTGATGAGTATAGGGTATTAGGACGATTAGATTCTAATCCCCTTTTTATAATCATTTTTACCCATACCCAAACAACCACGAATAAAGGGACACCTTGGCTGTTTGAGATATATGCATTAATTAGGACCCAGGGAGTAACAATATCCAAAGTGCTCCCTGGAATATGGTCAAGAGCATCCTGGTCTTCAGTGACCAGGATGAGACCCAATGATGAAATTAAATGAAATTAAATGAAAATTAAATGTGTAGAGTGTTCTAATGCCATGGGGTGTCTAGGCACTATAGATCTGGGAAACAGATCACAGCCTAAACAGACAACTTAAAGATGAGAAAGGAACAGCGGTCTAACTGTTGAAAAGCCATGTTTTAAGAAATAAAACAGTTCAGTTTCTTTTCTGAAGATCTGATGAAGCATGCCACTACTAGAGTGGGTGAGGGTTTAACAAAAAAAGAAAAAAGAAATTCTTTCTTGTGCCAGCAGGGTGCTTAACCAGAGGTTGAATCTTTACCCCTAAAGAAATAGACTAGGTATGACTAGGTATGAGATATTTTTTGTGATGTGAGGTGACCGCATACTTTTACCGTCCGGATAAGTTTTTGTTTTTTGGAACACCCACATTCAATGTTTGGTTTTAGAGAACTAATACTGTTGTCCAGGCCAAATCCAGCCATAGTAATTTTAAAACAAGTCTGAACCATAATGTCACTTTGTGACAAAGAGTTAGTAACTGCTGTTTCCCTCTGAGGCGGAAGCCGGAGGCTCTTGTGCTCTCTTGCACCTTTTTTGGCAAAAAAACGATTGATTTAGCAAATTGTTTTTAGAGTTGTATTATATTTTAACCGGAGCGCTTTTAACTTCCCTGACATCCCTATAGCGAGATCAATTCGCTGGGCACACCCTTTCCCAAAGCGTCGATCCACTGAGGCGCTGGGAACATTGTTAAACAACTTTGGCAACTTTGGCAGCCATCTTTGATTGGGCAGGCTCGCCAGAGAGCTCGACGCCCCTCCCACCCTCCTCTCGCCCCGCCCGAAGTATGTATAAAAATAACAGTGTCACCCGTCCGCGCAGCGGGCGGGCGCAGCGGGCGCGCCGGCGGCGCGCCGGAGGCGCGCCAGAGGCAAGCCCGTCTGCGCCCGTCCGCGCCGGGACCGGGCCTAGGGCCACAATCCCTGGCCCACCTCTCTCATATAACCGGAGCACATTGCTGGAGATTGGTCCTTCTCATGCCCCTCTGTGTACTAAATATGATGTCTCCACAATGTTTCCAGAGACACAAACACAATGCCAACATTGCAATACTACACTCGCGTTTACGAACTCTACCAACCTAGATCAAAACCGGGGAGCTGAGAAAGACACTCACGTGACCATGGCGCTAATTAACGCACGCTCCCTCAGCAAGCACTGTCAGGAAATAGCCGATCTCATCAGCGATCTCAATCTGGATGTTTTATACATCACAGAGACCTGGTCTGATGAGGCATCCGGCCCAGATTATGCAACGGCAGTCCCCTTAGGCTTCAGTGCCTATCGGCAGGACAGGCCCAAAGGGAAAGGTGGTGGGCTAGCCATTATAGCGCGAGATCATTTGGAAGTACGCTTCTCGCCTATACCCACCTCTTCATGTGAAGCTATGCACTTTAACATAAAGCTGTCCCCTACCTACAACTTCAAGGGAGTGCTCCTCTATAGACCCCCTGGGAACAGATCAGCATTTCTTGATAATCTTGGTAACGTCACGGAGTTTATAGCGACAGAAGAATCGACCACTATCATGGGCGACTTCAATTTCTATCTGGAGCAAAGCAGCGATAAGGATACTATTTCCCTTACGTCTGACCTAGAAATAATGGGTCTTAGTCAACTGGTCACGACCTCTACCCACCAAGCAGGTCATACGCTAGATGGAATTTTTTCAAATGTGGAAGGTCTGTGCATAGCCTCAGTTCTTCCCATGACATGGACTGACCACTCTGTCATCCTTAGCAACCTTACCATCAAAGGTTTGCCTAGGAGAAAAGCTGCGTACACGAATAATGGCACTTTTAAAGCATGGAAGGACATCAATCCCAATGACCTTACAATGCTGTTAAACAATACTATCCCGGATTTTTCTACTGATCCTAATATCGCCACCAACCAATTTCAGAAATGGTTGGCTGAAGCTACTTCTCAGCTGGCACCTATTAAATCTATAACAAAGAATAGAAACCGGCCTAAAGCTCAGTGGTATACAAAAGATCTGAAAATTCAAAAACAACTAACTAGGAACAGAGAACGGCACTGGCGAAGAACTTACGATAGCGAAAACAAGGAAAAATATAAACAAGCTCTTGCTTCTTATAAAGCTATGATAGTAGCTGCAAAAAAACATTATTTCTCCTCTAATATAGAGACCGCGAAAAACTCTAGCAGAGAGTTATATAACATTGCTAAAACCCTTTCTGGAAATACTTCGGATCTCAACCCCCCCCCATCACAAGCACTATGTGATGCTTTATCCGAGTTCTTTTTCAAAAAGATCAATGACATATACCAAGTGTTTAACTCTGACTCTGTTAGTAGTCCTGCTTTGTCCTCAATGATTATACCGAAAAACACTATGACCAATTTTAAACCCCTCACCACAGATCAAGTTAAGAGCATATTAAAATCGATCAAAGCGGGGTCAGCTCTGGATCCCTGCCCAACTTCGGTGATCGCAACCGTACCAGACACAGTCATCCCTATTATCACACATGTCTGTAATTCTATACTGATATCTGGAATTTATCCTGATGTATTAAAAAACACGCTGATTAAACCCCTGCTAAAAAAGCCTGGTCTAGACAAAGGTGAATTAAAAAACTATCGCCCTATTGCGAGTCTCCCTTTGCTAGCAAAAGTCACCGAAAAGGCCATGAACCATCAACTCTCAGAATTCATTGAGAGTCATAACCTGCTGGATGACACACAGTTCGGCTTCCGTAAACACCACGGAACGGAAACCGCTCTTATTAAGGCAGCGGATGACATAAGAATCATCCGTGATCAGGGAGGAACAGCACTGCTTGTCCTTCTTGATCTCTCAGCGGCCTTCGACACGGTCGACCACAAGATCTTAGTCGACCGTGTCGAAAGGATGGGTATTCAGCTAACAGCCAGGGATCTCCTGGCCTCTTTCCTAGCCAACAGAACCCAGGCTGTCACCTTGGGCCCTTTTCAATCAGCTGACTTGTCGTTGCCGTGTGGGGTTCCCCAAGGCTCATCCCTCAGTCCGACACTTTTCAATATCTATGTGTCGGACCTTGCTAGTGTCATCAAAGCACACGGGATGGGCCTCACCTCATACGCTGACGACACCCAGCTGGTCTTGGCCATAAAGGGGGACGGACAGGAGGTGGCAGAAAGATTCCAAAGGGGGATGGTTGCTATCGGTGAGTGGATGGCAAGAAATTGCCTGAAGCTCAATTCCGATAAAACTGAGGTGGTGATCTTTGGCAACCTTTTGCCAGCTTGGTCGGCAGCCTGGTGGCCGTCGGCTCTTGGGGTTCCTCCCACCCCCACCGCTAAGGTCAGAAACCTGGGAGTCACTTTTGATGACAAGCTCAGTTTCATGGCCCATGCAAATAAGGTGGCAGCTAACGCCCATTTCAAGCTCAAAATAATAAAAAAGATCATCCCTTATTTACCAGACTCTGCAGCCAAGACGTTAGTTACCTCCCTGGTCCTGACATCGTTGGATTACTGCAACGGTCTACTGCTCAATGCACAAAACAGAGTCACAAAAAAACTTCAGACTGTGCAGAATGCAGCGGCACGCGTGCTATCCAAGAAACCCAAATTCGCCCCCATTTCGGATACCTTGAAAGAGTACCACTGGCTTTCCATCCAAAACAGGGCCAAATTTAAAGCATTATGCATAGTTTATAAGACCCTGCAGGATCAAGGACCGTGCTTCCTTAAAAAGTTACTAATTCCCTATAACCCGTCCAGAACACTTCGCTCCTCTTCACTTAACCAACTGCTGGTTCAACGAAGTAGAACAGTCTCTTGGGGTGATCGCCGCTTTGCTATTGCTGCCCCCAAGATCTGGAACACCTTACCGAACCACATCAAAATAAGCCCCACCCTCCTTCAGTTTAGAAGGAAATTAAAGACGTGGTTATTCAATCAGTAAACCTAGCCCCATCTTCTTGATCAGGGATAGACAGCATTGTTTACTAGCGCCGAGACGCCTACGGGTATTTGCACGCGCTCTACAAATGCTATTAAATAAATAAATAAATAAATAAGAGTCTCATCAAATCAAAATGTATTGACAACAATCTCCTTGTTTTATATGTATCACGTACTTCGAAAATGAACATCCCTTCCGGAGACCCCGAGGATCCTTGCCCTCACCACATGTTCAACCTTGGACAAAGCACCATCAGCAAGGGGCTAACCACAATCATATATGCTTCCATCACATCTGCCTCTATTCCTGAAGAATGGAAACATGCAGAAATGATAACGACTCCTGACAAAACACAGCCTCAAAGACCTAAAAAAACTACAGCCCCATCTCCTTACTGCCTTTTCTAGCCAAAGTACTAGAATAAGCAATAAACCTCCAACTCACTGCCCACCTGGAGAAGAACAACCTTCTAGACCCCTCTTAATCCGGATTTCGCTCAAATCACAGCACTAAGACCACCCTGATTATGGCCACAGATTATATCAGGACCCTCCTAGACAGGGGAGAGACCACCGCTCTTATCCTCCTTGATCTCGCCACAGCGTTCCACACTGTGTCCCACCATACCTTCCTGCTCGGTCTCCACCAAATCGGAATCCAAGGGAAAGCCCTCAAATGGGCCTCTTCATTTATCTCCCGACAAACCCAAAGCGTCCGCCTCCCACCTTTGACCTTAGGATCAAAATCATAATCTGCAGTGTCCCACAAGAATTCTCTCTAAGCCTGACCCTTTTCAACACTTACATGGCACCCATGTGCACCCTGGTCAGATCCCATGACATGAACATAATCTCCCATGCTGATGACACTCAGCTCATCCTCTCACTCTCCTCAGACACGACTAACACCAAATCTAACTTCCGCAGGTGTATGGCCAGTGTCACAGGCTGGATCCATAGTAGATGACTTAAACTCAACACAGAAAAAACAGAAATACTTATCTTCAGGAGCAGCAACTCCCTGTAGGATGACTGCTGGTGGCCAACGGAGCTCGGTCCAACACCCACACCCACAGTGCACGCTAGAAATATCAGAATAATACTCAACAGCAAGTTCTCTATGATGAGCAGATAAATGCTTTCATCCTCTTGCTTCCTCATCCAGTGCTTACTCAGACAACCCCCTTCGAAATCAGGTGCACCATCATCCAAGCCCCATCACCAACTGCTTGTACTAAGTCAACTTCCTCTACGTCGGAATCACGGCTCAACTACTTAACTGACCCCAGACCATCCAAAACGCAGCAGTCAGGCTCCCGAAGCAGAACCACATCTCCCCCACCTCAAAGCCCTACACTGGCTCCCCATCAGCAGATGGTACTAGTTCAAACTGCTCACCCACGCCTAAAAAGCCCTTCACAATCAGGGTCCAGCCTACCTCAACCACAGGGTGACCTTCAACTTAGGTACCCACATGCTGTGTTCCTCATCCCTCTTTGGGCCCCCACCCCCCGCATCCACAGAAGCAGGAGCGGTGGCCTTCTCACACCTGGCAGCCAAGTCCTGGTACAGCCTCCCCCTCCACCTCCACCTCTGTACTTGCCCCACCCTGCAGGAGTTCAGGAAGGACCTAAAGACCTGGCTCTTCAACCAACTCATCTCAGCAGCTACAGCCCCGCCCCCTCCCGGTGCCTGGATACCCTCAGAGGTGATAAGGGGCGCTCTACAAATCCTATTTGATTGATTGATCGATTGAACCTGAGTAATAGTTTGCAAAACATTGTTACAAAAAGTATTTCTCCATTGCAACAGGAGTTTGTCAAAGAAAGGATCTGTTATATTGATATTCATTCTTTACTGTATTTCTAAGATCTAAATATTAATTTGGATATCTCAATGATAGTCGTATGCTTGGATGGGAAGTGTGTGCTTTACAGGGTTCCAAAATACGTTCCAGGACAGTTTTCTAGACAACTCATGTTGGTTTGATTGGAGTGCTTTCCATCAACACTAAGGTGAGGGTATTGTCAACATCAATTATTACTGGTTACTCTTATTGTGGGGTGAGATTCTTGGCAGTGGCGTTAAGCCCTGATTATACACTGGTGAGGTGGCAGCAAATTCCAATACTTGGTTAAAAGAGCAGTTCGCACAAGAATCAGAATTCAGAGGTTTGCGAAAATTGTTGCTTCCTCCAATCCCCACCCCCCAATCCCCAGTTTTCCCATGTCAGATTTTTGATGGCCCAATTTGCTGTTATTTATTAGGGGAAAAGTCCCTAAATAAAAGACAGAACATGCAGAATTCGTTCCTTTTAGTTCCTGCTGTGCATGTTGTGACTCATATCCACGTAAAAAACGTATAACATGGAGTATTTACTGCACATGGAAAATACTTTATCCCCCAGTGATGGATATTTGCCAGGTGCAGTAAATATCTCACCCCCATTCTGTCCACTTGTAATCATGATCATTATAGATAATGGGGTAACCCAACCAGTCAAGACGTACCTGGGTACAGTACAGGAACATAAACGTAGTCCGTGACTAATTTTCAGAGATAAATTCAATTATAAACAGTCTGTGTTGTGTGAAACACTACAACACTGGTAATGCATACCTCACGAATAATTCTCATATATGTAATCAATATTCTATTTATGAATACATGCAATGAGAAACCACACAGAAAAGAGAGCCACTGAAGCCAATATTACTTGTAACACATTTATTATTTGTTGAACTCAGAACAAGATGGTTGTATTAGCAATAGGTTGCGCGCAGGAAAAAAGGAAAGTTTAAAGGAAGTGGTAGTGGTGGGTAGTGAGAGGGTAAATCATAGAGGTAAAGGTAAACATAATTTAACTCTTTCAAACGTTACTGGTAATCAAAACCAATATCAGAAGATCTGTCCGCAGTAGAACACTTATTTACATGTAATCTGTAAATTAATCATGCAACAAATGCGATTTCAAGTGTATATGAGGTGGCAAACAAGTACAGGTCTTTGTACAGTGGAGCGCGTCCACTTTTCGACTCGGCTGATGCATGGAGGGAAATTTGGGCCTCAGCTGCGAGTCTTCATCAGGACGGGATGGGCCAACCTAGGGGTAAAAATGCTAATTAGAGGAGGCGCTGTGTGAGGGGTCAGAATTAAGTGATCAATCTAAAAGACACTGACCTACTCCTGGTGCCAAGCCTGGCTACTCAGGTGTGATGTCGAATTTCATAACCCATGGCCCAAGTTCGCCAAGGTACAGGAAAACAGGGTGTGCAGTAATTACACCACCATTCAGAACGTATCGCCGTAGCAATGTGAGATTAATCACACTTCTGTGAGAGCAGCGCCAGGATTGGCCTGAGCGGGCTGTTAGACGCGCCATTCAGGCACAGGGAGTCTGTGCCTTTTCTCCACCCAGCTGTAAAATACAGCCGGGTTAGGGAAACCTAAGTGCGCACTTCTGTTTGGCAGGCCTAAAAAGGCAAACCAGACATGTGCATTTAGAAGTGCATATAGCACTCCATTCCTCCTCCCTCCCATGGCCTGGCCCTGCCCCCCCTACACTCGCTGGCTCAGCCAGCAGCTGAAAAATAAAACAATAATAAAATATCGTTTTATTTTTAAGCTTCTGGCTCTGTGCCAGTGGGGCGACGCTCCTCTGCCATTGCGGCTCAAAATATGATTAAAAATGGCAGGCCAAGAATTACCAGGTTGATTGCAGCATGCGATTCTTGGGTTTCGGACCTTTTTTAACAAACCTTTTACACCTGCTGGTAGCAGGTGATAAATGTGTGTAGAAAAGCATCTGGTTTTACTGGGTGCACTCCCTCACCCGGTAAAACTCATATCGTCTTGGGTGCCGTATAGACAACATCTCCAGAAATCTTATCACAGAGTGATTGGCGCATTAAAAGAAGGCGGACCCTGCATTTCCAGTCAAACACTTTTGCTACAGATATGCTTCCAGTTTGATATCCACAGGAAAGCACTCAAAATAGCAGCAAGAGATAGACCTAAACCATTAGCATTGAAAAGTGGTTGATCCACAAGCCAGAACATGACTCCAGCAGAAATCTCCAGAGTGCTGCTGGATTAAAAGCTTAGAATGGCTGTGATAACATTGTGTGAAGTAAATCTTGTATAACCGAACATTTGATGTTGTGTGTTGAAAAGAAAAATTGGAACTAATAAGGGATAAAAGCCTTGCATGTTAATGCATGCTTAAAATAAACTTTTTAGAGAACGTCAAAAAGCTTTGTGCCTCCTATAGTTTTCTGTCGTTGAAACCTTGGTCCTAGAGAAAGCACAACACCGCATAACTTCGAATATCGATCAGTGAAACAAAACAAAAACGAAAGTGATTCACAAGATGCCCAATTCATAAAATGTTTTCAACTGCTATGTAAGTGTTTTCAAATTTTATATTTGAAATGTAGTGCGCAATGCATCCAGACTTAATTATCCCACACACACACACACACCCACACTCACACACACTCACATGCAAGTGCACACTCATTGCATTGACACACATGTAGGCAGGGATCACCAAATACTAATTTGAGCCATCAGATATAAGTTTACGCCTCAATCACGTAGCTTGTCAACGATGAATTAGAACAATTCTTTTGTTTCTGTTGCTTATCAGGACGAAAGGAATAAAGGGGCATATTACCAATCTATAGCGATAATTATCGCTAAGCTTGGTTAGCGGGCATTTAAATATCGCCGCGCTCCGACGATTTTTATCGCTTAGGAGCCTTGATATTATCAAGGTTTATCTCCTAAGCGATACAAATCGGCTGAAATGCATGAATATTGCGGAAAAGTCAGCGATATTCATGCATTAGCGAGCAAATGCTCTTAGCCATGTTATCCACCTACCATTGGATAGCATGGCTAAGAACTGCTCTGGGCACGCGTTAGCTTTTGGAGATAATCGCGCTTAGCGCGATTATTTCCAAAAGTTGGTAATAGGGGATAGCGATGTTAGCGACTATTTCCAGTCGCTAACATCTTGGCACGCCCACTCTGCATGTCATTAGCGACAGCTAGGAAATAGGGCAATAAAATTATCGCCGCTTTAGCGGGAATTTTTCCCGCTAAAGCGGCGATATTGCCCTTGGTAATATGCCCCGAAGTAATTAAAGGATTTTTAACGAAAATCACATTATTTTATCTGAGTCACACTTGAAAGGATATGTGCAAGAAATCTCGAATATTAAAGGCATGAACACGTCATGCTCCTTCCTGTAATGAAGTTTTAACATGTGCCAAACCTAACCTTGCTCTTTCTTTATTATTATTATTATTATTATTATTATTATTATTATTATTATTATTATTATCATTATTAATCCACATTTCTAAAGCGCATAGCTATCTGTAGGCATCCCAGCGCTATGGCAGTATAGAGAATCCTACAATACAACAAAGCTCCCTTCAAAATATAGGGGAGGGGGCAGAGATTAGTGCCCCAATACGTAGTTTTTAAACCTTAATCATGCACGCCGTCACCGCCCCAAAAAGATGAGTTTTATGGCAGTGTTGCCAACATATAATTTGAAGTTTTTTTAATGTCAGTGTTGCATTTTCGTCAGAAAAACAGGTGCAATGCGTTGATTTGTAAGTCTTTTACAGCAGGAACCACCTCCAAGGGCCCAGATTTTGAAGTCTTTTACAGCAGGAACCACCTCCAAGGGCACGGAATTGGAATTGGCAACACTTTGCAGACCAGAACTCCCAGCACTGGGGTTCAGATATGCTGCAGGTGAAGTCTTTGATGGCCCTGAGACTTCAAACAGGAGGCAAGGGATGCGCCGATTTTCGGAGGTGACTCCTTTCTGGGGCGATGCATTGGAAACCTTTGGCGCACAGGTGTGGTGAGGTCGATAAGGCAGCGGCAAACAGGCACTTTGTCAATTCTTTGAGCCGTGGACCGGTGATGCGACGATTCTCTAAGCCTCACAGCAGGGCCTGCGTCATAGTCAGCGCAGTGGTCCCGGACGTCAGAGACAGGGTGCGCTGGACTCGGGCTGTGGCACTTCTTCGGGCTGATAACAGGCGCTGCATCGATTTCTTCGGCCGCATGGCGACGGTGCGTGGAAACTTCTCCAGCACAGCAGAGCTGCATCAGAAAAACAGGTGCTGGAAGGCGCCAATTTTGACGTCTTTTACCGCAGGAACCACCGAGAACTGGAATTTGCACCACTTGGCAGGTCAGAAGTCCCAGCAGTGTAGTTCAGGGGTGGTGCAGATGAAGTTGTTGAGGCCCTGAGACTTCCAACAGGAGACAAGTACACACAAGCCCTTGGAGAACCTTGGAAAAGCAGGATTCAAAAGCAAAGCCCAGTTTTTTCAGACAGGAGCAGCAACTGCTGGCCAATCCAGGAAAACAACACATAGTAAAAGGGCAGTATTCTTCCTGACAGCTCTTCAGCTCTTCCTCTTGGCAGAGTCTTCAATCCAGAAGTGTTCTGAAGTCTGAGGTTTTAGGTCCAATACTTATAACACTTGTGGCCTTCAAAGCATAGTGTTTGTAGTGCACACGTTATACCTTACCCTGTCTTGGCTCCAGACTCATTACATGGTGGTGGAGACAGCATTGTGAGAGGCCAGACACAGCCCTATTGAGGTGTCAGTGACAACTCCTCCTACCATTCTAGCTCAGTAAGGCTCATCAGGCTGGTGATGGGCAATCAGGATATGCGTGGTACACCTCAGCTCCCTTTGTGCACAAACAACCCATCTGTCAGTCTAAACCAGATGTTGATTCCATAGGCACGCAGAGGCACATGATGGTTAAGCAAGAAAATGCCCACTTTCTGAAAGTGGGATTTTCAAACACATTAAAAATCACCTTTCCTTAAAAGATGTATTTTTAAATTCTGAGCTCAGAGAGCCTAAACTTCAAATCTCTAGCTTTTCCCAATTCAAAGGTGCACTTGCAAAATGTTACAAGGTAGCTACAATGATAACCTATGGGAGAGCTAGTCCTTGCAATAGTGAACAATGAAATTGGCTGTAGTTCCGTATTGGACATGCAAAACACACCAAAACATGTACTACCTTTCACCTACACTACTCCCTGCCTATGGGGATACCTTGGGCCTGGCAAGTGGGTGCACCTGCCAGGTTGACATGGCAGTCTACAACTGCACTTGTAGACACTGGTGTGGCAGTCTTGGGACATGTTTGCAGGGCTACTCATGTGGGTGGCACAATCAGTGCTGCAGGCACACTAGCAGTATTTGATTTTCAGGCTCTGGGCGCACACAGCGCATTTAATTAGGGACTTACCAGTAAATAAAATATGCCAGAGTCGTAAAGCCAACAAAAATAGGATCAGAAAAATGGGAGGCAAAAGGCAAAACGTCAGGGGATAAACCTTCACAAAGGGCCAGATCCAACAGCTAGGAATGCAGAACAAAATATCCTACTGCTTGCATTGCCCATTTAGAGACAGCTGCTAACATCTAGACATATCATTGCATCAGAGGTGTACGTCTAACATGGTGGCTTTTATTATATAAATGATACCCTCGTCTTCAGAGGCCTGTTAGGAGCACTCCAGTCATGACTGTCCTGGACGAATCCTGTGTTAGACAAGCAGCTCTGTTGACGCTGATCTTCCATCCTGCAGAGAAGAATTGCCAGTCTTATTTCAAGTCCAATCCCTGGTCCAGCTATCCTGGTATTGGGTCTCAGGCTAATCTAAATGATTGGGCAGAGGGTACACCCACTATGCTCTCAGAACAGGTGTAGTGATAGGTAGAAATATATAGAAATCAGACTGCCATGGTAGGACTGTCTATTCTTTTCACCATGCTGGTTACTTTGCTTTGTATTAGATGCTTAATAATTGCTGCTCATTCTTTCTTCGCAAGACTACTTTATTTGTATCTTTCTTGTGTTTACAATGGGCATGCATAAGTAAACAACAAAAGGGGTAAGATCTGTTTCCATGATTAACTTGAGGATCAGAGAGTTTTGTTTGAGGTTGTCAATTCAATTTCAAAAGCTTTTATTCGATTTGTACATACAAATCATACAAGCAGAAATACATGATTAAAATATTAAAATCACCATATAATTATACCAAGAAGGAAAAAAAGGCTAAATACATCAAATTGGAAATGATCACGTCTCTATAGGCCAATATTGTTGTAAAATACAGACATTCTTATATTGATTAGCTGGGGATCAGTAGGAGTTACTCACTAGACTTTTCATGGGGAACTGAACGTTTAAAATTATTAATAATCATTCGATACTGTGGACCACTTCATGTTTGGTAATACCTTACTACAGAAATTGATATAAAAAATTTTAAAAATGGAGGCATAACTATACAGACAGGAACGTAAAACAGTAATATCATCATAAACAGGTCCTGGCAGCTGTAAAGCATGAGTACAGACAGGTAAGTAGATAACATTATAATACAATACTTTTCCTGGCAGCTGTACATTTTAAAATAAAAGTAGCCAAAAAGAAACAAGTCTCCTCGTTCTCTAATGAAGATAAAAATATCAATGCTGTTTGTGTGGTACAAATGTTATATTTAATAAAGAGAGGTTTAAGGTATTTTATCCTAAAGTACTGATAAAATTTGCAAAAAAGCAAAAAATGGCAACTACTCTGCCTAGAGGTGCTATCGCATGGACAGGGTATATTTGAACTGGTTTTTATAATAGGAAAAGCGACCAGATGGTGTACAATGCCTAATCTGACCCGTGTTAACACATACTGGTGAGAAGGGCGAGTCACAAATACAAGATAAGATTGTAGTCCGGGAGCTAGATTTAGGTCTTTATAAAATTTTATAGTAACATGATTGCCAACGGCTTTGTCTCGTTCGGCCTTACGAAAATTAAGAAACGTTAGCTTGATTTCTTTTTTTGAAATGGAGACAACTTTTTCAGGCTCACGGAACACGTCAATGTTAAAAAGACGTAGATACCAACGATAAATGTATCTTAACCATGATACACGTGAGGAGTGATCCAAACCTATACAGTCAAGGATAATATCCTTGGTGAATCGAGTCTCCGGCTTAGCCCAAATAGAACGCCACAATAAAAGTGGCCGAACTGCTGCCAAGTCGGAAATATACTCGATCCCAACTTCTTCGTGGATCAGCTGAATTGAGGCAGAAGGGGGAACACATAACATTCTCCTTAAAAACTTGTTTTCCTCCTTCTGCAAAGAAATACCCTCACAGTGACCCCACACCCCTGCCCCATACAGAGCAGAGGAGACACAGCATACATTGTAAATGTTCATCATGTCTAGGATACTTCGTGAGCCGAGTTTAGAGGCAAAACGAAATATGCTACTAGTTGATCGTAACATTCTTGTTTTTACGGCCTCAAATTCCACATTCCAAGACCCTCTATTATTGTATGTTATTCCCAGATAACAAAATGACTTGACAGAAGTTAACTTTTCCTTGTCAAGGAAGAAAGTGTGCTTTACCTGCTTGGCTGCCTGACCACATGACATTACATATGTCTTAGTTTTGTTCACACGAAGCCGCCTAGCTTGAATGAACTGCATAAAATTATCAATCAGGCGCTGTAGGCCCAACTGCGTTCGAGATAAAAGAACAGCGTCATCCGCATAAAGTAACAGCGGAACAGGTTTACCATCAATCAAAGGGGCGTCTGCTGGGATGTCGGTCAAAAATCGGTCGACACCATTAATAAAAAGGGAAAATAAAAGCGGAGCTAAAACACAACCCTGACGTATGCCCCGGGACACTCTAAAGAACGGGGTACATTCGCCAAGGGTGCCATAGCGGACTTTACATGAAAGTCTTTCGTACAATCTAGCTAAAAAGTACACTATTTCCCTAGGTGCCCCGGCATCAAGCAGAACCTCCCAGAGTATGTTATGGTTAACCAAATCAAAAGCGCTGCTCAGATCAGCAAAACATAAAAAGAGGTTGCCACTTTTAGCCACAGTATATTTACTGATTAAAAGGTCCAGATTTACGCATTGGTCCAGTGTACCCAGGCCTTTGCGAAAGCCGTATTGGACTCTAGTTAAAATGTTAAAATCCGTTGCCCAATCTTCTAGCCTCTTCAGCAAAATCCTACTCATCACCTTTACAGAGGCGTCCAGTAATGAAATAGGACGATAATTAGAGGCCTCTGCCTTGTCACCTTTCTTATGTAAGGGAATGATAATCGATTGACCCCAAGTAGAAGGAAATTCACTTTCGGCCGCACAATTAAAAACCCTCACCAAAATAGGAGCCCATAACGCTGTTTCGTCTTTGTATAAATCCAGCGGAACCCCATCGGGGCCGGGGGCCTTTCCTCCTTTACTTAAAGAGATAGCTTCCTGACATTCTTCTAGTGTTATAGCCATCGAAAGGGGCAACCATGGGTTTATAACTGGTGGGGATAACTCAGAGGCTGACCTTTCCGGATTAAAAATTTTAGAAAAATGATTAACCCAGTCACTACATGCCACGTATGAGGTCAGTTCTGGGACATTTTCTTTATTGAGAAACGAGCTGTTAATTGTTTCCCAATAGAGTTTACTATTTTTGGTCTCTGCCGCCTCCCTCAACTTGTCCCACGCCTCAGACTGCAGAACCCTTTTCCTTTTACTAATAGCTGTTTTATAACAGGCCCTGAGATATTGTATGTCCGTCTTAACACGTGGTTTAGTGCCTAGCGCATTCTTTAGGTCACGGAGGGCGACTATACATGTCTTATCGAACCACCCCTGTTTTGGGCCGCCATTAGCTAACGGGGTCTTAGTAAAAATACCATCAATACAGCTATTCATGGATACAAAATAATCTATTAAGCCGCCAGAATCACTGTCATCATCTAAGAAATAATTAATTTGGTTCTTACAAAGCATAACGACCTCCTTCTGCTTAGCTTTGGAGTTTAAACCAGTCCATTTAATCCTCAGGCCCTTTGGTCTAACAGGCACTATATCAGTTGTACATTTACCCTCTGAAACTAATGAGGTACCGTGCCCCAAGAGGGTAACACGTAGACTGTTGTGGTCACTGAGACTTTCTTCATTCACGTACAAATCCGTGTAGGCTCCACTGCTGGACAGCAAAATATGGTCTATAAAAGAACATGCACCCCTGCCTGTAAATGTAGGGCATATAATTGCCTGGTTATTAACATTGCAATTTAACAGGGTCATATCTAGCATGACTAGCATATTATTTAAAGTGGAACCATAGCTACAGTGTTGAAAATGGGGAGAGCCCTCCCTCCCCCCCTGGTCTCCCCAATGGCTAATTGGTACTGCATCGAAACCACAGTTATTCACATTGGACAGACGACAAGGCTGCAAGTTAAAATCACCAGCCCAAACCACCTCAGCCTTTCTTTTCGAGATATCAAGAGCCTTATTGATTTCCCTTTCTAGAGGCAGTAAAATATCCCCCCTAGTTGCGTCAAAAATATTATTATAAAAATTAACAATAACTAAATCAATGTTCTTCCTGCACTCCACCCTAATAACTTGGCTGTATGTCCCCACGGTTGTGCTGTATTTAACTGTACATTCACACAGCTTGGTTGACATTAACAATAAAAGGCCCCCCTTAGCCCTGCCCGAGCTAGATTTAGTTGCTCTAAGGCAGAAGGATACATACCCTTCAATGTTAATTAGATCTGGACACCAAGTTTCCTGAAGTAGGATTAGATCGAAACCCTCCCCCAAAAAACTGGTCCAGAAGGGTGTACCTAATTTGCCGGTAAGACCAGCGATGTTCCAAGAAATAAGAGAAATTCCTGCTGGTTTACCAGGGTTACCACCAACGGATATCTCCAACTGATTTTCTGGTGGTGAAAAGGCAGGACCCTCTTCCCGAATGATGGTAGCTGAACTTAAGCTCGGACTAGCAGTAGTTATACATATATCAAAGCTACCTTGGTTACCTATGTACTGGGGAGGTATTGCTAGCGCCGACGTAGTGAATTCGTGAGGTACAGCAAGGGGTGTGGCAGAGGAAGAAGAAGAACGCTCCATATCAAGAAAGGACTTAGGGATGTTTAAGTCCAGTACGTCTAAAGGGCTAAGTCAATCTACCTCATCTAACGCGGCATATCTATTTGGGTGGGCGAATTGTGAAGACATTAGGTCTTGGGAGTGGGGCGGGTCCTGCCACATTTGTTGCCACGGGTGTTTATCTAATTGCGGTGGCTGGAAAGATTGCTGCCATTGATAAGCTGGCTGGTGTAGAGGTGGCGGAAAATGCAAAGGGTGTTGCCACTGTACTCTAGCTTGCTGCATAGGAAAAGGTAAGGCATTTGATACCTGCTGCTGTAAATTAACATAATGTGGGAAAGGAGGGGGCGGATAAGGTGGTTGCAGCCAAGGTTTAACGGCTTGCTGTTGAAAAAACCCCGGTCCACTATTACTTTGAAAAGTGGGGGGATTAGGTCGTGCGGGATTTGGTAAAAAATGTGACAGAGGTAGTGGTTTAATTTGGGTCGCAGGACCACTATTAGGTGCATTACATACATAACTAGCTGCCCCTACATCCCTGAAATTGACAGTTATTACGTCCCCTACTATTGATTTCTTACTTCTACCCACCCAATCCCCTCTCCGAACGGTAAGAATTTCGCCGTTCATACTATTAGGTAGAGGTTTATGTAGATGGAGCCATTGAGCACATTTGTTTCTAAGCTCCGTAAACGTTTCTTTTACTCCCTCTTTCAATGGGGGAACAGCTGTCAACACAACAACAAAAGGAGAAACCTCTGGTGGTAGATTGATGGACCTAAAACGTGCCTGCTTCGGTTTAGGCCCTTCAGGTTTATTTGTAGAAAGGGGTACAGTGATTGAATTGGGTTTCCCTGCTACTTCCTTGGATTGAATAGATGTAGTGGCAATATTAGCATCAACAGAGTGTTGAATCGCCTGAACAGGAACACTCTCCTTTGTAGTCGGTACAGTTATTGGTTGAACGAGGTTGTTCACTATTTGCGACTCAAGAAATACTGAGTTCCCTGGGGCTACGCTACCTTGGGCTTTATTTAAAGCATCCTTAGGGGACCGGATACTCGTTAGGCATTCAGAGACTAAGTCTGTAGTCCCTTGCAATTGAACATGCCCTTGTCCTTGCTTATTTTGTGGCCATTTGGAGTGTATTAATGAAGTAAGCCTATCCACTTTAGAAATTAAAGGTTTGATTTGTGCTGCTAAAGTGGCTTCAAGATCTAGTTTTAAATCAGTAACCATATTTTGCACCCAGCACGGGATGCCTGATATCTTTTGTGGGGTGGGGGAAATCAAATTGTGATTCCTAACTGGTGCTTTTGTTTTACTTTTGCCCTTTGATGTAACCTTAGGAGGGTTAGGTGCCCTTCTCCGGTGAACACTGGGTACAGGGGCTGTTTCCACATCGTTAAACCCACTCGGACTCGGCTCCTCTTTATCGGGCGACTGACATGATTCTAGATCTGGTGTAACCTCCAGGTCTTCTAAAGATGGATCCGAGTCAGATTGGGCAACCGATAAATCAACAGTATTCGGTACTGTCGGAACGCTATTAATAGGCAAGGTTATAGGTAAAGAGCAATTATTCAGAGCCTGCATAGCAGGGGATTTAACCTTTGCCAAAGGGCCCAGGGATGAGCGCCTGGCATTAGCAAGATCCATAGATACTCTTTTTTCCAATAATACAATACTTTGATCAATAGTCTCGTGCACGCGTGAAATGAAGAGATCAATAGGTCCTGTCACCTGGGCTACCGCCGTAGCTTTTTTTGCACAACTTCGAGTTCTGCTACGTAAGGTCGACATTTTAGACAATTATGATTATCAAGGGTGAAGACACAAGAGTTCTGGGCCAGGGCCGTCCTCTGCCGTCCTTGAACGGCCTTAAACGGCCCGCTCTTTGCCCGGTCTTCGCCCCGGTAGTCGCCCCGCGCGCGTCCCGCGTCGCGGTAGAACTGAGGCCAGTAATGAAGGCGAAGGTTGGGGGCGTGGCCGCCGGGGGAAGAGGCAGCAGCTGTGAGCCGCTGAGGCTGCTGGACCTCGCAGTCCCCCGGTAGGCTCCACGCACAGACTGTAGTTTGAATCCTCAACCTGGGAGCGCGTGACTCACCACGGACTGTGGATCCGCTCACACCAGGGAGGACGAGGCAAATGGAGCGTTGAGCGGCACCCGCGGAGCGGGTGTCGCGAACAGTAGCAGGGGATGGCAGAAAACAAACACACAGCACGAGTCTGGCTCCTCTCAAGATGCAGGTAAGCCCAGAAAGCACCAAATGACCAGGGAACCCAGGCGATGTTAAAGCGAAGGCTGGGGGCGTGGCCGCCGGGGGAAGAGGCAGCAGCTGTGAGCCGCTGAGGCTGCTGGACCTCGCAGTCCCCCGGTAGGCTCCACGCACAGACTGTAGTTTGAATCCTCAACCTGGGAGCGCGTGACTCACCACGGACTGTGGATCCGCTCACACCAGGGAGGACGAGGCAAATGGAGCGTTGAGCGGCACCCGCGGAGCGGGTGTCGCGAACAGTAGCAGGGGATGGCAGAAAACAAACACACAGCACGAGTCTGGCTCCTCTCAAGATGCAGGTAAGCCCAGAAAGCACCAAATGACCAGGGAACCCAGGCGATGTTAAAGCGAAGGCTGGGGGCGTGGCCGCCGGGGGAAGAGGCAGCAGCTGTGAGCCGCTGAGGCTGCTGGACCTCGCAGTCCCCCGGTAGGCTCCACGCACAGACTGTAGTTTGAATCCTCAACCTGGGAGCGCGTGACTCACCACGGACTGTGGATCCGCTCACACCAGGGAGGACGAGGCAAATGGAGCGTTGAGCGGCACCCGCGGAGCGGGTGTCGCGAACAGTAGCAGGGGATGGCAGAAAACAAACACACAGCACGAGTCTGGCTCCTCTCAAGATGCAGGTAAGCCCAGAAAGCGCCAAATGACCAGGGAACCCAGGCGATGTTAAAGCGAAGGCTGGGGGCGTGGCCGCCGGGGGAAGAGGCAGCAGCTGTGAGCCGCTGAGGCTGCTGGACCTCGCAGTCCCCCGGTAGGCTCCACGCACAGACTGTAGTTTGAATCCTCAACCTGGGAGCGCGTGACTCACCACGGACTGTGGATCCGCTCACACCAGGGAGGACGAGGCAAATGGAGCGTTGAGCGGCACCCGCGGAGCGGGTGTCGCGAACAGTAGCAGGGGATGGCAGAAAACAAACACACAGCACGAGTCTGGCTCCTCTCAAGATGCAGGTAAGCCCAGAAAGCGCCAAATGACCAGGGAACCCAGGCGATGTTAAAGCGAAGGCTGGGGGCGTGGCCGCCGGGGGAAGAGGCAGCAGCTGTGAGCCGCTGAGGCTGCTGGACCTCGCAGTCCCCCGGTAGGCTCCACGCACAGACTGTAGTTTGAATCCTCAACCTGGGAGCGCGTGACTCACCACGGACTGTGGATCCGCTCACACCAGGGAGGACGAGGCAAATGGAGCGTTGAGCGGCACCCGCGGAGCGGGTGTCGCGAACAGTAGCAGGGGATGGCAGAAAACAAACACACAGCACGAGTCTGGCTCCTCTCAAGATGCAGGTAAGCCCAGAAAGCGCCAAATGACCAGGGAACCCAGGCGATGTTAAAGCGAAGGTCAAAATCGCCTGACACCCCAGGAAGGTTGGGGTACAGGTAAGGCACTGTGAGCTAGCTAGCCTGCCAGTCTCTGATAGTGTAGATGCACTTAGTCCCTACATTCTGAAGTTCTGTCATCTTAATACACAGCCCTACCTTTCTCAATGGGAAACGAATAACACCAGAATAGCACATTAGGACTGTACTATTTGTCAAAATTTGGTAAAATCTGAGGTCACTACGCAAGAGAGATAGGGTATAGAGTTTTGTGAAGTAGTGGGACTACACTTCAACAAATTTTATAAAATTGACAGGAAACTTCCCAGATTACACAAAGTTACAAAGTTCTACACCCTAGGACTTTCTTCTTATACATCACATAGGGGCAGCATGAGGTAGTAGCAGCAACCACTGGGTATGTGTTGGTCTTGCTTGCTTCCCTTGCTACACCTGGTATCAACTGCAGAAAGAGAAAGTAAACAAGCCTTACAGCGGCCCTGTTTACTATTAGTAGTTTCCACTTTGGCCTATTCCCAATCCAGCAATCAGCAAATAAGTTGCTGAAGGGCCAAGCCTGGGTGAAAAAAGGAGTGAATCCTTTGATGTCAAGAGGGATCATGAACCGTATTGTGCAATTTCTCTGTCAGCAACCATTTTAGTGACGGCAGTGTATTTCTTTTTAAAACGTACCAGTTTTTCAAGTACAAAGCTAATTTAGTTGGATCAATTGGCACAGTAAAATATAAATTTATCAATTAAAGTTTGTTTCTTTGCAAAAAATGCTTTTCAATATTTGATTGCTAACAATACAGCTTGCTAATTATTTTCTCAACCATATATTTTTGCAAAGCTATTCCTCAAAAAAACACTGAATGTTAATATAACTTTTCACAATACAATAGAACTACAGGTCAAATAGACTATAGAGACCAACAGGCACTGAACTGTAGATAGTATACAACATCCACTTCCTCACATTTGGTCCATGTTAAACTAAACATCCTAGACAGTGGAAACAACTGAACAACATCTTTTATCCTTTTGCACTAATGCAGCCGTCCTTGTTTTCAAAACAAGTGATGGAGCAAGGTTTCATACGTACAGAAACTTGCTTGGACTCAGTCCTCTCGAAACAACATGTAACTAATTAATCAACATGTTTGGTTTACTAATATTTGCATTACACAACATTATTAGCAAGATGGGGAAGTTTGCATATGTGCTTTTACTAACAGTAAACCGAGTGTCCTAAAATGGCCGCAGAAAACGCGGGAACTCTTTTGCGCATGCGTCCGCCACATCTAAGTGGTGTGACTTCTTTCGCTTTTGGTGAAACTTCCTTGCATCTGCGAACTAGTGCCAAGATGGCCGCTTCATGTCTCACACATTAAAGCACCTGCTACTGCTTCAACTCAACTTTGTTCGTTCTGCTTAACTATTAATGCTATTGTTAAAATAAAGTAATGGGGTTAGAGTAGAGATAAGTGGTATACAGTTCATTCATTTATTTTTGTATTCTAATATGGTTTTCTTTGACTTTGTTATTAGCTCATATTTGGGCCTGAAGGGTGACAAACTCCATATTGAAAATGCTGTGTCTGCACATGTGATCCCAGAAATCTCTGAAGTCACTGTCATTGAATGGCTGCCAATATTTATCTTACTCACGATGTTCCTGGGAAACTGACAATTTGACCTCAGGAGAGGAAGAAATATGAACTGTAACAAATACAATGTATACGATTTGAATCCAATATTGCTGGGTGGAATAAAAGTGCATGGAAAAATAAATTGTGGGGGGAAACTTGATCAATATATGAGTCAATGAAATTATCTCATCTTAGTATGGTGTGATGACTCTCCTCGTCTTTCTGACCAATCAAATGATGGGAACACATATTTTGCAACATTTAGGGGTTGTACATTTCCCAGAAAATAGTAGAACTAAGGTAGGCTTAGTTAGTTAATTTGTATGACTTGTCACAGACACAATGTAGGCTGAAGGAGAATCGAGAGCAGAGGTGCTGGCGGAGAACTCTGTCAAAAGAATCGGGGTGTGCTGAGGGAAAAGTATTGATTACCCAGTCGGGGTACCTGACTGCTAGAGAGGGGTGTGACGCTGGTGTTGCACTTAGCTGAGGTCACCTGTCCTGATCCGCACCTGTCCTGTCCCGTTGGCACCTGATTAGTAAGGAGCCCTTTCTTTGCCGTGGCCAGGATTGGTCCTTGCACCATTCTAAGTAAATATAATCCATGAGGTATGTCCTTTTGCTATTTCCCTTTCTCGCCCTTCCCAGGTACCAATGTCCAAAGGTGTTACTATAGTTTCTTGAAAACTTTACGTCCTATTGATTACTTTTTACTTGTAAAATGTATGGTCACTGTATTGTGGCCGCTGACTCAGCAAATCTTGCATAGATAAAGTGTTTAAAATGTCTCTAGAGTCTATGATTATTTCAGGAAAGGTAAATTATTAAAATACTACCTATTATGCTAACTCCCTTTTCGATCTCTGGGACTTATAGCATAGGTGACAAAGGTTTGGAAAGACTTGGTGCACATGTATAAGTCCTAGGAAATTAAATCCTGATAGGCAGTAAGTAGAAGCAGGATTACAGGTTCAAAAGTGTGAATGTTTATGGGCCCAGGTGGGTATGATATATTGAGCTGGTAATCCTGTGCGCCATCACAAGTAAGTTCAATAGTTTTGTTACAGACGGGTATGCCTAAGCCAGAGAGAGGCAGGATGAATGGGCTGAGGTATTATTGCTTTTTATGCCCTATTCTGTCATTGATGAAATGAAGAGGGGGGGTAGGAAATATCTAGAGGCATGTGTGCTGAAGCTGTGTACCATTCTGTGTGCCTCTTGTTTGTGTCAGTGTGTATGTTGTGGTTGTAGGGCATAGAGTGTGGAGAAGTGTGGCTCAATTGGTTAGAGCGGCAGACCCTGATGCAGAGGTCTGGCCTGGGACCAGGGTTCAATACCCGCCTTGGCGGGTCTTGGGCTCAATTTCCTCGGACCTGACAATTCTCGCCTCAGTGCCTATTCTAATCATGGGTCCCACTCTGTGACTCTGGGCAATAGCTTGCATAATCTCCACAATGGCCCAAAAGCGCTGGGATGCCTGGTTTCACCCTGGGGGGTGCCCAGGAGTGGACACTCTCAGGGAAAACCAGGAAGGGTTCCTAAGCGGTATACGGACAGCGCCGGGACACTTCCACAGGGAGTAGCTGTGCGCTCTATAAATACCGGTACATTTACATTTACATTTATAGATAGCCTCACTTGGTTCACATTGGTGATAAATTTCAGAGGTTGGGGAAGACATAGGATCTCTGGGGAGGCGCTAATGTTTCTTAGCAGTAGATCAGTGAGCCCAATTATGGGTGATAATGAGGCTGCTGTGGCAAGACGAAGTCCTGGTTCTTGTGTTTTACTTACAATAAGGTTCTTATCATTGTTCGTCTGGGTGAGGCTTGGGGAGCAGGTCTTAGGTCTCTTTGTCTAGATCAGAATAAGCCTGACACTTTCTCTGTTGAACATCTGGGTCTCATCCATCAGGTGCCAGGACAGGCTGTTTTCGTGAAAAATTAATTCAAAAATTATTCTCTAACATGCCTCTCAACACCTACATTATATTTATCTTTCTGCAGTTGTCAAGTATCTTATTTTCACAGCTTGAAGACTCCTTGTGAGGCGGAGGCTGGCAACATTGCTTCTGAATTCTTTAGGTGTTGTATTGGGCCTGCCAAGCATGGCATATACAGTAGCAGTAATAAAGTACAAAATACTTGGTCAAAAAATATCACCCATCCATGAGATAAAATGCCTCTTCTTGCTGGCAGTACAATGGTGGTGCCAATTTATGTGGCACATCGAGTTCTAGGAAAAAGAAAACGCAAATAGATTTTAGACCTGAAGTACCAGGAGAAGACAATTCCTCTGCTGAATAGTATGGGTGTGGTGGATTTGGTAGGGTAGTGTCTTTTACGTGCCTCTTCAAGTACTTTCAAAGATGACCATCAAAATGAAAGGCTCATAAATGAAGCAGCTACAGATACCCATAGTAGTTATGGAAGGTAAATGAGATTATGATACCAATGTTGGCAGACCACA
Source organism: Lissotriton helveticus (assembly GCF_964261635.1). Lineage (NCBI taxonomy): Eukaryota > Metazoa > Chordata > Amphibia > Caudata > Salamandridae > Lissotriton > Lissotriton helveticus. Next base: position 1,090,139,735 of record NC_136059.1, on the reverse strand, counting down.
TTTTTTGAGGTGTAATGGCAACAAATCTCACCATGTCTAGATCAAGATGGTAAACTGTTGCCACCCTTGCACTCCAACAGTAGTTGCATAGTAGTAATTTGGACCTAAGTCCAAAGCATAATCAGTATTTCAAAAGTCACCTGATGGTCTATTTGTACAATCAGAGCCATGTCAAAATTCTTACAATAGATTATGTTCCACATTCTTTGATTGGAAAAAAAAGATTTTGTTAATTTGTGCAGGCAATTTGCCAAAAATGTAAGCATCACAATGTACCTACATTTTCAATGATGGTTGAATGACCATCACAGAACATTAATTGTGCCTGTTGCAAATGCCATGAAGTAGTAAGCAATGCACAGAGTTTACCTTCCATTGCAGCTAGCAACAGACAATGTTTCACCAGATATTGGACCAGGTTCTAGACACCAAACTTCAAAGTACAGATCACTGCAACTGACATGCGGGGAATATATTAGCATAGATCTGTTACTATGTTCAGCATGGAGAAATTAAATTGTTTACAGCTTTGAATATTGTGAGGGAATTCAAAGACAACATTTTTGAGTTTCTTACACCAAGGGCTTTATTACATCCATCAAACGTTGTTACATTGTACCTGCACTACAGAGTGGAAAATACTATCATATGACTTATTTTGCACATTGCCTAAACTCATTATGCATTCTTTCTTCAAAAAGTAACCCTAATATAAGGGTAATCTTTTACAAAATGGGTGGGCATGTATGTTTCAGCGATTCTTTTCAAGCCCAATAGAGTTAGAGAAGCTGTAGTGAGTCTTGTCGGTTCCTACTAGATTAGTAAGACTGTGCATTGGGCAACATGAGCATCAAAACCATAAGGGACTGAGTCCACTCATACCATCAGAATATGTTGACCTAGTACCTGGCTAGATCACAGTGTGCCATCTGGACCTCTAAACCCTATATGGTACAGGATAGTGTCAGCAACCTCAGAACGTGACAACCCTAACATGATTTCCCCCAAGGAAATCGTGGAAACAAATCTGCCCTTTCGTTGTTAACCCAGGCATGCCATCAGGGAGATACAAGAAGCACACAAGTTGGCATTTCAAATATTTATTGAAGCAATTGGACTCTTGTGTAAAATACATACGCTGCAATGATTAATAGAAGGAACACACACTGTTACCATTGATTATGTGGATACATATTTTTGGACTCCTACGAGAGGTGCCTCTCTTAAACAGCATAGGGAAAGTGGTCTTCCAGAATTCCTTAGAGTGGTCAAACTCCCCATTTACCTGTGGGTGGGTGTCATCTGGTTCTTGTTGTGGAACAGGCTGCCGTCCTTCTCAGGATAGTGATGGGGATCTGCTGGGCTAGAATTCAGTCATGGGCCACTGCGATAATCCACCAAAAGGCTCCTCTGCGTATACAAAAGATTAGTGCAGTTTATATAACAAAACTGAACCCATTTGTACTTTGCATGAGCTCTTGTCCAGCGCTCATGTTCATTCTACCCACCCAGATCTCTTGCCCACTACAGACAGCAACAAATAAGTCCTGTATGCGCCGTCCACCGGGTCCGTGAACAGAATGTTCTAAGGACTGATAATGTGCCGACGAAGAAATGTAACTATAATACACACAAGCAAATGTGTTTAAAGTCATTGCTTAAACAAATGTCAACTTTAAACGTGAACATGTAAAATGGAAGTGTTTGTGTCTGCGCCCTTTGTAACATCATTACAGGAGCTGGTGGTCTTCCCCGGCCTGAGGAGTAATAGGTGAGTTGTGAGGGCTATATAACACTACATTAATTGTAATAGTATTGGCTGAGAACACATTTCTCAGACAATTGTTGGGTCTTCCGAAAAGCACGCCCCTAACTCCCCTTAGGATGAATTTGGGTATTGGCCCCATATCAGATCTAATTGCCTCTCGTCCTCTCCTCTTCTGGCGCCCTATTTGGAGCACGCCAGAGCTAATAAATTATAGGGAGGAACTGAGGGATGTTATGTGTAAACTGGGGGCCACAAACCTTCCATGGTTTTCCTATGTTTGGAATTTGTGTTTTTCATTGGGCCAGGGCTATTTGTGGTTTAATCCGGAGGAGTCTTGCTCTAGTACCCCAAAAAAGCTTTAACTTTAGCCTAGAAGGAATTTAAACTTGCCAAATTAATTCCAAGCACGACTTCATGCTCCTTGACATCTAGTTTTCTTGATGCCAAGCAGCAGTATAAACTGGAAAAGACCTTGGATAGCATTCAACCATTTATGGCAAAAAAATTGTTTATACAATTTAGGCATGGAACCCTCCCGCTAGCTGCATTTACAAACAAATGGAAGAGCACAGCTAAATCAGTTTGCCCTGGTTGTTCTTCTTCGGAAGAAACAGAACTCCACGTAATGCTCTTTTGCCCTGAGTACCATAGGTCTAGATCGAAGTGGGTTCTCCAGTTGTGCAGAAATGTAGGGTCACGTAACTATATTGAGGTTTTTAGACTACTTAAATATGAAAAATCACCACTATATGTAGTTGCTACATCTAAATTTCTTTTTGCAATGTGGTGTATACGAAGAGGAATTTTAAAGGGGAAAGAGCTGGGTAACAGTTGATGTTCCTCGTTATATCACCTCTCCATTTCCCCTTGCTGCTATATAGTACTGTTCAGAGAATGTGATGACAATAATTGGGTTTATTTTGATTGTATATGAATGTAAACTTTTAACTCTATTCTTTTTAATGTATTTTTTTATCAAGCAGTTTAATTTTGCCTGTGAATTGTTATTGTATTTTAATAGTTTTAAAAAAGAAAACAAAAAACCTTTTCAACTATGAGATTTGGACTTTGTCCGATATCCTGTTTACCATTAATATGTGGGCCGGGTTGTATTCTACTGTTTGTTATGGCTGTGGTATTGATTGAATTCATCTCTGTCTATTATTGCTTGGCTATTCTTGATCATTCACTCTCAATTGCCCTTTTTTTCTTCTTGCAATATTCTGACTTATTCTGCCAATGTAAATTGTTTTGGGCTTTTATGGCTGTACAGCCGAAATAAAGTATTTTTTGACTTGACTTGTAATAGTATTGACAAACAATAACAATTATATTGTAACCTTTACATCAACAACCAAAACATCAACTTGGTAATTATATTAATATTGAGTATATACTTACATTGTCTATCTCACCATACTTCTGTTCTGTTGCATTTGCTCATTAAACTTAACACCTAGGTACTTTGTGATGTGGTAGTATGATGATATATTGAAGGTAAATATTACAATGCCTGCATGAAGAATCACAACAACCCATTATTGGGGATTACTTACTTGCTAATTTTGGTGTTGTGCCAACTGATTACATGATGAATATTAACGTGATTTGGGTGTGCTTGCTTTTGTTTCGATTTAGAGCAGGGAACTTGAAATACTCTGTATGCTTTCCACAAGGTTTCCGGTACAGCGTGAGCTCATGAGTTTGCCCGTGCATTAATGTCTAAGCAAACTATGATTCACTTTACTTACTTCTGTGGGTATTACCAATTATATACTAGAATGTATTTAGAACCTTTTTTAAGGCTCACAAATTATCTTAAATGCCATCAAGCTTTTAGGTGTTTTCAAGATATAACGGACAATGAAACATGTCATTGTGTAAGTCTGATTCTTCAGGCAAGCACTATGTATTTTGACTAACCTCATGCACCTTTTTAGACTATTTATTATGTATGCCATGCTTTTACTCATGTTTTATACGATAAATACTGGTCGTCGTTGGTGTTAATTTTTTATCTTCTCGGTATGTATTTTAAACTGCTTTTATTGTTGGTTCTCCTGCTGAATAAAGATGCTTTGATTGATTAATTGATTGATATTATTGACATGTGATATATAGTAAGAACTCTACTGGGCGTATACTGTTCTGACGTAGAATTTTACTATGAATATGCTTTAATATCATTTTGTTAACTATAAGTACTCAAAAAGTATGGAATGCAGGCAAAGTGAGGGTAGGTTTATTCATGTATTTGACTCCACTGGAGAGGAGTCTAGTGCAGCAGAACAACCTGATTCTCACAACTCTCAAAAATCATCACAGGCAGTAAGTAATATGAATACTAGTCTAACATCTGTGGTTCATATTTTATGTGACAAGATGCTGATGATGAGAAGAGAATGTAGCGAAAGTGATTATTATATAGCTCTATGGCTGTGCAAGAAGCTACACAATCAATAGCACTTTAATGTCAAGGTGTAAATTGTCCTGGTATCTGCCCTCCTGTGGAGCTGCAATCTGGGTCAAGTACACCCCTCCTGCACTTGACTCTGAAAGCAATGAACAGTCCGAGGCATTTTAGGGAGGTACTTTTGGGGTAGAGGCTCAGAACTCAAGCACTTAAACAATAGACACAGAATGTGAATCTTTAGTCCACAACATCAATCAACTCTGCAACACACTCACCCTTGCACCATGGCGCAAGTTTGCCTGAGTTGGTGCATGGCAGCCATTGTATGCCATCATAGGGGAAACGGACAGCTAGTGCGTAATTTTTTTGACGTACTTGCAGCATGAACCTTTCACCATGTTGTGCCGTATTTACAAAGTGACGCATCTAGGCATATTCGTGACCTTGTGAAGCCCTGTGGCACATTATACCTGTGTCTGATGTGATGTATGCAGAGTGGGCGTTCTCATGCAACAAAGCCTTGGAGGATTGGCGCAGTGAAGTCTCTCAGATTTCACTGCACCAATTCTACGACACCACTGTATCAAACGAACGCTTGCCTCATGGCAGGCGTACAGGTAACGTAGCGCCATAGGGATAGGCTGGCCCCATGCATTGCTGGAGTTGTGTCATGCTTGGTACACAATTGTAGCAATCGTGACTTTAACGCTGCCAGATATGTCAGTATTCTAGACGCATCTGTCATTGATTGCGACATGGAGCACCATACATTGAATATAGCACATCCGTGGTGTCGCAAGGAGGGCGTAGTCAAAAGTGTTGCATCGCTGTTTTGTCTCAGCGATGCAACACTTTTCATGAATGAGGCCCAGGAATGCACCCTATCTTATTGATAGTGGGCATTCTTGCCCTTTTGTTGTTTTTTTTACGCAGGGCAGCACAGCAACATTCCTTGCAGCGCTGTCCAGCACCAAAACCTCTGAAATGAGGCCCCAAGTATTTGCACCAGTTTTAAGACAAGCTATTTTCTGGTCTTAAAAAACTGCTTCCAGGGGGGCGGAGCTAGCTCAGGAGCGTCATGGCTGCCTGAGCCGGAGCTCCGTTGAGTCATCTAAACATCCACCAGCCTACTTGCCTTTAGAAAAGGTCTTAAAACCTGGCTGTTTACCCAGTAGGCTGCATATATTTGGTTTGCCCTCTTTATCGCTGTCTCCTTCTTTTTTTTAACTGTGTTATGTTATTGTACTGTAGTCCTCCTTACTCAAAGCGCCGGGACACTCTTTTTGAGTAGCCGTGCGCTATACAAAAGTAAATATAACATAACATAACATAACATCCGACATTTATCATTTAGCTAAGGCAGTACTTCTGTCACCAAAACTGCCCCTACTGCGTCTGAAGTGGTCTGAAGGCGGAGGAGCGGTCCGGACTCTTGAATCCCAGCCTGCGGAGTGGGACAGCAAGACGAGACAACTGCCGGTGACTAGGCCGCCAATCCCTGACGCACAGTGACCTTTGCGGCCGGGCTGCATCGCTGTGTAAGTGCGGCCGGACTGAGCCCTCAGTGCCACGAAGTGCAGGGCTTGGTCTGGTCGTTGCCTGCGGGAGCCTCACTTGAGTGTACGGCATGAGAGGGAGCACCGGAGTACTACGGAGCCTGAGGGAGAACAGCTGGCAAAAGATAAAAGGAGCGGTTGCAGCGGTGTGGTACAGAGAGGCCCTGCAGAGTGGTGCGGCGGCGGGCCTCTTATGGAATCGGCTGGGTGTTGCCTAGCGGTACGGGAGTCATGCGGGCGAGTCAGATGCTCGTGGCCCCCTCCTGAGAGACTTCTCGTGTGTCCGCTGAGAGGCTGGGGCCAATTCCATGCACCCCCTACTTGAGTTAGTGCGGTCCAGGCGGCATTGGGGACAACAGTGGCCTGTGGAAAGCTCAGTGGGGGAAGCAATACTGGGACACTCCTGCGACCCCACCTCCCCCGGGGCTGGTCACTGCTTGGGTCAAACAACAGGGCGTGAGGAGTGAACTGGTGGTGCGACGGATGTATTTATTTATTTATTTATTTTTTAAACTTGTAAGGCGTGACAGCTACCCAAAAAGGGTTTCCCGGCGCCGAGACACAGCATAAAGGTAGCAAGGGATTTTCGGCACTCAAGTTATTCTTCGAATAGCCAAGTCTTGACGTTCTTTCTGAACCTAGCATGATTATCCTCATTTCGGATGTAAAGAGGAAGTGCGTTCCAGAGGGAAGGTCCTAAGAAGGCAAAGGATCTACCTCCCATTCTTGCAAGTTTGAACCTTGGTACACAGATATTGGCAGCTGATTGCGACCGAAGGTTTCGCTTGGGAATGTACGGATGGGCGAGAGCTAAGAGGTATTTGGGCGCTTTGCCTGCTTTAATTCTGAACATGTAGTTCAGGGCTTTGAATCTAATTCTGTTTTCTACCCTGAGCCAGTGGAGCTCACGCCGGTGGCTCGAGACTCCTGAAGTTTTAGGGATTCTGCACAGTAGTCTGACAGCTGAGTTTTGGACAAGCTGCAGCCGACTCACTACCGCCTTGTTGGAACCAAGGTACGGAATGTTTCCGTAGTCAAGCCGCGATGTTATGAGGGCATTGACTACGGTTTTTTGAGTGGGGGCGGGCAGCATCCAAAGGATTTTCCTCAGCCATTTGATGATGGTCAGGCATAGGCCGACAACTTTGTTGGCCTGTTGTTTCATGGAGAGGGAACTGTCCATGATGACTCCCAGATTACGTACTTGGGTAACTGGGGTGGGAAAATTCCCCATCTGGGTGAGCCAGTGTAAGGGGTTCCAGAGATCTCGTTGTTTCCCTAGAAGAAGGATCTCTGTTTTTTCTCCGTTTAGCTTTAATCGGTTTCTTGACATCCAGTTGAAGATGTTTTGAAGGCCTATTTTAAGAAGGGACGGGGATGAGGGGCAGGATTCAGATAGGGAGAAAATAATTTGGGAATCGTCAGCATAGGTCATGAGGGGGAGTCCAGATCCCTCCGCTAGGTCGGCCAAGGGTTTAAGGTAAAGGTTAAAAAACAGGGGACTCAAAATAGATCCCTGAGGAACACCGTGAGGGGCGTAAAAAGTGTCGTAGCAGGCCGAGGAAGATGTTATTTGGAATGTCCGTTGAGTCAGGAAGGACCGGATCCATTTGAGTGCTTTCCCAGGCACACCGTTGGTATTTAACACCTTAATAAGTGTTTCGTGGGATATAGTGTCAAAGGCCGCGCTCAGATCTAGAAGCACGAGCGCGACCGTTTGACCATTATCAAGGAGTTTTCTGATGTGTTCCGTGACTCCCAGAGAGTCGTTTCAGTCGAGAAACCAGCACGGAAACCCGATTGCGAAGGGTGCAGGAGAGAATTGTTTTCAGCAAAGTTGGATAGGACCGAGTGGACGTGTCTCTCCAAGCATTTGGAGAAAGCAGGGAGCAGAGATATGGGTCTATAGTTTGCTAAGGTTTCCGGATTATCTGTAGGCTTTTTTAGCAATGGAGTTATCATGGCATGTTTCCAGAGGGCCGGAACAGTGGAAAGTTCTAGCGAAGAGTTTAGCATATCAACGATGACTTCAAGGGAGCGATCGTCTAATTGTTTGATTACTTTAATGGGAATCGGGTCCCGGGGGGAGCCGGATTTGATGGTTTTAAAGATGGTCTTCAGTGTGTCGACCATGATGGATGGCCAGAATTCCAATGTATTCTCAATGGAGGGGGCATAGTCCATGTCAGCCAAAAGGGATGGGCCGTTATTGTTGCTTTTAATGTCCCTGATGATTTTCTCAATTTTATCCGTAAAGAAACAGGCCAGATCCTGGCATTGTTGTGTATTAAGTGGGGGAGCCGTGGCTGTGGTTTGTGTACCTGCAAGTTCTTTTACCTTGTTAAACAAAGTTTTTGGTTTATTTGTAGCTTCCATGATGGAGTTGGACACATACAAGGCTCGCGCTTTCGTGCAAGCAGTGTGGTATAGATTCCTGGCGTTGTGGTAAGTCTTTTTAGTGTCCGGAGCGTAGTCCTTACACCACTGACGCTCAAGTGCCTTGCATTTTGATTTCTCGATTTTCAAAAAGTCGTTAAACCAGGGGGCGGGGTGACGGTGTCTGTTTCCTTTGATATGCGGGGTGGGTAAGCTAAAGTCAGCGGCGTCACTAAGCCATTGCTGAGCAGCTATTGCTAAACTTTCCATGTTGTGACCCTTTCTAGGTGGGATTTCATGGAGTACAGTGTTTAGTTTTGCCATGTCAAGTAGTTTCCAGTTTTTCCTGACAGTAGCTGTAAAAAGAGGCTGCGTGGGTGGTGGCAGATGGGAGTTTAAGGCTGAATTTTATTAAGTGGTGGTCGGACCAGCAAATGGGGTTAGTGTCATGCCATTTTAAGTCGTTGACATTGGAAATTATGGGGTCGAGCAAATGGCCCGCTTTATGGGTGGGTCCAGAGTTGAGTAAGGTCAGGTTTAGAGCCGTCAAGTCATCCAGCAGGTTAGAGCAAGTGGGGGAGGATGGGTCGTCAAGGTGCAGGTTAAGATCTCCGATTAATGAGAAATTTTTAGAGGCTATGTAAAAGGGAGTGATGTGATTGGCTAGGTTTGACGCCCATTGGGATGAGTTGCCGGGAGGCCGGTATATCAATAGGCCGGACATCGTAAAGTTCGGGTTCAAAGATATTTTAAAAAAGCCGGCTTCACAGTCAGGGATGTCGACTGGGTCTAAAGTACATTTCAGTTCTCTATTGAAGATGATTGCAGTTCCACCTCCTAGTTGGTTAGATCTGTATATCCTAGTGATTGCATAGTTGGTGGGGAGGGCAGTAGCAACGTCCGGGCCTGCACTCTCGTGTAGCCACGTTTCTGTCAGGAAGAGGGCGCTAGGTTTGTCTTCCAGTAGGAGATTAAAGATGTCTAATTTGTGTTTTGGTAATGAGCGGCAGTTGGTGCTGTAGAACATATGTTCTTGTGTCTTGACATTTTGGGGCTGTTTGCGTTTCCTATGTCTCCTCCTGGAGTCAGGATGAGGTTGGCCAATAGTAATGGTAAAATTACAGTTTAGGCAGGAGATAACTCCTGTCTGGTGGTGATCAAGCGATGTACATTTAGCGTTAGTGGTCGGACGTAGCGCTTTAAGCTGACTGGGGGATCTTACCAGCCTTTTGTGAGAAGGTGGAGCAGAGCCTTCCGCCGGGCACAGACGGGCTAGTCTTTGGCGTGTCTTCGGCGCGTGGACGGCGCGGATGCTGCGCGTCTCCGCTGTGCGTATTAGGGGGCATCAGGTTTATGTAGAGGACGGGGGCTAGCATTCAGCTCCGCCTCCACAACACTCGCCCAATCAGTGCCAGCACCGGGAGGGAACCCGGAAGAAGGTACCGCCCTGCACCCTCGACAACAAACAAGCCTAGCGCTTGCGGTGGACCGGGGTTGCAGGGACGACAGAGTGCAGCGATAAAATTCACATGACGTGAAGGTGAGTAAAAAATAAAGTGTGACAATAGAACAAAATAGCTTCAGTGAAATTATTGAATCAACCCGACAGGAAGCGTTCGATTAAAAACTAGTTAACTCTCCAGAGTTACTGTCATCCGTGCAATTCACAGTCAATCACAACAGGATTATTTTAAAAAGGTTCAGAAGTACGTTTCACTTCAATCGCGCTGCAGTCAATCATGCGCGTGTCATCACGGATGGTAGACCTCCCTCCTTTCACCTGGACTGCTCTGAGGATTGCCAGCGGCGGAGGCCTGTTTCATAAGCCCTGTGATACCTGAGTGTTAGGTGGAGTCTGTTGGGTGGATGGACTGCGTTGGTGTAGAACCGTGAGTGGCTACACTAGTCTGCGCCCCTGTTTTCAGAGCTTGTAAGGTTGCAGCGCTGACCGAGTGTGGCGGGCAACTGAGTTGCTGCATTTATACAGTGACTTTGGTCTACTAGTTTTGTATCTCCATCTAGTTTGCTGCTTGAAGACGGTGGATCTTAATATCGCCGCGCGCTGATGGTGGCACATGATTCAGTTGAGGGTTGCGAAGAGTACTCCACGTTGATGGAGGCTGCGAGCCGTGAGAGGCTATAACAGCCGGCAGGCCTTGGCTGTTCTGGGTTGGCCCTTAACCTACAACCGGGCAAGGAAACATGTGTGTGACTGTAAGCTGCCAGTTGAGAGCGGGCTCCCCCAGCGACCATGGGAAAGGGAGATAAGACCCAGACTAAGCTGGCCTTCGACCAAAAGCGATCCAAATCTCAAGACCCCGCCCCAGGCTGTGGTGCCGGGGTTTCCGGCGCCAGCGCAAGAAGATGCGGAAACAGATATACAAACTATCCTAAAGTCCACGGAGCAATCTCTTCAGAGTGGCATCACATCCTTGGGCACTAAAATGGACGCCTTAACCTATAGGATGGATAGAATGGTGGAACGTCTAAATAAGCATGCCGATCGGCTGGATATGTCTGATAGGCGCCTCACGGAGGTTGAAGAGGATCACACCACCCTGGACGCTGACCATAAACAACTGGGGAAGGTTATATGCGTCCTGCAGGACAAGACAGAGGACATTGAGGCGTGCTCCCGGCGCTGTAATCTGTGACTTGTTGGCCTTCCAGAATCGACGGCCAGAGGAAATATGGAACAGTTCCTCGAGAAATTACTTGTTACACTGCTGGGGGGCGGTGTTTTTTCGGCAATGTTTGTTGTGGAGAGAGCGCACAGGGCTTTGGGGCCTCGCCCGCCACAGGGTGTGGCGCCACGCCCGATAATAGCAAAGCTACTTAACTACTGGGATCGGGATTTTGCCCTTTGTGTTGCTAGGGAGAAGAAAACTTTGAGGTCTGAGGGGCCGGAACTCTCATTGTATCCTGATTTTACTGCTAGAGTGCAGGAGGCTAGCAGACACTTTGTGCCACTCAAGAGGCAGCTTCGGTAGTTGGGTGTGGATTACGCCATGTTGTATCCTGCCAAGCTGCGGGTAAACAGACAAGGGAGATCGCATATTTTCATGGACCCTAAGGTTTTGAGCTGGACGAAAGAACGGAAAGCTAGCCCGGAGCGATTGCGGCAGGAGGTGTCGGAGGAGGCTACGCTGGACAAACAGGACTGATGAACTGAAGTAGACGTTGTTGGGGCGGTGTGAGGCACTAGGGATTGCGTTGATGGGTGGTCAACATTTTCAGGTATGGGGACTTGAGGTGAAAATCAATGTAATGCCTGGTTGTGGAGGGTACGCTGCTGGTCTGCAAGCTGATTGGTTAGGGTGGCTGCGAATATGAGAATTTGTTGCTAGGCATTTACTGGGATCGCCTAATAACAACAGAATTCCTACAGCGAAAATGGGTCAGGTGACTGGGGATACCCCTAGGAGAGTAGGTTGAGATTTGTATATTGAAGAACACCATGGGGGCCTGTTTATTTGCTTGTGGGGGGTTGGCGCTAAATGGTCTATGCTGAAAATGTGGTTGTGATGATGCACTGGAGCTGGGGCCAGTCCTAATAGTTTTTGGTAATTACTGAAGTTAGGCACGAGGGGCTACAGCCGCTCACGTGTGCCTTGCACTGTTGTTGCTCTCTCTCTTGAGCGGGTTAAAGTTAGGGACGTATGGGGGGGCGGGGATGGGGGATTGGATTACATGAGGCCATGTTGGGGGAGGTCTGCTGTGGGAGGGGGCAATAGGGGGGGAGGGAGGCTCAACAAGGGGGTTGTTTGAAATGTTGGTAGTTTATTAAGTGGATGTACACGGCACGTTAATGTGCAAATTTGCTTGCTTCACACTATGTACTGCCCGCGTAGTTAATGGCACGTGACCCTCAGGAGCCGCGGGAGCGGGTGAGGACAGTGCGAGCACTGTCATGGAATGTTAGAGGTCTCAACGATTACCGTAAGCTCAAGAAGGTTCTGTGCTACCTTAATAAGCAGAATGTTGATCTGACTCTCCTACAGGAGACGCACCTGCCACAAACGAGCCCCATGTTGAGGTCTAGAGGGCTGGAGGGTAACATTAACTCGGCGGGCTTCACACACATGCCAGGGGTGTTCTGAACTGGGTCAATCCCAGGTCATCTCTCAAACTTACATTGCTTCGAGAAGATCCTGATGACAGATATGTCGTGTCTAAGTGCCTGGGTCAGGGTCAGGACCTACTCGTTGTTAATGTATATGGTCCCATCTTTGACTGCCCAGAATTTTTCGGGGACATAGCTAAGATTGTTGCCCAATATGGGGACTCTAATATCCTGTGGGGGGGACTTTAATTTGGTTAGGGACCCGGACATGGATAGATCAGCGGGCCCCGCTAGGAGCCCAGCGGCGGCTGCAAGAAAGCTGGAGGAAGTCATTGTACGTTTGGACGTGTGTGATGTGTGGCGACCGAGAAATGGAGGAAGATGGGGTTATACACACTACTCGGCTTACCACAACATACACACACGTATTGATTATTGGATGGTATCTACTGTATTGATTAGTCTTTGTTTGGCATTGCTGCGCACGCTCTCGGACCACTCTCCTCTATTGTTGGTATTGGAGCTCCCTGGGAGGCGTCTGCCTCCCTTTACGTGGAGGTTTCCTCCTTATTCCTTATTAGATCCAGTATTTAAGGAGGAGATGGCTGATGCCATTGAAACCGTCTTTGACACAAGTATTGACTCTGTAGATAGTTTCCAGACTGTCTGGGAGGCGTTTAAGGTGTATATTAGGGGTGTTGCGATGGCTAAGCACTCAGGAGTGCTTAAGACTCTTCGCAAGACGCTGGTTGAACTGGAAGGTAAATTAGAAAACCTAGAGCAGCGACGGCTTGCTGGGTGAGATGAGACTGTAGATGGAGAAATTAAGTTGGTTTTAAAGGAATACCATGCTGCTGCTGATAGTGAAGTGCAACATCAAGCAAGTACGCTACGGCGCGTGTGTATACAGAGGGAGAGAGGCCAGGGTCTGTACTGGCCCGGTTAATGAAAGCACGGCGTGATAAGACTTAGGTTACGGAAATTAAGGCGGAGAGCGGTGAGCTATTGAAGGAGGAGGCGGCGGTGGCAGATTGCTTCCGACAGTATTATGCAGAGTTGTACAGGTCCCGGTTGCCAGGGTCAGACGACCAGATAGTTGAGTATCTGGAGCATATACGACTCCCCTTTCTCCCAAATTCACACAGGGAACTCCTAAGGTGCCCGATAGAGAAGGATGAGATCATTGAGGCTTTGGGCGGCATGAAAAAACTGATAGTGCTCCGGGGACTGACGGGTTGATAGTTGCATTCTACAAAACGTTTTTAGAACAATTGCTCCCACACCTTGCAGCCCTGTATGATGATATGTGTGCAACGGGCACTGCACCCCCATCTATGAGGGAGGCTATGCTGATAGCCATCCCTACGACATTGGATGAATGCAGTTCGTTTCGTCCCATATCCCACCTTAATGTGGACATAAAAATATTCACGAAAATATTAGCTACCAGGCTTGCTCTGATGTCTCATATTTTAGTGGCTCCAGAGCAGGCGGGATTCATCCCATCCAGGAACTTAACTTATAACATTCGTACGGTGTTTGGCACGATGCAGCATGTCCGTCAGGAAAACAAAGCGGTGGCTGTTTTTCTTGATGTGGAAAGAGCATTTGATTCCGTAGAATGGTCATTTTTACAGCAAGTGCTGAATAGAATGGGGCTCGGGCTGTGTTGGAAACGGGATCCCTGGCTGGCCAGGGCTTTTGCCAAAGTCAGTCAGAGACCACCACTCCCAAGTCAGGGCAAGGGAGTTACACGCCAAGATAACCCCTGCTCACCCTCTAGGTAACGTGGCGCGAGCAGCAAGGCTAAACTTGGAGGCGATGTAAGTTAAGTATTTGCGCACGCACCCCAGCAACAACACCCAGGACCCACCACAAAGGAAACTCCACACAAGGTTATATAAAAATAGCCTTTGTATTACACCAAAACACATTAGATAAAACACACACTTTACAATGTGCCAGAGGCACGGGCAGAATTTACAGGGGATATGTACAAGACAGGGCCACCTGGACCACTGTCAGGAATCAGCACTTTTTAGCAGTAACATTTAGTAAAAATCACTGTAGCACAAAATATAAAAATAGAGCACACAACCAGTAATCACTGGTAACCAGGACCTCACTAGCACCACCTGTACTAGGGAGAAAACAACCACCTACATATTACAATACCTGTAGGGGCATAGACCTGGGGACAAAACACATGATGCAATGCATAACAATACATTCAGAGGTGTAAGGGAAGAAAACACATGATGCATCAACAATACATTCAGAGGTGTAAAATGAACAATTGCGCCAAACTCACATAAGTCACCACCTGTGACTGTCCCTAGGCCAACTGGCCTTGTTGGGGCTAGGACGCCCTGTGTCCAAAGTCCAGGGGGGCCTAAACGGAGCAGTTGCCCACAAAGTGCTGGGCAACTGGGTAGCACAATGATGGGGCCAACAAGATGGGGGAGCCTCACAGGCTCTGCAGAATGACTGTCCCCTTGGAGCCTCGCTGGGCTCTGAATACACAAATGGCCCCTGAGCCTCTCTGGGCTCTTAAACAACAATGGGGGGCTCAAGAGCCTTTCTGGGCTCTTCAAAACAACTTTGGCGCCTGGAGCCTCTCTCCGGGCCCTAAGAAATAAATGTGGCCCTCCAGAGCCTCACTGGGCTCTACACAAGTGTGCCGCCTTGGTGGAGTCCCCCTCCTGGGGACTCAAAGCAGCTCTGGCCCCCAAGAGCCTCTGGGGCTCGAACAGCAGCAATGCCTCAGGACGTCCCCACTCACCGGATCTCCTGCAGCGGCCGGCTGCTTCACGAGAGCTCCCGCTCCTCGGGGCTCTCTGCAGACTTCTGCCCTCTCTCTCCTGGGCTCTCCCTCGCTTTGGGAGCCCGGGGGGGGACAAGGGAAGACGCCGGCTTCTCTCTCCTCGCTCACCGGATCCCGGGGTCGGCTCCCGGCAGCTTCTGGCTTCCTCCTTCCTGTCCCGGGCCGGCAGCCAATCAGAGCGCGGCCCGGGGAATGACGAGTGTCCCGCAGTGCGCCCCCGGCCTGCCTGACTTCCTGGTCGCGGGCCGGGCGGCGGTGATTCTTGAGGAGGCAAGCGAGGGGTGGGCTCCCTCCAGGAATAAGGTATAAAGCGAAGAGGGCACTCGCTTTGGGCAGCAATGTCCCTGGCAGGGTGGGCACCTGCCAGGGGGCTTCTAAAAAACGGCAAAGAACGGGGAAAATGTCGGGTGGGCACCGGCTCTCACCAATAAAGCGCTTGTAGCGCTACGACAAAAATAACGCGCTCTCAAGCGCTAGAGGCCCAAACAAAGCGCTCCCAGGCGCTAGGGGCCAACAAGCCCAGCAAAAGTCCTCCTAGGCAGGCAGGGGGGGCAAGGCTGGGCCAGGGGCCAGCTCACTGGCCCTCCAGGCAGGGAGGCAGTCCAAGTGGCGGTTCCTCCTGGCCCCAGCAGCAGCAGCAGCCCCCTCAAGTAGGATCAGGAAAGAACAACATCTGTGGGGACACAGCCCCATTTTTATACACCATTTTCCTTTGTCTGAAGGTGCAGGGTGGGGGCGGAACCAGTCGCAGCTGGTTCTTGAGTACTCTGTTTACCTCAACCACCCTCTCTATTCACTGGCAGGGCTTGGGTCATTAGACGCACCACAGGGGGGGCGGAGCCAGCATGGTCAGGGGAAAACCCAGCCTCATTCAGGACACAGGTACACTCCTCCCAAGCCATCAGCATGCTAATCTCCCACTCACCACCGGGCAGACCCATCCAGACTTCCTGGAGCCTGGCATGCCAGCCAGCTCCAGCCAATCACACTCCAGCACCCTCACTGCACACGTACAGCCATGTCTAGGAGTGGCGCTTCCCCTCTAGACACATACATGCCGCATACACCATTTTGCAGCATTCACTCCCACGAGTTCACACATACCAAACTCGAGCCTGCACTCCCCACGCATCAGGAACTACCAGGGACACATACATTCCCCATACATTCCTATGGGAGGGCAGGCCTATCTCACCACATGCACTCAAAGTGCGCACGCACTTTCCACTGGGACACAGTGAAAGTGCGCAGAACCCAAAAATCACCATCACCAGGTCACCTTTACAAGCAAAAAGTCTAGGGGTGAACCTGCCCTAAGGGCCAAAGTCCAACAGGCTGTGTTTTTACAGTTGCTGGGGACTCTATATTACAAGTCCACGACTCGTGTGAGAATCGGTGACCTGGTTATGGCCCCCTTTAACATTACTAGAGGCACCAGGCAGGGCTGCCCGCTGTCCCCGTTGTATGCTCAGGTGGCGGAGCCTTTGGCTTGTGCCCTACGGGAGTATCATGGGAATGAAGGTATTGGATTCCCGACATATAGAATAGTAGTGTCAACCTATGCGGACGACACACTTCTGTATGTGAGAGATCCTGAGAACAACCTTGCCTCAGTTATTAGGGAGGTGGTCCGCTTTGGAGCGCTATCTAGACTCCGGGCTAACTGGGGAAAATCTCTTGTGTTCCCGCTTACACCAGCCACTTCCGAATTCGATATGGAATATCCGTTGCAATGGACTAATGACTCTGTACGGTATTTAGGCATTAGAAGGCACACTGACGCTGACATTGTTTTTAGAGAAAATTATGGCACGGCCATTTCTCGGCTTGAAGATGCCGTAGACCTGTGGTGTCGCCTACCATTGTCCCTGATGGGGCGTTTTTCCATTTTGAAAATTATTGTCCTGCCTAGACTCCTATTCCTTTTCACGAATATTCCCTTGGTGCTCCAGCGCTTAAACTAAGGCAGTTAATGTTAAAATTGGCTGAGGGAGGCAGACAAGCTAGGGTCCAGTGGGGAGTGCTCACACTGCCGTATCATCTTGGGGGTCTGGGTGTGCCGGACTTCGAACTATATAATAGGGCGACGCAAGGAGCCCAACTGCATGCCTGGATCCATGGTGGGTCCGACGTCCCCTTTGTACGGATGGAGAGACTTTTTGCTGAACCTATTCCTTTGCCGGCGATTATTATGGAACCTGTTGACCGCAGGACAGGTATCGTGGACTTCTTGAACTCTACAAGACATGCATGGAATTGGCTTCTGCAGAATCAGGCGGGAGCATTATTGTACTCTCCTGCTATGCCTATAGAGTGGATGAGATGGCTGGGACCTTGTACTGAAAGGGGCATTGTTTTGGCATTGCGTGAATTGAACCTGGAGGTCGCGGGGGACCTATTTCATGACAGGACGGTTTGCACTCTGGAACAAGCAACTGGCACTCTGGAAGGTGCCTCACTCCTGAATAAATTTCAATTCCATAGAGGTCCTGGAGTTGACACATATTATTAAAAACGCTTCTCCCCGCAAAATGATTGCAGCTATTTATAAAATAGCAATGTCGCACAGGGCACATAAGTACACTGCGGCTAGGCTTGCATGGCAACGTGATTTGAATGTACAGCTGGAGGATGAAAAATGGGTCTATTGCTGCACGAATACTAGGAAAGATGTCACTACATGGTAGGCATAGATTGGTCCATTTCAAATATCTTAATAGAATATACTATACCCCTCAACGACTATGCAGATATGGCCTACGTGATGACGCTAGGTGTGAGAGATGTCACTCTACTGTTGCTGATTTCCTGCATCTGGCATGGCTGTGTCCAGGAGTTTATTCCTTTTGGGAAAGTGTATTTGTGGAGTTAGGCAGAGTGGTTGAAACTACCCTTACACCAGATCCATTGATGGCACTGCTGGGGTACACGAAGGCGCTACCTAAGGCAGTTCGCAGACTGGTTGACATGGGGCTGCTTATGGCCAAGAGACGTGTGGCTTTGTGCTGGATGAGTGGGCCAGTCACGACGCTGTGACAATGGTCACGGACATGATGTACTGTTCTACACAATTGGACAATTATAGTGAATTGCTCCCCCCCAGGAGCAGACCTAAAAACTTTTGGGGTTTATATACTTCATATATGCAGAGTGCTGAGAGGGATACAAGGGGAGAGACAGAGAATGTACGTGACGGGAGTGATCTTAGTGTGAATGAACCTGCCGGAATCGGCTGAGGCTTGGCGGGTGTGGTCTATCTACCTGGTAGAGCGAGAGGATCACTAGGAGCATGCTTTTAGTAAAGAATGGGCTACTGTGGAGACTATAACTGTGGGGGATGTGAGGACTGAAACCTATTCAGACTGGTTGGTACTGGGTATGCCTCAGACATACGACCTAGAGGGCCATACCACTTTCACACTCCTGGGCGCTAGTTGTTGTCACTCATGCTGTAATGTTTTTCGTGTTTTGTTGTTTGCTGTCGCCTGCCCAACTTGGGATGTTGGCATAATGGCTGTGTAAGATAATTCAGTGAGCGAACTAAATGTACTCTGTTAGGATGGACTGAGCATAAAGGTCGTGCCGTGTTATTGTCTACTATTACAATAAAATGTTAAAAAAAATAATAATAACTGCCTCTGACTGGATTTAGCGGCAGTTTTGAGGGGTTATCGCCGTTAGGGAATTTCTTTGTTAATATCGCAAAGTGGGGTTAGCTGCAGTTTTTGTATGGGAACGCCCACCTTGCTTCTCATTTTCGTTAAGTTCCGCTAACAGAAATGGAGATCTTAAAAATTCAGGTTTACGCCGGAAAAGTTGCGCTAACTGCAGTTGTAGGCAACCTGTACATATAGCGATAAAAAAAAAGCTGCAGTAACATCAAAAAATTGATGCTACGGAGGCGTTAACTTTTTGTATATATGCCCCTGAGAGTCTTAAAAAGAGGGGCAATGCAGAGGGTGAGTTGATTGCTGCCCTAGAGTGATTTTTTACAAGTGGATTGTTTTTTACAAACTGTGAATATAGAATGGAACATACAGATAATTAATCAATGCTCTTCTCCCTTTTCGATATTAATATTATTATACTTCTGCACCTCATTCATTTACTCGTAGAAATTCTGAGTTAAATGTATACACTTTAGAAGGTGCAATCTCTTAAAACAGGGTGCACAGATTCAGTGCCCGACTTGAGCTTACAGGTTCATGCTATTGCTGCCTCTTGACAGCAAAGCACCAAGTGTAATCCTTTCTTCCATATAGGACCTCATTCTGAGCAGGGCAGTTAACTGCACATAGCACAATTATGACTTCGAGATCAATATCGGCAGATCAGAACGTACCGATATTTATAAAAATGACCGGTATTTACAGGAACATGCAAACTTTTGTTCAGTAAGCAATAAAACCTGCAAGTTATTCATCAAAAACAAGGTATTGGGTGGTATTTATCACAAACTACAAATTTTACTAATACCATCAGGCTTGAAAATTATTACATCAATTACCAGGCCACTCCTAATGTGGGCCAAAGTTATTGAATTGTGCCTACTGTACATATAGATCAAAATCCACTTGGCCCTTCTCACTTTGAAAATGGCTGTGTGAACTTACTTTTTCAGGCTGACCCTTTCAACTGTCATTTTATATGCACTCATTGCAAACATGTGTTTTCTTTATTTCAAAAATATATGCAGAAAGTGTTCCAGCAACCCAAACTGCTTAAGAAAACATTTCAAACTTGTTACAGACAGTCCTTTTTTAGGTCTCGCCCGTCAATGCGCATGCGCATTGAGTGGAGCGAGACTATAGGGGCTTAAACAAGGTTTAACTAGCTGGCGATTTACTGGCGATTTGATGCAGTGCATGTGCGCTTTTAGCTCAATGCGCAAGCGCAATGAGTTAAAATGCGCGTGCACAGCATCAAATCGCCAGTCTTCGCCATCTGTTCCCCAGCTTGGTGCCGCCAGCACCTCCCCTCTCTCTCCCCGCACACAGCCAGGCTCGCATTTCTCCTCCCCCTCCCCAGCCGTCAGCACCTCCCCTACACAGCCAGGCTCGCATTTCTCCTCCCCCTCCCCAGCCGCCAGCACCTCCCTCTCTCTCCCCGCACACAGCCAGGCTCGCATTTCTCCTCCCCCTCCCCAGCCGCCAGCACCTCCCCTCTCTCTCCCGGCGGAATACATGGTTCCTTTCGGACACTTAGACCTTGCCAGCTACCTTAAAGAAGTGAAAGCCTCCTGCCAGCACTTTTTCTTGTTAATCTCTTTGGCTTTCCTTCTTTCCTACATATTTGCCTTCTCGACTAATTCAGCCACCCACTGATGTATTTCATTAAATTTTAATCTCCTCCCCCTCCCCAGCCGCCAGCACCTCCCCTCTCTCTCCCGGCGGAATACATGGTTCCTTTCGGACACTTTCGTTTGTTAATTAATTAGAGCTCTACAGCCAGGCTCTCATTTCTCCTCCCCCTCCCCAGCCGCCAGCACCTCCCCTCTCTCTCCCGGCGGAATACATTGTTCCTTTCGTTTGTTAATTAATTAGAGCTCTTTGTCTAACTCTTACACGTCTCCGATACGGGATTCCAGAAAAAATCATTAGCGGTGCATTAACAGGCAATGATATCACTTCCTGAGTTTCCGCTCCTGTTTGTGTTTAAATTGTACAAAATGTGATTATTTATATACTTTTGGACACTGTGCGGATTTTATAGTAACAACACAGCGCCCGCTTCAGGGACGTCCAGCTTTATATTATTGTCTTTCCTCACGGGTGCTGAGGGGGAGGGGCATGGCTGCTTTGTGTACATTCCTCCTGCTACTGCAAAATGAAATGCAGCTCCACCACCGCAGAACACGCTGCTCTTAGTTGGCACTGAATTATCCTGCACATCTCGCTTGTTGCTCACAGTTCACTTTAAGGAGTACAA
This sequence comes from Lissotriton helveticus, assembly GCF_964261635.1. NCBI lineage: Eukaryota > Metazoa > Chordata > Amphibia > Caudata > Salamandridae > Lissotriton > Lissotriton helveticus. The sequence continues at coordinate 1,090,118,807 of NC_136059.1, read as the reverse complement.
TAAGCTTCACTTCCTCATAGTTCAGCATACCGGCATGTTGAGGGTCTGTGAGTGGAGCAGGATACAGCGGTAAGTGCACCCAGTAAGACTGCAACCTTGCCAAGGCTCAGTCATCAGGTTTTAAACTGATACATATTAGGTTTTGTTATCGCAGTCCCTCAAAATATTTTGTCACGCATTTCAGAGCGCCAGTACTTGCTTGAATTACTGTGCTGGTAATGCGCTTGAGGTCAGAGTTATGATCAGCCCTTTACAGGTCACAAACTCTCGTGGCTGCCAGCTTTTGACCCAGCTTTACTTCAATACTCATGGGAGTCCTGCCAGCTTCTTTTCCCCTCCCCTCCTCCTTTCGCTTTTCCTGTTGGTCCCGACAACTTCTCTACTCCACTCGGACCCCTCACACTCCTCCACCTCTCCACTTCCCCCCTATGACGGAAGTCACAGCAGATTCTCTGCATTCTTTCTTTATTACACACGTAAAGTGCACAGCTTACACCATTGAAAATCCTCCTAATAATTAAAAAAAATTAAAAGCCATTATTATTTGTAATATCAATACATCTAAGTCACGTAAATACAAAACATGTTGCATTACAAATGCTATAGGTGTCACATTTGCGAAAGTGATAACTATTGGGATTGTAAATGACAAAGCTATTAATTTAGCTATTTTAAAAAACAACACATAAATAAAAAAAAATTCATTTATAAGACCAATAGCTCAAACTTTCCTAATGCGAGACCTATTGCATTTCCAATGCTTGTTTTTTCAACTTGTTTTATTACATTTTTAAGACAATGTACGTTCACTCGTGTATGACGTGTTATAGACCTTGTCCATTTAGGTCCCAATTCCAGATGATGCGCTTATAAACAAACAGGATGCTACAACCTGAGTCCAAGCGGCCAAAAATAGAGGTTTGATTTTAACAAGTAAAAACCTGGCACAAACAGGTGGGTAAATAGTCCACATTTAGTTTTTACATGCCTTGGAATAGTGACTAATGTTCTATTGGTACGTTGTTCTACATACTTAGGTGGGCAGTTTTTGTGCTGGAAAGGGGCTCTTTTTGTAGTGTAAATTAACCCTGGGCGATGTTGCACTACGCAGAGCTACGCGAAAGGCAAAAAAAACTCTGTTGCACTACGCGGAGCTCCAAAAGCGGCGGAGTACGGTAGAAAAATGCCGTTTGCGTTGATTGCACAGTGCCGGATGCTTGTCCGCACTGTGCAATCATTGCGAACAGCACCATGCACAGCGCAAGCTTACCTTTTCTGCCGCTCGAGTAGATTTTTACTCGTGCAGCAGCTTTCTCAACGCAAACGGGCAGTTTCTCAACGGGAGCGGTCGTGAACATACGTGACCACTCGCAATGAGAAACCTGACCCCCCCCCCCCCGCGTTGAGAAATCTCGCCAGGAGGTTTCTTTTCCACGCTAATGAGGAAAAATCTTGCCGGGATGTGGATTTTCCTCGCTTGCTCTCTCCAACTTGACATTGGTGAACGTGGGCGAGGAAAAAAACTCTACTCCGCAAAGCGGAGTTTTTCAGAACTCGGAGTGCGGGAAACCCAGCCCAGGGTTAGTGTAAATAGAGCTTTTTGCTACTTTGCATCAAAGGAGCATTTCATAGGTGGTACTTTTAGCTTCTAAAACAACCACCCATGGTTTTTGATGCAATGCTCTATGTACTTCAATTGCTAGACTGAGCTTAGTGTCAATAAATTAAATATATTTATTTCTAATTACAATTCACACATTGTACATATTGTGCGCTGCGCAGCATACATCCAGTTTCTGAAATGTTTAAAAAAATGTCTATACAGAGACATTTGTACTGGAACGGTAGGCTTTGAGGAAAAAAAGCTAAGCTAAACAGCACACCATCAATCAGGTGTTTATCAACCAGGTGTTTATAGAGCGCACTACTCAGCCATTAGGGTCTCAAGGCACTGGGGAGGGGGAGTGTGCAGATCAAATGGGGTCATTGGTAGAGCCAGGTCTTGAGTTCTTTCCTGAATTGGTTCAATATCGGGCTTCGCAGGAGGTGAAGGAGGAGATTGTTCCAGGTCTTGGCTTCAAGGTAGGAGAAGGACCTTCCACCCGCTCTGTTCCTGTAGAAGCGTGGGACGGTGGCTAGGGATAGGTCGGCTGAGTGGGGGGTCTCTTGGGTGCATGGAAAACACTTTTACACCATGGTGCAAAGGTAAATGCATGGCACTAGGCATCTTAAAAAAGCCGCAGGGGAAGAGACTGGAGAATAGCTATGTGGAGAGGGGGTCTTTGGAGTGTTACATCCCACTAATAAATGCATTTTTATTAAGTATTTGTATCCAGGGATTATAAATCGGTAATGCTGGCATCTGTGTCAGATTTAACCTGGGATTTGAAGCACTGAAGACACAGAATTTTGTTTCTGAGAATTTTTTAAGTATGTATTTAAACTCTACCTCTCTCTAGATTCCCCCACACCACATATGCACACACACACACATATATATATTTAAAAATAAAGGGACCGCTGGTCGAGGGCTTTCCAACCAACATGGTAGGTTTAAAGTCAGACTGCTGTATAATGATGGCGGTGGTCAGAGTTTAAATTGGCTGAAGAATCCAACGTGGTTCCGATGAGCTCAAGGAGCCTGTTGGTTGGTCTGAAAGACCTCATAATCCCTTACAGACTGTGTTTACACCATCTGGATTATGACGTTGAATTCCCACAGCCATTCCAAGCCGCCCTTTCCGACATGGAAAGGCTGACAGAAAGCCAAATTGGGGGCCCCTAGGAGGGTCTCCGTCCCTCTTTGTCCTGGAGGTACCTGTGGTGCAGGGATGTTTGGAAACTTTCATTTTTCAATGGAAGCTTGTACTGCGGGTGGTTTCCATTCACTGCACAAGCTCCCATTGAAAAATTGAAGTTTGCGACCGCACCATGTGCGGTTACATCAAAATGAGGCAGTCATAGGAGCCGATCTGAAGTCAATCTGTTTCCAAACCGCAATGCTGTTGGTCAGAGGCAACCCCGACTGACATTGTAATGCGGCCCTAAGAGATGTGAGCTCAGTGTGATGCTATTACCTCACTCTCACATGACATTATGTTCTATTGTAATCTGCTGTCAATTGACTACAAGCACACAATATTCTTGTCTTGGCAGTTGTATAAATGTGAGGTGCTCCTCTTGACAAACCAATGATCTTTGCAAAGGGGCCCACTACTAACAGGACGTGGGTTTCTGCTATACTAAGAAATTGACATCAAATGTAAAAAAAATACAAATCTTGAAGTGACATACAAATACACACTTTTGTGCAGCAGGTACATTAACCCACCATGGCATCTTACAGTTATTGTAATCTGCGGCCTATAGGTTACACACAGAGCACTGTAGTAGACACTTATACTCTTTAGCTGTCTTCTTTGGAGCTACAACAGGAAGCAAAGAATCTGGGGATAGACATGAACCAACTCAGACCTAAATCGTGCCACCACACAATGGCCACTGGTGATAATTGCACCCCCATATTGTTGCCCCTGTTCCATCTGGTGACACTGTAGGGCTGTCTGGTGGAAACAATGCCTGACAGAAACCTCCAATCCATGGGTAGTCTCTAGCATGTCCGCAGTGCAGGGTAGAACATGAGTATTCCACAGAACCAGGGCTCCCAAGACTCAGGGTTAGCTTCAAAGATTACCTGTCCACAATGAGCAAGCATCCCTGCCTCCCAAAAGGGGAATCCATTCACTAGTACTGCACATGTTCTGCGTATCAGCAAGGGGAACCTCAGGGCTCTCCTCTTAACTTGGGTGCTTGTATATCATTGGGAAGGTAATCGTTGGGATTACTGTGGGGCCCAGGATGGATGAAATGAGCCATCTCTTCATCTCACTGATTGAGGGCCCCTTGTGTGGCCCCGCCCCACCCTCCTGCACATGCGTTGAAGGTTAATGGAGACTTCTGAAAATCCACTGGGTGCTGCCTCGACTTGTGAACTGGGGGGTGGGGGCGGAGTCCTAGCTCAATCATTCCACCCTGCCAGCTGTTGGAAAAATGAGGTAGCTATTACTGCCAGGGGTTTCACAGGTCACTGGCTGTGGATGAGGCAAGGGTACCACCCTCTGATTGGCACTATCATTTCCTCCACCTTGTAAATGGTAGCTGGGTGGATAGCAGTACTTTTTTGAGGTAGACTGCCGTCACTCTATGCTAATGTTGAAAATGGTTAAGTTTCACTGGCAGATTTTCTAATTTCTCAATCTCCTTTTGCAGAGCACACAGATACCTCAAAGCTAGGAGAGATGTGAATGTTTTCTAGAATGTTTCTCATTTTTCAAAATATAATTCTTTCTGACACTGATACCCCTCAACAATCTCTCAATACTCCTACCACTCCTTAAACACAGTCACCGCATGCATGTTAATTCATGGTTATGTTACCTACAACATAGGGAGTGTCAGGGAATCTCAGGCTCAACCCCCTCCAACTATACTGACCAAGCTACACCTCTGGGAAGAGAGCCCCAGAAGGCCATATTTGGTATATTGTGCTCTCTCCTTCGAGGGCAGTGCAGTTCAGCAACTTTGGCTCCTGCTCTGCATTGTGATATTTTTTTGTAAATCTGCCTCTCAGTTTACACCAGGTAGGCTGTGCAATATGCAGGCCTTTCAGCATTGGGGTCACATTGCTGTGCTTCCATGTCCATCACTGCAATTGAACGAAGGAATTATTCTGTTTTGCCAACATGCATTTACATTTTTTTCAAATTCATGTCATAACACCTCAAAAGCTATTCTCGATTAATCGAATATTGTATTCTTTCTTTAAAATCCTGTCATATAAGGTAACCTTTACTTAATTTTATTTTAGTCCTTGATACAGGTCACCTACCTGATATTGTAATCATTGAGGAGATGATAATAATAATGCAAAGCATGTTTCTCATCATAGAGGGCTGAGTATTTAGGGTAAGTAGGGAAGGATATGGTAGCGCACCAGGATATGTCTCACTTTCTTTGTGGGCAACACCACGTGACAGCGACGTCTGGTTACATGCTATTATGGAAGGTGGGCGTAGAAGGGCATTGTGGATTGAGACAGCTGGGAACAAGGAATTATAAACCCTGCATCTGTAGCAGTTTGGACAATTTTCTCCTACAGCTGTCCTGGGCTGGCTTTCCCCACCACATAGCCCTAGATCTCCAGTGGGGAGTATTTTTCTTTTTACCATCTCACCAGTCCTCTTAATTTATGTTCAAAGACCTTGCCTGTTTTCTTTTAGTGAACTATTGTTGTACTTGCTTGACTGCTGTTTAGGTAATTGAAACCAGGGATCACTTTTTGATTGTACTTTTGATATTTTGATATGAGCAAGGAAGGCTCTTGTTTGACTGGTCTCAAGTGTACCCCCATTTCGTACCAAATCAGATAAGGTATTTCCTGGGTTAATTATTACTTTAGACCATGTGTGGGCTCGGGTTGGTTCATGGATATCAAGACGAGTCATGGTTCTTGGATTGATTTGCATGCCTCACAGTTTAGTCCCACTACTGCCCACTGGATAATGGGATGAGGGATCTTAGTTTAGAATAATGGTCCAGTTACCTTGAACTATCCCCAAGAACTATCCCCAAGAACAGGTGACATGGATCCTCTGAGACACTATGACTCAGACACTATGACATGGTTTATAGGTCTGTCTCAAATTTGAGCCACTACTCAGTTGAGATAAAAAAAATATGAAAATACAAAATTATGGACATTGTTTGTGATGCCGAGAATATAGGGTAGGCGGTGTGGGGAGATGCGTGGAGTGGCACTTAGCAAGATTCTATGGATTATTGTTAAGCATTGATGTGGAGCTTTATTTACATCGAAAAAAAGGTTGTTGCACCGCTGGAAAAGTGTTTTAATCATCCTCTATTTTTTTATTGTGTAGGTGGTGTGGTTTCTCCACCAAGAAAATCCTGCAGAGAAAAAAAGTTACATTTTCCAGTGTACATTTCCACACACTTGAGCTGCAGGATTATGTGTAGATAAACTGATGTGTTCCTGGAAGGCTTAGTTTTTTTATACATCCTCACAGAGTCAGAAAACCAGACAAATCATGGGTATAAATATCTAAGTGTGTAGGTGTCTGGTTTTTGAGAACGTGTAAGTGAGTATTCCCCAGTTCATTTTGCATACTGAAGGACATATTGACGAGCCACGTTACGTCGCTCTTGCAACACGCAATGTGGTGCAAGACTGACACAACTAAAAAATGAGTTTTATGAAGCCGCACAAGGCCACCTTGCACGGCCCTGAGTGGCTTCATAAATCTCGAGTAAAGAAACGCAGCACAAATCTTTGTGTTGCCTTACTCTGCAGCAGGGAGGTGTTCCATGGGTGTTGATTGGGTGTTCCCATTCAACATCCATGGTTTTTGGCACATTCCTAGACTTACCAGAAGTGGTAGACCTGATAATACGCCAAAAAATACGCCTCCCCAGGTGAGGCATAACAAAGAGAAATACGTTTATTTCTTCTCTTTGCTTCTTCCTCCTATGCAGCACACGTAGAAAGAGAAAAATGCCTCAGGAGATTGTTTTTGTGCAGGAAGGTGCCCTTTCCTGCACAAAAATAATCCACCTCATAAAGCTGGAAATAGGGAGCCAAAATGGCACCAGCGGGGACGAAAATGCAGCAATTCGCCTTATTCTTTCAGATACGGTGCATTCCTTCCCTTTCCCTGTCACGCAGTGCAGCGCACCAAGGTGACTCCCTGCCATAAATATGTCCCTGAGTGTATCCGAATAGCTTCTACTGTTGGAAATTGCAGAGCACTTTATTCACAGTGTCAATTTTACAAAAGGGAATGTTGCATTATTTAAACTTCCAAATGAGATTTCTATTGCCATTTGTATTAGAGCTGCATAATTGTGTCCTGGTCTTTTCAAAGAAGTAATCTCTATAAATACACAGCCCTGGCATTCTATGGAGAATGCACGTGACTGCTCGTGTTTAGGCGCAGTGGATTAGTTAGGCGAGTTTTATTGCTTCTTAGGACTTCAAAGGAGACTGTGTCCTAGATTTTTTGGACGTAATCTTGTGCATACAAGTCAGTCAGTCGCATGCATTGCTAATGTTATCTAAGACACAGCTCGTGCCATAGGAAGAGGATTTGAGCAGTCACGTCAAAGTCGAACTAATGGAGCGGAGCTTTCAGAATCGGTTGCTGGTCAGTGCAGGTTCCCTGCTCACAGGAGCACAGCGGCGTATCAGTAACAGGCGATTAATCATGTTCTCGCGAGAGCACCACAGGCAGAGGGCCTAAGTTGTATTCATTTGCGGCAAGCATGTCCATTGTAAACAAACAAGTGCCATGCCTTTCTGGCACCAGACAAGTGAAGACGGGTTAATAGACCTGAAGACAATTTCAATCACCCAAACAGAGGCAGCAATTGACTAGAGTTTTCTGTGGGTTCCATTGAGACCAGGTCATGTGTCACTTCCACTCATAGAGCTATAATTGGCTGCTGAATGACACTGTAAAAGGTCAAATCCCACCAGAGGCCAGGAAGCGGTGAGAAATGTGTGTTTCACTCTGAATTGACCATTACAATTTTCTGTATGATGCTGTGAATCAAAGTGTTGTGTCTTCTCAGGATTGGGGGATAAAACAATTGAAGTATTTTTTATTTTATATTAAAGTTTACAGTAGCTATGCCAAAAGGTGAGCTCAAAGCTAAAACTGCCCTATAAGCAGATCACATCCACCACTCTAACCTGATCTATTTCATAGGTCACTCCATTGTTTGGCATAATTCGCCCTTGTCAATGGCATTCAGAATCCTGTAATTCGCTATGTTCATGATACTGTAGCACTAATTTCTTTATGAGTGTTGGCAATGATTTCTGCACCTCAGATACCAAGCCCTGCAGGCGCCAACACTCTCCCTCTTGTGAGCTCGATTCGCACTGGTGGTGTACCCAGGAACTCGCTCGTGGGGACCATAACCTAGCTTTCATCATTAGACTTTGACCCAGATGTAAGAGAAAGGCAAAAAAAGGAGGGAGGAAGAGGAAGATTGGAAAGCAGTGTCAACGGGAAAAAGCAGGGATGAAAAAGAACCAGAGAAAGGTTCCTAAAAAACATTTTAGTTCCCTGCACTTATTTTTTTTCTCCAAATTTGGTACAGTTGTCAATTAATGTAGGGATGCAGGATTCGAGGTGTCTATTGAATTTGTAATATTTTCAAATGGCAGTCCTTAGAACTGTAATATAAATTGTTGCTGTCCATATTGCATCCATTGAGTTGGTTATAGCCAGTGGATGATCATTGACCTCATATCGATCAGCTTTCTGTATTTTGAGCTAGATACCCATTACCTACTTTATTACATTTAAACTGATACCCTTTTTCAGAGCTGTCAACTACAATCAACTACATTGATCACATCTACAATTATGCACACAGATCACTCTTTATATTATTGCGTTTTGCTTTTTTTTGCTTGAGAAAGCCCAGTTGGCTGTGGCACAAAGTGCAGAAATCTGTGTGTAACCACTTAGCCATAGGTATGGATATTCTTAAGTTCACTCAGCTTTTCATACTTTTGCTAATAAATAAATATAGAATTATCTATGTCTAACTATCAATAAACCAATCTGTTCCAAGTGACAATAGACAATCAGAGCGAAAACTCAGTTCTTAAGGATGTCAGTTGGAACCATAAGGTGAAAAACTCTGCATTATTTATAGTTACCCATTTCCGTTTTTCACCTGCCTATTAAAATATTATTTTAACCTCCTAATAACTGGGCCATGCCACACTCCCGCACAACCTTATGAGGAATTCACCATGCTCTGTATTCCCAGTTAATGAGGAGAAAACCAGGTGGTTCCCATGAGGCACAGGGTCAATACTAATTTGTATTAGGTGGACTTCTCTGGGCTGATTTAGACCTTAGCAGACAGGGTACTTCATGGCAGTTGCAATTGAGTACGCTGTCCGACAAACCCATGGTATGCCCACCCCATTTTGAGTCAGGCAGACTGCAAATTTTACGTTGATGGTGTAAAACTTCCTCTGATGGCCCGATGGAGTAGGAGGTAAGCCATCTGACTGCCCATCTTATTTAGAGTGGTCGGTCAGATGGCTTTTTACGGTTCTTCACTGCCAAGTATACTGTAGTGGTGAGGGATAATAAGTAAAGAAAATTATCCCATACCATTGGAGAAGTCTCTCATTTTGAGAGTTTGTTCCTGAAAAACAAAAAACTTTGGAAAGGTTTGACAGGACATCTGCCATGTTTGACGGAGCCATCCATCAAACATTTCCTGCATTGAAAAGAGCCCGCCATGACAGAGGTTCTTGATAGTGTATAAAGATGTTCGTGGAGCCGGCAGACATCTCTAATTTTGGCAGAAATAAAGACGGGGTGTCAGACATATAGACTTTTGCCACACTGTCGGCATTTACTCTGTGCGCAAACCGTAAATCAGGCTCTCAGTCTAGAGTATCACAATGGGCAAAAAACAATGGGTCGGAATGCTACCCAGAGTGATTGTATTCATCCCATTACTGCTTGACTGTTTCATCGCCAGTAGTATGCCTGGAAACCTAAGCTTACTACTACCAATCTTTGTGACTTCCTAAAAAGTAGTACATTTGTATCCGTTTAGGGAGTATGTACATGGGTGCTGATTCCTAGCTTTCGGTAAACCGGTCACCTTATATATTTGAGTTCCTGATCCCAAAACTAGCAAGTTAAGACCTGTTTTTGAAATCAAGATGATGGAAAAAAATTAACACAAGATGTAACAGACCGACTCAAGCCCTCCGGTCCCATTACCAAGCCAAGAATGCATTTATTTGGGGTTTGTTACATCCCACCCCCCTCCAGCCCTCCCCTCACACCACCCAGTACCCCGAAACTAGATCCCTCGGAAGAATGAGGAAGCATTCCTTTTACCAAGTGATGTCCCATCAGTCAAAAATTTGAGTTTTCATAAGTAAGAGAGGCCATAAGTATGATATTATTTAAAACTCGCTACAATTGAACTACTTCACGTAAAATGCTATGAAAGAATGAAGCACTTTGTTCAATTGCTTTGGCCACATTTCCCCTGTTTGTCAAGATCACACGAGATCAATTTCAATAAAAGTACCTTCCAGCCAGCAAGATCTTTATTTTTTAGCAGCATTCCAAACGCTGTTTGATTTATGTACATATTATATGGTATTTCTATAGCTCAAACCTAACCGAAAGGCAGCTGGCGTGAAAGACATGCATAAAGTGAGTGAGTGCTAGGACAGTAAGCTGGATTGTAGACTCTTCATGTATTGTTAGGTAGTGTTCTTTATAGAGGTGCAAATTTTGACTTTCTTCTCCAGGTTGTGCCGTCTCTAGGCGCATTATCATGTGCAGATTGTCTCAACCAAGACAACGGCACTCTGTGCAGGGCTAACTATAGAGCATAAGTAGAGGTGCATGCATTTCTGCTGCTCCTGGCATCTTGTTTCTTGTTTCTCATGCTAAGGAGTGAGGGCTCAAATGTATCTGAGCTGATCAATCATTGATGGAAAGCTTGTCCTGGCTGTAATTTAACCCTTGGTGGAAACTATTTGGTGAATGGGATTCTTTTCTGCTTTGCATGAGTGGCTCAATGGAGGAAATTCCAGCTGCTCATGTCAGCGAGCAATACATAATTCACACATCACACTAGCTATACCTTGCACATAGAAATGTGCTGAAATGTAAAACAAAAAGTGTTTCAACAAAAGGCACCTATTCCCTTATATGCTTGATTTTGGTCCCTTTGCTTTAATAGATGACCACAGAACTCTCCATAAGTTATTATATTAATTCTTCATAGAGGTCAACCGAAATATTTAGTAAACATGAAAAGTGAGATGACAAGATATATCGAGCAAGGAATTACTGCAGGTCCGAAAACGTTTATGATCTAAATAATGTTGAGGGTTAAACAGCATTGAAACATATCACAACACGCTAAACCGTGTGCTGTGCCAATCGCGTGGTGCCCTTTCAGTGCCAATGAACCTTGGCTTTCAGGAAGTAAATGACGTACCGGGGAAAGCAGCTCGAGTGTGAAGGGGATAACAAAAGCTTGGCAGAAACGTGAGCCTCTGGCAGGCAGGAGCAGGTGAGCCCTTTGTTGACCTCAGGTCAGGCGGAGCTCTGAAACTGCCAATATCCCGCAAAAACAAACGGTAGTAACAAGGGCCTCAGATGCCCCCGCATGGAGCACCCGACCCCTGGGTAACGTGAACAACACCTGCGAAGCACTGAATGCTGACCTTTCTCTCGAACACAATACATTCAGACATTTTGGTACTTTAACTAGTGAGTAACATGTTTTTTTTTATGAAGGGTACAGTTTGTCGTTTTGAAATTCATCAACTTTATTTAATTTTGCCAAACACTTCGCATAAAGGCATATTTAACATATATTTGTTGGTTAAACGATGCTTTCATTTTTCATCTAAAAAACTGGTAGGCCACTCGGCCCTGAAGTGCTTATTTCTAAGAGCCCTGCGTTACCTTTGCACCATGTAAGGTGGTACATGTTTGATGCAGGACTTCCAATCCAATTTATGAAGCCATGTAAAGCCACCCTGCGTGGCTTTGAGGGGCCTTACTCTGTGCCAGGGAGGTGTTCCATGGGCATTACAGTGGGTGTTCCAACACAACACCCACGGAATTTGACGCTGCCCCATATTTACAAAATCATGTGAACCTGGGAAAGCTCCAAATCTGTACGCCTCATTAAGTGAGGCGAAATATGTTTGTTTCTCCTTGTTTTTTCCTCTTTCTACATGTACTCCATTCTGCAGCACACAGAAAGAGGAAAACGACTCATAGGATTGTTTTTGGGCAGGAAGTTGCCCCTTCCTGTACAAAATGAATCAAGCATGCAAAAAAAAGAGGCACCCTTGTGCAAGGGTGCCTATGTTGGAGCTAGGAGGGCAAAATGGAACTAGCGCATAGGGGAAAGGATAGGAATGCACATATTGCTTAAACGCAGTGCGCTCCTGCCTTTTCACCTTGGCGTAGGCCAGTTCAGCAAGGTGCCTTGCTGAGTTGCCCTATGACAAAATCCCATAAAGGAGCCCCTGAGGGTTCAATTTCTTACCACATTTCCTTCTTTATTATTTCTCTCAAATGATGTCTCATTATTTCTCTGACTCTTTCTCTTTTTGGCCTATTTCGGTCTGACTGTGGTCTTTAAATCTTGCAGGAAAGGCAGCTGCATTTCTTTAAAGGGTCCAATGGCATTTTAAAGAATATCTGAACTAGAACAATTTCAAGTTTTGTGCTGCAGTCCTTTGTGGCTAGTAACACTACAATTGATCTTCACAAGAGGCTGCAGATCTTTGGTGACAGGAAATAAAGAATTAAGTAGTAAAATTACATAAGCTTTGCCAACAAGATTTACAAACACTTTGCTCTGGCGCTCATTGTACACATAGGGGCAGATTTAGAAAGGTTTTGTGTCCAGTTTGCATTACTTTTCTAAAGTAGGCCCGATGCAAAATCATTTTGGGGCATTTACAAACCAACACAAATGGGTATTTGAGTTGGTTTGTAAGAAAAAGTAACGCAAATCAGTGTGAGGCGCTGCTTTGCGTTACTCTGCGTCAAGGGGGTGTTCCATGGGTGTACATGGGAGTTTACGTGTTACCGCCTATTGTTTTTGATGCAAAATCCTATCTACTAACAATAGTAGACAGGGTTTTGTGACAAAAACTAATACCATTGAAAGCAGGCATTAAAAGGAGAACTGCTCTCATTTATCCTTTCTTTCTGACTTTGCATGTGTGCTGCACTGTACAGCACACATACAAAGTAGGAACAGTTATAAATGTAGTCTAGGCATAGTATTTTATAGTGGAAAGGTACCCTTCTAGTACAAAGCCTATGCTAGACTCATGCAAGTACTCTTGCATTATAGTGCAAAGGTGCTTGCATGGCACAGGACTGCCTGATTGTGCATCAGCGCTAGGAAGAGAGGAGGAGAGTGTCATATCTCTGTAGATATGGTGTTTTCCCTCCTCTCGCCCTATGATGCAACACAGTGCAGAACAGCAACTTTGGGTGCTGTGCTGCATTGTTTGACAGGTCCAAAATCTGGGCCATAGCATTGATAAGAGGTGCAAAAAGCAGTGCCGGATCCACTTTTATATGCAACAGGTATTTGCACTGAAAGTTGACCATCATGTTGCGCTCTGTCCTCTTCACATCATCAACCTGTTAATTCATGCATGCAGCAGCAGGCCTGTGTAAAGATCCCTAGGCTTTGGACAATGCCATACCTGCTAACTTATGTGATTTGGCTTTGCCCTAAACCCTAAGAGGGAGGCGGCCGGACAAGACTAGCTGTGAACTCTCAGGAAGTAGGATAAGGGTCAGGGCCATGATTGTTGATACAACCCCCTTTCACCTGGCAGATATCTTGCAAGGAAGCATAAGTCTAGCAAAGTATTAGGAGGAAGGGGAGGAGTAAACAGTTGCCAAGGACCAGTCAGCAAAATAATTAAATAGACTTTCATTTAATTGTGCAGTGCTTTCTGAACTCTACTTTTTAAGTCACACTATTTAGTAATATGTAGGTTGTGTAATGTCCAGGGGAGCTAGTTAAATGAATGGTGAGTTTCAGTAGGGGAATACGTGAGCTAGTATGAAACATCTAGCAAAGAAAGTAAATGCAATATTTAGTACTCACACAGAAAGCTTGGTGTTAAAACAGAGGATGCCTGCGCTCAAGCTTACAAGAATTTATTTACTCAAAAATGCATTAATGTGCCCTCAAAAGCATTCTTCTGCCTTCTTGCTATCTACTGGCTCATTTCACAATGACCATCCTTCTCAAATGATCTCTCTTGCTCTTCTATTTCTCCCCTGCCTTCCATCAGTCTGACCTGCCATATATAATTATGTGAATTTGTGCAAGAGATGCTCAAGTTTCGTAGAATAGCTGATTATTATATAATGGGACACCAGACAGCGAACTGAGTAGGCTTTCAAAAGGTTTCTTATGAGAAACTTCATTGATGTAACTTTTTGTAATACGTTGTAGGCATCTCTTACTGACTTCATACTGACATGATTGTTTACCATGGGAATTGAAGACGAAAACGATGGATCATCAAAAGATCTCTCACCATTGGATGCTACTGACACATTCATTTGTTTTTGCAATATGTTTAGCTGCTTTCTATATGGTACGTATTCCTAGCTAGAGAGACACCTTTTCTCATCTTGAGGCATTCAATGCATCCCTACCCTGCCATGCCCCTTAGCACTTTGCTTTGCTACCCCGAATTGCCAAAGCTACTGTTTATTGTGATCTGTTTGTTTTTTCCTTACACTTTGTGAGGAGAAGGAACTCTTTATGGGTTTTTGTGAGGTTATATCCTATAGTTTAGAATGGCGATTTTACTCTGAATGGAACACACTGTTTTTATTTCTCTATGCTTGTTCTAACCAATTTAATTTTTTATTATTTTTGTAATCGATTTGCCACTAATTTGAATAAAAATATCAGAAATAGCTACTAATCTACTGAACAGAGAAAAGAAACCTTTAAAACTCTACTAACTCTCTATTGATTGACTGAACTACATAATGAATTATTCATGTCTTTGTTGTGTAAAGCTCTATTCTAAAACAGTGGCCAAGATTCATCAACCTAGAAAAGCGTGGTACATCCAGGCTCTCTAAGTAAGTTTAAAGTGACATTGGGGCATATTATTAAGGAACAGCATTAAAATTATTGCCGCTTTTGCGGCAGGAAACTGCCGCTAAAGTGGCCATAATGGCTTGATAATATGCCCTTGAGTATTCCAATAGAAGCCCATGTTCTGGTGTTATTATGGGCTTCTATTGGAATTCTCTACGGCATAATATCATGCCCATTATCACAACTGCCGCTAAAGCGGTGATAATTTTAAAACCATTCCTTGATAATATGCCCCTAGATTTGTGGAAATGTTTATAAGATTTCCATGCTAGCAAAATAAATCAGCAACACTACAATTTTCTTCACAGAAATAGAACTGGATACCAGTTATTGATAAATCTCAGTTGTGGTTCCTGTATGTGAGCCCTTTCCATGTTTTGGTTAGTTGTTCTTTTCATAAATATAACATTAGGACTTGCAACGCCAATTCACTTTATGGACTGTTCTTTACTACATAAAACAGAGGATGGGGCAAGTTTTATCATTTCTGGCTTCCTTAATATGAAATGCAATGGATATTTTTTAGATCTGTACTTGTCCCAATAACAACTAAATATATGACTATTTGTTAAATCCTTTCTGTCAGTTTTTATCTGACGTGTGATCCTCTGTAGTTCATACAGCAAAATTTGGTGCTTGTCTCAAAAAGCTGCTTATAGCCAGTGTGCACTGAAAAATCCAAAGCATGACATACTTTACCATACCATACCTTAAATGTGAGTAAATGGCTTTTTGCAAGTTCACCCTCACATTTTGGCAATCTTTTGGACTATTAGGTGCTTGTGTAATAGTTCTGTGACTGTGTTAAGGCCCGCTAACCAGACCTCAGTGCCAGTGCTCAGACCCTTAATAGTGTATACTTAGATGGCTTATACACAATTGGTTTAAGTTAACTTACTTATAAGCCCCTAGTATGTGGTACCAGGGCACCGAGGGCCTATTAGCTAAAGTATTCCTTGTGGTCAGCAGCGCTAATTGTGCTACAAGTGTGACAAACTAGCAGGGCCTGTATACTAAAAAGTAGTCCACTTTTTTATATGTCCTCACAGTAAAAGAAAACACATTTTCTTTTTTTGTTGTATCATTAGTAGCCCCATTGGCAAGTTCAGGAGTAAATGCTGGCTGTTCAGCTGTGCGAATTTCTGAATGGGACTACTAGAATTGGTACTTCAAGGTATCAAAAGAATGGCCTACACTTGTGCCCAAGGAGACAAGCCGAACAAAGACTTGCTTTATTTGTTATGACAACTCACTCCTGAGTGGGGAGTGAACCGTGGAGCACAGTAAACTTAGTTATATAAATATACTCAAATTAGAAGCGGTGTCCAAACCAACCTATATCCTTAACTTTAGGAAGTTGCCACTCTCTTGCCAAACATTTTTCAGTGGCCATTTACAGTTCCTGGCCACGAGACAGCCTTCTGCCCTCCTGGGGAGACATGTGAAGGTCTCCCAGGAAAGGGAACAATAGAGGTTTGCCGTTGTAAGCGGTCTCACATCTCTCACGCAGGAAGCCACACAGGGGATGAGCCTAAAAGGTGAACTTCAAAGGGGAATCTGCCTTTGGAGGGCAAATGGTAGAAAAACATGAGAGGAGCTGCTTTTATGTTCTGGTAGACTGGTTCGTGTTGAGGACAGGGAGGGGTAAGCAGTTGCCAAACAGTTTTTTCCTTGGGCATGAAGCCTCAAGGTAGCTACACCTCTAGGGTGGGCTGCCAAACTCAATACACTAAGAGAAGGGGTCTGTCATCTTCAGAGTGGGAAGAATGTTGCAATCTGGGATAGCTAGATGCTACACTGTGCAGGAAGTTGACATCAGGCGGGAGGGGACCTGATAGCCCATTGGCTAGTTGTCTCCACAGCCACCAAGGGCCAGTTGTGGGCATAATTTGGCACCCCTGGCACCCAGACCTTAGATCACATCTGTACTGGAGAGAGGACTGAAGAAAGGCTGCCCTGCTCTTCTCTGGACCGGTCTAAAAGAGTCTGGACAAAAGACTGGACTGCACCTGCTGCTCCTGGGCTTGCAAAGAGAGGTCTGTGCCTCTGGTGCCTTGCTCAAGGAAAAGACATCCCTGATCCCCAGACAGAATGGGTGAACTTCAAGAGTCAGTTGGCTGACTTCATGGGACACAAAAACTAAAGAAACTGCCTTGGTTAAATGGCAGCACCAACACTTGATCGCTGAAGTGAAGCCCAAGAGATCGAGCCCTGACACTCAGACATTGCACCTAAGCCTACTGGACCCAGGAGAGTTTTCAAGTTTGTCACTAGCCACATTTAAATGGAAATACTGGTTTCGCTGTGCCCATAGACCAGTAGACCAGTGGCAACTGGTTTTTGGCTGGACTTTAAGAGACATCGACCTCTGTGGCTGAAGTCACCTCACTGTGTTTGTGGACCAAGGGGAAAACACCCGTTGACTGGATCAGCATCTTCAACATCCTCAGCATCTTCAGCATCCTGTAGTCCTTGCACCCGAACCACTCCATTGATGTCTATGGTGATTGGCCCATAGAGCCTGTAATTGAAATGAAGACTGCTTTGACTGCAAGGTAACTGTCCTGCTAAGCCTTACTAGCCACTGAGACTTGCTCCATGCCAGAGTTGGTCATCTAAAGTAGACTGGTGTACCCAAATACACTTTGTAAAAAGTTTTCGAAGTAAGCTTTAAATGTGGTAGTTGCCATTGCTTGTTTGCATTTTGAGTGAAAAGCAGTGATTTACAGTTTGATTAATAATTAAATGTCTAAAACCCTCAGTGGATTTTGTTCATTTTGCTGTCTAAAACTTCATAAACATAAGATCTATTTTTATAAATGGTTGTCGGATTTCGTTTGTGTCATATTTCTTTCTTATTCCATTTTTTTTGTACTTCTAAATGTTTTGCAATTGTTCCTTTGTTAAAACCTGACAGCTCAAACCCACAGCTATTCAGGGTTGAGCTAAGGTTTTGCAAACGACCCTAACTGGACCCAAGATGATTTAGTGAGTTTATTACCCCAGTGAGGTCTCACAACCATACCATACAAATAAACTTCTGTACTTACATTAACATAACTAAATTTACCATAACATAACATGACATAAAATAACATAACATGACACAACGTAACATAACATAGCATAACATAAGATAGCATAACATGTTTGTAGGACTTGGCCCTTTATGGCTAAAGTTCCCTAAACCTCTTTCCCCCCAGACCTTTTGTCTTACATGGTGTTGCCAACTTAGATGCTTTGTAGACTTTGCCACTGCTAAACAGTGTCAAAGTTCAAGTGCTCCCTGTATAAAGTGTAATAATAATTGGTTGTCCATGATTGGTATGTTTGCCTTACTAATAAAGTCCCTAGTAAAGTGCACTATGTGTGCCAGGGCTGGTAATACATATGCTACTGGTGGGCCTGCAGCACTAATTGTGCCCCCAACACAAGTAGCCTTAAAAAGAGAACTCAGGCCTGACATTGCCTGCCTGCACGCAGTTTGTTAAACTGCCATGTTGTTCTGACAAATGCACTCACTTGCCAGACCTTACCCTTCCCTTTCTATGCGCATCAGGCACACCTATGGTAGGTCCAGGGTACCCTCTGGGCAGGGTGCAGTGCATGTGAAAGGTAGGACATATGTACTAAGGTGTGTACATGTCCTGACAGTGAAATAATCTCCATTTCGTTTTTCACTGTTGATAGGCCATCTTGCCCATAGGATAGAATGGGAAGGCTGTGTAATATGTTTTCCAGCCTTTCTTCCCAAAGGCTTAAGATGGAGGGGTGAAGTTTGGTGAGCCTGAACTCACAATGTAATAACACATCTTTTTATGAAGGTGGTTTTTACATTGTGTGTTTAGAACCAATGTTTTAGAAGTGGCTGGGTTTTTGTGCTCTAACATATCTGTGTGTCTCTGCCTGGATGTGGATTGACTTTCTGGATTTGAACGTGCTAGGATCTGGGAAATGTCTTGACCCAGGGGAGGAAGTGAGACAGCAACAGGTTGATCTGCATCTGGAGTGTAGGGGGAGGAGTAGACCATAGCGGTGAAGAGGCGTGGGTTGCTGCTACAAAGCAATTGTCCCATCTCCTGCTGAGTGATTGAGAATCCAGACCCCCACTAATCAAAGGAACAAGGTGTCACTGCCAAGGAGGCACCCAGAACTGGTTTGAACAGGGGTCAGTGCCCCCTTGAACACAAAGACTTTGAAACCATTGAGGGGTATAACTATGAGAGCTGAAGCCCCTGAACTTTGGAAAATGGCTTGATCAAGATTGAACAAGACTGGAGCTACTTCGTGGTCAAGAGGAACCTTTGCCAAGGAAGAAACAACAGAAGAGAATGAAGGAAAGGACCGACCCTTGCTGTGTGTTCTGGGGCTGACCTGCAGTTTGCTGCTTAGCCAAGGAAAGGCTAAAGGGACATTGCTGTGTGCTGTGCCCCCCTGCTTGAAAGGACTTTGCTGTACTGCGTCCTGAAGTAACTTATCCCCAAGGGCTCGAGGTGAGCTGGCTCCCTGTTGTGGAAACTCAGGAACACAAAAGTTTCCAGGAGAGTCTCAGCGGCGCTGTGTGCATGTGCTTTTTGCAGCCTGAGACCCTCGAAAGCAGTTCCCTGTGATCGTGGGAACCTCGAGTCCAAGGAAGGTTTAGCGACACTGTGTGCATGTGCTTTTTGCAGCCTGAACCCTTTGTGAAGATTGGCAGTTATCGTGTGCACCGGAATCCAAGTGAGTCTCATCCACGCTGTGTGAGTGAGCTTTGTGCAGTGGGAGACCTTAGTGAGGATTGCTTGTTATTGTGCACACCGGGAATCCATGTGAGTCTCAATGATGTTGTGTGATTGTGTTTTGTGCAGCATGAGACCTCTGTGAGGATTGCCTTGTTATCATGCACCCAGAGTCCAAGTGAGTCTCATCAAGGCTGTGTGCGTTTGCTTTGTGCAGCGTGGGACCTTCATGAGGATTACCTTGTTAACATGCACCCGGAGTTAAAGTGAGTCTCAGCGACGTTGTGTGTGAGTTCTTCGTGCAGCCTGAGACCTTCGTGTGGATTGCCCGTTGATCGTGCGCCCGAAGCTCAAGGGAGTCTCAGCGACGCTGTGTGAGTGTGCTCTGTGGCAGCCTGAGATCTTTGTAGCAGTAGCAGCCCGGACCGGTAGCCCTGGAGGAGCTGAGCCGACAGCCCGAGCCCGCCATTGCCAATTCACAAAGATTGCATTGGAGGCCCAAGTCACTGGACGAGGAGAGGAGAGTGAGTTTGCGCCCCCCAGGTAATGTGTGTTGACTCCTGGGGCGGGGTGCGGGCTCGAAGGGCTCATTTCGTCAGCGTGAGCCTCTGCTTCGGCTGGTATCGCGGCCCTCATTGCCAAGGAAGGGGCAGCACCGGGGCCAGAGTGCGGAGCTGCACTTTTTGTTACACTATACCCATGTTGGGGGCAACTGTTGACAGAGGCTGACTGCGAGTCAGAAGGAGTGGCGGGTAGACCACCTAAGGAACCATGATCGGTGCCGGAGTGTATTACGCATTATCTTATTTCTGCATAACAGAGAACCTGATTGTCGTATTACACATTGCATCATTTCTGTATAACGGAGTACCTGATTAGTGTATGACACATGGCATTATATCTGCATAATGAACTGCCTGATTTTCATATGACACATTGCATTATTCATCCATGACAAACTACCTGATTAGTGTATTGCACATTGCCTTATTTCTGCATAACAACATACCTGGTGGTTGTGTTAAGCATTGCAGTATTTTTACGTTGCAAAGTGCCTGATTCTAGCATTGCGAACTGCATAACATGGTAGTAGGATTACAGTGGAATGTTTAGAAGTGCTCATTAATATTGCCAGAACTTACAAGGGCTGGCTAGCCTAACAACCTGCCAGGAGAAATAGTACACATACTCATATGTTGGATTTATATCATGTGGTCTTATCGTATATCTTTTTATATATTCGTTTTTATAAAACTTGTGTGGAGTCTATTTGTGGTGTCATCATTGGGTTGATGTGAGCGTGGTTGCAAATACTTTACACATTTATCTTGTAGATAAACCTGGCTGCTCGTGCCAATGTACCAAGGGGGTGAGCGGGGGCTGTCTCAGAAGGTGACCTTTCTTTCCCTGATGTGGAAACCCGGGTCCCTATTTGGCCTAAGGTACCTTCCTCAGCCAACTAAGGATCTCGGGTCTAATAATGTTTCACAAAGATTATCCCTATCCAAAAGGCATACACTGTGCCTGATTCAGGGAGGCATGGTAATGGAAGCTCCTGAGATTTTAAGAGTAAGTGATGAACCCACAATGCGACATGCAGTGGCAACTTCTAGGAGCGTCGCCCCACAAGAAAAATAAAATGAAAATCGCAATGTTATTATCATTTTATTTTTTACTATTGTTGTGCGCTTTAAAGGTGTGGGTTGGACTGGATGAGTGAAGATCACACTCTAAAGTGTGCATGACTGTTTGACCGGCCATTTTGGGCCAAACAGCCATGTGCACTTTGCATGTTCCCGACCAGGCTGAGTTACACAGCCTGGTGAGGAACATGCCCAGGCTCCCATTCCCCGCTGAGTTCCGAACCACAGTGCTCAGACCAATCACAATGCTGCATTACAGCTTTGTGATTGGCTTAGGGGTGGAAGCCTGGGTGCTTTCTGTTTCTGTGTGCATCGTGTCGTGGACGTGGAGGAAGAGTACGCAGAAGAGCCAGCCTCCGGGAAGGTAATTGGGTTTTTGTTTCTTTTTTCCCCCTTTTCTTTTGTTTTTAACACCTCCATCCTCCACCCACCCTACCACTACTCCTCGGTAGCAGCTGCTACTGGAGACATGAACTCTGCAGTCTGAAGCATCCCAGCTTACTATCAATTCACTGCACATCAGTCAGCATACACAATTTGATATCATTTGATTGATAATGCAGCAAATACTTCAATTTTATATTTACAAATACTTTTGTTGAAGATTACACTTCTAACGATGTCTCTCAACTATAATATTCCCCTCACAAAATGAGTTTGCTGGCTGTCTGCTTCCCCCAACTCATTGATCCCTGCCTCAGTGCTTCACCATGTATCTAGTAGAATATTGTGTACTCTCATATAATGGACCTTTTAACTGATTGAATTGCCACAATAATTTTCAACATTCAAAAAGGTTTCAAGTGTATTGGTTTCATGTACAACTAGGGTACCAACATTTCTCAAAATGCAAGACCCTCTTTTCTATTTTAGCAAGATTGCACCATGTTGGTTAGACAATCATTTGTACTTTCATATCTAAAACACTTCATGAAGGGGCATCTTGACCCCCGGCTTTAGCAGCTAGAACAGCGGTTGGTTCTTAATGGGCCTCTTTTATTTGCAACATGGCAGAAAAAAGTTTATAAATAACACTAAAAGAGAGTAAGAAAGATCGGTTTATAGAAAAGGAAAAGAAGGATGGACGGATGAATGGAATGAATTGGGTGAAAGGATGGATGATGAGTGGGTGAAAGGAAGGATGATGTGTGGGTGAAAGAATAGGTGGATGAAAGGATGAATGGATGAGTGGGTGAAAGGATGGATAATAAGTGGGTGAAGGGAGGGGTGGGTGAAAGGGTGGACGTAAGAGTGGGTAAATGAAGTCTGGATGAGGTGAGAGGATGGGAAGATGGTGGATGAAAGAATAGCAGATTAAATGGAATCTGAGAGGATGGATAGCAGTGCAAATTGAAATCTGAGAAAATGGATGACTGGATACATGGATGGATGGATGGTAGAATGGATGTATTATTTGGATGGATGGTTGGATCAATGGATGAACGGATGGATGGGTGGATGAACAAAAGGACCAATTGAAGGCTTTATTGATGGATGGGTGTCAAATGATGGGTGTATGGGTGAATATATTTATGGATGCATAGATGATAAATGAATGGATGTATGGGTATATAGATGTATGTATGTATGGATATATGGGTGAATGCAAGGATGGAAGGAATGGCAGGAAGATTGAATGATGGATGAGAGAATTCATGAAAGACAGAATTTAATGATCAAATGGCAATATCAGTGAGCGGGTGGGTGAAAGGATAAATAAATGTATGTGTGTTTGAAAGAGAAAAGGGAGCTCTTCTAGGGAGGATTGGGCTCACTTGCTTTGCCTGCTTGGTGCCATCACAGCTCTGGTTCAAAGTGGGTGGGCGGTATTTTAATTGTCTGGCTACTCCCTT
Organism: Lissotriton helveticus; assembly: GCF_964261635.1. Taxonomy (NCBI): domain Eukaryota; kingdom Metazoa; phylum Chordata; class Amphibia; order Caudata; family Salamandridae; genus Lissotriton; species Lissotriton helveticus. The sequence goes on along the minus strand of NC_136059.1, from coordinate 1,090,095,845 downwards.
GTTTCTAGACTCTTCATATAAGTGTTGGTGCTCTGACAGGGTAAGAGGATCACACACCTAGTGGTAATGTGTAATACTCCAGACATTCTGAAAACACATCCAGGGGTACATCAAGGGAACCTTGTACAAACCATTTTCAGACAGTGCGAAGTTAACGCTTCTTAGGATTAAACCATATATTTTAGCTGGCAAGACATCTTATAGTTGGGCCCAGATAATATATATGAAAAGGGCAGCAAGGCAGCTTATTGACCCTTTTCGGAAAAAGAAAGATTAATCTCCCGCTGCTCCCTTGTTTTAACAGATCTTTGCAAGTACTAGCAATGTAACAACTCACACATACTATTACACATTGACAGTGCAAGTTCATATTGAGATGGCAACTACTAGTGGACTACTTTCCAGATTTAGAGCATATATTCTTCAATCCTTCATGTCCAAGAGCAAGAGCCTTACAACAGTTTAATTGCCATGTCCATTCAGAAAATTACAATAAATACCCCTCATAATGCTTTGAACGAACCAACTCCGATTCATCCTCACATAAACCCAAGAACCAGTCCTAGTGCAAGCATACTAGACACTGATAAAAATATATCGCCAGATTAATATAAAAGCTTCATCCTGCTCCCATGTTGATTTTAGGTTGGGGAAGGGGGTTTAGAGAAAGAACAAAGTTAACAAAGGCTAGAAATGTGCTTGACCATTGTGTTTATATATCAGCCCAAACACCAATTGCTGTGGAAATGCTTAATTGAATTGTGAGGGCCCTCAGCCTTTCATGTTAAATTCCCAATGAGAGGATTTAGACATAAAAATCATCTGTTTTTCAATGGCTTAAAAATAGATGTTTCTCTGAAGTGGATTAACATTTTAGTCACAGTCATACTTGATGCAAACAAATTCTCCACTCATGGATGAAGTAAGCCCTTGTCCATACCTAGCCACCCCAACGCCTCCGGATCCTGCATACTGCAGGTTTTCTGCTGAAGATATATATTCACTTAGGGCCTCATTTATGAGGCCTTGCGTCAGTTTTGTGCTTCCGATGCGTCACTTTTTGTGACGCAACGGCGGCGTAAAACATGCCTCCTGTTGCGCACTATTTACAAAGTGAAGCATCTAAGCAGATGCGTCACTTTGTAAACCCCTGCACTACATTATTCCTGCGTCAGGTATAATGTATGCAGTGGGGGCGTTCCCCCGCAAAATGCCTCGTAGAAGTGACACAGTGAAATCTATGAGATTTCACTGCGTCACTTCTAGGATGTCATTGCGTCAGAATCTTACGCCTGCCTCACAGCAGGCGTAAGACTGACGCAGGTCCTTTCACATGGGGCTTGGACGCATTGCTGGAGTTGCGTCACTTTTGTGACACACTCTAGCAATGCGTCACTTTTGCGCCATACAGATACGTCAGAAATACTGACGTATCTGTAACTCCATGGGACATGATGCGTCATACAGTAAATTTGACGCATCAGGTATGTCGCAAGGAGTGAGCACTGAGAAGTGACGCATCGCTGCTTTCACGCAGCAATGCGCCATTTCTCATAAATGAGGCCCTTAGTTTTTCCAATTTCAATTTTGATCGCCATTTCTAATTGATAGAATTTACTGCATATGAGTCGACACGGATGAATTCATGTCTCCACTATGCTCTACATTGCCTTATCTAATTACAGGTACATCTTCCTCTTGCTGACGATCAGAATGAACTGATATTGTTCCGAAATAATAACTATATATATGTGCAAATAATTTTTTCAAATTCTTGTATTAGAAGATTTGGCCAATCTGCTCAGTCTCTAGACCGTGAACTTGGTCCTGGAAAATCACTTGGATGAGTCAAGTCAAGTCAGAAACACTTTATTCGATTGTTTTAAAATCATAAAAGTATGCTACAGAACAATAATCAATCATACAGACAAGTTTTTAAAACAAGTTAAAAAGTTAAAAATTGCTATACACATGAAAATTCATATAAAAATCATCTTTACAATACATATTTACAATAATCACAGTCTCATAATCTTTTAGCAGTAATCGGGTTATAAATACAGTACAAAACTAGAAAAAATCTTTACAGTTTTAAATACAGAGGATGCTAGCCACCAAGAGCAAAGTGCAAAGCGTGCAGTTTTTAAAATCAAATTTGATGCGACTGAGGGTTACATAACCAAAGGTCATTTATTCAATACAAGCAATTTAAAGTATGCTAATTACTTGATTTTAGTCTTGCTTGCTTTGACCGAATTGACGTAATCAAGAAATTTGCCACCCCATACATTACTACTGTAGTTTCCATAAGTTGCAAGTTGGACTAGGATGACAGAAAAATGTTGAACAGGCAACGGCGTGGCTCCAGGAACCCAGGAGGAAGACTTAGTCACAGGAAACAACAATAAGGCATACATGGGAAGCAGATTGTCGATTAGTATATTTTTTTAGACTGTGGGAGGATGCTCTACACTTACAGAAATAAGTGTCTAGTAACGCCAGATTCGGACTCGCACAATACAATATAATATGTAAAACATATATGAAACCAGCAATGTTACAACAAACTAGACCGTGCTAGAGCTACAACCTGTCCAAATGCAAGCATATACATACAATATTCTTCCATGTTGTCTGGGTGGATTTACAGAATTACTGAGAAATGCTGAAAAATAGAATATCTCGACAAAGCCTCAAAACATATTTACTAGACATGGAGGTTAGTCCAAAAGTAAGACAAAAAGAAAATATTGATCCTGTTATTAGAGAGGAAGAGGAAAATTAAATTGCAATACACTGGGGCCTGATTCACAAAGGTAATCTTAGTCTAAGATTAGACGTGAAGTCTAATTTTAGATCTGTAGAAATACCTGAATACTATTTGAAATACTAAGTTAAAACTTGTGTAAAATAAATTGTCTATTTTACACTACCAATTTCCTCTACTTTTGTGTTCCCAGTATGTTTATTTGTCCTATTTAAACTTGAATCCCAGTGTCCCCCTTGGGGATCAAACTTTTGCCCTGGACCCACTGTGGCCAACATTGAACCATTGTCTTTTCTTAAACATATGTCAACCCCAGGATCACATATCGGGCTACCCTCGTTCTCTCATACTACCTCATGTTTATATAGGCATTTATAATGCACGGCCCTGTATTGTTCTCCACTGTGGCGTTTATACTGCATTCTGCTTTGGCTTGTTCTGGCTTGGGGCTCCACAGGACTGCTGCACCCCGCCATAACACACTCTATAACTCTGTTGCATGATGAACAGCTTACTATACAAGACTAAGAACTGGTATGCATCATCATGCATAGTGAACGAGAGGTATATCAGGCAATGGGGAAGTAATGGTAGGCATCATGCACAACTGGTGTTCTGATTGATATGTTAAAGATGAGCAAGATGTAAGCACTTTGATAACAATATATAATATATAATGTATGTGCTTGTAAAAGCAAATTACCTACTGCCGGTCGCCAGTAGATAGTTATAGTTAGGACCTTGTTTCTATTCAAAAAGCGTTTTCTCTTTTCCCAATAACTTTAGCGCCTATTGACGAATCTTCACGAAATTATCAAAACGTATGGCCCGCTCCGGTCTGCTCCTATCTTCAAAGTTTCGGGGTGATTCAGCAAGTGAGGGCCGAGAAAAAAGGGGAGTCTCAAAACATGTTTTCTCAATGTTAATTCCCATAGGAAACTTTAGACACAGCTACAGCCCGAACTGCTGAACAGAATGACACCACATTTTTCAAAAAGGAAGCCCTTGTTTCAGAAAGAACTCTTTTTGTTAAATGGTGTAAATCCGTTCAGTAGTTCCTGAGAAAAAAAAAAAAAGAGGTCAAAAAATGCATTTCCAATAGAAAACTTTAGACACGGCTACAGCTGGAACTGCTGAACGGAATTACACCAAATTTGGTAAAAAAAGTAGTGCTTGCTTCAGAAAGCATCCTTTTTTTAAATAGTGTAACTCTGTTCAGTAGTTGCTGAGAAAAGCAAAAATAAAAGTTCAGATATTTAGAGGCACAGAGGATCCGCGCACCCTCCCAACCACAAGCTGTATTCTAATTGGGGTCAACCCTCCAAACCAGGAAGTGTTGGCAGCCATCTTGTGCCTCGGTAACCGAGGCAAAAGAAAACAGGGAAACAAAAGCAAAAAACAAGAAAAGGGGGCAGGGCAGAAACACCCTGACCCTCTAGGCCTGCTCAGAGGGTTCCACAAGGACCTCCAAGACCCCAAAAAGGCTTTTTCTAAAAAATTAATTGGCAGAATTTTTTGGGAGGGGGCCACGTGGCCCCCTCCCAAAAAATAATAAAAACAATGGCTAGGCCCCGGGGCCAGAAGTGGCCCGGAAGGGGCCACGTGCCCCCTCCCAAAAATAAATAAATAAAAAAGGCCTGCCCAGGGGGATGGGGTCCCCGGGGAAAATGGAGGCCTTAAGAGGGGGGCCACGCAGCCACCCTCCATAAAACAAAACAAAAATGTGGCCATGCCCCAGGCGATGGGGATCCAGGGGCTGGATTTGGCCAAGGGAGGTGGTCCCATGCCGCACCATTCTGTTCATATTTATTTATTTATTTTAAAATGGAGGTCAGGCCCTGGGGAATAGGGTCCCCAGGGCCCAAAAAAAGAAAAAAGAAGGAGGGCCACACAGCCCCCCCTTCTAAAAAAGATATATAAATCAAAACCCTGGGATCGTACTGGAGGCCACACACCCTCACAGAAACTCTCTGTAAATGCGCCCTGTGGCGCGTTTTACAATGGGGAATTAATTCTCCTTCAATACTGGGGGTCCCTGGGGGCTAACTAGCCCACCTGGTACCTCCAGTAAGCACCACAGGGCTGTGCTGCAGAGAGTTGGTCCAGGCCACGACCCTTTTCACACCTCTCTGCAACACAGCGTTGTGGTGCTTACTAGAGGTACCTGGTGGGCTAGTTGGACCCCAGGGACCCTCTGGATTTAAGGGGACTTAATCACCCAACTTACAAAGCTCCAGTTATACATCCTGTTACACTCATCCATAGAGTTACTCACACACATAGTCACACATGCAAACAAAGTATCAAACATCCATTTACTTGCATATACAGTTATACACACAACACCACACTTATTTCTACAGAAACGTACACATACTTACTCTCTTAAACAATCACTCATAGAAACACATACTGATTTATACAGGAACTCTTCCAATCTCTCACTCTCACATATACTCACTTATATACACCAATACTCACATATACTAGTTTAAAACATATGTAGTTACTCATAAAGACTCTATTGAGACAGTCATTCACTCACTAACACACCCATACACACACTTATCCACCCATACAGTCCTGCACACATGCTGTCTTCAACACATACAAACAGTGAGTCACGCATTCATGCATCTATGCACGAGGTAATACCCTCCACCGAACCATACAGACCCTCAGACACTCATACTGATACTCAAAAAACCAACTAATAACCCATATAGACACTCATGTAGCTACTCAACATCAACCCTTACAGCCACGTATACACAAAGTGAGAGACTGATACACATATGTACATATTTAAACATTACTCACTAACCCATGTATTTACTAAGATACACTTAAGCAGTCAGTTATACAATCAATTTTACAAATAAAAATCATCCATTTAGACACTTATGTACCCATTTATTCTTCCATCGACCTTGAGATATACATATATAAAACATATTTAATTTTCAGAAAAACACACATTCACTGGATGATGTCATCAGTGATGTCATTTAAGATGTCATCAGTGATGTCATGAGTGATGTCACTGACCATGTTATGAGTGATGTAATATGTGACGTCATCAGCAGTGCATTGCCGGCGCGGGAGTTATAGTTAGCTGAACTAACTATAACGGGGGAATGTTTATGGTTTTGTACGAGTGAAATGTCCAACTAACTATAACGCCCCTGAAACCTATGGTTTTTTCAGTGAATATAAACTATATATAAAATGCTTTATAAATACAATGGCCTTCTTTAATTGTTTAACTCTTCAAATAGATGAGCAACCATTGAATAATATTTGCAGACCTTTTACCACTTGCTCCCTTTTGGTGTTGAGCACCAATACTGCTCGCTCCAGTTTTCCACAATTAGTCACCACAAACATCAAGCTGGTGACAATACCATGTGCATCAAGCTGGTGGTAATTATCAGTGCACATCAGGGATCAAGGGTCAACAACAGGAGCAGTGTGGGTGCAAAGACAATTTTTTCCCATTATTGCAAAAATGCTTGCCACCAACAGGATGCAGAGAGATAGATGATACGCATAGTTAATTTTATTTGTATGGTGATGGTTTTGCACCCATTATTTCCTAGTGGGTCTAATCGATCTCTTAGCACTTGACTCTCTGAGGGTAGTGAGGCAGAGCGGTCCAAGGTCTAATCAAGGAAGACAGTGTGGGCTAGTAGCCCAGTCTGCAGGTACGTAATGAACCCCCAATACAATCATTGTTCAGCTAGTTTGCCAACTCATAAAACGGAAAAGTAATTTATTTTGCACAGACTCCTTGATACTACATAATAATTCAAAAAATGCGTAGAAGCAGTTACGTGGAAATACCTATGACCACAGCCCTTGTGCGCTACCCTTAACATATACTAGGCATAATATTGTTGTGTTGTTATCAAAAGGCAGGCCTACTGGTCTGTCGGGTGTTCTACTAAAGTATACTTTGGTTTGTCAGGGTGTCAGCACTTTTCTAAAGCAGAAACATATAAAAAGAGACCAAAACAACACCATTAAAGCTACTAGGAATGGTACCTCTTTAAAATGGCATTCTTTCAAAAATTGAATGGCTCACTGCTAACCTGATAATAACCAATACAACACTCTCATGATCTTCATTAACACATATGAAATATCGTTGTCAATGTTGTCATTGCCAATAAAACATTAACATTTCAATAACATATAAGCATGGATATTTCTTTCGATTAGCTTTTGAACCCACCCAAAAAACCTATTAGGGGGGGGGGGGAATTGCAAACCTTTAAAAAAAATATTAGTTTGAGGCTCCTCTGGAAACTCTGGCTCTCCTGCCAGCCCCACAAGCATTTAAGAAAACCGTTGATGGTGCCACTGCCCTCTCAGTGGCACCACAAGCAGAATATGCACATTCTAAAACACCTTTGCAAGGACTTATGGGGAGCAGTACTTAATATTACACATTAAATTACAAATGTGTACAAGTAGGCATGTGGAAATACCTATAGTGAGTCCCTAATAACAGCCCGCTCCCTTAGCAAGCCCTGAACCCTCAGACCATGATAATCCCCACACGTGAGCACAATGTAAAGGGTTATAGTTAAAAAGGCAGTCCAACTGGCTTTGTATGCAAGTCACCACAATTCCTAAAAACAGACACATATAATAACAGACCATTGCAACACAATTAAAACTGTTAGAAATGGTACCAACCACTAATAACATTAATTAGAACATGTAGTGACTCACTGTCAACCTGGTGATAATCAGTAAAACAGTTGCAGGACCTTCAATAACACACATAGATTATCATTGTCAGTTTTCTATTTATCAATGAAGCATTCCAATTTCAATAAACCACAAGCATGAGTTTAGGTTCTACTTTCAACATACTGCAAGCACAGCCAAAGGACTCCCAACAAAAGTACTTAGAGCCCCTGAGCAAAGGCCCTAGCTCTAGGAGTGTTTGAAGCTATGTGAAACTTCTCCTAGGGTCAGCTATTTAACTCCCAAGGAGACGTTTAGAAACTTTAGTGGCAGCTGCAGTGAGGACTGCCACACTCCTGGTAGGGCCACACACATTTTAGAACACATGCTGATGCCCTGCCTTCTCTGGAACTGGAACACCACAATCACAATATGCAAATGCTACAATGGCCTTGCTAAGGCATATTGAGTGCTCCATACCCCAGCTGATCAGAGCTCGTGACAGCCCTTTATTGTGGCCACTGTGGGTAAAAACTGCTGATTTATCTCTTTTTGTTAATTAATAATGGGTGTCCCAATCCCTCTTGGGGAACCCAGAGCACATTTCTTCGCTGGGTGCTGCAAGGGATGCCACAAAGCCCCCTGCTGCCCCTGCCAACTCCCTTCATGCATGGTACAGCTGTGTGCCATGTAAGAGCTGGAGACTTCCTTTCTACAGCATGGGCGGGACAAGGAGCAAAGCACTATTTCCACTTGAGGCCAGCTTTGAGATTAGTGCCCTTGGAGACAGATACCTAAAAAGGCGGCTGTACTCATTTTGTTCATATTCACTCCTGGTGAGTTGAGACCAACGTACTCATGGTAGGGACCTCCACACATGCCCTCTCCCTCCCTCCATGTACAAATGTACACACCAAATCATAAAAGATATGTATCTGGGTAAATTTATAGCTTTTCGCCAAATTTTGGATAATTCCATCCAGCCATTTTTTCTGCATTGGGGGGGGGGTTGTATACATGCTTATGTGTGTTTCATTTGTTGAATTCATCCCAAAATGGCATCACTTTCAATAATTGATTAATTATACATCTATAATTATGTGTGCTACCTTTTGAAAGGCAATGTGTATAGAGGAACTGTGTGTACAGTTATGGCAACGTGATGAGCTTTTTTGGACGATTGTTGCACTTAAGTCAATTCTGAGTAATTGAACCCATTCTCTGACATGAAATGTCCCTTTAGACTCAGCTTCCCAGCTGTTTAAATAATTACTTTACAGAAAATATTCATTGCAGAGCGAAACATCTTCCCACAGCCATTCTTGTATAAGTGATTCAGTGCGCTAGTCATGTTCTGGGTATGCTGACTCTGCTGACTGCAGAGACGTTGTCTTCATTATACAATAAACTATTCTTCCCCCTCCTTTAATGCGCAGAAGTACTTTTTTGTCATTTCACACTAACGCATTTATAGCTCTGGTAGGCGTTCTCTTTTCGCACTATTGTTTAAAGGGATGAGTGGGGAGAAGAATTCCGTTTTCAAGCACGTGGTAAACTTCTGCATACTGTGAAGAGTTGTCAGTGTACTAAATGCTATTTGCAGCGCCTACTGTTTAATTCTGTCCCATGCAGGCTGCGTGTATGATTACACATCACCACAACTGAAAGTGGCACTCTCTACTCGGACATTTCCCAGATTTTTTCCACTATGTATCATAGAAGGGCCCTGAGAGGATCGGATATACCAGTGGGCACTACTTGGTAAAAATTGGAGAAAAAACATGGGCGTTGATTTTCAGATTTATACAAATAGGCGCGTCACTGTTACAAAAGCAACAGCAGAAATATATAACGAGATCTGTGGAAAAGTAGGCCTTTTCTTCTCTTTTAATCGAATATATAAAAGTCGCACCTGTTTATATGTTTAAATCTGGCTGACTTTACGTATTGCTTGTATTCAGACTTGTGAAGGTTGCTAAGCTTTTCACATTTCAAATAAAACAAAAAACACATAGGGCTTGATTCACAAAACCTTTTTACATTTACAAAAATGGCTCCAGAAAAAAATACCTGGAATTAGTAAATGTTTTACTACTGTGAAACTGTACACCTTGATGGCAGGCAATTACACAGTGGTAACCCCCATGTTAGAGGTGGGGTGTGGGCAGATCAAGACATGTGAGTTTGTGAACGCTAAAGCTCTGGTGAATTTTTTACATTTTCAAACTCTTCAGCGACCCTTTCCAGCCATGAAACTGTTAGAGGTTTACTGCAGGAAAGGGCGGGGTTAGTCCATTGAAGATGGGAAGAGGATCAGGACATGGTCAGACTACAAGGGAGTGCATAGGACGTGGTTTCTTCAGGGGGAAAACATACTCTTTTAACATCGGGCACAATGGTTGTTAAATGATAAATGCCATGTGACATTCCCAGTAAATGCTTCATAGGTTTCCAGGTACACTGTTGTGAATGCTTCCAAAAGCGAGGCCTGTGCAAATATATCAAGGGGGCTATTTATGAGTCTGTTTGCGTCGCTGTTGCACCACACAACGTGGTGCAGGACACATACCTTAAGACAGATTTTTGAAACCCCAGCTCTGAGCCGCTCCAAAGATCTGGAGTAATGCAAATCAGCTCCAACTGCTGTGTTGCATTACTATGTCCTGGGAAGGCATTCTATGGATTCTGACGCATCCTCAGATTTATGAGAACTTGTAAACCTAGAGATGTGTCAAAATCTTGCACCTTACCAGGGGAGTCGTAACGAGGAGAAATATCTCCTTGTTTCTTCCTCATTCCATGTGTGCTGTAGAAAGCAAAGATAGAAAGAGGAATAGGCCTCCCAGAATTGTTTTTGTGCAGGAAGGTGTTCCTTTCTGCACAAAAATAATCCTTCATGCAATGCAGGCCCCCTTTCCCGGTGGTGCAAGAGGGCCTGTATGGACACTAGGCAGGCCATTGTTTATTTATTTCTTTTATTTATTTAAGAAGTTTTATATAGCGCTTGCCTGACCCGAGGGTATTGGAGCGCTTTACAACAGTTACGATGCAGAGAATCACAAAATACAGAATGGTGTAGGTCAATTAGCGGTGAGTTCTGTTATGTGGCTTGTGGGCATAGAGTCGCAGCTGTGAGAGGAGACTGTTTCCACACTCTGGTTGCTCCTATTGATTCCCTAGGGAGCGATCGAGGAACAGGGCTTTGAGCTGTGTTTTGAATTTTGGAAAGGAGGTAATTGTTCTGATGTGGAGAGGAATAGAGTACCAGATTTTGGGTGCGCTCCCGGCAAAAGACCGAGCCGCAGTTTTTTGTTTCCAAGTTTTGAGCGGGATGAGTAGAAGAGAGTTCAAGCTTCTGAGGTTCCTGGTCTGACCGGCTTTTTTGAGTTTGGCCACTAAATATACAGGTTTGCCGGTGTGCAAGGATTTGTGTGTGAGGCAGGCTGTTCTGAAGCTAGCCCGCATTTCCACTGGAAGCCATGGAAGTTCTCTGAGTGCAGGAAAAATGTGATCAAATTTCTTGATTCCGGTGACCATTCTGGTTGCCGCGTTGAGCGTTGTTTTGAGGGGGTCAAGATGTGATTTTGGTACTCCTGAAAGGACTGTATTTCCATAGTCCAGTCTTGACAACACCAGTGCTTCGGCGTCCTGTTTGAGATCATTGGACGGGATGAAAGGTTTTATTTTGTTCAGTAGTTTTAGGTTGAGGAAGGCGCTCTTGGCTGAGTTCTTGATGTGTGAGGTCATGTCTAGTTTCGGGTCTAGCTTGATACCTAGAGATTTGACAGAGTAGGCCAGGGTAAGGTTCCCATTGAGTGCATCAATGGCTTTTAGCTATTCAGCAATTTATGGGTTCTCCTCTTTGTTCGAGATGAGGAGAACTTCGGTTTTATCCCGATTTAGTTTGAGGTGGTTGCTAGACAGCCAATGTTGGACATCTCTCAGTATGTCGTTGAGTGTTTGGATGTCCTTGATGGAGGAGGATTCCAGGTAGATCTGTGTATCGTCAGCATAAAGATGGAAGCAGATTTTGGCTTTTTTGAGTAGTTTGGTGAGGGGTTCCATGTAGATGTTGAAAAGTTGTGAGGAGAGCACTGAACCTTGCAGGACTTCCTTGTTGACTGGATGCAGATCGAATGCAAAGTTTTTGATTTTGAATCTTTGGGTGCGGTTGTGTAAGAAGGATGAGAACCATTCGAGGACCACCTCTCCAAGTCGGGCTGGTTATTGGAAAGCCTTAATGACAAGTTTGTGGTCTACCGTGTCGAAAGCTGCTAATAGGGCTAGGAGGATGAGGAGGCAGCAATGGTCTGAGTCTAGTGATTTATGGATATCGTCGATGATGTTGAGGATCGCGGTTTTAGTGCTGCATCCTTTTCTAAAGGCAGACTGATGGGAGTCAAGGCGGTCGATGTTGTCCAGGTGTTGGGTTAGATGTTGGAGTATTGATCTGTCTAGGGTTCTGGACAGAAGAGGAAGGTTAGAGATGGGTCTTAAGTTGTTCAAATCCTTTATGTCAAGGCTGGTTTTTTTCCGCAGTGGCATGACTTGCCCTACTTGCCCTAGATCCTTACTTCTCTCATTTCACCTGAGGCGGAAGCCGGGTGTGGGTGAGTGATAATTATTGCGCTGATTACGAGCGGATTTTAAACATTTATTTTAACCTGATTTTACCTGATGTATTGTATCTTATTTTGCGGTTGACTACAGTATTTTAGAAGCTGACTACTAGCTTTCTGTTCTGCTGCTACTCATTGCACTTTGCACTTTTTGTTTTCCTCCCAGGCACCTGAGGCAGAAAGCCGGGTGACCTTAGTCCTCTCAGCACTTTTAGATTTCTTATCTCTGATTCACCCTTGTTCGCGCCGTGCTGCTCTGCCCGCAGTGTCCCTACCCTTTCAGCCGGTACATCGAAGTGCTGAAGGGTACTCTGGGACCTGCAGGCGCGCATTTCTTTGGCGGCCATCTTGGGGGTAGGCAGGCCCACGGGGCGGCAGTCTAGTGGTGCTGACTCTCGCCGGCCGGCCAGCGACGCCTTAAAACTAGGTGCACTCCCCTCCGCGCAGCGGACGCGAGCAGCGGACGCGCCTAAGGAGCGCCAAAGGAAAGCCCGTCTGCGCCCGTCAGTGTCCCGGAGGCGCACGGGTGCAGAGCGGGCTTGCTCTGCAGGCTAGGATGATTAGCTATACCCAGGAGGAGCTTTTCGCTCTCAAGGACCTTAGACCCAATTGCTGCACGGTTTTTCCCACACTACCTAAAGGCAACAGGCGCTGCCCGGGTTGTGGCTGGCTACCTGGTAAAGGGGCCATCTCCCTCCCTAAACCCCCACCCACTAAGAGCAACTGTCTGTTACTAAACGCCAGGTCCTTGGGAAAGCATGCATTGGACATACATGACCTACTTACTGATAAAAAACCCACTTGTCTCTCCCTGACTGAACCTTGGTTGGGAGAGAACTCTGGTCCAGACATTGCCACTGCGATACCCCCCAGCCACGTGATCTTTAGGAAAGACAGAGCGATCGGGCGGGGAGGGGTCGCCATGGTGGTTGACAAACGTACGGCGTGTTCTATCATACCTACGGACGATGTTCAGGGCTGCGAGACCTTGGGATTCTCGCTTGCCCTGTCGGCTAATCAATCTTGCACAGGGCTTCTGGTTTACAGGCCTCTGGGCCCTACGGGCGCCTTCTTTGAAGAACTCCATTCAGTAATCTCCATGCTTTGCCTTAGGTCCAATCACTGTCTACTTGTAGGAGATTTCAATATTCACATGGACATAGAAGACGCCACTGACAGCATCAAAATGTGGGACATCACTTCCTCCTTGGGACTTACCCCCTATCTATCGGCCGCTACACACAGTAAAGGTCACATTCTGGACCAGGTATTCTCCACTATTCCGATTGAGATGTCTTTCCTCGCACCAGTCCTTTGGTCCGACCACTATTTAGTGGAATTCCAGATCACTCATTCTGGGAAAGGGCCGCCCAGCGGGCCCGTCCGCCAAGCGCAGGATGTCAGGGCCTTCCATAAGGTCTCTCCCGATATGCTGGCGCAGGCCTTATGTACCCACCCTTGCCAGTTGACAGGGGTGCTTGAGATTGATCTGGAACATCTGCAGTCCTGGCTTACCCGTCAATTGGATGAACTCGCTCCCCTCCGGGTCCACCAGACTAATTCTTTTAGAGCGTCTGCCCCCTGGTTCTCTTCTGTGCTGGCGGAGAAGCGGCGGCAGTGCAAAAAAGCGGAAAGAGCATGGCGGAGGCACTATGACTTTAATTCCAAAAAAGCCTATAGAGACCTGATTAGGGAATGCCACCATGACATCAATGTAGGAAAGAAGTCCTATTTTGCTATAAGAATAGATGCAGCCTCCAACTCTTGCAAAGAGATCTTTAGAGTAGTAAAGGATTTCACCTCTCCCCCCTGGTGCACCCCTAGGTACACCCATTCCGAGCCTTGGATCACCGAGCTGGCCAATTTTTTCGCTAACAAAATCCAGTCCATTCAGGCCTCTTTTGTGGCAGCCAGTGCACCTGCAATTCACGAATTACATTTGTCTCCCTCTAACCCGATGAGCCCCTCTATTTGGGACTTTCCGCCTCTTACTTCTCTAGCCTCTCTGGACCTTTTTTTTTTCACAACAGATTTTATTGAATAATCAAGCAAGACAATGAGTGTGGTACCCCACAGTCAGGAGAAACCACCAAGCATTTGAATACATTACATAGAGCAGGCTGGGAATCTGAATTAAACATACTTCAAATTGCATTTATTCAAAACTACCCCCCACCCGTTCCCATCCCCAACACCCAACCACCCTCAACCTATCCCACCCCGCAGTCCCTCCCTAACCCCGTGCACATGCGAAGAAGGAACAGCCTTAAGTGAGTATAAAGTGGTCGGTCTGGCGCTAGACACAAGCCCACGCCATGGGGGAGGCCTAGGGTTCTTCCTCGGGTTCAACTGGGGGGTCTAGTGGCAAGTCCCTATACTCGGCCCATCTTTTCCATATCCTAAAGTGTTTGCGGGGGCACCCTCGTGCTTCAAAGATCGGGCGCTCCAGGCCCATACAAAAGTCCAATCCAGCCTTCCAAACACACAGAGGGGGAGCCCGTTCGTCCTTCCAAGCCCGCGCCAGATCTCTCTTAGCTAGTACCAACCCCAACAGCAGTAGGTGGCGCTTATAGCTATTCCCTCCCACCCCCTCGAGAATATGAAGCAAACCTAACCGATGTGTGCGGGGCAGGTCCCATCCTAGCACTTCAGACAAGCAACACCACACACCTCTCCAAAAGCCAGCAATTCTAGGACACAGCCACAGGGTATGTAGCAGCGAGCCTACCTCTACACCACAACGCAAGCATTCCGGCGATTCAATCAGTCCAGCTTTCCAGAGGCGCTCACGCGTAAAATAGGCCCTGTGGAGGATTTTAAATTGGATGAACCTGAGCCTCATCGCGATAGCAGTCCCTCGCGGGGATTCCAGGGCCTCCCGCCAGTCGTCTTCGTCTAGGGAACCGACATCTGCCTCCCATGCCGTCCGCAGGGGAAGAAGGTCGGAGGCGCAGTGGGTGACCATCGTTTGGTATATTCGGGACACTTTTTTGTCCCCGAGCTCCCCCATGAACAGCTTCGCTTCAATAGGGCTAAATTCGGGGAGCGATTCCAAGTCGGCAATATACGGTGTGAGCGCATGCCGCAGCTGCAGATAATGGAAAAACTGAGTCCGCGGCAAGTGGAACTCCTCACTAAGGTCCTGGAACGGCTTAAGAGCGGCTCCAGACAGCACATCACCCAGCGACGAGATCCCGATCGCGTCCCAGCCACCGAAACCCGGCAAGGAGGCCAGCGCAGGCAATCTGCCATTACGCCACAGCGGCGTTTCCGCAGTCAGCTTACCCCACCAGCCCATGCGTCGCAATGCCTGACGCCAAACAAGGAAGACCATCTTCGTGACACTAGGCAAGCCCCGTCGCAGCCGGGCAGAGTAGAGGAGCGTGTGGAGAGTGTTATCGCCCATCAGTGCGCGCTCTAACGCATATGCCGGGTCGCCTCTATCACCGTACCACCAGTCATTAAGGACGAGTAGGTGAGCTGCTTGATAGTAGGACAGAAGGTCCGAGGTGGCGAGTCCTCCACAGTATGTAGAGAGGAAGCATGTGCGTAACGCCACCCTGGCAGAACCCCCGGCCCACAGGAACTGCCCCAAGACCGAATTCACTCGCCGAAACCATGTGGCTGGAACCGAATGGGGATAGTTTTGCAATTGGTATAGAAGGCGTGGAAGCGCCACCATCTTAAAGATGGCGGACCGGCCAAAGATGTTAAGAGGCATCCGGGACCACGTTTTAACGTCGGTCTGCACCCGTTCCCAAACCGGCAGCACAGAACGCTCCCACGTGAGGGTCGCGGACTCAGACAGGAACACACCCAGGTATAGTAGGCCATCAGTCGCCACTCGCAGGTCTAGTGTCCAGGGGTCCGACACTGCACCACCTCCCACGACCCACAAGGTGGATTTACTGAGGTTTAGGTATAAGCCTGAAACGTCGCCAAAGACCTGCATTATTTCCAATACCCGTGGCCCGGAGCGACGCAGGTCCGTCAGGAAGAAAAGGACGTCATCCGCGTACAGCGCGATCCTATCAGATAGGCCCTGGGGCCATACAAATCCTCGGATTTGCGCATCTATACGCACCCAGGCGGCCAACGGCTCCATAGCAAGGGCAAAAAGATAGGGAGATAGAGGGCATCCCTGTCGGGTACCCCGGCCAACGCGGAAGGTCTCCGACACAGCCCCGGCAACACGCACAGCGGACGTGATATCAGTATATAGTAGCTTAACATAGGATATAAAAACAGGGCCTAGGTTGAGACGGGGCAGGAGCGCAAACAGGTATGTCCAGCTCACTGAGTCGAACGCCTTATTGATGTCGGCAAGCAACAGAGCAGCCCGGTCGCCCGTGGCCCCCATAGCCCCGATCGCAGCCCACGCACGCCGAATATTGTGGCGTGTAGCTCTGCCAGGCATAAAGCCCGATTGGTCGGGGTGTACCATTTCCGCTATGTATGGAAGCAACCGATTCGCCAGGGCCTTAGCCAGTATCTTGGCTTCTATATTGAGTAACGAGATGGGGCGATATGAGTCGTGCCTATCAGGGGGCTTACCCGGCTTCGGAAAAACCTCAATTTCACCATGACGCCAATCAGGCGGCAGCCTGCCCTGAGTACGCGCCGCTTCCAGTGCACGCCGAAAGTGGGGTCCCAATTGCGTGTAGAATTTTTTATAAAATTCACAGGGATAACCGCTCGGCCCGGGGGCCTTACCCGCATTGAGCTGTCCCAGGGCTTCCCCAAGTTCCTCTGCCGTGAGAGGAGCATCTAGAGATTTCCTGGCTTCATCAGACACCATTTTAGGGGGCAGGTCATCGATGAACTTGGCGACTTCCTCACCCGTCAGGTTATCACACGGGGCGTATTGCGTTCCAAAGTAGGCGGCAAAGCTCGCCGCTAGGCTGACAGGGTCAGTAATAGCCGCGCCATCCTCCGCCAGAAGACCGGGCAGCGTGTCGGGTTTGATGCTATACTGGCATAGTCTATAGAGCATAGAGCTCGACTTGTCACCCCACTGGCAAATCCTGCTCCGCTTGGCCAGCCATGCCTGTCTGGCCTCGTCCAGCAGGACCGACCCGTAGGACTGCTGCGCCTGGAGAAGCAGTCGCACACTAATTTCATCTCCTCCCCCCCGACTCTGCCGCTCCAGTGTCTCCACTAGCGCCGCAGCTGCCACGATCGCCTCACGGCGTCCACGGCGAGCCGCAGCGGCCCAAGCGATATCCACCCCTCTTACCGTGGGCTTCAAAGCCTCCCACACCACGACCGCGTCGATATCCTCAACAAGGTTCTCCCGCCAGTAATGATCAATGGCCTTCCGGAGGTGCTTAACATAGCTAGGTTGCTGAAGATGCCACGAGGACATCCTCCATCGAAAGGGCTGGCGTTTCTTAATAAGTTCTATGTCGATCGAAACCGGGGAATGATCAGACAGCCCCCTAGGCAAAATCTCCACCGCGCGCACTCTGCACATGCACACTCGGGGAACAAACATGTAGTCCAAGCGAGAAAAGGAACCATGTGCAGCAGACACAAACGTATATTCACGTGAAGTAGGGTGCATATGTCGCCAAGCATCAATCCAGCCCAGTCCATCACACATCGCTCGCAGCCTAGTAGAGGGAGGGGAGGGGGGAAAGGGGGGGGTCAGCCCACCCGGCCCTCGGCGCCCCCTGCGGTCCATACAAGCATCCATCACCTCGTTCCAGTCTCCCCCAACCACCGCTAGGGACTCCGGGACATCCCCCCATACCTGGAAAATCCTCTCAGCTAGGGCCCATTGCAGGGGGGGGGGCATAGACACTCCCAAGAACCACGGGCTCCGTACCCACCTTGCCCCTGACAAACAAATAACGACCCTGTGGGTCAGCCCACGTCTTCTCGTGTACGAATTGCACCCTACGGTGGATTAGCACAGCCACCCCTTTGGACCCCCTGGTAAAGCCAGCATGGTACACCTGTTGATAGCCCAATCTCTGCAGGCTGAGTGCCTTCGACCCCATCATATGTGTCTCCTGAAGCAGAAGCACATCGGCAGCGGCCCTTTTCCCCCAGCGCAAGACCGCCCCACGTTTCACTTTGTCCAGCATCCCCCTGACATTCCACGTGACTACTCGTAGGGACTCCACCGGGAGCCTGTGCGTAGTATCAGCCATGGTCAGATGGAGTCCGCCAGGAAGGCCCCTTGTGTCCACACCACCCACCACTCAACAACATCCGCATCCTCATAGAAAGCATGTGCATCTCCCCCTTACCACCCCAACGCCCAAAAACTGCAGGGACCGCAACTGCCAGTCCCCTTTCAACTGCCCATTCCCCCAACCCCCCTCCCCTACACCTCACAGAACCATGAAGCATCTGTCGCGGCATGGGCGATCCCAAGCCCAAAACAGAGGGCCCAGGACCTACCATGCCAATGGATCCCAACCCCCTTAGGCCCATCCTTACAACCCCCCCCCCCCAAAAGCAAACTCCTACAAAGGTAGGAGAGGGACAGCCCCCAATCGGCTGTACCCGAGCCTGTACCCACCACCCCACTCAACTTCCACGAACATAGTTTCGAGAAGATATCAAGGCATCAGGAAGGCGTCCAATTCGCCGGGCCACCGCCCCTACTCCACTCATCCCCGGTAGCCATGCTACCCAGCCAGGAGCACAGAGTACCTGAAAGTAGCAATGTCACTTCCCGGACAGGTCAGAGTCTTCGGTTCTGTGGCCTCCCGGCGCACCAGCGGCAGAGGCGAACGCTTCCGCGATCTAGATCTCCGGTGTCTTCTACTCTTGGTCGGGTGATCTCCGTGTTCCGGTGAGGAACCCCTCGAGGACCCCGGATTCAAACCCGGCTGGGCATGTGGCCGGAGCGCCACCGTTTCATCCGTCCAACGAAACAAATCCTCCGGAGTATCAAAAAACAATGTCTTGGACTGGAAGATCACTCTCAGACGAGCAGGGTACAGCAGGGAGTATTGGAGACCCAGACCACGGAGCTTCGCCTTAGCATTCATGAAGGATTGTCGTCTCTGCTGCAGGATTTTGGTATAGTCGGGGAACACCATGATCTTGTGGTTTTCATAGAGGATGGCATCTTTGGACCTTGCTTCCCGCAGGATAACGTCGCGATCATGGTAGTTCAATAGCCGAGCGATCACCGCCCTGGGCCGTTCACCCTCCGGCGGCCTCTGGGTCAAGGCGCGATGAGCGCGCTCAATGATGAAGCACGAGGACAGGCTCTCCGGAGGCATCCAGCTCAGCAGCCACTGGGTAAGGAACTGTTCCATGTTCCCCTTCTCACAGCGTTCCGGAAAACCAACAAATCGGAGGTTGTTGCGGCGGGCGCGACCTTCGGCATCCTCAGCCCGAAGCGCCAGATTCTTCTGCACCGATTCCACCACCGCCAGCCGTTTCTTCAAGGACCCAACATCGTCCTCCACTACCGAGATTCTGGACTCCGCCTCAGTAATCCGCGCCACCGCATTCCGCAGGTCTTGGCGGATCAGGGTAACATCTGCGCCCACTGCGCCGATTTTAGCGTCCAGCATATCCCTAGATTGGGTGATGGCGGCCATAAGCGCGGTATTATCCGGGGGGGGCGGTTGATGCTGACCCCCACCCGACGGGCCCGGACCCCCAGTTGGCCCTGTGAATTTGTCTATGGTCGGTTGCTTGGTTTGGCTGCCGCCTCCACCTCGGGTCATGATCGTCACCTGCCCACGGGCCACCAACAATCAACACCGGCGTGGCAAAGGGGGTTCCCCCACACCCTTCGTCTAACCCAGTGGGGACTCCGCCTGCCGAGCACGATCCTCCACCAGAAGCGGGCAGCCGGACTCTCCCCTCTCGTCACAGTCCAGGTAAGGCAGGGCAGGCCCTGGGAATCACCCCCACACCACTCGTGGCCCTCAAAGCTATCGATCGGGCTTGTCCACCTTCTGCTCACCCGTGGGCCTACCGTCTCTGCCAGCGGTGTCTGGGGGTCCAGGAGGGGACATCCACGACTAGCCGCCCGCCGCAGGGCCCGCCGACCGACACACTGCCATGTATTGGGCCTCAAGTGTAGAGAGGCAGCAGCCAGGCGTCCTCCAAGCTCGGGAGCGGCAACTGCTCACAGCCAACCTCGGGCGGGAGTCGCGAAAATTGAGGCCCCGGCTCCGCCGGTTCAGCTAGGCCCCCCGCAGCCTGTGGGGCGATCCTCGCCCCCTTGATGTAGTGGTGCCGCAGCCGGGTCCCCGGGGGGGACCGATTCCGCCCCCACCTGTCTCGCTGGGTCCGGGTAGCTCAGGGAAGGCAGCGAGGCAGCCGCGCCACTCGGGTGTCTCCCGGACGGGGAGCGCCAAAATTTAGGTCCCGGCTTCAGCCACGCACCAGGCCGCACTCTGTTCCCAATCTCCCCGCAGCGACCAAGGCGTCAAAGTCTCTGTTGGCCGCACCAGAAGATGTCCGGTGCTCTCCGCAGCAATCGCCTCGCTCTGGGAGTGTGGTAGAGGCTCGGGGACAGGATAATCGGGCGGATACATCTCGGGCAAGCGGGAGCTCTAGGAAGCTGCGACCGCCATTGCCGCGCTCGTAGCCACGCCCCCTCTCTGGACCTTTTGACTAAATTAAAATCAGGCTCCCCCTTAGATCCCTGCCCTGCAAAATTTATCGCACAAGTGACGCACGTGCTTAATCCCCTAATCAACCCCGTGCTTAATCTCTCTTTGAGCACAGGAGTGGTCCCTTTGCAGTGGAAACAAGCCCTGATTTTGCCTCTTTTAAAGAAACCCAATCTTGACCCCAAAGCCCACGCAAATTACAGAATCATCTCCCTCTTGCCCGCCTTAGCGAAAGTGGTTGAGAAGCATGTCCATCATACTCTTGCCAACTTTCTTGAGTTACATAATATCCTACACGTGTCGCAGTCAGGGTTTCGATCTAACATGAGCACCGAGACAGCGCTGCTTGAAGTCACTGAGGCCATAAGGGAAACTCTGGACACCGTCCCCCATGACCGTCTCCTTTCTAGACTCTGGGAGATCGGTCTTAGGGGGTCGGTGTTCAGCTGGTTTAAATCTTTCCTTGCCAATCGCCAACAAACGGTCTGGGCTCCTCCTTTCTATGCCAGGATGCCGCCATTGGAGTTGGGAGTGCCCCAGGGCTCTATATTGAGCCCCTCTCTTTTTAACATCTATATGTCCCCACTGGCGGCTTTGGCGGAGGCTCATGGAGCTCAGATCGTGTCGTACGCTGATGATACCCAGCTTCTTTTCACGTGCGACAAGGGCTCCGACTTTGATGGTGAGAGCATCAGGGATTGCCTTGGGGCTGTCTTTAGCTGGTTTCAGTGGAACAGCCTCAAGTGCAACTCCGATAAGTCGAAAGTACTTTTTTTGGCTGCCCCTCTGATCCCAGGTGGAAGGCCTGGTGGCCTGCCGCTATGTTTCCCCCTGCTAGTGACTCAGCGGTCGCTAAAAATCTCGGGATACAAATTAATAATGGCCTCATGCTCAAACCCCAGGTATCGGCCCTGGTGGGCAAATGTTTTGCCATCTTAAAGATGATTCGGAAATTTCTGCCCCTATTGTCATTTGACCATAGAAGAGTTACAGTACAGGCACTGATTGGCTCCCGCCTAGATTATGCAAATGTACTGTACCTGGGCCTCCCAGAAATTCTCCTCTCTCGCCTGCAAGTTGTCCAGAACTCGGCAGCGCACGCCATATTTGGTCTCACTAGGAGGGCCAGAGCCAATGCTCTTCTAACAACTCTTTACTGGCTCCCGATTAAAAAGCGGATTGTCTTTAAAACATTAACGATGGCCTTTAAGGCATTGCATGGCCTGGGTGCCATGTATCTCCGGAAACGGGTAAAGTTCTATCTGCCTTCCAGATCACTTAGATCTGCCACCCTGGCCTTGGCAGTGGTTCCTGCTACGCGGCTGTGGAAAATGACAAAGTATATGTACATAAGCGGCGTTCATTTGTGTTCACCATACCCCTCGCTGTAAGCAGAACGAATACCGCGAAGAATTGACCGCATCATCCCGCCAGCATAGGCCCATGCACGCACGTACACGACAGCCATTTTAGGCACCAAGGCCTCTCTGCCCGTTTGTTAAATCCCCAGCACGCCCCCCCCCCTCCCCGTTGAACACCCCGCTAGCTCATGCATAGGCCATAAAACCCTCTCCCTCTGCGCGACCCTGCTCTAAAAGTGACACCCCTGCCTGACCGACACCCCCTGCATTCCTCCCAGGAACACCCTTCCCCTCTTCTGATGACCCCCCCCGGCTACACCCGGCCTCTCGACCCGGTCCCAAGTCATAAAACAAAGCCTCATGGATGCACCCCCCCTGGCCCCGCATAGCAAAACGTGATACACCAACCGAAGTGCCCGATCTTATCGCCTGCCCAATCTTAGATCTGACCACCCCCTCTTGCCCTCGTGTCCTGTTGGAATGTCCGGCTGCAAGATTACAATCACATGTTACATTTGGGAGGGGAAACGACATCCGAGCGACAGGCATGGGAATAGGCCTGAAGCTGGGATTCCTAACGTGCCTTTTCGTACTTCAAAGTTTCTTTATTGCAATAAGGAATGTTTGTGCATCATAAACCTGTGTATAAAAGACGGAGCCTCAGAGAAACTTGTTAGAGCACCTCTTGAAGACATTGTGCGTGTGTCCGAAATGACAGGCTCTCCTCATGAGAAATAAAAATCTGTTCTTGCACTCCCGCTCCCAGCGCCTGCCTCTTCATTTGGTAACTGATCAAAATGGGAACTAAGAGGCGTCTTGTGCCAGCAGCCTGGGCATCGGTTGTAAATTGGGCTGTTTTTCCTCAATTGGCGTCCCAACGCGGGGCCCATCAGCGACATAAGGTCCGGTAAGAGAGGTCCAGACGATGGGGTGAACATCTGAACGATTGGAGTATACCTGCCTTGAGAGGGCCCTCGTCCGGCTGCCGATTGAATGAACTTCACCGATTCCGAACGGACCTCTCTCAAGCGACCTACTGTCCTGACTGGGATCCCACAGGAATGCTGCGGTAAAAACATGGAGTAAGAGAACGATCGGGCGCTGGAAAGGGAAGGCGAAGAACTGTCCACACGGTCCGGTCCGGGTAAGGTTAAGTAGGACGTCTTTACGTCTGATTGATAGGATGACTTTATCCATCTGATTGAATGATTGATTGTTTATATTGGAATCGGTATTTAAATACTGGTATTGTTCATTGATTGGTTCATTTAGCTTTGGTTGCTACTTGAAGTATTGGTTCTCTTTGAGACATTCTCTGTTTGCAAACAGCGACGAATAGGAACGTTCCTCTCTCTTTGCAAATAGTGAAGGATAGGTAATGCGGACTTTTGTCCCCCGTTGTAATCCGTCATGCCTATTTTTCTCTCCACTGATTGATTGGTTGCTCTGTTGCTCTTTGAGACATTCGCTGTCTACAAACGGGGAAGAATAGGAATATTCTGTCTCCCTTTGCAGATAGTGAAGGGTAGGTAATGCAGACTTTTGTCCCCATTGTAATCCGTCATGCCTATCTTCCTCCCCACTGATTGTTTGTTATCGATTTTTATCGATTATTGCTCTTTTGAGATATTCCCTGTCTACAAACAGAGAAGAATAGGAATATTCTGTCTCCCTTTGCGGATAGCGAAGGATAGGTAATGCGGACTTTTGTCCCCCGTTGTAATCCGTCATGCCTGTTTTTCTCCCCACTGATTGATTGATTGTCTGGACATTTATTGTTCAAGGAATAGTTCTTTTGAGGTATTCTCTGTTTGCAAATAACATGGAATAGAAATATTCTGTCTAGTCTTTGCAAGTAGTGAAGGGTAGGTAATGCGGACCTTTGTCCCCCGTTGTAATCTGTCATGCCTATCTACTCCCCACTGATTGGTAAACTAGTTCCACCCGGACCATTTATTAGAGGTAGATCATCTGGCTCAACCGGAGGGCGCCCCTAATAAAAAGGACATATGTAAAATACGAAGTAATCACCGTATCCTGTTAACAGAAACTTTAGCGCAAAAACACACTAGAAAAGGAAGGAAAAAGAAATCGAGCAAAATCAGTAGGCCACTGATGAGTTTTTTGACTTCGCGAGAAATAAGAAACGTTAGAAATAGCCCGCAATAAGAAACATGAAAGTGGTGAGAGAAGCCAAGCTTGACATCATGGCAGCCACGAGGTAGCTAGGCTCTGCCGCCCCTCACTGCTCCAAACATGTCTGTCCCACCGCCCGCCACGCCCAATAACGGTAACATAAGATAGATACAAGTCAGCAGATACCTACCCCCATTCCGGAAGCTCCCGAAGTGCAACAGATCCACGGTTACGCCCATCCGGAAGACGAGGCCTCGACACGTGCAGGGCGGGGCCCGGCTGGCCGCCATCGGCTGGAGAAGTCGTGGGGTGGATGGCCCGGAATGTACTGGTCTTCCCATCCTCTTCTTCTAGCGCCTTGCAGGCCACGGGGGGGGGATGTCTTGCTTATGCCTCCGACCCCCCCCTCTCTCATCGCCTGGTCCGGCCATCACGAATGTCAGCGGCCGGAGAGGTCGTGGGGTGGATGGCCCGGAATGTACTGGTCTTCCCATCCTCCTCTTCTGGCACCTTGCAGGCCACGGGGGGGGATGTCTTGCTTATGCCTCCGACCCCCCCCTCTCTCATCGCCTGGTCCAGCCATTACGAATGTCAGCGCCAGGAAATGGCGTGGGGTGCACTGGGAGGGAGAGGCGGCGCGGACGAGCCTCTCCCACCTCCCCAGGTGGAGGCCCCTCAGCTGCACCCCCAACGCTCCACTCACCCGACAAGGATTCGTCCACTCTTGCGGTGCAACGCCACACCCGACAGGCTGGAGTCCGTCTGCTCTTGCGAGCCAGCGACTGCTGATTGCCGCGGAACTCGTAAAATGACGGTCGACTCTGCAAGATTGGGCCTGGCGTGCAAAGATGGCCAGGTCGCTTGCCAGCTAGAAAATGAGTCCCCCGTCCAGAAGCGTTCTCCTCAGCTTTGAAGATTCTATGAGAGCCGCAGGGGCCCCCGACCCCCGCGGGCCTCCCGATGGGGAATGACTGCCATGATTGCCCGCGGAACGACCAAGAAGTAGCCACGAGACGTCGGGGCTCTCATGCTGGCGCCAGCCTCAGTTTGAATGACCAAAATCCTGCAGACTACCAATTTGATCAGTTCCGGTGGAACACCAGTATGACCCGGTAGGAAAGATTGTTGCCTCCCTCCCCCCTTTGACTGATGGTTCATGTCGACGGCCCCTTCTGTTGCCCTTTAACGAAACTTTTGGACTGCCGAAAGAGGCTCTGGTCCAACCACGAGTTGGTGGAGACATTTTGACTATGCTTGGACCTGCCTGACCTCACCCAAAATGGCGCCGGTACAAGTGAAACTTGCAACTCCCTGTTGTGTTCCGGTTGCTCAGCCTTGATCGCATGGCGGGAGGGGATGGGTACTGATTGAACACTTGGACAATGAATTGATGTTAAGTTCTGACGCGTCATTGATTACCGTATTATTGAAAGTTCGAATTTTCGACACTTATGGTACTTGCCCACAATGAATTTTCGATATGATTTTATTGCACTTGTCGCACCTTTATGAAATCAACGACCACCGACTCCGTTACGTTTTCCTCAAATAAATATCCCCTCATGTACAGTTCCAGTCTGCTCCGTGGCTGGCCCACGTGGTTATAGACCCGTATTTGTGCGCCAACATTTTTTGAATAAAGTTTTTTTTTTAAAAGCAAACATAGTTGTAGCGCTTAGATTGGTAAGTTTCGAATAAATGGCCACTGTTTCCGATATAAGTAAAATACAGGTGAAATGAAGCAACTCGATTACTTAAAGGTTAAAAAGCAAAGTACACAGAAATATTGCAAATGTGAATGGTCCAGGTTTGTTGTGTGTGTGTTTTTATATATATTTTTATTTTTGTGCAACGTAAAGCAATCGATAAAGGTCCCGGTATTTAGCCTTTACTTTATGTGCCACATGTATTAGGGAAATTGTTTCAGATGCCCCTAAGCCACTCCGAAGGAATGCCACCTAGCCCCTCTAGTTTCCGTGCCTGATGAACAAAAACGACCCTGTACCACTGTAGACCATCCCTCCTCCTCGAAGGAGAGCACGAGTTCACCCCCCACTTTACACTGACTACCCTTTGTTTTGACCCTTCCCTACACACGATCCGTAATACCACACTTGGGCGATCTATGCAATACACAGTCCATCAATGATTATCTCTCCCGCACTACTGGTCCCTCTGGGCTTAAACGCCGAGATGAAAGGGACTGCATACCGCGGAGATAGGTCGAGTATGTGGTAAGTAAAAGCATTTTCGGGTTTTATGCGCGCTGATGTGTTTTAAAACGCTGCCCCCACCCCTCCTTTTTTCCCTTCTTTTCTGCAGGTCACATCGGAACGTCGACTAGAGTATGGAGAAGACATACGCAACACGCCATGGTTCCGCACGGAAAAAGTGTATATTGTCTATGGGGACTGCCCTGAGAACGTGACGAATTTGTGTGATATGAATGCACGCGTGTATGCCCTGATGTGTATAGCTCGACTGAATACACGTTGCACTCGTTTGGATCGATGAGAGAAATGTTTTATGTATGACTTAAGTGATGATCGAACGGCCGATGGAATGGGGAAAAGGGGTCTGAACATGGTGCCTATACACGACGAACAAACAAAGATATAGCACTCCCTTACTTAGAAACGACTGTCTCTCTCTCTCTCTGAACCCAGCGACTGGGAGGGTGGCCTGAAGCAGAAACTTGACGGGTTATTGCAGTATGACAAAATATGACTCCAACCGGCGCCCCAAATAATGCAACCAAGAATGACGTGCACCCATGACTAAATTGATACGGTAACTAAATAGGGAGAGGTTCAGGAATATTCCGGGGTGAGGTTTACCCAAGTACCCTCCTCCTGGAAGACTAGGAATATTGTCAAATGTTTAAGATTTACCACCACCTTCTTGCACCCTCATAGACATGAAACTCAAAGCTGCCCCATTGTTCTCCCGACTGACACCCTCCGTTGCCTCAGCCTGGATACCCATTCGCTAAAAATGATTCGAAGATCCCACCGTGAGTATTAGCCCGACCAGGTTAGTTCCCGAACAATTGACAAAGGTGTAAGTATTTGCAACCGAGGCCACCAGCAAAGGCAGCCTGATGAATTAAGTAGGATACTAAGGATGCGCAGCATGCAGGAAGAAATCTTTTTGGCCAAGTACTGTTCTATGTTTTGTCTTGGATTTTTGTATATAATACATGTACTATTCCCCCCCCCGCCTGAATTCATGTGTACGTAATGTATGGATCTACGTCGTCCCTCAGCCTGTGTTTCTATATAACTTGACCCCTGCTGTTCTGTGTTGTGTGCGCACTAAATGGCCTATTATTGTACACGTTTCTCTCTCTCTCTCTTTCTCTCTCTCTCCATGTCGTACGTGTACCGAATAGTTCGTTTAAAATGCGGACGACTCTCTCTCTCTGAGGGTCCCCCTGTTCCCTCTTCATTTGTGTGGTAACGTTGTGCCCCGCCGGCACAAGCCTAATTGGTTTTTTTTTAACACAAAGGTGTTCGGCAAAATTGACAGAAACTAAAACAATTGTAATTTGCCATATTACTACCTCTCCTTTCTGTAAAATGATGGAACTTGAATTGGCTAAGAAGGAAAGGACAGGTAAGACGACTGATGTCCCCTAATCTGGCCTTTTTTATAGGGGGACTATATGTCAGTGGCCTTCTGTTCTCAGTTCGTTAGAAACACAATCCCCAATGCCCAGATTGCCCCACCTCTCTGCACCCAAGTACGGATGTCCAAAGCGTCCTCGTTTCTCCCGATTGACCCCAGCTCCATATCCCGAAGTATAACTGATGACCCTGATTAACCGTTGCTCCCCGAGAAAAGAATGTTTAGCCTCTGTCCCTCTCTCATGATGATCGAAGATTGCCAGGGCTTCGGTTAGAACGACGAGTCTCGACCGTAGGATCCGATTTCGAGTTTGATGGCATACGCAGTTGATAGGAGTCTGACTTCTCTCCATATACGTCATGAATGAACACCAAATAGACTTAGTACAAACTCAGTAGAAATGCCCGCATACATACTCCATAGTGATAACTTCTGACCGTGACCGATGAACGTATCCCCAACTACTTAAGATTGGGGGCAGAATTGAAATGTATAAATGTCTTCTCCTGCCAGTTCTCTAAAGCTTGTTTTGTACCCATTCAAAGATACACAATCACCGGAGGAGAGGGGCCGGACGTGATGCACAGCCAAGCCGCAGATCATGAAGCACATGTGACATCGACCAAAGGTGGAGCCGCAGAGCAACGAGACGCGGGACGAGGCACCTTTCTCAAACACGGAAAATGAAAGGATGGAGGGCTGCCTTGAAGCCCTCCGCTTGCTGAACCACGCGTGCCAGAAGTCCCCGCCCCTTTGAGCCCGATTGATGGGCCTGCCTGCTTGTTAGCCTTTGCTCCCTTGGTTTGTCTCAAAGATCTGATCCCACTCCGCCCTCTCTTCCCTCGATTATCCGACAACCTCCCCCTTTTTTTTCACATGGATTTTGACTCAGAGAAGAAGAACAGCATTTAGGTAGGATAAAGTTTGCCACGGAAGGAGAAAGAAATGCAGGTGCCCGGCATGAGGCACCCTTAAAAAGATTAATTAGGAAACAGGACTGTGGTCTAACAGCGGAGGACAGACGTGTAAGGATGGATCCGAGCTGGACCTATAGCTCCACCGCCGGTGCTCAACAGCGCCAACGGAAGAAAACGAACTACTAGAGCCTACCAGTGATGGCTCGCTACTAAAAAGACACTGTGGCGAAGACCCCCCCCCTCCCCTTTCTGGACTTTCTACCCCCCCCCCGGACTAATTGCTTGTATTGAACTGAATTCCTCCCTCAACCACTTTGTATTGCTTTCAAAATGTTTCATCGGTCACTTTTAACTGTACATTGATACCGCCGGAGAGAGAGTCAGAACATTGTTCCATAATGTGTCAGAACATTTCCTTGATTGATTCCGACTGAATTGTATACCGATCTCTAGACTCGTTTATATAACACGACAAATGTAAATTCATATGTATTGCACCTCGTCTATCGCATCGACTGCACATGGTTATATGCAATCCGCCAGTATTGACAAACGCTATTTCATTGACCACACATGGCTATATGTACACCCCGTCCGTTATGATAAACACGGAAATGAAGTAACTTATGTTAAAAAGCGGCGACTGTGGAAAATGACAATGTATATGTACATAAGCGGCGTTCATTTGTGTTCACCATACCCCTCGCTGTAAGCAGAACGAATACCGCGAAGCATTGACCGCATCATCCCGCCAGCATAGGCCCATGCACGCACGTACACGACAGCCATTTTAGGCACCAAGGCCTCTCTGCCCGTTTGTTAAATCCCCAGCACGCCCCCCCTCCCCGTTGAACACCCCGCTCTCTCATGCATAGGCCATAAAACCCTCTCCCTCTGTGCGACCCCGCTCTAAAAGTGACACCCCTGCCTGACCGACACCCCCTGCATTCCTCCCAGGAACACCCTTCCCCTCTTCTGATGACCCCCCCGGCTACACCCGGCCTCTCGACCCGGTCCCAAGTCATAAAACAAAGCCTCATGGATGCACCCCCCCTGGCCCCGCATAGCAAAATGTGATACACCAACTGAAGTGCCCGATCTTATCGCCTGCCCAACCTCAGATCTGACCACCCCCTCTTGCCCTCGTGTCCTGTTGGAATGTCCGGCTGCAAGATTACAATCACATGTTACATTTTAGAGGGGAAACGACATCCGAGCGACAGGCATGGGAATAGGCCTGAAGCTGGGATTCCTAACGTGCCTTTTCGTACTTCAAAGTTTCTTTATTGCAATAAGGAATGTTTGTGCATCATAAACCTGTGTATAAAAGACGGAGCCTCAGAGAAACTTGTTAGAGCACCTCTTGAAGACATTGTGCGTGTGTCCGAAATGACAGGCTCTCCTCATGAGAAATAAAAATCTGTTCTTGCACTCCCGCTCCCAGCGCCCGCCTCTTCATTTGGTAACTGATCAAAATGGGAACTAAGAGGCGTCTTGTGCCAGCAGCCTGGGCATCGGTTGTAAATTGGGCTGTTTTTCCTCACGGCGAGCTAGGTGCGGTGGACGCTCGTTCAAACTCCTCGCACCTCAGCTTTGGAACGCCCTTCCTTTGTCCCTAAGAACCACTGGCAATTTGCTTACCTTCAGGAAGAGTCCTAATACCCTGCTTTTCACTCAGTAAAGTATTTCCGCTCTCCCGCCCATCTGTACAGTTAAGGATCTTAAGCGCCGGGACACTCCTCGGAGTAGCTGAGCGCTATAGAAATCCCCCACATAACATAACATATAACATCCTTAAGGCAATCTGGTGCAACTCCATTTTTCAAGGAGCTGTTTATGATCGTGCACCAGCGCGGTGCTAGGAAGAGTTTCAGTTTTTTGGTCATTTGGGGGGTATAGGGTCTAGGGCGTGAGAAGAGAGTTTGGAGGTGGAGATACGTTTGGCTATCTCAGCTTCTTGTATGGGGTGGAATGTTAGCCAGGATTTGTTAGGTGATGTGGGGGCATTATCAAGCGGCAGCGCCATGTTGCTCTTTGTGGGTGCCCAGTGAAACTTTGATCTGGGTGATCTTGTCATTAATGAAGTTGGCGAAGTTGTTGCAGAGTTCTTTGGACGCCAGTATTGAGGAAGTTTCAGGCTTGGCGGTGTGTTGCCTGATAATGTTATAGAGCTCCTTAGGTCTATTTTTTGCACTGTCCAGCGCAGAGCGAAAAAACTTAGATTTTTTTATCTTGATATGATTGTTGTATTTCCTGCGGACTGTTCTGAGTTGTTCGCGGAGGGTAATCGAAGGATTATTCCTTCAGCGTCTTTCTGTGGCTGTTAGTAGTCTCCTTTCGAAGTTGGTGTCGTGTGTTGAACCACGATCTGGATGGTGCGGCTAGGCTTTTTTTTTTTCAAGGGGGCTAGTTGGTCAAGCATGATCATCATATTTGCATTATAGAGCGAGGTGAGTTTGGTTGTGGTGAGATGGTCGTTGGCGCTAGGTAGGAGCGCGCTAATCCTTTCTTCAAGGGTGGCGAGGGGGATCTGGTAGAGGTTTCTGGCCCATTTGGGGGGGGTCTTCTACGGGTGGCTGGGAGAGCAATTTTTGGTTGAAATGGAATAGAATCATGTGATGGTCCGACCAGCCCTTGGGGAGTATGTGGTCAATGGTAATTGTGTCATGCTGAGCGATAATGGCATCCAAGGTTGCTCCTTTATTGTGCGTTTCTTCTGAGCAGTGCTGAGATAAGTTATTGTCCCGGAGAAGGTTGGACAGCGTTGGAATTACTGGATTATTCGCTTTATTCCATCGAAGGTTTAGGTCACCAAGAATTATGTTGTTAGCGTCCCCGAGTGCGCAGTTCGCAATCAGGTCGGACAGGTGCTCCCCGGATGCTGCGGTGTTGCCTGGAGGGCAATGTCCCATTAAATCTGATGCATTCCTGCACTTCCCCTGTCAAGCAGTGCAGTACAGCAAGTCACAATGCTCATAAATAAGCCCTCAAGTTTTTGTGTGTCTATCTCACTGTATATGCCAAAGCCATTTGAATAGTGATGTGCTCAGAAGGCTGTGGGCAGTGAGGGGACTATTTATCAATGTGATGCGTTGACCATGCACCATGCCACTGAGGATTGTTATTGGCAAAAACAATCCTGCTTCAATGAAACACACACATGCATGCACACACACACGCATTAACAGAAACAACTCAGTTATGATTAAGTTTGTGGAAGAGATTTTTGTTTTATTTAAAAATATAAATTAGGAATGTCCCTACAATCCTGCATTTGTGCGATACTATGGATTATAATGCAAAACACTGAAAAGCACTTAAATTTGCCAGTCTAGTTATTGTGAGCAAGACAACCATAGATTCAATCATATGCTCTTGTTATGTCCTTCCACAAGATGGCACAGATGACATGACCAAAGACATCATTAAAAACATATCAGGGTTTATGTGTTTTTTTTCTATGGGTGTGGTTTTAGCAGAAGGCTTACTTCGGCACAAGGCCTCGTTACAAGTCAGGCGTAATGAAATTAATGCACCGCTTGTCATGAGAGTCGCACTGTGTTTATCTACACCTTGACTGCGGAGAGGCAGGCAATGGGGTGGGGCAGTCAAGATGAGCCTGATAAAAGAAACCTCCCTGGTCCTTTGGCAAGGAGAGGCTCCGTACAGCTTTCGAAATGTTTACCCATAAGTTTCTGAGCAGCCAGCTGTGGGTAACACATTCGCTGGGGAGACATCAATGACTGTCTCTCTCTGGCATTAAATCATTTGCTTTGTGGCATGTAAAAACGGTGCTCCGATAGCAAAAAGTATTTCTGCAAATGCCGTTTCCTGTGACAGAGCCCCCTCGTCGTCATATCTTACAGACATTTTCCAGCAACCCTGGCCCACTGGAAACACTCCTTAACCCCCGCTACCCCGGTTGCTGCAACACTCCTCAGCATTATGGGGCAGATTTAAAAGCCCCCTGTGCCACTTTTGAGTCACGTTTAATCCTCCCTTGGTGCTGTCACTACGCCCCCCCCTCTGACCCCCTTAATGGAAATCTGCTCTCCTGTTTTTTTTGGGTCTTGACCTGAGAAATTCTACTATTTGTATATACATGTATATAGAGATAACTCTAACCACTAGTATATGTAGTAGACCTGTACTCTCTACCATTCCTATGTGACTCTTAGAGTTTATCCATTTGTATCTCTTCCTTGAGTGACGTTACAACTTGTACAGTTGCAATTTTTTTTCTGTTTGTATCTCTTCCTTGCGTGACTCTACAACTTGTACATTTGCAATTTTTTCTGGTTGTATCTCTTCCTTGTGTGACTTTACCACTTATACATTTGCAATTTGTTTCTGTTTGTATCTTTTATGTAACTCATGTAATCCTAAATTCTTATGTATCGCAACTTGTTCTTATGTAAAGCGCTCTGACACCTTCGGGTAATGTTCGCGCTATATAAAATTGCAGTAAATAAATAAATAAATAAATAAATAAATACTTCTATGCGTTTGTACAGCTCACTCCTGTGAAGTTCCAGCACATTCCCTCCGTACAGACTCTTTTGATGCTCTCTGTCCTAGTGTTGCTGCAGTGATTTACTTTACAATCTCTTGCAGCACTCGTTTTGTGGTGCACTCCCTGCAGCCAGGGTCCTACAGTACATTCATGTTAGTACTGCGCTTCTACTAACAGACTAGCACAGTACTTCATCACTTCTAGGCGCCTTTAGGGACGTCGGGCCGTATTTATGAAGGCCTTGTGCCGCCGGTGCGTCACTTTTAAAATGGGAAAAAGTGACGCACCGGCGGCGCAAGGCCTTCATAAATAGGGCCCGTCCTTCCTTCCGGGCGTGCAGCCGCAGTAGACTGCGGTGTTATCTTTAAAAGTCCTGCAGCACTCCGTCCCTGTAAGTTGAAGCTTATTGGTAATTGTCATTATTTGATTTTCCCTTCCTCATGCCAGTGTTTACTACATGAGTAGGAACTCTAGACCAGTCACTCTTTCACAATGTTCCTATTTCCATTTCCACCCCCATGTTGGACATACAGGGTGCCTCTTCCTTCCCAAAACCCTGTTCTTAAAAAGCCTAAAAATAGCTGAAGAAGCATCAGGCTGGAAGGACGTGAATGTGAGCATGGGGATGAGGAAGTGACAATCGGGATAATGAAAATTACTGGTAAGTAATATAAGCATTAATCCACATCCCATTCCATTCTTTACCACTTACAGATATGCATTAATAATATAGCTTCATCATGATGCCAGTTTACCTTAAAGAAGACACACCGCTAAATAGGTGTACTGTGTCATACAATTCCTTTTTACAGCAAAGCACCAAATGAAGGAACTTTCAAAGTTCATTACTTCAAAGGCACTGAACCTTTTGACGAAATAATTATGCTGAAAGCCAAGTCATTCCTCAATGCAACATCAAGCCTATAATGTGTAATAGATGTTGATGGATAAACTGAAGTAGCAGCTCAGTGTATGTCAGGGATGGAAACATCCCTCTACTCATCCCATGACCTTTCCATTTTCTGTGTGTGTAGTAGCCTGAATTTGAGAGGTTGAGAGGGTCTACCAGTCTGGTAAGTATATATGATGAGGAAACAGCTGTCTTCACCTAATGTTCAAATGTTGCTGTGGAGAATTTGCACCCATGATTAGCAATGCCAAAAGTAATAAATAAACTGTCACTTTGGTTGTTCGCTGTTGATCTGTGTAGGTACATTTTAACAGCCCGAACCAAGCCCTATAAATCCAGCTTTAAATTTGCCTCATTATAAGGGTTGGGAAAAAGCAGATGAAAATGACCTCCTCATCCATGTTGAAGGTGGGATTAAATGTTGAAACAAAACCTAGCCCTAACTGTAACCCTATCCTGACATTCATAGACCCTCTGTTTTGAAGGGCAACCTAAAATAGAGTCTTAAGCATGTTTCTGAGATTACAGCTACTAAAAATAAAAAGTTAAGTATCATAAATCCCCCTGAACTCCATGCAGAGGCTCTAATATGGATTTTCTAATGCTGATTACCCCAAAGGAAGATCCTATAAGGGAGCCAACTCAGGAAGCCTGGCTCCTAATCATGAAAAATTGTTAATTGACAAATTATCCCAGGGTGTACCCAATGCTCAGCTGCCCGTTGTAGCCTCAATGTAGAAACAACTAAATCTTCATCAAACCTATGCTGTAAAAGCTGTAAAATGGACTCTAAAGTGCACTGAAGTGGGGTAACATGTTTCTGTTGCACCAATATGCAGAAACAAGCCCAAAGATGATCATGTTTTCCCAGAGGATTGCATCCATGAAGACTGAATAGAAAGAGATACAGGTACATTTAAAATTCCATACGGACAGCCTCAGATGTTGGTAAGAGGCAGAGGCCTGAAGAGGAGGTCATCTAGGGCAAGGGGCTAATCATAATACATTATTGGTCCACTGACGTTTGTTGAAGTTAGGTTATAGTTATAGGGAAAGGGGTTTTCTCTGAGAATAGATTCACCAGTTATTTCTGCGACAACATGCACATCATATTATTTGCCTGGCATACTTATTTAGCCAAAGACAACTGTATCGGGTTATAATGCACTCATTCTTTTACATCCAAGCAACAAAGCATTTGAATCTTTTTACACAGCTGTTCTGTGGTATCAACGAATCCGTATATTTAGTCGTTATATTTATGCAAAGTCAATCGGCATCTCATCCCTGTTGTCCAATATTTAGGTGTCAAAGTTTCCATGTACTAGCTTCACTCTGTGGTGCACCCTATTAGTAGCACGATTTTGAATTCTGAAGGACCGTAAATGTCCAATCAATTGCAAAACCAATATTCTACAGGTATAAATTCTTGTATCTTTCTTTAATTGTTAGCTTTGCTTATATGGGTAAGTGTCGATGCACTTCGGCCTATGTGTTAAGGCCTCAGGACAAATAATTAGGCTTTGTGTCACTGAATTCAAAGCTTGCTCCCTAGCCAAAGTTGGAAAAGCAGCCTCCTGTGAAGTAGTCAAGGTAATAATTATTGGCTAATCGGGCACTTATACGCACCCTGCCCAATACCTGATGTGTCTATTGGACTGTTTTAAATGGGCTGTGCAGCTCCAGAGAATGAATGGCTGCTCTCACAATGATTAGGGCAGAGTCAAACAAGATCCTCACTGGGACTTCATCAAGTTTGGGAGTGCTGGGATACATCCGAATGAAGGTCGCTAGAGAGTTTGTTGAAGTAGGGGAAACCAAGGTCTCCTTCCCGAGTATGGAAGAAACACATTCACCTCTACTTTACTCCTCTTGATGTTTCTTATTAGTCCAGGACTAACATGAATTAAACAGTTGACCTTATTGCCATTAATTCATCAATGATTCTGTCTCCAGGGGCAGTGGATGTTAGAAATGGGGTTTCGGGTTGGCTAGAGTATGCATCTAAGCCAGACCGAACCCACCACTCTAGTCAGGGAAAGTAATTTACACACCAAATATAACCTGTGCTCACCCTCTGCTAGATTGGGGAAAATCTTCTACAGTGCAAATAATAAAGGTTATTAGGGTAATCACATAAATCACAATGAGAACATAGGACATAGCGCACTCGTAAGCATGAATTGTAGGGCACAGAAGCACCTAGGCTCCTACTACTCGTGATAAGGTAAAAGGTGAACTCCATGTCGAATATGGGACAAATGCACCCCCTTTCTACTGGGGGTTTTACAATAATTCTGTGCAACCAGGATCCCCCTGAGGACTACCCCCACAGCGGGGTGTAGAAAGAACAATGCTCCCTGAGTCCTCCAGGGGTCATCCCTGACGGTAAGAGAAAATCCAACCATCTACAAGAGTAGCGTGGCTACAATATGGCAACACTGCATGGGTTCAGCAGTCACAGCAGACCCCGTGAGTCTCTGCTCCAGGGTAAATGCCTTGCCTGAATAAACAAAAGAAAAAAGAATAAAAGATATTTTTTCAGATCATATAGATTAGGTCATGTGATCTTTGAATGAAAGACTGAGGGAATGATCATCAGTATTGGCATATGTTGTGTTTTGCATCATTTCCTGAGTCAGAGCGGTCCTCGTGTTCTGGGGACCCACTTTTATAGCAAAGCAGTGGAGCGCCGGCCCGGGCTACAGAGGCGTCGTCCTCCTCCCCTCTGAAGTCATGCAGGAGCCGCATTGTGGTCTATCTGGGTAGCGCTGCAAAGGCCTTTCGCCAGGGGAGGGCGGGTGTGAAGTTGTCTTGGCAAGCTCTCGGAGTAGGTCAGCTGGGTGCTGTTGCTACTTGGTGCCCTGCTGCATTTGGCCAGTGAAGCGTGGGCCCCCTTTAACCGCATGCGTGCGGCGGCTTTTTTCTCGCTGGGCGGCGTTTTTTAAAAACGCGCGTAACATGACGAGCTCAGCTCGTCATCAGCGTGCGAGCGGCACAACTCATGACGAGCTGAGCTCGTCATGAGCGGGGAAGGGGTTAATAACAAGGAAAATGGAGTGCTTGAGCCTGGCAGGCAATTGGGCAGTGCACCTCCCCTCAGTGCCGCAGTCCTAGTTACAGCACAGGTCGCTCTGTAGAAAACACACGCTGCTCCCTGCAGCATAAGAGGTGCTAAACACATGCTTCTCATAATGAGGCAAAGCACTCAGCATGCACCCTGACCATCGCCATGTGAGGTCAGGGGACGAAGCACTCACCACGCACTGATGTCAAATAGAAGGTGAAGAGTAGTGACCCACAGTTCCTAAATGAGCCCGCGGTTGCTGGACTTACAAAAGGTAGTGCCCCACGTTACCAGACCCTAAGATTACCAGAACAAATGAGGAAAGCCAATAATCCCCTGGAGAGCACATGGGGCACACAGGGAGCAGCAGGCAGGGAGATCTGCACATAAAGTTATTTGGCAGTGTGGCAGTCCCTCCAGGAGCCCATCAGATTAGCACAAAAAAGCAAATAGCCCCATTAGCGATTCCTCCTGGCAGCACAGCAGTCCTGTGGCAATGTGCAGTTTGTCAAGCCAGGAACGTCTGTTTACAAGTCCCACACAGTGTCTAAATACATGTGGTCGGAACCCCAGTACTTATACTCAAAAATGTCTTTGGTGAAGGGGTGACTTCAAAGGAACCCTTAAAAGAGCTCAACAATCTCCTGCAGCCTAGTACTGGCTCGAGACGATCAGTATGGAGTAAATCAGCCCTTTGTGTGAGGGCAGGACCCAACCTATTCTGATGTAAGTGCGTCCCGCATCTCCCTTTTCCATCCCAGGAAGACTATCAGTATGCAGATGACTGCAGTTGTATCCCCTGCCACACAAAGCCTTTCCTGTGTGGTAGCTGTCTTGAAAGTATGCACAAAGTGTAGCTGTCACACAGGTCAGACGTGTATTGGAGTCAGGCTGCAAATCAAAAGGGGGAGATTTACTAAGAGCCGTGTCTACCTCAGAAAAGTGATGAAAATCTGTGCAAAATCTTTTTTTTCTGATTTACTTTCCATTACTAAACTTTCTTAGCGCTGGAAATAATGTGAAAGTAAGGCAAAGCAACGCATAGTGCTGCTTTGCATTACGTAGCGCCAAAGTGGTGTACTGTGGGTGGAGCATGGGCATCCCAATGCTACCACCCAAGGTTTCTGACGCTAAACCCAATATACTAAATAAAGTAGACAACTTTTGAATAAAGGCACAAGGAATGAGAAATGCTTGAATTTCTCCTTACTTTTCTGACTTTGTACATGTGCCGCCCTGTGCAGCACACACACAAAAAAGGAAAATGGTTTAAGTCAGTTTATGCATAGTATTTTGTACCGTGAGGCAACCCTTCTAGTACAAAACCGTTGCTAGACTCATGGACACCTTTGAGCCATAATGCAAAGGTGTTTCAGTGGTGCACAGCAGCTGATTTCAGCACCTGCACTACGCGGGGAAAGTGCCATATTTAAACAAATTTGGCGCTCTCCTCTTCTCTTCTTTCCACGCAGTGCAGCTTTTGTGGCTGCTGCACTGCGCTGCGTGAAAAAGTGGTACATCTGCCCCAAAGAGTCATAAACGCAGAGAAATTACCTCCTTTTAAAAGTGGCAGTTCTAAAATAGTAATGTAAAATCCAACTGCACCAGTAAGCAGGATTTATCACCACTATTCTACACATACCAAACATGTAAACGCTACTCCTTTCTGATCAGGAATTACCACTTAAAAATATATAAGGGGATTCCAATTGCTAGCCTATGATAGGAGTAGGCCAAACAGCAGAGAAAAACGAAATAGGCTGTTTGTCACTACAGGACATGCCACACATAAAGGCACATGTCCTACCTTTTACTTACACAGAACCCTGCCATAGGGTTACCTAAGGCCTACCTTAGGATTTATCTATATGTAAGAAAAGTGGAGAGTAAGGCCTGACAATAATTTCAAATGCCAATTTAATGTGGCAGTAAACTGCACATGCAGGTCATGCAGTGGCCAGCCTTAGATAGGTTTGAAAGGCTATCTCTGTGATTGGCAGAAACAGTGCTACAGACCCACTAGTAGCACTTCATTTAACAGGGACTGGATACATGGTATACGACTGTACAAGGAACTTACAAGTAAATCAAATATGCCAAACAGGTGTAAACCAATCACACTAATTTAGAGGCGAGAGCACATGCATTTTAGCATTGGTGAGCAGTGATAAAGTGCCCAGAGTCCTAAAGCCAACAAAAAGAAGGTCAGAAAAATATGCGGAGGAAGGCAAAAATTTTGGGGATAACCCTGCAAAAAGGGACAGGTCCAACACTGGCTCTGGAAACCTTGAGCTGAACCGAGGAATTAGGTTGCTGACTGGCAAACAGGTCCTTCAATGACCCAAACCAGTGTCAAATCTCCTGAAATGCCATAATGACAAGTGAAAACTTCTATGAAGATGGCAACACTCAATGGAGTATGTTCTGGAATTGATTACACCTCAATTCTACACTGACTAAAAGGACTGAAAGAGTTTCTCTGGCTATGATATTATTTGGGTCACTAGCTGGTTCGATACGCTTGAGCCTGACTTAAACTGAGGCTTAAAGTAAGACTTTGTCTGCCATGTTGTCCATTCAAACAACTCAGACTACACCCTGAAAACATGAGGCAATCACCTGAAGAGCTCTGCATATGAGCAGTTATTTCTTTCCAATTGATGAATTGCATATTCCTTGACTTCCCCATCGACTCTGAGCTAACTCAGAGCCCAAAGTTGATTCCCACCCTACACTACTGTCCTCTCTTATACGACTTATTGGATACTGAAGACACAAGGACGCCCCTGATTCTAGACTGAAAGGCCACAACCACCATTGAAGCTGATTCTAAGTACACCTTGTTACTGGAATACTGTATTGAACTAATTTTTAAGTTAGGGACCAATATTTCAGTATGTGAAGAACTGAGGGCCCAAAGTGGCGACAAGCCCAAGATGCTACAAAACTGGATGCAGCCTATAAGAGAACACAAAGACAAAGATAAATATTAGCTTTATTATGATTTCCATTTCCTGGCTGATGCTTGATTCTTCAGTCACAACAGGGTTAATCTGTGACACAGCATGGTCCATCTGGATGAAGACAGATCTTTTTTTACATCATATTCTGAACCAGACCCTGATATTATGCATACTCTGTGATGGATGAATATAGGACTTCAGCCATTATACCAAAAAGTCATGATCCTGAAGGACTTGAATTGTGTATAAGGGTTTTTTCCAAAGACTGTTCCGAAATGGAGACTCGATGAGCAGATCATCCAAGTAAGGATGTGTTTAAATACAGTTAAATTTCAGAATATTGATAGCTATGATATTGTGTGACATAAATATTGTGATCTAAGTACCATTAACAAAATTATAGCTCCACTGGGTGTCGATTTGCTGTTGTTAACACCAATGGGATGATAGGCATGTAAACAATATTTAGAATAATTTTTGTCAGAGTTTTGCGGATGAAGTAAAGGCAGTAAGGGCGGTTGAGGACTTTACATCCTCCATCCTGCCCACCAAATTTAGAGTTTGCCATTGGCCCTGGAGTGAAGTGAACTCTATGAATTTGCATAACCAGCTTTCAAGGCAGCTCATACAAAGCCAATTAACAGTTTGACTTAAAAAAAAACTCCCAAAGCAGGAGGCTGATTTTGGAAAAGTACAAAGTATTGACCCTAACGCCATCTGAGATTTCTCCCATGGTGTGGGGGTCATTTTGAATTTGTATTTTTCTCACATCCAGGATATTCCTGGTGGTGAGGGACAGTAAAAAAAAAAAAGTTGGATTGCACACTCTAAATAGGGCAGATGGTCAGATGGCTGACCTCTGTCAGTCTATACTTTCCCAGTACGTCAAAGGAAGGTTTACGGCGACAGAATACATTTTACACTGTGAGCATAAACCGGGTAGTCCGACCAAATCAAAATTGGGCAGGCTGATCGAAAGATTGGGGGTCAGGGTGCCCTGTCACCATTGCAACGGTGTCTACAAAACTATAAAATGGGCTCTCTCTTAGACCACAGTATTTTGGTACCTTACCATTAAATAGTGTCGTCATGAAGCATCCCCATCAGAGGAGGAAAATCTGCTTTCAAGCAAAATGAGAGAATTTAAAACTGCCAATGATTCCCGCCCACGCAAAATCTAAGACACTTTTGATGACTTGAAGGTAGGCATCTTGTGAATACATAGTCTCCAAAAAATCCCACATGTGAGGAAAATTACTTTTTAAGTGAATTGTTGACACAGATTTTTTGAGTCTCATCAGATCCATCACTGTTCTGTGTTCCTCAGATGATAACTTGACCAAGAACACATCCCTGATCCTACCCTTATCGTCTCACAGGAATGATGGCCTTTTTTTATATCTACAGAGTTAACACTATCCTAACCCTTCTCTTCAACAGATCCTGAGGCCAAGGTGTCAGATCACAGCCTAAATCGGGAAGAAAGTATAGAAAACTGTAGAGTAAATTCAGTTAATTTCCTCTTCCAATCGAGTTCCTTCCACAGGTCCTGACTACCATATAATACTGGCTTAGTCATGAACTCTAATTAAACAGGCTTGGGGCAACAAGAATTCATAGAGTGTAACCATGTAGAAACTTATCATGTTACAAATTTGTCACTTAACTCCAAGATCAATGCAAATCATCATCAGAGCAAATCAATGGAAGTGGGAAGAAGGGAGACAGGTTGTAGAAAAAACACATGGTTATGTGGTATTAGTGAAAGTAGGATTAGTTACAGTTGAGATGCGGGGGGGTGTTATTGAGGGAAGTGTTGGTGAAGGAGGAGACGAGTGAACACCAGTGAAGGATTAAACAGGAAGATAGCAGATAAATAGGTGAGCTATTAGTTTTCTCTTGCATTGCATCATATCTTCTTGTTACATGACATCCTTCAGAAGAGAGGCCCTCAGAGAGGAGGTTGCATCTAAGGATCATTGTGGCAAAGCAAGATATGAATTGAATTTTGTTGCTTCCTGTCTCAATTTGTTTTAGTTTTGAAGATATTTTTCTCTCTCTGAGATTTTCAAAGATGATGCAACGTAGGAGAGATGTTGATAATGATGCAGGCTCGGATGAGTTTGATTTTAGCTTCAAGAAGAAGCCAAAGGATATTTGTCCGGACATGGCTGATGTGAACAAATATTTTCTTTCCAGATAGAAGTTTTCCAGCCAAATGTAACATTACTTTGGGGAGTGGCAGGCCGATTTATAGAATACCAATAAGGGTGCCATTTCCATAGCCAATGCAGGGTAACACTGATTCTTGTACCACGGATTGAAAGTCTTTGGTAGTTAGGAACATTTTCAACATTTTATTGCTTGGTCTGGCTTTTTTATGGAATACGCAGTATTTGAGATCATTGCCATATGGGCGAATTTTGCGGATCTGCGGTCTGCGAATTTGCGTGAAATCGCAAAAAAATCCGCGAGTTGGCGGAAAAATCCGCGAACTTGCAGATTTGCAGAAATATATTGCTGGAGTACTTTCTACTGGCTAATCAGTAAGTACTACCTGCTTGGGTAAATGTATAGTGCTTCTCCTACACTACAGCTGCGTAAAGTGCCAGAAGAGTTGTCTCCAGTGACCATGTGAGTGTTACTATGCCATCGCGCCGAAGGGCACAGGGGTCCCTTGAGTGAGCTGTCCATC
Source organism: Lissotriton helveticus (assembly GCF_964261635.1). Lineage (NCBI taxonomy): Eukaryota > Metazoa > Chordata > Amphibia > Caudata > Salamandridae > Lissotriton > Lissotriton helveticus. The sequence goes on along the minus strand of NC_136059.1, from coordinate 1,090,052,984 downwards.
ATAGTGGGTAAATGGCGGGAAGACGGTGCACACCGCTAGTGTGTGGGCTGGGCCAAACGGGCGGGGCTTCTATGCGAGTACACATGCCTCTTGTATGTATACGGTCAGAGACCGATCAAAGCAGCAGGCGAGGAGAATGAAGCTCCTGGTCACAGAAACTGCACGGGGATTGCACTTGTGAAAGTGAAGGATGCAAAGGCCTCCATCCAGCATCACAGCTAATTTTCGACGGTATATATGGGGTGAAAGCACACCTGCCCAGCCTCGACAAAGCTCACAATTGTTTTTGGGCTGATGAATGCGTTACTGAATTTGAGCTTCAACTCGGGCACCTGACTTATTTATATCTGTAAGTGCTTCCTGTTGAGGTTTAATTTTTGTGACAGGAGCATCGTGCCAGAATGAAACCTGCCCTTCATATTTATCCAAGAATACGCCATTGTTTTGAGCGATAACTCTACTCAACTGGAGTACTTTCTACTGGCTAATCAGCAAGCGCTACCTCGTTGGGTAAATGTATAGTGCTTTTCCTACACTACAGCTGTGTAAAGTGCCAGAAGAGTTGTCTCCAGTGACCATGTGTGTGTTACAATGCCCTTGCACCGAAGGACGCAGACGTCCCTTGAGTGAGCTGTCCATCATTGTGGGTTAATGGCGGGAAGATAGTGTACACCGCTAGTGTGTGGGCGGGGCCAAACGGGTGGGGCTTCTATGCGAGTTCACAAGCCTCTTGTGTGTATAAAAGGTCAGAGACCGATCAGAGCAGCAGATGAGGAGAAAGAAGCTCCTGGTCACAGGAACTGCATGGGGATTGCGCTCGTGAAAGTGCAGGATGCAAAGGCCTCCATCCAGCATCACAGCTAGTTTTTGACGGTAGATATGGCGAGAATGCACACCTGCCCAGCCTCGACAAAGCTCACGACGATTGTTTTTGGGCTGATGAATGCGTTACTCAATTTGAGCTTCAACTCGGGCACCTGGTTTATTTATATCTGTAAGTGCTTCCTGTTGAGGTTTAATTTTTGTGACAGGAGCATCGTGCCAGAATGAACCCTGCCCTTCATATTAATTCAAGAAGACGCCACTGGTTTGTGCGATACCTCTACTCAACTGCCCAAAAATCCGCCCGCGAGCGGATTTGTGAATTTCTCAGCAATTTTGCGAGATTCGCGGATCGGGAAATTGCCAAAAATCCGCAAAATCCGCTAGCGGAATGGATTTTGCACCCATACTCTTGACAGATCCAAAATCCGAGGGATTTTACTTTGAATAACAGACATAGAATCCAAAATATCCATTTTTGATTCTGAGAGTAAGGTTTGTTGACATTCACGTTATGTTGTTCGAAAATAGAATTAATTCACTCTTTTCTGGGTTAATCTTCAGAAAGTTTCACAACATCCAATTGAAGCGATTAAACAGAAAACATTTTATTGTGTGTATATCTTTAATCCGGGAGGTTTACAATTACATTTGAGTATCACTACCATATTGTTGAATATTTGTATCACACTCCTAAATCAGGGATCTCGAGGACTCCATATACAAGTTAAACTGAGTGGGTTCCGTGGCAGAACCCTTGGGATATTGAAGATGCTCTGTGCACACTGTACTTTCAATCAATAATCAAACAATCGTTTTAGTGCTGCTCCATTCGTTGCACTTGCTCAGAGTGCCTTGACAGCGCAGGTTACCTTAAATCACTCAGCATGTGACTATCTCACGAGGCTCTACATATTACACGTGATCGCACCAGGACGCTATTCACATAGTGCAAGAAAGTAGAGCGTTTGTTACTGCTCGCACAGAACGACATGCAGCGTGTGCGAGAGTGTTTAGTTTTGTGAAATTCAAGTAAGTTCTGAAACTTTCTGTGTAAACCTGATGGATTTATCCTAGAGCATAGTATGTTAGTAGGGTGAAATAAGATCTGGTGAGCAATGCCCATAGTCATGTATATAGTTTTTACATTTTTTTCATAAATATCGTTCTTTTAGAGATACCATGGAACACTATTTTGGTGTATTGATCTGTTTCTTTGATTTTGTTCGATGTATCATACTGAAAAAGTACACATATGTGGATCAGATCTGAAAAGAGAGATTATTGTTTGAATATGGCAGGATGTGTTTGAAATCTATCGTAGATTTTGTTTGGGACTAATTAGTTTTTCGTTTTTTATTTTTGTAGACCCTTGAGGAAAGGTCCTATAAGTGACCCGAAATGCATTGGGTATAATTCATGAAATTGATTTAATCTATCGAGAAAAAATGAAGAAATTATTAAATAAATGGCATGAAATAAAGGAAATTGAAAAAATCACTAAAAAGAGGAGTAAGTTTTCATTTTGAGATATGGATAAGGAACCAATGGTTCCCTGAAAATAGTGCGCACTTTCAACAGGACGAGAACCCTTGGGATGTCACAAGTGCCACCCCCTAATATTTAATCATTCCCTATTACCTGTGTCTCTGCTGGTGCAAGCTTCTCGGTTTAAAGGGCCTGTACCCTTCCCACGCTCCCTCCTAACCAATTGAACACCACCCGTTTAAGTGCATGCTGACCACTGCCCCCTACCGCCCCCTGGCATTATCACATTGAAAGGAAATGGCATGAATAAGTATGTGAAACGTAGAAAGATATTGGCCTACCTCACCTATCAAATAGCAGACACAGCTCTCATACAAGAGACACCCTTATCTCCAAAGGAGGTAGAACATCTGAAAAGAGACTGGGTAGTGAAAATCGTTTACAAATGCTGCTCCCTCATCATTACCACTCGCCCAACCCATCTCAAAACACATCTCAGAGTTCTTAGCAATGCGGCGTGGCTATCCTTATACACAAGGCCCTTCCCGGCACCATTCACCTCCGAACTTGGACAGATCTTGACGGTCGTTACACTTTTACAAAACTCAGGATTGCCTCTAAAGTAATCAGTGTGGGATCCGTTTATGCCCGGACAGACATAAAACTCACCTTCCTGTCCCGTCTTCACAGGCCACTGACAGAGCTTAACACCATTGCTGTCGTGTTGGGGGATACCGAAACCATGACACTCAACACAGTACTGGGCCGTACAGGCCCTATAGCTAAGAATAAATATAGGGATAGAGCTCTCCTTCTGGACCTGTGGTTTACTAGACATCTGGCTTCTCCTTCTGCCAACGACCAGCAATACTCCTTTTTCTCACCCGCCCATGGCACCCAATCCCACCTGGAATATTATCTTGTCTCACAGTTGTGTCTTCTGCCACTCAAGACTGCACTATCCTCCAGGGCTCTCTCTAAGACCATGCCCCACTACCTTACATATAGATTGCACTATGCAGGTCTCTCGGCGAAAGCTGTGGTTATTTAATAACCCTATACAGGGACTCCACTTAGAGATAAGGGCTGCGATCTAACGTAACTACTTATTTCAAGGAAAATCATGGTTAAGCATCATCACCCCAAACATTATGGGATGCAGTTAAAGCCACTCTCCTCAGTCATCTGATGACATATGCAGCACTGTCTAATCAACAACAGACATAACAACAACTCGCCTTGGAGCGAGATATAAAAATATATACCGGCAAGCACACTTTGAGCCCCTCTGCGGCCAACTGACGCACATTGGAAAATGCTAAAATGGAACTTAACTCCTAATACATGTCAAAAGGGGAATTTGCACTCTCCAGATTCAAAGCCCATCACTATAAACACGGTAAGAAGGCTGATCGGCTACTAGCAGACCAGCCCCGCAAAGGGAAGCCAGGTTAGCTATCGCTCCCATTCAGAACTATACAGCTGCACTCTACGGGACCTACAGGGTATAACGAATACATTTGGGGCCTTTTATGCAAATCTATATAGCTCAGAAATACAAGATTGGGGAGAACAATTTGACTTCCTTTTTGCTATCACTCAGTTGCCCAGTCTCCATGATGACGGCAAAGCTCTCCTTAAAGGGGAGATTACCAAAGAGGAAGTAGCAATGGTTATTTCCAACCTGACCTACAACAAGGCTCCCCAGGAAAAAAGACTTCTAGCCGTATTCTACAACTGGCTCGAGGAGGAGACTGTAGACTCATTACATGCTCCATTCCAGAATGCAGAGACTAAGGGGACCACTTCTCATTTCTCCAATAAAAAGGTGCTTACTGTCTTGCCAAAAACAGGAACAGACGCCCCCACTTTATGGCAGCAATCACCTGATCTCTCAGAACACTGACACTAAAATCTTGACAAGCATCCTAGCCTCTTACCTCAAAAAGGCTATCCTGAGTCTGATACATGTCACACAGGTAGGCTTTGTACTGAGTTGATCAGCTTGTAACCAACTGCGCACCCTAGCCCAACTCATCTGGCTATTTAATGACTCCCCAGAGACTGAGATTGCCCTATCCATTGATGCTGGGAAGGCGTTTGACCACATAGAATTGAGGTACCTCTTTAGAGTTTTCCACCATTTAGGCATTGGGGAAAACTTTATTGCCAAAGTCTGCTGGCTCTGCACAACACCTATAGTCTAGTTCAACTGGGGTGTCCTCTTTTCTGATGCTTTACCAATTGGTAGAGGAACCAGAATGAGTTGCCCCTCTTACCACTATTATTTCTTCTGGCCATAAAACCTTTTCCTGCTGCCTTCTGCCTGTCTCCCCAAATTGCGGGCATACCAACCCCTGCTTGGATGAAACCAAATTACTCTTACACATGGACGATATACTACTCACAGTTACTGACCTAGAAATTTCCTTCTCAGCCACCATGTTACTTATTTCTTCCTTTGCAAGGATCTCGGGGTACAAGATCAACTGGGACAAGAGTGAAGCCTTACCTCTGTTTATGTCACTAGGAAAGTAGATATAGCTGGTTTTCCGTTTAAATGGAAAAATGAAACTGATTAAGCACCTTGGAATCCTGATCAATAGGGAACTGGAGGACGTGGCTTCGTACAGCCTGGCTCCCCTAATCACCAAAACTAAAACTGATTATGCAAAAGGGTACCACCATAATCTACCACTATGGGGAAGGACCCAAGCTGTCAAAATGATAGTGGCACCCCGATTTACCTTTGTCCTTGGTTTACTGCCCCTTTTGTCAGGACATCCTTGCTATGAACACTTGACAATGATGTTAAATCTTTCATCTGGGGAGACATTCGACCACATGTGTCCTTTCCCAAACTCATAGCCCACAGCAAATGTGGATGCCTTAGGATTCCCTGCATAGATGTTACTATCATGCTCTATATTAAGCACTACTTTCTTATTTTCATGGAGATCAGAGACCGTCATTTTGGGGACCTCTGGAACGAGTGCGGATAAATAGTGGCTCTAGTCTGGACATACTGTATAGACATAAGACACCATCTGCATTGACACCCAATCCCATAGTATATACCATGGTGAGGATCTGCAACCACTCCCATAAACATATGGGTAACTATCCACGTTTACATCTTCAGGCACCCCTCTGGAATAAAACTACTTTTCAAGTGAACACTCACCCCATACACTGGAGGGAACGAAAACAAGCGGAAAAACTGACTCTAAGTAATGTTGTCCACGACGGCGATCTGAAGGCTTTCGACACGCTACTGGAAGAACTTTCACTGCCCCACTTGCAACATTGGCGCTATTTAAGCCAATGCCTGTATAGTGCCAGTAGCGACCCATGGTGGGAGTGCTGAAGGGTGCTGACGTGGGGCGGGGGAGGGGCATGGTGGGGGGTAGTAAACTCCAAAATACAGCCACACAGAGGTGAGTACACAAACAAATAAATAAAAGAATTTCGTTGAGCGCACAACGAAATTAGTTTTTTTTTTACTCCATGGAAGTTGCTTGTCCACGCAAAGCCCATGGAATGCTTACCCAGGGCAGAGAAACGCAATGCAGCGATTTGTGCTACGTTAGTCCATAATGTTTAAGCCACTCAGAGCCACGCAAGTGGCTATGCGTGGTTTCAAAAATCTGACGTAGAGGTTTGCATCACGCATGTACCACGTTGCTTGGTGCAAACGTGAAGCAACCCTCTCATAAACGTGGACTTTAGTCCCTAGATTTGTTGCAGAGGAAGACATTGCTGCCAATTTCTCTGCATCACATTTGTACCGGGCCCATCTAATATTTTCAATTTTCTTCTTAACCTGCTTTATAAATCATATGACCAAGCTTGGTCCTTCGATAGAGCTTGTTCATCGCATTAAGGGGTAGGGACTCTGGAGTTCCACTATTGGTTACACAATAAGGCCCAGGAATTGGTAACCAATCTGTAAATTGGAGATCGCATTTATATACACTTTTGTCAGAAAGAGACTGTAGATACGTAAAATAACGACAGGAAATTTCAACCTCCTGAAGAAGTTCAATAGGACCAATATCATACAGACCAGATGTTCTGCTACTGCAGTACTAAATAACAAAAGCAAAACCTGCTGTTCTGAAAATAACCTATGATTCTCCCTATTTTACATTAAGATCTGAAAGATATGTACACAGTCTCTGAGATAAAAACATTAATGAAATGAGAGACTCAGTCTATTATGATTTAAGTAAGTATTTTATTCAATTAATACACATCAGTTAAGTATCAGCGTTTAGGTAGTTGTTAGACCTGGCCCTTTTGACATATTTATACCCAAATTAGCAACAATGCCCCTGCACTAACACAAAAACCATATGGTAACAATTTCCGTATACGATTGTAACATAAGAAAATGACATATAGTGCATCAATCTAAACAGTTCGTGCAGATACGTGATTCAATAAAAGTTCGTCTATTGTGACGGGTAAGTCAGTCAAAAGTCTGCGGTGGGGGTGTCCATTTTCTGTTTAATGTTCCAATTCAACAAAAGCCAACACGTGTTTCATCGCACGGAACAAATGCGAATCTTCAGGGCTATATAAGAAATACAAAATCTGTTGGAACTCCACATGTTTCGGTTATACTTTTCATAAAAAAGAGACCGGGTGACTTTCAGTGTCACCATGGTGGACAAAGGCATGCGCAGAGAGTGGTAATGTGACTTTTTGTGTATGTGGGAAAAAGTCATAGCTAAGGTGACATAGGTGACATGGTGCTGGTGCTGTGTCTAGTGGCAAAAAGTTGTAAAAACTGTCAAGGACAAAGTGACTGATGTGACTAGTAGTGCGTAGCTTGGCATACATCCTGGCCGGTTGTGCGAGTGAAGTGATGAGACAGGGTGTTGTGTGGTATAGAGAGAACGGGGTCCCAAGATTACTGCTAAGTGACATAGTTGAACTTTGTTTAAAGTTGCTAACGACATGACAATGTTATAACATCTTGGTAGACTATGACTTAGTGCGCGTGGGTAATGGTATTCAAGATTGTTTGTCTTCTAAAGTGCGCAGTTAGGATAGTTTTAATTCAGTGCGGGTGAACTCCCGTTCAGGTAAACCAGACATACCTGGAGAAAGGCTTTATAGGTCGGAAATGTCGGTAAGAAGTGGACACAAAAACGAGCGCGAAGGGACCGGTCAGGGTTTGATCTGTGTAGACCATCAGTATATGGAAGTGAATAATGGGGAGACAAATGGAAGAGAAACGGAGGAAACAATGTCAAAAGGTAAAAATATGAAATGCTTGTCTGTAATGTAAGACAAGGAAAATGAAAAAAGGAAAAAATGGAAAAAGGAAAAAATTATTATTACTAATGCTGGGCGTCTGCTGGAGACTATGGAAAAAAGGAGGGTAGAGTCCATGGAACAGAAATTAAGCTGGGGCATTGTTGCTAATATGTATTGCTGACCAGTTTCTGGTCATCCTGAGTGGTTGGGAGGTATTACCACTCGCCCTATTGCCTACACCCTGTTTTACAAGTGCCTGTCATTACTTAGCGGTTCACAAGTGGTGCGCCCTGAATATCTGGTATTTCTAAAAAGACCTCAGTAGGCGATTACAGTTATATCAGCTCGCCAGATTGGGCTGCCCCCCGCAAGGACTCTTAAACTTGCATTCCCCTACTCCATTTCAATCTAAACTTATTTCCCTACACTATGGATCGAGATAAAGTAGCCGCAGACCTGTTTGAAAATTTAGCTAAAGGCATGCCGACACACACAGCAGCAGCGATCTCTGGTCCCCCCCGGGTGGAGGGCCTCAAACAAAAATTTAAAAAACTTGAGAAATTAAAAATGCAGGAGAACTCACGATGGTGGGATGCCACTACTTTGAAACAATATATGCACCTCAAACAAATCCCTAGAGGTTTACGTTCTCAGATCTTTCCGACCTATGATAATCTGGATGTAGATCTCATGAAAAAATGGGAAGACTCTGTGAACAATAATTCTTTTGTCCTCATGGACATCCTTATAGAAAGTGCTGACCGCAAAACTCTGAAACTTCAGGGAGAGATTGCTCTTCTAGAACAAGAGATCAAAGACCTCAACCTGCCAGAACCTACTGTAAAAAATTACACCATTTTGGATGAGGTTTTGCTTAAACATCAGGAAGAAATTAAGAACAGAAAGGCTAGACAGATTAAAAGAGATGATGGTGACTACCGCAACGGTAGAGTGTTCACCTTCGACCGAAAGTATGACGCTCTGATTCCCTCCAACAAATCCAAGAAACCAGAGGGTATTACATCTGCCCCAGGCTCCATTTCATCTAGTACCACATCCCTAAATACTGCTGGTACAAGTGAACCAGAAACAGAAAGTGAAGACAATCTAGACGCTAACAGCAATCCTTTTTTAGTGGAAATGGAACGTATACGCAAAGGGAACAGGGCGCCATCCAGAAGAGGTCCCGCACCTCCAAAACCCACAGGGGGTCCAGGGGCGGCAAACGACGAATATCGCAAAAAACTCAGGTCAGGGAGAGTACAGAACTAGAGAATAGGAACACTGAAGTACAGGTGATCAACCTATCCTCCTTCCCCCTCACCTCTGACATGACTAATTTACTCTCGAAAGGTCTTAGTTTTAACCCTTACTCAACGGGTGATATATGTCAAACGAAAATAGATCTCTTTAAATTTGTCCGCAACCTAAAAATCAAAAAATACTTTGCAGGAAAAGGTGCCACCAGAAAGAATATTAAAAACATTCCTGATGTATTGAGTGATAATGATGCATGTACAATAAAAGACATACAAGCAGTCCATGTACTTTTGTCTATTACCGAACGAGAGGACAGCCCTATGGAAATGGGGCAACTCTTAGAAGAACTAAACATTGAGATGGATTTGGGGGTAGCTAGTGGTCTCAAATCTAAGTCCACATGGACTCCTACCCTTCCAGGCGGCAACAGCATTGACAATTTTCATAAGAATGTTTTAGAAGACCTAAATAAGATCAACATCGCAAAATTGCAAGATAAATTCAAGTTCAAAGACAACCTAACTAAAGGTGAACGTAACGCTTTATCTGTACTGACGCGGAATCCCTCCATCATTATTCGTGAGGCAGACAAAGGAGGAAACATAGTGGTAATGAACGCAGAAGAGTATAACAACGAAATATTGACCCAACTAGCAGACCTCTCATGCTATGAATCTATTGCTTCGAACCCCATGGGTGTGCTCACAAAGAAGATTAACGACCATCTACTTAAATGGAAAGAGGAAGGGCTCCTCAATGATGAAGAATACTTGTACCTGAAAGTACTCAAGCCAACGTTTCCATGGCTTTACACACTACCAAAGATTCACAAGGATCTCCCATTTCCCCCCGGGAGACCAATAGTATCAGGTAATGGAGGTCCAACTGAGAGATTAGCTGAATATGTAGACATTTTTCTGGGCCCACTTGTCAGAAATCTCCCTTCATATATTCAAGACTCTAAACATATTCTCAGCCTTTTAGGGGATTTAGAATGGCAACCAGGCACCACACTAGTCACCCTGGATGTGGTTGCTCTCTATACCAGCATCAATCCACAACTGGGTATTGAAGCAATCACTAAAGTGCTGTCCAAACGGCCCGCTTCTCTCTGGTCGCACACTCAAATGCTCATCTCAATGATGAGTTTGATCTTGGAGAATAATTTCTTTATGTTCCAGAAGAAATGGTACCAACAAAAACGTGGAGTAGCCATGGGCTCGAAATTCTCGCCCTCTTTCGCCAATCTCTTCATGGGAGCATTTGAAGCAGACCATCTCTGGGGCACATCCAGTAGTCAATTTACAGATTCCATTCTGTTCTGGGGTCGCTACATAGACGATTGTATCTTACTATGGACCGGAACGGATGCTCTACTACAAAGCTTTTTTGACTTTTTGAACAATAATCTTTGGGAAATCAGTTTCACTATGAAACGAAGCAGTTCACGCATTGAATTTCTAGACTTAGAATTTTATGTAATTAACAACACCCTACAGAGCAAACTATACAGGAAACCCACATCCTGTAATGCAATCCTAAGAGCAGACAGTTTTCATCCTTTACACCAAATCAGGTCTATACCCTTTGGCGAGTTTCTGCGTGCCAGACGGAACTGTAGCGAAGATGAGGAACTGGATAAAACAATCAAAGATATGAATCAAAGATTCACCAAACGAGGTTACCCAAAAGCAATTTTGTCAAAAGCGAAATCTAAATTGAACAAAACAAAAAGAGAGGAAACGTTGAAACCCAAAGACCCTCAGAAAAAAGAGAACACAGTAAGAATGATTACCGAATATAATGATCTACACAACTCAATCAGAACTAGCCTAACTAAACACTGGAAGTTGCTAAGAGAGGATTCTACATTAAAGGAAGTAATCCCGACCACACCTCAAATCACATTCCGTAAAGGGAGGACACTGAAGAACAGACTAAGCCCCACTGTACCACAAGCTGATAGACATCCTACATGGCTCACCCAACGAGGGAATGGTTTTTTCAAGTGTGGATTATGCCCAATGTGTAAATGGGCCAAACACAAGACCAAACACTACACGGGCCCCTCAGGTGAATCATATGAGATCAGAACCAACATTAATTGCACCACCAAATATGTAATCTACATCATTGAGTGCCAGTGTGGGAAGAAATACGTGGGGAGCACAATACGAGCGCTGAAAGAAAGAATCTCAGAACATATGAGGGCAATCTTGAAACATGATCCTAAATACCCTGTGGCCCTCCATGTAGCAAAGTGTCAACCCAACATAGACGATTTTCAGGTTTCTTTCTATGGAATAGAAACCGTACCCATTCATGTGAGAGGTGGCAATCGTGAACTACTCCTAAGACGCAAGGAAGCAACCTGGATTATGCGTCTTCGGAGCATAGAATGCGGTTTAAATTATGACCCTGAATTACAATTTTTCCTGGGAGACTAAGTATAAACTATATGTCTCCAACTGTATCCATGCCGCTGTATTTCCTCTCTACACTTCAAAGAACTGGAATTAGCATATTCAATGATATTTCCCACTGTATTTCAATTATATGTTGTTGTTGTTCTCATTTTGCGTTCAAAACCAGTATGTATATTGACCTATACACAGGAGCACCCTGTTGCTTCATCGACTACAAAGACGCAGTCGGAACCAATTCCTGATCCTCTGTGTGATGGAGTGGTTCGCTAATCATAAACTATCCGTAGATAGGGCTTGACCCCTACCCGAGTAAGAATATGCCAAGTATCTTACTCACATCTCGTCACTGAGACGCTAAGGCAATATTGGCATTTATATCTAATTCATGCCGGCATGTGGACACACCCACGTGTTTTTGCATATAGTCACCTTGCTGGGTGTTCTGCAGAATAGTTGGATTATCACATCACAAGCTTGATGTTTTTTGAATGAGGTCCAAGTCTGGGCCGCAAAGCAATCATACACATCACCTCCCCTAGGGGAGGGACACTGTACTAAAAATCAGTGTGTAACACTTCACACGCCATAACGCTACTAGCACCAAATTAGTTGGGTATAAGAAGAATTATAGCTTTTTCTCTCATAAAAAAACATGTTTTTCAACCTCTAATTACCGCGCAAAATACGTGTGCGCGGGTTAGTCATTTAAACATTTTTTTCGAGCCATACTCGTATTTTGCATTCTACCATGTAACGCGTGGTAGTAACTCTTCTCATTATGGCCATGCATACTGACAGTAGTTCACCATGGCTACGTTCTAGTCGGTGCAACTCACCGACACATCAGCACTATTTAAAGGAGCCCCACTTCCGATCACGTGTCCGTTAACGAAACACGGCGCCGGGAAACCCGCAGAGGGAGATACACGTCCGCCAGGTAAGCGTTTCTAGACCGTTAACTTGTGTGGTCTATGTACAACCAACGCTCGTATATCTATGGGCTGCGGTGGAGAGTATCTCACCCGCCTTTCTAATCTTACTTTTTCCAAAGGACTAGGCACTTTGTGGTTTAAGTGCGCACCCGCCCTGCAACCACACCAATCTCGCTCCTCCCGGTTTCCACCTTACTTGCAGCAAACGAAGGTAGGATTTCCGTCAATACCATGCGGTTCGCCTCACCGGATAGTAGTGTGTTTTATCGAAATCGGAATTAGATAAATAAGGTGCGATTTTTGTTTTCTTCTCAGATGTGTTTATCCACACATCGAAGTTTGCAGTCCTATTTGCAGTCCTATTAAACGACATATGAGGTCTCTTGCCGCCACCTGTGGTAGTCACCTCCCTTACTTTGTAGCCAATTTTGGTTAATATAATTGGCTGGCCGGGTGAGTTCCGTTGTTTACAATACACCATTATACTTCGTATTATTTAAATGTCCAGCATGTCTTTTTAACGCCCGATCACGATAGGATTAGCCTGCACTCACAATTGGCTCCCGTTATGTTAATCCTATTGATAATAATTTTTGTTGGTATAACGTTAGTTCCTGAGTTTACTAGATTTAAGGATGGCATAAAGCCATAGCCTCGCTTTTCTTTCCCAGCTTAATTTCTGTTCCATGGACTCTACCCTCCTTTTTTCCATAGTCTCCAGCAGACGCCCAGCATTAGTAATAATAATTTTTTCCTTTTTCCATTTTTTCCTTTTTTCATTTTCCTTGTCTTACATTACAGACAAGCATTTCATATTTTTACCTTTTGACATTGTTTCCTCCGTTTCTCTTCCATTTGTCTCCCCATTATTCACTTCCATATACTGATGATCTACACAGATCAAACCCTGACCGGTCCCTTCGCGCTCGTTTTTGTGTCCACTTCTTACCGACATTTCCGACCTATAAAGCCTTTCTCCAGGTATGTCTGGTTTACCTGAACGGGAGTTCACCCGCACTGAATTAAAACTATCCTAACTGCGCACTTTAGAAGACAAACAATCTTGAATACCATTACCCACGCGCACTAAGTCATAGTCTACCAAGATGTTATAACATTGTCATGTCGTTAGCAACTTTAAACAAAGTTCAACTATGTCACTTAGCAGTAATCTTGGGACCCCGTTCTCTCTATACCACACAACACCCTGTCTCATCACTTCACTCGCACAACCGGCCAGGATGTATGCCGAGCTACGCACTACTAGTCACATCAGTCACTTTGTCCTTGACAGTTTTTACAACTTTTTGCCACTAGACACAGCACCAGCACCATGTCACCTATGTCACCTTAGCTATGACTTTTTCCCACATACACAAAAAGTCACATTACCACTCTCTGCGCATGCCTTTGTCCACCATGGTGACACTGAAAGTCACCCGGTCTCTTTTTTATGAAAAGTATAACCGAAACATGTGGAGTTCCAACAGATTTTGTATTTCTTATATAGCCCTGAAGATTCGCATTTGTTCCGTGCGATGAAACACGTGTTGGCTTTTGTTGAATTGGAACATTAAACAGAAAATGGACACCCCCACCGCAGACTTTTGACTGACTTACCCGTCACAATAGACGAACTTTTATTGAATCACGTATCTGCACGAACTGTTTAGATTGATGCACTATATGTCATTTTCTTATGTTACAATCGTATACGGAAATTGTTACCATATGGTTTTTGTGTTAGTGCAGGGGCATTGTTGCTAATATGTATTGCTGACCAGTTTTTGGTCATCCTGAGTGGTTGGGAGGTATTACCACTCGCCCTATTGCCTACACCCTGTTTTACAAGTGCCTGTCATTACTTAGCGGTTCACAAGTGGTGCGCCCTGAATATCTGGTATTTCTAAAAAGACCTCAGTAGGCGATTATATTTATACCCAAACCTTTAGCCTTTTGCCTCCTATTTTTCTGACCCTGTTTTCGTTGGCCATAGGATTCTGAGCACTTTACCATTGCTGATCAGTGCTAAAGTGCTATGCTCTCTGTATAAATTGTGACAATGGTTAGCCATGATTGGCATATTTGATTTACTGTTAAGTCCCAAGTAAAGTGCACAGTGTATGCCAGGGCCTGTAAATCAAATGCTACTAGTGTGCTTGCAGCACAGGATGTGCCACCCACATAAGTAGCCCTGTAAATGTGTCTCAGACCTACCACAGTAGTGTCTGTGCGCGCAGTTGTGAACTGCCATGTTATTCTGGCAAGTACTTTCCAGGCCTAAACCTTCCCTTTCCTAACATTAGGCACCCCTAAGGTAGGCCCAAGGTACTCCCATGGGCTCGGTGCAGTGTATGTGAAAGGTTGGACATGTACTGGTGTGTGTGACATGTCTTGATAGTGAAATACTGTGTCATTCGTTTCTCACTATTGAAAGGCTATCTGTCCCATAGGCTTATCATTGGGGTTGCACTTTAACATTTTTACACCTGAAACTTGCAATAGGGACAAAATAGAAAAAAAATTAAGTTTAGACTGTGAGCTCAGAATGTATGATGGTGGTTTTCAAATTCTGTGTTTGAAACTGCCACTTTTAGAAAGTGGGTATTTCTTTAGGCTGTTCCTCCTTTTGCACAATGCTGTCTCTCCCCCTGTGGTCATGCTGCACCAGTGAGGACAGAAATGGGTTAGACTGGGTTCAGAGACCCCTGCCACAAAGAGAACAAAGACATTTTGGGGAATAAGTATTACACCTAAAATCCCAGACTTTAGATTACTTCAAGGAACAAAAGGACCCTACCAAGGAGAAGATCCGAAGAGCTGTTAGGAGGAGCACTGTCGTGTAGCCATGTGTTGTGTGGGGTTAGCCTGCAGTTGCTGCTTCTTACTATGGTGGAGGAAAAAGACTGACTCGTTTTGCCCTGCTGTGGTATCCTGCTTGTGAAGAATCTCCATAGGCTTGTGTGTGCTGGCCTCCTTTTAGAAGTCTCAGGGATACAAAAGACTTCATCAAAAGGAAAACTGCAGGGGAAGGACTGGACTGTTCTTCTCCCCTTATCTGTTACAAGGTACAAGGAGTGCTTTATCTTGACCAAGCATGAGGGGAGCGCTTTAATTTCACTTTAGGAGGACTGAACTGCTCCTTATTTTTCTACTCTCAAGGGGGAAAAGTATACAGAAGAACTGTGTTTCTCCTGCCTAGCGCTTAGTTCCTGGGGACAGAACATGTAGAGCGCTTCACCTTTCAGCTACTTTGGCCCCAGAACTAGCGCATGGTGAGCGCTTCCATTCTTTATGGAGGGAGCGAAGTGTCACCTTGAGAGCCTCTAAAGCTCTTGAGGGGTGCTGTGTTTTCCCCTCTGTGCTTTCAATGGGGAGCTCCCTGTGCTTTTATTGCAGAGCTACCCTGTGATTTACTTTCAGTGAGAAGCACCCCTGTGCTCTACTTGTCGGGGAGATTCCCTGCATTTCCATTGGCAGAAATCCACAGAGCTGCCCCAGGAAGCAAAGGCTTACTGCAGTTGCTGGTTAGAGAGACGGTGGCCTGGCTACCACACAGGAGAGCCGCCTCTACACCAGCACTGCTGAAGCGACGAGAAGGCAGTGTGGTGGCACCAAGAAGCACCAGATGCTCCATGTCACAGAGCGTGGGGCCTAGCCTTGCCGGATACCAGAAGAGTGGGGAGTGAATTTCGACGGAGGTCCCACTCTGTGGCATTGTCAGGAGACACCTGTAGCCCTGGGTTGCGCAGTAAAGTTGAGCGGGCAAGAAGCCTCAACTGGGTTCCACTCTGCCCCTTTTGTCGTCCCCCCCTCACCATACTCACTCAGCAAGTGGACAAGTGGCTCGGCAATCCCCGCCATGGGACAGTGAGTACCCGTCTCTCTTTCTACCTATTGGGTGCACCGGAGCGTGGTGCCCTTGTCTAGAGGGAGGGGGAGAGGGGGAGTGTGAACAGGCTAAAGAGTGTCTCTCTTAGAAACTGCATATTATGTGCAGGCAAGGGGTAAGTATTGTTTTCATGATGCTTGATGATGTGTGCAACTGATGAATATTTACCTACTGTCCTAACTGCAATGTTAAGCATAATATGTTGTGATGAAATGGGCAGTATTTATGTCCTTACGTTATTGCCCTACATATGACATTATGACAAGTGCCTAGTGGCACAGGGTTTTATGTGATAGTGGTGTGATGTGTTTTTATATGCCTTCTTTATGACAAGCGCCTAGTGGCGCTGTGATTTATGTTTTGTGGTCTACTTTACATGCTATTAAGTGATTTATGGTCTAATATGTTTTTATGTACAATAAAAAGGATATTTTTGATATAACCTTGTGTAGAATCTCTTTTTGTGGTGTGCCTCGTGTGACACTGGTGTGTGAGTGTGTTGCACAAACACTTTACACATTGCCTCTAGAATAAGCCTAACTGCACTGCCAAGCTACCAAGGAGGTGAGCAGGGGTTATCTTTGATGTGTAACTTCCTGAACCTGACTAGAGTGGTGGGTTCTGCCTGGCTTACGTATATACCCTAGCCACCAGAAACCCCATTTCTAACAGTAGTTTAGTCAGAAGTTGGCATATTATAGCAGGAGTATGAAACTACACTTCAAAATAAACATTTAGAGGAATAATTCATAATCAGTACAATCAATTTTAAGGACAAATTGCAAGCAAACTCTTTTGATTGGGAATTTTGGACAGCTGTGGTTTGAGATAGGAAGTCTGTATGAAGTTTGTTAAGCTAGAATTTCTGCCACCTGCAAGGGCAGAATAAAGGTCTCTGGGTTCTCTCAAAAGAAATGGGATCTAGTCAAATGGCAAGGGGAATTGAGGAAACTAGCAAGCCTGCTAGGATAAGTCCATAAAACAACAGGGGCAAGAGGAAGGAACTGCTCAGGAGCAAGAAGAGCAGTAGCTGAGCTGTCTAGCTCAGCACATCCATATAGTCTGCAAGGAGATTCCCTTCGCACATTCTCTGCATCAGAAGTGTCGCCTAGAAATTAGTCCATGTCAGGTCTCCCTAGAAAGCAGAGAGACAAGACGTCAAGTGAGCAAAAGAATCGAAGCAGAAGTCAAAAGTGCAGACTATCCAAAAAGCGTTGTCAATATATTTTAGCAAGTCCGGAGATGATGTCAGTAACCACCTCATTAGGGTACGGCATAGCAAATGATGATCATCCACTCAAGTGGTGTAAAAGTAGCAAGTAAAGTATATAGTTCCATTCAAGAATGCATGGGAACTGGTTGGCTGTCCATGGCATAAAGGTCATTGTACAATAGCCTATTGATCCATCAACTTTCTCATGGGAAAAGAGCAAATGTAGTAGTCCCACACAAATGTTCTTCATAAGTAAACAAAGGTAACAGTTGTCACAAGAATGTCCATGTGAAAGGAACAAAAGAGTTACATTAGAGGAACAGCATTGTCATCTTTTCCATGAGTCTGAGAAGAAGGTGTAGGCTTTGCATTTTATAGTAAAAGCTTTTAAATCACCATTCAAATTACATAGATATAAGTGTACTTTCAGAAATAAGCGATATAAACCAATTAATACATTAATTAAATAGTTACACATTATAAAGGTTTCAAGTAAATGTTCATTGCTAACTATGGCTTATTACCGCATTCAAAATCTATACATGGCATCTTCATGTAAACATATAGATAATACTTTTTTTTTTTAGAAATCTATCTCACTGGGGTTATAAAGCACATATGTACGAAATTTTATATCTCTGTCTCATAATTTGAAAGAATTGCACCAATATTTTAAACAATCAATGGTGCATTACAATAAGAGTGAAAGAATAGATTTTAGGCCTTTACATATTAATATTTGTCATGAATTTTCCAGGAGCGGCCCTTGCAGGTAAGCGCGATGGGGCAGTGGGGCCGGGTTGAGAGGGAATTCTACAGAAGACCATGAGGGACAATTAAATAAATAATACATTTTTCCTCAGAGCCATTGATGGAGCAAGGATTCGCATATTACGCGACTTGCTTGAATTCATGAACCTCGAGTAATATGTAACAAAGTAATCCAACATGTTTTGTCTTACTAATTTCCTTTTATTTTGACATTGGGAATGCCCTAGAGACGCTTGCCTATGTGTTTACTAACTCAATAACTCTTGTCCCTAAAATGGCCGCTGCTTGGCGGGTTTTCTTCTGCGCATGCGTTAGTCACACTCACGTGACGTGACATATTCGCATTTCTGGTGGGAACCTTTGCGCTTGCGCAATTGCATTAAGATGGCCGCTTGATGTCCTCACATGATGAAGCTTGCGCTGATGGTTTTGTGTTGTGGTTTATTTGCACTAAACCTTAATGCCAATAGTTCATATGAAGTAAGGGGTATAGAGTAGCAATTCATGGTATACAGTGTAATCATTTATTTCTGTGTTTTAATTTGTTTTTGCTTACTTTTCATGTACCGCATTCTTGAGGGTCTGCGAGACACTCGTGAATCCATATTGAGTTACCCTTCTGCGCATGACAAGTCTTCTGCCGGTGGTATTGAAACCCAGCCAACCAGAGGTCTCAGCCAAGATGTGCCTGGGAAGATGCACCCTCACCTAGCAGAAGAAGCTAAACTGTACTGCAAATGCTACATTGTATTCTATTTCATTGTATTCCGTAGAGTATGTCATGGGAACCCCAAAACCAATAGGCGGTCCCAGAATATGTTAATATAGGCTTGTAGAATTGAAATATGATTGGTGTGTTGACCTATCCTACTTGGGGACCAATCGAAATTGGGGATTCTTACACTTGCAACATTTGGGGGGTGGTACACTGACCCAAAAACAGTATAACTAGCCTTGGTTTAGCTAGGGAAATTGTCCGACTTGTCCGAATAGCTGACCTGTCACTGACCCAACGCACTCAATAGGTGACTTTGATACAGAGGGCTGCGGAGCATTCTGTCCGAAATTTCCATAGACTCGAGGATTTGTAGAGAAACCCTAAGTGCTGGCGAAGCACTTTGCTGGGGAAGTCGATAACCCAATCGGGGTTCTGACTGATAGCTGCAGAGAGGGTGGAGCGCAGGCGTTGCTTCCGAACTGCGGGTGCTGGTCGTGCCTTGGTGGTCCTGTCCTGATCCTAATCTGGGTTTCCTGTCCTGTCCTGGGGTGTCCATTCTGCACCTGCTGTCCTGCTGATAACGGGTTTCCTTTGGGGTCCCTCCTGTTCTTAACTGACCTGTGGCCAGGGTTGGTCTTCACACCATTCTAGGTAAATATAGTGCTGAAACTCTATACTGCACTTTTCTATTTTTCTGTCTTTTACTTCAATAAATACATATCTTTGCATATATTGATTTTCCATGCTTTTTCGCATAACCACTGAATGAAAAGCTCATACGTTATTGTCGTTATTCTAGCATGTTCCATTTTCTACCCATCCCTTGAGTACATTTCCTTTGCAGGTCATGATATACAGATGTTCTTGTTCTTACCCATCTTTTAGTTGATTCAAGTAATTGCACCAGTTTATTAATATGGTCTATTTTCACCTTACCTGTAGTTCCTCTTCATGGGGAAATATTTTACTGTAAAATTTCTAGTATGATCTTTATTCTTCCCCGTCCTTTAGTCTGAAATTATTTGCCTAGCTGTTTCCTCATTCTCACCCTACCGTAGACTCATAAATGATCAGCTTGATCTATTTCCTTTATGGATATGTACTCTTTATTATCATGGTTATTGATTGCTTACTGGTAATAAATCTCATGTTATCTGAATCTGAAATCTAGATAAAATCTTTAAAACTTCCCCAGAGTTTGTGGTTTTTTATGAAATACAGAAGTATATAAAGTTGGTATGGTGATGTTTGCCCTTTTCTTCACAGCTAGCTCCCTGATTCATAGTGGTCATTAGGTACCCGTAAACGGTGGATTGGTAAGTCGGGTACAATAAAATGATATAGGAAGGAAGCTGGGATACTGGTAGTAGAGCGTAAGGTTACCTGACTAATGAATATGGTAAATTGAAATTTATGGGCCCGATACGTATATGGTAAAAGTGTTGGTTGGGTGACCTGCGCGCTCTATCACCATCAGTTGAAATCCCCTCCCAACCCCTGCACCACCCCTCCTACTTGCACGGGACGCGGCTGGGATTTTCACACGAGAAAGGAAGCTTTATAATGCTTTCATATGTCAAAATTCATTTCTTTTATAAGTGCAGAAAATACATTTTCGTGAGTTATTCATTTTAATAAATTCAAGCTTACATGAACATGAACCTTTAAGAAGTTAGGCGTACACTGTTTCTTTCATTTTTAAATCATAGCACACTTTTACAGTGCTTGTACCACAAGTTTCTTGGTGTCTTCATTAACTCTTTCAAACTTTTACAAAGTGCACATCTGTTTTTATGTATGTTTTCATTGTCACATCCGGGATATATATAATGAATGGGGAAATCAACGTTTACGCTCCATCAGATTGCATGTAGGAAAAGCAAAGATTGCAACAAAAATTGGAGTTTTATTCTTGCAATTGGGACTGTTTGATGATTCACCACGATTATATACCATTTGCTTACTAATATTGAGTTTATTATTATATCAAACATTTTAAGAAAATAACCGATATGAATTTTATTGTACACTTGTTGTGCACTTTTTTATCAGTCTGATTTTCTTATTATCTTGGTTTTACAGGTTCTTTACCTTAATAGTCTTAACAAAGTTATAGTTCACTTTGACTTTACACAAGAAGATATTTTGCAAATTTGCTGTTGTACTGACTTCAGTTTTGTTTCATTTGCTGAGTTTGTGTAGAAGAGTCTCTAAGACATTCCAAACCTGGGAATGTTTGATTGAGTTGATATTGTAAACTGATTTTCTTCCGGTCTGCCTATCATCTTAAAGCCTCTGTAATCTAATTCTTTTCACACAACCCATATTCCTGTACTCTGGTGGCGTATTTTAAGCCAATGGAACATTCTAAAACAATGTATTCATGCTGTTGTATTTATTATTTCAAGGGGGTGCTTGTGCTTGCTGTACGTTGTCTGTTAAGCTCAGTAATTTAAATTGTCGTTGTCGAAACAGTCATCCACTGAATCCTTATTATTCTGTCTTGAGATGAACAAGTACATTATTGTGTTTGTTACAGCTAATAATTAAGAAGATTGTAAGCTACTGGTGATGATGATGTGCCACTTTTCTATCACTGTGCGAGAAAAGTGATCACTGCTCATGACTGCATCTGATTCAATACTGGAATACTGGAATGGTGGTTGTTGTATCGCCATGCCTGTCCTGTCTGTAACCCAGGGTCAGGTATGGCAGGAAAGGGAAGGGATGGAGCTTGGAGGCAGCCCGGCAGTTCCCGCCGAGACACGCAACAATAAAGACGTGTAGAATGGCAGATAGTGTCCCATGTATTCTTTGGTATCGGGGAAACGGCGGGAACACGTAAACTGGCGACAAGGGTGGGATATGAGCCAACCCCCATCTATCCTGCGCACTCGAGAAAGCACATGTTACCACGAGTGTAGAGCGGAGCATTTACACCAACAGCGAGAGCACGAGTGGTGGCCAGATCGCTGCTACAGCCCATGATTGAGGTGAGAGGTTGAGTGGCGGGCAGAGCACTAATTCAGCCCCCCCCCAGGAGCTCAGAGAAGTGAAGCCGAGGACAGGGTTAAAGCCTGGGATAAGTCTGATTGAAGTGCCCAGTGAAGATAGCAGGCAGGAGTCATTAGGTCGGCCATTTTGAAGTCAAGCAACATCAAGAAAAGCTCCCCAGAGCCCGCCGAGAGCACGACTGGGGCCCATAGATGCCACTGCGGCTCACCAAAGCACAGAGTGAAGCTACACGCACCCTACCATGTGGACACTTCCTGACTCGTCGCAACCGGCGGCGACCGGCACATCGCCCCACAGCCTGGATCGATGCTCATGGGAGTATCATTCCTGTGTCCTCCTGAGCCCTTAATACTGATGTCTGGAAACAGTATCGGCCCCAAATGGAAGAGTTGGCTTGAGGATTTCAAAGATTTCATGAAGGGATCACAAGTCCGAGATCCTGACCAACAACTCATCGCACTACGAAATTTTGTGGGCAAAGATGTTGGACAAATCATCAAAGTCAATGCTGCGTCTTTTGATGATGTGAGAGAGGCCTTGAACAGGAAGTTACTTCACAAACGGAACCTCAACTATGAGCGCTACACGTTCAACCTTGCTTCACAAGAGCGAGATGAGCCAATGGGCGATTTTATCTCCCTCCTCAAACATCTGGCTCGCTATTGCGAATTTGATAATTTCAGCACGGAAAATGCACTTCGCCTACGCATTATTTAAGTGTGTCAATCGGAATGGCTATGCCGTTGACTACTAAAAAAGCACTACTCTCTCGTCGACATAGAAGAACTCACCCGAATAAACGACCAAGCAGAAGAGCATGCGAAAAAGATGGAAGCCAGTAAAATGGAAAAAAGAGACCAAGCTCTCCGCGTACAATCTCACACTGAACCGAGACGTTGTCCGGATCATCAGCAATCTGGAAGATCCACAAAATCGCTTCAAGCAAGGTCACCTCCATGTCCAGCCATCAGCCAACAATGCCACTAATGTGGGAAAGATAACCACTTTGAAGCCGCAAGCCAAACCCGTCGCAAAGAAACAGGACCGGCCAAGAAAGGCACAGGGTCACGTCACCACATCAGAGCTGTACAAGGGAGAAGAGGCCGGTCAACAAGCTTGTTGAGGTCCAGTACCCAGTCACACAGCTCATACCGATCTCAGAGGTCGATATCCAGAGAGTCGTTCGCACTTACCCTGATATCGCAAGACAGTGACGAGTATGTATTTATGGTGGCAGATCCAGACAGGCTGAAAAAGTACTCGCAGTTAGACATTCAAATGAGAAGTCACTCCGGCATGTTCGCTCTAGACACAGGCACGTTGCGTAACTACATTTGCGCCACCAAGTACCAGAGAATAAACCCAAAACCGAAACTAGAGCTAGCCGCAGTACGAGTCTACACATGGATGTCCAGAAAACCATTGCCGTGTCTGGGACAGTTTCACCCAACACTGACATACAAGGACAGGACAATCCAGGTGCAAATCCACGGGATTGAAGGCCCCGAAACAGACAATTGCCTTCTCAGTTTACCAACAGCGGAACTCTTAAAGCTGGTAGAGATTCTGTACAGAGTAGATGACTCGCCAGACATCGTCAGCAAGTTCCCAAAGCTATTCAGTGGTTTAGGAAAATTAGCTAATTTCAAGGTCAAGCTGCATATCAATGAGCGAGTGACACCAGTGGCACAGCATCACAGGAAAGTGACGTTCCACCTACAGCAAGCGATAGATGACGTCCTCCAAGACTTACTACGAGCAGACATCATAGAATGTTTGACTGGGCACACCCCATGGGTGTTGCTAGTAGTAGTTGTGCTCAAGAGAGGCCAAGACAACAAGGTACGCATGTGTTTCAATAGGCGAGCCCCAAACACAGCCATTGAAAGGGAGCGGCATCCAGGACCTCACATCAGTGACATGATCACCCACCTGAATGGAGCGACTGTTTTCTCAAAATTAGATCTCAACAAGGGATATCATGAAATTGAGTTATATGACAAATCGAGGTACATCACCACGATTACTACACACCAAGGGCTCTTCAGATACAAGCGCCTCAATTTCGGGATATCGTCAGCAGCCGAGATCTTTCAAGAAGCTGTCCGGCGAGTAATCCAACACATCCCAAACGCATTCAACTACAGTGATGTTATTCTGGTGTTCAGAGAGACTCGGAAAGATCACAACAAGACGCTGGACTTGGTGTGCCACGCCCTCCTTAACGCCAATCTCACACTCAACCAAGACAAGTGTGAATTTCATAAATTGCTCTCAAATTTTACGGCCACATCTTCTCAAAAGAGGGCATGAGACCAGACTCTGAGAAAGTATCAGCACTGTCTGACACCTCACAACCACAAAATGTCAGCGACATCCGCTCATTCCTGGTCATAGCCAGTTATTGCGCCCGGTACATCAAGGACTATGCAACCATCAGTTACCCGCTACGAGAACTGACACGACAAGGGCAGAGTTTTCACTGGTCAGCTAAATGTGAACAAACGTTCAACTAAATCAAGACTGTTGTAAGCTCAGCCATCAATTTGGCATATATTAATCCCAAATGGAAGACAGAAATCACGGTAGACGCTAGCCCGGTTGGGCTAGGCGTGATTCTGGCACAATACGATGATGAAGAAGATCAACGCCATATCATTGTATACGCCAGTCGCAGTCTCACCGACATGGAAAAAGCATATTCTCAACCAGAAAAAAATACCTGGTGGCCGTATGGGCATGTGAGCACTTCCACCTCTTCCTCTATGGCAAGCACTTCACACTCATCACCGATCACCAGGCTCTGACAATCATCTTCGGGAACCCCCGGGCAAAGATGCCTCCATGGATCGAACAGTGGGGAATCTGTCTGCAAGACTACACATATACCATCATCCACAAACCTGGGAAGGGGGAGAACCCGGCAGATTACATATCACGGCATCCCCAAGCCATGACGCGAGCGCGGCCTTCTGTGGCAGAATATTACCTTCATTTCATCATTGACGAAGGAAGCCCACCTGCTATTTCACTAGTGGGCATTATAGAAGCCTCTGCAAAAGATGCCACGTTACAAAACATCATGCAACGTGTCCACACCAATTCGTGGAGACACCTGGAGGAATCAAACACAAATTAAGCCATCAACACACAAGAACTCATAGCATTCAAACATGTCAAGGATGACCGCTCCATCAGTACCAATGGTGTGTTACTAAGAGACAGGAGGATCATAATCCCCCACCAGTTGAGACAAGGCACCGTCAACCTGGCACACAAAGGACATAGAGGAGTAGTAGCCACAAAGAAGGCGCTGCGAGAACGCATCTGGTTTCCTTCCCTCGACCAGATGGTAGAGACCCCATTACAAGACTACCCACACTGTCAATTGGTGGGGCGAGAAGAACCACATGCCCCCTACAGATGTCAGACCTCCCAGACAGCGTACGGCAACAAGTGGCTATCGATTTCTTCAGTCCGCTGAAATCAGGGAAGTACATCATTGTCATCATGGATGAATATTCTCGATTCCCAATTGCTCCCCTAATTTCATCCACCAAAGCGGCCACCGTCATACCAGTCATCAAAGAAGCATTTGCTGCCTGGGGAATCCCTATGGTGGTACAGACAGATAATGGACCACCATTTAATGGACAGGACTTCTCAGAATTTGCGAGACACCTGAATTTCAAGCACCGAAAGATACCCCCTTTGTGGCCCCAGGCCAACGGGATGGTCGAGCGATTTATGGCCACCATAAAAAAGACAATGCAATAAGCCAGCATTAAACGAAGTGTTACGGGCGTTCAGGACCATGCCGCACAGCACTACCAACCAATGCCCTGCCACCCTGATGCTGGGGCGTATTCCACGCACCCGCATACCGGCCACCGACGTTTTCACACAATCCAGATTCACGACTTCGGACCATGAGACACTGGTAGAACTTGATCGGACCAAGAAAGCAAAAATTAAAGAATATGCTGACCACCGTAGGCATGCCAGAACGGCCGACATCCGAGAAGGCGACTGGGTCTGGTGAAGCAGGAAAGGAAAACCAAGGCGGATAGTCGCTATTGCGCTCTGCCGCTACAGGTAATCAGAAAGAAAGGGACCATGATAACAGCTGAGTCAGGAACTAAGAGATTAACCAGAAACGTGTCACACTTCAAGAAGTGTAACCCTACAGCATACACTCAGGCTCGAGAATCCAAGTGGGACACTGACGTGTCAAGTCAAGAGAACGAGTATGAAGAACCCCACCCAGTGTCGGAAGCCAGTGACAGTAAAGAGAAGCGCTTCTCCAACCAACCACGAAGCAGCCAACCACGGAGAACTGTTCGAAAGCCCATTAAACTAATTGAAGAACTCTGAAAAACATCATTTGAACATTCAAAATTCAAAAGGGGGAGATGTCGCATCGCCATGCCTGTCCATTTTGTAACCCAGGGTCAGGTATGGCAGGAAAGGGAAGTGGAGGAACTTGGGGGCAGCCTGGTAGTTCGCACCGAGACACACAACAATAAAGACGTGTAGAAAGGCAGCTGGTGACCTGTATGTTCTTTGGTTTCGGGGACATGGCGGGAACACGAAAGTGGTGTCTGAAGAAGAGAATATGGGACTGTAGGCCTAGCTTAATAGACTGTACTCAGAACTTAACATGGGGTTCCACATGGTATACTGCCAGAATGTTAAGTTTTAGATTCCTACAAAAATGTCAGTCAGATTAACGATTTTCAAAATATTGTGGAGGTAAGTAGACCTTTAACATGTATATATATCTCTGTTACATAAATGTAGAGTTAAGAATACTAAGAGGTATATTTACAAGAATTGCTGCAAAGCTGCTTTTACTCTGTTTAGCAGCAATGTTTTTACCGCTGCCAATCGCCAAACCCTAGCGCTATGTTTACGACATATTTACAATTCGTCACTACATGGCGTTAGGATCAGCTAGCGGCCAGGAACAATGTCGCTAACACTAGCATCAAAGCGATAGAAAAATTCACGCTAACTTGAAAAAAGTGATGGGCTGCCAATTAGCGTAAAAAAAATTCACGCTAGTCAGCCCAACTTCATTTTACAGCGTCTAGCAGCAAAAAGAGCCTACAAAAACAAAAAAACACCGGAATGCAGAATTAAGCAGACAGAGCTAAGTTCAGCACAATTCAACCACCCCCCAGCAGCCAGGATGACCAGTCAGAGTCCCAGGGAAAGAGAAAATGCAGTATCAGGGACTCAATTATGAAAAGTGGAGCATCGCTTGGGAAAAACAGTGATGCTTCCCTTTTCATTGCGCCATCCTTGAAACACCATGGATGCACCATATTTACAACAGTATGGTGCCGCCCTTTGTTTACCCCAGCGCTGGTGCTAATTTCAGTTGCCTAGCACCAACGCACACAGCCGGACACACACTCAACCATGTTTTATCCGCCAGTGGGAACCTCATATACAGCTACTCCACCAAACTCCTCTGGACTGACCACCACTCCGTATACCTTGCCTTTGCCACACCCACCGTACACCACTGCTCTCATTCCCCCTCCCCCCATGGAACTGGCACAAGGCCACCGAAGAACATCTCATCGACTTCCTCAGCACAACCACTCCGTCAACACCAAGAGATACTAACACCGCAGTCCACAGCCTTCACTGATGGATCTCCAACTGTGCTGGCACCCCTCAAGAAACCACCAGGCAAGCATCACTCCAAGAAACCCAGCTGGTTCACTCCAGCCCTCCACAAGTCCAGACGCACCTGCAGATGACTCGAGAAAAGATAGAGGAACAACAAAACTCCAGAAACCCACGCAACCTTCAAATCCACTGTAAACGCACACCACCTTCTCCTCAAAACCACAAAGAAAACAGCTTTCCAAGACAGAGTCAAGCGCCAACGCACACAACAGCAAAGAACTCTTCGCCATCATCAAGAAGTTCCTCACGCCCAACAGCTAGACCACAGACATCCCACCCTCCCAAGACCTTTTCAACAAACTCTGAACCTTCTTCCAACACAAGACTGGCAGATCTACAACAGTTTTGACACCCAAGACCCTGCCACTACACTCGCCACCATCACACACAACCACACTGCACCCCAACAGATCATGCTGAACTGGACTCTGCTCACCACAGATGACACTGAAAAGATTATGAAGAGCATCCGCTCAGGAGCCCCATCTGATCCTTGCCCGTGCCACATCTTCCATAGAGCAGCCGCCTCCAATGCCCCCAGCTTCACCACACTGTCAACTGCTCCATTGTAACAGCCACCTTCCCAGATGACAGAAAACACACTGAGATCAATGCTCTGCTAAAGAAACCATCCGCTGACCCGGCAGACCTCAAGAGCTTCAGACCCATCTCCCTCCTTCCCTTCCCAGAAAGGGTAATCGAGAAGGCTATCAGCGCTTAACTGTCCGAATTAATCAAAGAGAAACTCAACACCTCCCATACAGCTTCCAAAGCAACCACAGCACCAACACCACACTCCTTGCCGCCACCAACGACTTCCACTCCATCCTTCGACATCATCTCCCACCACACCCTAATCATGGACTCCACGATGCCAGCATCAGCGAGAAGGCACTGGACTGGATCCACTCCTTCCTAACCAGCCAAACACATCAAGTAAGAGTACCCCTGTTCCTCTCAGAACCTACATAGATCAGCTGTGGAGTGCCCCATGGGTCCTCCATGAGCCCAACACTGTTCAACATCTATATGGCCCCCTCGCAGCCATTTGTCAGAAGCCACAGACTCAACATAGTCTCCTACGCAGAAGACACACAGCTGAACATCTCCCTCACCAATGAACCCTCAGCTGCCAGAATCAACTTTCACAATAGAATGGAGGCCGTTGCTACCTTGATGAAGGACATCTGCCTCAAGCTCTACTCAGACAAGACCGAAGTACTCATCCTGGGATCCACCCCCTCAGCCTGGGATTACTCCTGGTGGCCTGCAGCCCTTGGAAGTCCTCCCACCCATATAGACCGCACACACAACCTCAGCATCATACTGGACTCCACGCTCACAATAAACCGCCAATTCAACTCAGAATACTTATCCTGCTTCCATACACTCTGCCTGCTTCAAAATAAATTCATATGGATCTCCACAGAATCCATAAAGATGGTCACCATCGCACTCTTCCGCCGCAGACTTGACTAGGCAACGCACCCTACACCAGAGGCACCCAGAAACAGCTCAGGAAACTACAGAAAGTCCAAAACGGCAAGGCCAGACTAGTCCTCACCATCCCCAGGAACAGCCACATGACACAACACCTCCGACTACTCCACGGGGTCCCAATCAACAAGAGAATCACCTTCAAGGTTCTCTCACATGCCTACAGGGCTGTCCATGACAGAGGAACTGCATATCTGAACCACCACCTTGCTTTCCACACACCCGCCAGACAACTCCACTGTACCCAACTCTCCCTGGCCTCCATCCCACAGATCCACAAGAGCAGACCCTGAGGAAAATCCATCTCCTACCTCGCCGCCAAGACCTGGAACACCCTGCCCATCCAACTCAGGCAATATGCGTCGTTGATCCAATTCAGGAAGGGCCTCAAGACCTGGCTCTTCAACTGAAACCTCCACACCCAGACAGATCAGCAACCACCCCCTAGAGTCTTGAGACCCTCGCGGGTGAGTAGCCACACTATATAAACCCTTGATTAACTTATTGATTCCTGCACAAAATCAATCATCCCCGCAATGCAGGCAAGGGTGCCTGCATTGGTGCATGGCAGCCCATTGTGCGCCAGCGCTGGGGAAAAAGCCAGGAATGCACTGTATCTTATAGATAGGGCACATTCCTGCCCTTTTCTTTGGATGCAGGGCAGCGCGGCAAGGTTCCTTGTGGTGCTGCCCTGCGTCAAAACGTCATAAATGAGGCCCCTACTATACAAGTGTGTTAGCGTCATTTTTAAGACCAGGTAATTCCTAGCAGCAAGAAGGTGCCGCTAATGCGACTTAACTGCAGTTTTTCTTTTTTAGCGTTGTACAAGGAACTCCTTGTAAATATTGCATTGTGTGTTTTGTGGGATTTGTTTTGTGGGAATGCCTGCCTTGCATCTAATTTTCGGTAAGTCACACTATACGAAGTGACACTGTGAAAAATTCACGTGAATGCTGAAAAAATGCAACTAACTTTGAGGAAAGTTGTAAATTTGGCGATTAAAAAAATGCTACCGTTATAGAAAAATTGACGTTACTGCAGCGTTAACTCCTTGTAAGTATACATCCTAAGTCTTTACTTATACAAACTTACCTTCACAATAGCTCTGTAGTAAATATTGTAGCTACAGTGTTGATGCTAGGAAGCAGGCAAACCTGATCCAGTA
The DNA here is from genome assembly GCF_964261635.1 of Lissotriton helveticus. Classification (NCBI taxonomy): domain Eukaryota; kingdom Metazoa; phylum Chordata; class Amphibia; order Caudata; family Salamandridae; genus Lissotriton; species Lissotriton helveticus. Next base: position 1,090,022,820 of record NC_136059.1, on the reverse strand, counting down.
TGTGGATGGAGTTCAATAGTTGACAGGGTTAACTTCCCTGTACTAAACACAAACTTGTGCATGTGTACGCATTCCGTTTCACCTGTCCGTGAGTGATCCCTCATCATCTATGGTGGTCTAGATTGGTTGTTCGTGTGTGGGTTGACTTCATGGTAGACTCTGCTATGGTATTTCATCATTTAGTCCTCTTGCATTAGTGGACCATCTGTATATCCACCTTTTATTATGTTCTAATATGATGGTGGAGTCTCCTGTCATTGTGTCTTGTGCTTTGAAATTTACAACCACTGTCCAATTGAAATCATTTACTGTCTTACATTAATGTAGTGATTAGCCATTTTTGTGGTTGTGCTTTTAAATCTTTCATTGCCCTAGTGTTCTCCAATGCATAGTTTAACCTTCCTACATGCCAACCCTGCTGTATCATAAATTGCATGGACAGGTGATAAGATATATCACATGTGGGGATACAATTTGTATATTTTTGTTGCACCATGACTTTTCGTGATCCAGATTCCACCATTATGGATATTTTGTTAAATGACAAACATTATAGTTTCCACTCGTTTGATGGCCCGTAACTGTTGTATTCCGCCTTTTATGGGCAAAAAGTGTTTTTTCTAAATGTAATTTTCGTGTTTTTAGGAAGTGCTAATTTAAATTTATTGTTTTATTTATTTGATTTGTCAAGACTGAATAGGTAGTGACAAACACTAATTGTATGTCAGGGTCTCTCTCATGTTTGTGCTCCATGAGGGCTTCTCTGTTGTTGTTTACTGAGGGATTTATGGATCATTGTTTCTGGATAACCTCACTATCTGTATTTGTTTCTCAGCGTACCTACTTGCTTAATACAGTCTTCCATGTGACTAGAATTCCTCCGTAGTCCAAGGAATTTTCCGAACTGCAAAATTTCTCATGAAGGGCGTGGGTGGAAGTTGTCAAACGTTGGAAGTCTGTTTTTGTCTGTGGGCTCTTGATGGGTGTCAATCCATGGGGTCCCGTTCTCATGGCAGATCTTGAGATCAAGAAATGTAAATGTGTCGGTATTCAATGAATGGGAAAACTTCAAAAATTCACTCTGCGTATTCTTCCATTTCAAATTCTGTTGCACTCATCCGGTCACCCTTCTATATTATAAGGACATCATCAATGTATCTTTTCTAGAGTCCAATCAAGTTCCTGGATGGATTTTCATGGGTCATAATCCTTGATTCCTCGAAATGGTGTATGTAAGGCAGGTGATGCTGGTGGCAAATTTGCTTGCCATGGAAGTCCTGTGTACCTGTAGGTACTTGGTACCCTAAAATTCAAATGCTGTTTTGTTAGGGCTAATCGCATGCATTATAGTACAAAATGGCATAAGATGTTGGGGACAATCTTCCAACAGCAATAGATCCTCCATTACCCTCAGAGTTTCCTCCTGTGGTAAACTGGTATACAGGCTTTCAAAATCCAGTCTAATCTGGAGGTTCCTATGAATTGTATTGTATATCCTTAAGTAGTTTCAGGAGGTCTTTCATGTCTTTGATCTATGTGGGGATTTTCTCGAGCAGTGGTAGCAGAAAACTGGTTGATAAATTTAAATAATGGTTCCAGGTATTAGTGTCCTGTTTTTGTTTTTCTTTTGTGCATTGTCAAATGACACGTTGATAGGGTGACAGTATTATCTGCTAATAAGAATTCTGCTTCTTTTTTTATATCCATATGTTAACCTCTGCTTAATCAATTAGGTCAGTGGTTCCCAAACTTTTGTCTCCTGAGGACCCCCACTGAATCACTACTGGAGGCCGGGGACCCCCAAGCAATTTTTACAATTTAAATTTCAAAAAATTAAAACAGTAATTCGCAAAAAATACACAAACAAGTACACACCAAACAAATACTTGCATTACCAAAGCTTTTTCTATTTTATCTTACAAAGTATGCACAAATAAAAACATTTTAATGGGAAGGATGGTGCTGCATCTCGGCGACTAACTTTTCAATGTTAATTAAATACTCAAGTGCTCCTCCTGATCCGAGGTGCCGGAATGCTGGTGTTTTGCCTTTTTTTTTTGCAGAGTTTTATATAGTGCGAACTTGACCCGAATCGGGTATCAGAGCGCTTTACATAGCACCAGCTACGTTACATGAGGACACACATTCATTTTTGTTCATGTTAGTGAGAATAAAATAAGTGATCTCATACGAGTGTTGTGATACTGCAGGAAGACTGTGTATACAAGATGATAGGTGTAATATGGAAAACAGGATGAAGCAGCACAAAAATCCTGTTCCCTTCAGGATATCTTTACTAATCTTGCTGACATAACAAATTGCTTACCAAACAGTTCACGAAATCTGAGCTCTGGGACCTTGTAGTCGTTGTTGAGCTAAGTGCAAATACAATCCAGACCCTGCACAGAAGCATCTCTGTTGATGCACCAAACAAACTCTGTGCACCCCCACCCCCCTCGTTTAGTGTTGGCCATAATCTAGCAACCAGAGTCCATGGCTGAAAGTATCCGGTTTAGGTCAATCTAACTCACGTAACTTTAGGAATCAATACCAGCCTCACAACCTTCCTTCCAGCGAGTCTTGGAAGCAAGCCAGGAAACATGCACTGGGCCCAGATAAGGAAAGTGTACATATTTTAAAGACTACCTGGGTTCTGTCTGGCCCCAAGATCCAACCAGTCTCCCAAAGCCCCATCCAGCCAATAGATGTACTTCATCTGGACTTAGAAGAAAGCTGTGCCCAGAGAGATGTTTCATAGGGATTTTATCTGCAAGGACCACACATAAATACTGGAAAAATCGCCTCTACAGTAACCTTGAAGGTGGTAGCTCTATGGACCAGTGTGAAGAAACAGAGGGCCCGATCTGCCAAGATCCAGAAAGGAAGGCTTGTGGACTGCAGCCTGCATGAGATTGTCAAAAATAAATGAGCCATCCAGAACCCACAGGGTACTTGCCACCTCAGAACTGATGATCCAACTTCAGACTGGTCTATGAAGCCGAGGTAATATTCTGGGACAACAAACTAGGAAACATGATAATTTATAGTCAAAACCATACATTGAAGCACCCACCTGTGCCCCCTTTGAACAGTTGTAGAAACGCAGCAAAAAATGGAGTTTCCAAGAAAAGCTGACACACTCATTAGATGACATTAGATATGGTGCCCAGGTGATAAATGTACCAGATAAGTAATATTATTGTGTTTTACTGACTGTTGCTTTTGTGAAGTTATTTTAACTGCAGGACTTTCCGACCTGTAAATAAAATCCCTCCCCTTTTTCAAAGATACAGCACTGGCTGTACATAAGACTATCGAGTGTAATTATTTCTGTCACACCATATCAGAGTTCCAAATACTGTACATCCCCGGAGTGCAAGTCTTGACTACACTTCCTCAATACCCTTGTAAAGTCAAGCACGCAGAGAACATAACTAGGAGTGAAATAATTCCACAAGCCTCAGGCCACGAGTGGTGACGACAATACTACCCGAAGATGCTGTCCAATAAGGACTAACTGTGCTTGAAACCAGAGATAAGGTTTGTCACTCGAAGACTGCCTAGCTGCAATGGCCTCTTTCCAAGAATGTTGTCTATACACTATGAAAAGGGTTAATGTGTCACCAATGAAGGCCTCAAGAATCTGGGATACCTCGAGAAGAGAGCACTGGCAGCAGCTCCGTACGCTACTGGGATGGCTTTACTAATGTGTGGGACATAAATACATTCCACTGTAAGACAAAACTGAAGATAACATAATCAGAAGCACTGCCCTATGGCGGGGTAGACTCATTCTACCGGCGCTCTCTGGGGATGAGGAGCAGTCTGGAAATAAACAGTACAGAAAAGGGGGTGGTGATGAACAGAGTGTCTGAATTAAGCAGACCACTCTTACCCAGTCCAAAGATCAGGGCTTGATCCATCACCGTTATTTATCTCACTGCCCCATCCCAGCTCAGAACCTGGCTATATGCAAATTAGTCTGTCCCTGGCCCAGTGCATCATGGGAACAGGGCAGACCAAACTACCAAGCCAATTCTTCACCAGAAAGGAGACAAGCTACCGGGGACCGGTTTCTGGCATTTCAGCCTCTTCGGCCCGGCTTGCTTGAATCCTGATGGAGCAGTGAGAAAGGGACTCATGTCTGAGTATACCCTGCCACACCTATAGTGGCCAAAAACGATACAGAAAAGGGGGTGGTGATGAACAGAGTGTCTGAATTAAGCAGACCACTCTTACCCAGTCCAAAGATCAGGGCTTGATCCATCACCGTTATTTATCTCACTGCCCCATCCCAGCTCAGAACCTGGCTATATGCAAATTAGTCTGTCCCTGGCCCAGTGCATCATGGGAACAGGGCAGACCAAACTACCAAGCCAATTCTTCACCAGAAAGGAGACAAGCTACCGGGGACCGGTTTCTGGCATTTCAGCCTCTTCGGCCCGGCTTGCTTGAATCCTGATGGAGCAGTGAGAAAGGGACTCATGTCTGAGTATACCCTGCCACACCTATAGTGGCCAAAAACGATACAGAAAAGGGGGTGGTGATGAACAGAGTGTCTGAATTAAGCAGACCACTCTTACCCAGTCCAAAGATCAGTGCTTGATCCATCACCGTTATTTATCTCACTGCCCCATCCCAGCTCAGAACCTGGCTATATGCAAATTAGTCTGTCCCTGGCCCAGTGCATCATGGGAACAGGGCAGACCAAACTACCAAGCCAATTCTTCACCAGAAAGGAGACAAGCTACCGGGGACCGGTTTCTGGCATTTCAGCCTCTTCGGCCCGGCTTGCTTGAATCCTGATGGAGCAGTGAGAAAGGGACTCATGTCTGAGTATACCCTGCCACACCTATAGTGGCAAAAAACGATACAGAAAAGGGGGTGGTGATGAACAGAGTGTCTGAATTAAGCAGACCACTCTTACCCAGTCCAAAGATCAGGGCTTGATCCATCACCGTTATTTATCTCACTGCCCCATCCCAGCTCAGAACCTGGCTATATGCAAATTAGTCTGTCCCTGGCCCAGTGCATCATGGGAACAGGGCAGACCAAACTACCAAGCCAATTCTTCACCAGAAAGGAGACAAGCTACCGGGGACCGGTTTCTGGCATTTCAGCCTCTTCGGCCCGGCTTGCTTGAATCCTGATGGAGCAGTGAGAAAGGGACTCATGTCTGAGTATACCCTGCCACACCTATAGTGGCCAAAAACGATACAGAAAAGGGGGTGGTGATGAACAGAGTGTCTGAATTAAGCAGACCACTCTTACCCAGCCCAAAGATCAGGGCTTGATCCATCACCGTTATTTATCTCACTGCCCCATCCCAGCTCAGAACCTGGCTATATGCAAATTAGTCTGTCCCTGGCCCAGTGCATCATGGGAACAGGGCAGACCAAACTACCAAGCCAATTCTTCACCAGAAAGGAGACAAGCTACCGGGGACCGGTTTCTGGCATTTCAGCCTCTTCGGCCCGGCTTGCTTGAATCCTGATGGAGCAGTGAGAAAGGGACTCATGTCTGAGTATACCCTGCCACACCTATAGTGGCCAAAAACGATACAGAAAAGGGGGTGGTGATGAACAGAGTGTCTGAATTAAGCAGACCACTCTTACCCAGTCCAAAGATCAGGGCTTGATCCATCACCGTTATTTATCTCACTGCCCCATCCCAGCTCAGAACCTGGCTATATGCAAATTAGTCTGTCCCTGGCCCAGTGCATCATGGGAACAGGGCAGACCAAACTACCAAGCCAATTCTTCACCAGAAAGGAGACAAGCTACCGGGGACCGGTTTCTGGCATTTCAGCCTCTTCGGCCCGGCTTGCTTGAATCCTGCTGGAGCAGTGAGAAAGGGACTCATGTCTGAGTATACCCTGCCACACCTATAGTGGCCAAAAACGATACAGAAAAGGGGGTGGTGATGAACAGAGTGTCTGAATTAAGCAGACCACTCTTACCCAGTCCAAAGATCAGGGCTTGATCCATCACCGTTATTTATCTCACTGCCCCATCCCAGCTCAGAACCTGGCTATATGCAAATTAGTCTGTCCCTGGCCCAGTGCATCATGGGAACAGGGCAGACCAAACTACCAAGCCAATTCTTCACCAGAAAGGAGACAAGCTACCGGGGACCGGTTTCTGGCATTTCAGCCTCTTCGGCCCGGCTTGCTTGAATCCTGATGGAGCAGTGAGAAAGGGACTCATGTCTGAGTATACCCTGCCACACCTATAGTGGCCAAAAACGATACAGAAAAGGGGGTGGTGATGAACAGAGTGTCTGAATTAAGCAGACCACTCTTACCCAGTCCAAAGATCAGGGCTTGATCCATCACCGTTATTTATCTCACTGCCCCATCCCAGCTCAGAACCTGGCTATATGCAAATTAGTCTGTCCCTGGCCCAGTGCATCATGGGAACAGGGCAGACCAAACTACCAAGCCAATTCTTCACCAGAAAGGAGACAAGCTACCGGGGACCGGTTTCTGGCATTTCAGCCTCTTCGGCCCGGCTTGCTTGAATCCTGATGGAGCAGTGAGAAAGGGACTCATGTCTGAGTATACCCTGCCACACCTATAGTGGCCAAAAACGATACAGAAAAGGGGGTGGTGATGAACAGAGTGTCTGAATTAAGCAGACCACTCTTACCCAGTCAAAAGATCAGGGCTTGATCCATCACCGTTATTTATCTCACTGCCCCATCCCAGCTCAGAACCTGGCTATATGCAAATTAGTCTGTCCCTGGCCCAGTGCATCATGGGAACAGGGCAGACCAAACTACCAAGCCAATTCTTCACCAGAAAGGAGACAAGCTACCGGGGACCGGTTTCTGGCATTTCAGCCTCTTCGGCCCGGCTTGCTTGAATCCTGATGGAGCAGTGAGAAAGGGACTCATGTCTGAGTATACCCTGCCACACCTATAGTGGCCAAAAACGATACAGAAAAGGGGGTGGTGATGAACAGAGTGTCTGAATTAAGCAGACCACTCTTACCCAGTCCAAAGATCAGGGCTTGATCCATCACCGTTATTTATCTCACTGCCCCATCCCAGCTCAGATGTGAGTCCCTTGCTCATTGCACCATCAGGATTCAAGCAAGCCGGGCCGAAGACGCCTGAAATGGCAGAAACCGGTCCCCGGAAGCTTGTTTCCTTCCCAGTGTAAGAATTGGCTTTTGTAGTCTGGTCTGCCCTGTTCCCATGATGCACTGGGCCAGGGACAGACTAATTTGCATACAGCCAGGTTCTGAAACTGGGATGGTGCAATGAGCTAAAAAACGGTGTTGGATCTAGCCCTGATCTCTTGACTGGGTGAGAGTACTCTGCTTAATTCAGAGACTCTGTCCATCACCACCCCTTGTTGTAAATAATTTTGTCCACCCTAAGCGTGGAAGGGTATACTCAGATGTGAGTCCCTTGCTCATTGCACCATCAGGATTCAAGCAAGCCGGGCCGAAGACGCCTGAAATGGCAGAAACCGGTCCCCGGAAGCTTGTTTCCTTCCCAGTGTAAGAATTGGCTTTTGTAGTCTGGTCTGCCCTGTTCCCATGATGCACTGGGCCAGGGACAGACTAATTTGCATACAGCCAGGTTCTGAAACTGGGATGGTGCAATGAGCTAAAAAACGGTGTTGGATCTAGCCCTGATCTCTTGACTGGGTGAGAGTACTCTGCTTAATTCAGAGACTCTGTCCATCACCACCCCTTGTTGTAAATAATTTTGTCCACCCTAAGCGTGGAAGGGTATACTCAGATGTGAGTCCCTTGCTCATTGCACCATCAGGATTCAAGCAAGCCGGGCCGAAGACGCCTGAAATGGCAGAAACCGGTCCCCGGAAGCTTGTTTCCTTCCCAGTGTAAGAATTGGCTTTTGTAGTCTGGTCTGCCCTGTTCCCATGATGCACTGGGCCAGGGACAGACTAATTTGCATACAGCCAGGTTCTGAAACTGGGATGGTGCAATGAGCTAAAAAACGATGTTGGATCTAGCCCTGATCTCTTGACTGGGTGAGAGTACTCTGCTTAATTCAGAGACTCTGTCCATCACCATCCCTTGTTGTAAATAATTTTGTCCACCCTAAGCGTGGAAGGGTATACTCAGATGTGAGTCCCTTGCTCATTGCACCATCAGGATTCAAGCAAGCCGGGCCGAAGACGCCTGAAATGGCAGAAACCGGTCCCCGGAAGCTTGTTTCCTTCCCAGTGTAAGAATTGGCTTTTGTAGTCTGGTCTGCCCTGTTCCCATGATGCACTGGGCCAGGGACAGACTAATTTGCATACAGCCAGGTTCTGAAACTGGGATGGTGCAATGAGCTAAAAAACGGTGTTGGATCTAGCCCTGATCTCTTGACTGGGTGAGAGTACTCTGCTTAATTCAGAGACTCTGTCCATCACCACCCCTTGTTGTAAATAATTTTGTCCACCCTAAGCGTGGAAGGGTATACTCAGATGTGAGTCCCTTGCTCATTGCACCATCAGGATTCAAGCAAGCCGGGCCGAAGACGCCTGAAATGGCAGAAACCGGTCCCCGGAAGCTTGTTTCCTTCCCAGTGTAAGAATTGGCTTTTGTAGTCTGGTCTGCCCTGTTCCCATGATGCACTGGGCCAGGGACAGACTAATTTGCATACAGCCAGGTTCTGAAACTGGGATGGTGCAATGAGCTAAAAAACGGTGTTGGATCTAGCCCTGATCTCTTGACTGGGTGAGAGTACTCTGCTTAATTCAGAGACTCTGTCCATCACCACCCCTTGTTGGAAATAAACAGAGCAGGAGAGATTGGGAAATGCACTTTTATTCTCAGACACGTAAGAGTGGCGAGGAAGGCTCGGCCTGTGATAGGGCGGTTTCCCGGTGTAATGCTGCAAACACCATTATGTTATAATTGTAATGGCCACGTCCGCCAATACCTTGGTCTGGTAACGCTTTTGCTGGCAGAGGCGTCACTGCGCATCAACGAGACAAACACTGCTTGCAGCCTCTGGAATCCAAAGTTTCAGGAAGGTTTTTTTTTAGCAACTTCCAAGAAACTTACCGGTTCGCTATGCTTGAATTCCTGAGACCGGACCTCTGAATCTGAGCTGCCTGCTACAGTCCGTTCCACACACAGCCTCTACGCAGTGTACAGCCAGAGCCCCTCGCTGTCATTCACAAGGCTTGTAGCAGCGCATGGGCGCTCGAAAGGTGTTTTTGAAGAAATTATGCAGATTTAAAGGTGAAGTACCTTTAGTTCAATTGAAAGCTTGCACATGAATCAACAGGATTGACTTAGCGCTTCAGTATTGATAACGGAAGGCACTCCAGTCCGGCGGACCCCCTGGGAATGTGTTACGGACCCCTGGGGGTCCGCGGACCACAGTTTCGGAAACGCTGAATTAGGTTATTGATCTCAACATTCAGGGACTCATTTAGTTTCTTGTTCATTTTCCTGTAGTTGCGTTGATCATTCAGGATATGGAGACAATCTACTTTATAGTCTTTTTTGTTCTCTATGACTATGGTCAGCCCTTTTCTGCTGATTATTGTCACTTCCTTTGTTTGTAATCATCTGATGGCTTCTTTGTCTTTGTGACCCATACTTGGAAATGTGCATATCTGTGAGGTTTCCATGGCCTCCAGGGCATTTATCACTGCCTGTTCAAAAGTGAAAAAGAAAAATGCCAAACCAATTTTGAAAAATAGAGGAAACTTTAACAAATTATTTGCCATAAAAAATTACAAAAATCCCAATTAGTAGTCCCGAAGTTATACATATTTAAAGTTTTCAGTAAAAACTAGAACCTAAAAGTACAAAACGTCAACTGTGGACATCAAGTCACATGAGAGTGGGTCAAAGTTGAAAACTAAGGCTTACCGCGATGGAGCTCGGTTTGGATACTAGAAGAGTATTGGCCTCATCAGCGCTTATCTTTGGATTTAGAATTCTTGAAAAAATGTCTGAGAAGGTAGAAGTTCAGTGGGGCAAGGCTGTCGGAGTGTCCGAGGAGGGAGTTTCATTGCCAGATGGGCTTGAGTCGAAGTCGCCTTGAAGATTTTTACCTTCGGACTTAGTCACAGAAATGGAAGTTGAAAATTTCCTGTGGGACGAGGCAGAGGGCTGTAGCTGAAGATAGTCCCTTGAGGTCCGATACCCCTTTAGAGAAGGACCGATGAAAAGGATTTGCTGCTGTGGAGAAGATCATAGTGGGAGAAGCTGCGATGTCAATATGACCGGCGATGCACCTCAGGAGGATAGTCGAGCAGGTTAGTAGAAGTCTTCTCCTGATTCTCAGAGCACTTTTTGGCACATTTTGTCCAAGCCCTCAGTTTTGGAATTGGCCGTCGGGGCTCATTTAGCAACAAAACCAAGAATCCAGTACTTGTGGGACACCTCATGGGGACTCAGGACTCACTCAGGCTGGGTCCAGGTGAGGGTTCAAGATGATGGGAGCCCTTTATGTGCCTGTGACTTTGAACAGGAGGCCAGCAAACAAGACCTTGGAGTCACTTCTGGTAGTCATGGGTGCAGGTGTAGATGGAGGGCTCAACAGCAGGGCTGGCCACTGAGGGTTCAAGGCAAGCTTCAGAAAAGCAGTCCTTCCAGGTATACCAGCAGCCTGACAGATTGTGCAGCAGCTCACAGCAGCAGGCAGTCCTGTGAGAGCCCTTCCACAGGTCCAGAAGTGAACTGAAGAGTAAGACCAAAGGTCCTATTTAAAAAAAAAAACTGACTATCAAGAAAGAGGAGTTTTCTATACAATTTCATAGGTACTAAGCATGACATATCTACCAGATACCATTTGGAAATTATAGCTTATTACATGGAATAAAGAATCTCCAATGATATCCTGTGGGAGGGGTAGACCTTACAGTAGTGAAAAACGAATTTTGGGAGTTTATCATTTCTAGGACATGTAAAACTTAAATGTACATGTCCAACCTTTTAATTACACAGCACCCTGCCCTATGGGCTACCTAGGGCCTATCTTAGGGGTGATCTGTATGTAATAGAAGAGGAGTTAAAGCTTGGCAGGTGGGTTTAAATGGCAAGTCGACATGGCAGTTTAAACTGTATTCAGGTTTCAGTGGTTGACTGGGACGTGTTTTAAGGTGCAACTTAAGTGGGTGGCACAATTGATGTTGCAGGGTCACTGGTAGCATTTAATTTATAGGCCCTTGGTATATGGTACACCAGACTACAATGGACAAATAGTTAAACGAAGTATGCCAAACAGGTGTAACCCAATGATGCCATGTTTAGAGGGGAGTGCACAAGCACTTCAGCACTGGCTAGCAGTGATAAAGTGCACAGAGTCCTAAAGCCAACAAAAAAGAATTCAGCAACAAAATAGGGTGAGGAAGGCAAACGGTTTGGGGGTGACCCTGCAGAGTCTGCTGCTGAGTACAGATAAACCTTCTCATGTGAGAATTTCTTTACATCTATATGAAGTTTCTGGATCTTCGATTATGTAAAGAATTCTTTCAAATCACCCAGATCTTTGTTTATTTCTTCAAGTTGTTTCCTAAAAATTGTGGTTTGTGCTGTGGTCTTTCGGTTATTTTCTGATGTTTGTTTCACCATTGCATCAGATAACTGTTCTGCTGCCTTAATTATTAGCACTGCCAAGTGGTCAGTGACCACTCCTTTCTGAAGAAGACATTTTCTAAGAAGGTTCTGGGCTTGCACCCCAACAATTTGGCCTCTTGAAGCTGCATTTAATATTAAGTATTCAGTCATAATGATGCTGCGTAGGAGTATTTGGATTTACTCTGAGAGGGATGTTATCCTCTTCAAAGTTCTATTTGCGTACGTTTAGACTTTCACACTGCATGTGGGGCGAAAATTGTTTCAATGTTTTACGCTAACGTGTTGTAACTGCCTTCATGTTTAAAGCCACGGTTGCCCCTTGAGGATAATTACATCTACTACTCTGTACAGTGCAGGGCCCAAAAGGACTTTCTCCTGCAAATACAATTGCAGGTAAAGAAGAACTTCAAGGAAAGCGTGTCAAAACCTTGAAATGTTACCAGACTTTCATTGGCAATTCAAAATGTGAAGAACACAGTACAAGGGCAAAGTTCCTATCTGTAGCATTTTGCATTTCCAGCCCAAACTCCATAGGAGACAGACCAAGTCTACCCCACTGTCTATTCAGTGATGGGATACCAACAGCTTGGTCTATTCTGTCATTGTAACATGATCGATCAGTGGACATATATCTTTCTCACTTGTGAAAGACACAGGCAGAATCAATATAGGATACCTGGATTCGCAACATATTCAGGCAGGGCATAGCCAATGAATATAAAAGAGCATTCTTAACTCTTGTCTCTTACCATCACATTTACCTCACATTCTTTGAGAGATTGGAATTGTTGATGGAGTCTCCCTCCATAGGCCATGAAGACCATACTAGTAGATTCAGTGCCAAAGGCTAAAGAAACATGGTTGTATAATTAGTACTCTTGCTGGTGTAAAATCTCTACGAGGCTTTGTCTGCAAATCTTCCTAAATGAGGACAACCCATTTTCAAGGCTGCCCACTTCAAGAGTGCAACCCTACAAAGGATCCTACTTCTGTACGCCATAGTCAGCAATCATGCTATTTTAACATTTTGTACAGTGCCTTCCCTCACAGATTTCCAATTTTCTGAATCCTGGGAAGACAGTGAACATTCGGGGTCATGCTCTTTGATTGGATAACTATGCCCAATATTTTTATCAATTATTTGGAAACAATTAGCAATGGTACTACCAAAATTTGTGAATATTATTAAACGCCAACTTGGAAGACTGTCTCAGTCATGAACAATTCTATTCCACAGCTATGGGCATGGCCACAATGTGGAAGATTCTAGGAGCACCCATGTTTCATAATCAATCTCTGCATGTCTCAACATATGCCACAGCAGGAGATCTAATTTATTGGGCCTCTCTGCCAGACACTGGTGGAAGTTTTATGGAAGTTATGAGAGCAGTCAAGCTGTTTCAGAGGAACCAGTTGATGGCAGTCAGCTTTGGTTTCTTATCATCTTTGAGCCTCATGTGCATTCATGTTTCCAATAGTTCTTCTCCACTAAGATTTTCCGGTTTGTTGGCATCTGCAGCAATTTCTCCCTATACATTTAAACGATGATTACAATGTCAAAGGTCAAGTATTCATGCAAATCACGTCACCGTTGTCTTGAAGGGACCTAAACTTTCTAACAGTGGCGCAACTGTATTTGAACAGACAGGGATGGTATCACTCTCCAAACTGCAGTCCCAGGGAAGGGAATGCACAGCATTTGGTGGCCCAGCTAGCAGTTTATATATGTGAAGTGGAAAATATAAGGGTGGAGAAGACCAGAAGCACATTTCTCTTTTTGCTGAATTTTCGAGCTTTACAGGAACAGGTCTCCTCTTCCAGAACCGTGCATTCAAAAGGGTGGTATGTCTGTACTTGTTTGATACCAGTAAAGTAAGAGAGAGCTACCTGACCTGCTCAGTTTGTTATCATCCGTGTGAGAATTCTGGTGTTAATTTTGCAGCGGCTAACCACGGAATTAAAATTGTGACCTCATGAACTCCGGTTTGCCCTGTTGACCCTCGACGCTACAGCCGCCTTTTTGCTCCCACTGACACCGGAGCTTTGCGTGTCTCGGCGGAGTGACTCACATCGTGTCTGGCACGGAATGGAATCTCCATACTGCAAGTAAAATTGCCTCATCTCTTAGCTGCTTGGCGGTTATTATCTCTGCGGCTAATTCTTTTATTCTCTATCCACAGCATGTTGTCTTGCTTGGGTGCAATTCTCTTTACCTCAGCATGGTCAGCGACTAGCTGCCGCCCCCCCCCCAACCCGGCACCCAACACCAAGGAACGTGGACACGAGACGTGTTTACTCTTTGGAAGGCGGGCGCTAGTCGCCCGGCCGTATTTATTAAAGTATGAAATTAAAAAAGGGTTTTAATTGCATAATCAACAATGAAATACAAAAATCAGCAGGACATTCAATTATACAATCGTTATCAACAAGTTTGAGAGCCTGACCTTAACAAAACTCTAATACAAGTTGTTACTAGCTTAACTAAACATCCTATCTTGATTTTTGTACATTTCTGGCCATATGGCAGGGTCACTACCGGTGTCAGGTCCTACAAGCGGCGCCTTCCCCCTAGAAGTGCGCATGCGCAGTGTTACCCCGGGAATTGCCCGGTCTACGCCCCAAACTCCATTTACCCACTAAAGGAGGGCCCTTACTCTGCGCCGGTGGCGTCATGAGTCCACGCGCGCGGGGTGGCTACCAGCCTAAGGAAAGCGTGAACTACTCCTACCCGCGCTCCTTTGCATATTACCTTGCCCCTGGAGTACTGGGAGTGGCCCGCAGGCTCCTCCCCCTGGGCGGGAACCTCCATAGGATGATGCCCGCCCCCTCAGACCTCAAATATGTGCTCACCGATAATGACCTTACCGCATGCCCCATACCTAATAAATACGACGACCTATGGAAAAAAGGCTAAAGGACAACTACACTGGCTAATAAAGAACAGTATTCACGCATAGCTAAAAAGGGAAAAAAGGCCTAACGACACATGGCATAAAATCACAACATGTTGCTCCAAATCACCATAACTACGTATATCTACAAAGGAAAAAAGGCCTAAAGACACACATCTCCAAATATAGTTCACTTCCCACATCATTTTCTACAAAGGGAAAAAAGGCCTGACAACAGATCACCAAATACCAGAACAACCTACTCTCTCCCGCGGTCTATACCTATGAAACTTACCCTTAGACCGGACATAACGCTGCTTAAACTTTGTACCAAGGGATGGTGGGTGGGAAACAAAGAAGGCCCCGAACGCGGGGCACACCGTTCAGCGAGGGAGCGTCCAGGGACAAGGGAGTCTCCTGGGCGCTCCCTACCTCTTATTCCCGAGGGGCCGGGTGGCCCCTCCTCACGCCCGCCCCCCCCGACCCGGAACCAGTCCATTGATTCCGGGTCAGGAGGGGCGCCGGCCAATCGGCGGTGGGCCGCGCCCCCAGGGCACGCCCCCACCGTCGAAGGACCCGAGGGGAGAAGGGGTGAGGCGGTCGCCGCGCCGCCATGCGTGCGGGGGGGCCGAGGGCCCCCCCTTTTCACATGGTCAGCGACTAGCTGCCGCCCCCCCCCCAATCCGGCACCCAACACCAAGGAACGTGGACACGAGACGTGTTTACTCTTTGGAAGGCGGGCGCTAGTCGCCCGGCCGTATTTATTAAAGTATGAAATTAAAAAAGGGTTTTAATTGCATAATCAACAATGAAATACAAAAATCAGCAGGACATTCAATTATACAATCGTTATCAACAAGTTTGAGAGCCTGACCTTAACAAAACTCTAATACAAGTTGTTACTAGCTTAACTAAACATCCTATCTTGATTTTTGTACATTTCTGGCCATATGGCAGGGTCACTACCGGTGTCAGGTCCTACAAGCGGCGCCTTCCCCCTAGAAGTGCGCATGCGCAGTGTTACCCCGGGAATTGCCCGGTCTACGCCCCAAACTCCATTTACCCACTAAAGGAGGGCCCTTACTCTGCGCCGGTGGCGTCATGAGTCCACGCGCGCGGGGTGGCTACCAGCCTAAGGAAAGCGTGAACTACTCCTACCCGCGCTCCTTTGCATATTACCTTGCCCCTGGAGTACTGGGAGTGGCCCGCAGGCTCCTCCCCCTGGGCGGGAACCTCCATAGGATGATGCCCGCCCCCTCAGACCTCAAATATGTGCTCACCGATAATGACCTTACCGCCACAGGCCAGTATTGTTAACCGACGATCTGGCCTCCCCCTCTAGCCCCTTATCTAAGGACACATCCTCCTACCCCAGCCCTCTAGCCAAGCCCAGATATTGTCAGCCCATAGGACATTACCCTCATCTGTTAGGTGAACCCCGTCCTTCAAGTAAAACTTTTGACCCCAAATGCACCCATGAGGTATTGACTGTAACAAGGGGGTTCGGAACAACCTATCCAACCGTGTGTTGATCCTCTTTACCGAGTGATTCAACGCCCTGACTGAATCGCCCCCCCGCCACTGAAGCCGAGGTATTAGTTGTGACCATACTAGTGTGCACCCGGGGCAGGTCCTAGCTATCCAACCCGCTGTCGAGATAATCTCCTCAATCAAGATGCGCCTGCCCAGTGTTGCCAAATCGTTCTCCCCAAGGTGAAGTATCACCACTGACGGTGGAGCCCGCTGGCGCGCTAACAGCCCCTGGAAGAATCCCCTAAACTCGTGAAGACACAACCCTCCTCTGCCAAAGAACGTGATATTCAAGCCTAGTTGCGCCGCCCTTTCCTTCTTGTCACCTGACAGGAAGACACATTCCGCTCGCTTCACATATGAATGACCAACAATCCAGACATTGTTCTTAGTTGTCTCCTGGTCGCTGCTCCGTGCTGAAGAATATTGGCGATGCCCGACGACAAATTCCTCCCCTGCGTAACAGGTCTGAGAAACTGTAAGAGAGCGGAAAAGAGACCAAGCGTGAGTGACAGGTAATCATAGCATGTCAATCCGAACATAACGTTTATAGCAGTCTGACGACCACCTCCCAATTGTCTTCACTCTTTCCACTGGGAGGCCCCCCGCCACCGCCTCAGTTGCTGCCCCAATCCTGAAGGAATGAGACCCAAACTCTCTAGGATCAAGACCAGCTTTTGTGACCCCTATTTCGAACACTCTCCTGAATTGATACCTGGTCAAGGGGCTCCCATCGGCGTGACAGAGCAACGCCCTGCGTGCTGAACCGACCAATAGTCCCATGAGTGACTCCACGTGCCTCACCGGGCAGCACGGGTTGGCGGGGGCCCGTTGCAGAACTATGGTGTGACCCCTAGCTTCTTGATCGGTCTTTGATTTCTGGATAATTACCCACATGGTGTCACCCCTTATCGTCACCCCAGCCTTCTGCAAGCCACCAAGTATGTCAGTTTTAGATCCTGCCACAAGTTCACTAATTCTCAGTGCCCCATAAAATGCCAGGGAGAATGCCGCCCTAAAAAGAAGCACTTCCCACTCCGAGTTACAAACAGTCTCCAGCGTGCCCAGTAAGGCTGTTAGCCGGGCCAACCCCATGGGCTTCCTCTTATCCTTTTGGTGTCCCTGAATACGGCGCCATCCCCTTAAAGCCTTGCGTATCATAAAGGTATTGGTGGGATCCCGAAAGCCCCTAGCTTGCGCGAAGAATGACACAGCTGCCCTATGTCTGGTTGCCGCTGCCACTGTGCGCCCCTCTTTGTGCATCCATTCTAAGTAGGCTGCAAACCCATCCTCCTTCGCCCAAAGCACTTCCCACTGCGGCCCCAAGAAAGAGCAATAAGACAGAAACGCCCCTTCGTACGCCGTCTTGGTCCTGGGGGCTAAGCTAGCGACCACGAGGTCCTGTAATCTGGGGCACCAATCTGCCAAAGTACCGCTGGGAAGTGTGCTGGCGAGGGGTCTGCTGTGGGGAGATGTTCCCTGAAAACCTGCATTTTGAAGCGAGAAAGGGAGTCAGCAGCATTGTTTAAGACACCAGGGACATGTTTGGCTCTAAAATTAGCATTCAGTTTAAGGCACCGCAGAACAATCTCTTTGATCAGGCGAAGTATGAAAGGACACCGCGCCCCCTGCTGATTGATACATTCCACCACCGTCATGTTATCTGACCAAAACACCACTGATTGATTACATAGGTGTTCGGGCCAGACCATCAGTGCCACCCATATTGGAAACAGTTCCAGGAAGCCAATGTTGCCGAGCAAACCCCATGTGTTCCATTCTTCTGGCCATTGTTGAGCGACCCACCTATTCCCTAGGATGGCACCAAAGCCCACACTACCGGCCGCATCAGTCCATAGTCCCAACTCCGCTGATGTAGTGAGCGGGCCGGGCCAGACCACCCTACCGTTAAAATCCTCCAGGAATGCCATCCAAATAAGCATATCCTGGCGAATTTCAGACGATAGGCGCGTGCGGTGGTGCTTTTCCCTCAGCCCCGCCATCGCGTGCGCAATGGAGCGAGAGAAGGGGCGAGCCATTGGGATGATTCTTAGTGCGAAATTCAGTTGTCCTACGACCTCCTGTAACTGCTGCAAAGTGACCTTCTCCTTCCGAAGGCATAACTGTAGCGACGTCTTGAATTTGCGCACCTTATCCTTAGGTAGTCTGAAACATTTCTCCATTGAGTCAATCTCGATGCCCAGGAATTCCAAGCAGGTGGTCGGGCCCACCGTCTTCCCAGGCGCAAGCGGGACCCCAAAAGCCCGCATGAGCACGCAAAATTCCTGCAATGCTAGTGCGCACTCCTGAGAACCCGCGGTACCGAGGAAGAGGAAATCATCTAAGTAATGCATGACCCTTTGATGGCCTGTCACCTGTCTCATGGCCCATTCCAGAAATGAACTAAACATCTCAAAGTAGGCGCAAGAAATAGAACAACCCATAGGCATGCATTTGTCCATGTAGAACCTATCCCTAAAGGCGAAACCTAAAAGATGTTGATCCGCCGGGTGGACTGGGAGGAGGCGGAAGGCGGACTCTATGTCTGATTTTGCCATCAGCGCCCCGGGTCCCGTGGCCTGTAATAAGGTCACAGCCTGATCAAAAGAGGCGTACTTAACACTACAGATACCTTCGTCAATGGCATCATTCAGTGAGGCCCCCTTTGGCGCTGACAGGTTATGAATCAATCTGAACTGCCCCTTCTCTTTCTTGGGGACAACTCCCAGTGGGGAACACACAAAATTGTGTACTGGCACTGCAGAAAAAGGGCCAGATATCCTGCCTAAGGAAAGCTCTTTGTCAATTTTGGCGGCCACGACAGCCGGATTGTGTGTGACTGATAATTGATTTCTACAGTGCGTGCTGCCTGTGTATCCCCCGGCCGGGATCCTAAAACCCTTAGAAAAACCCTCCTGGAGTAGGGTGGCCGCTTTGTGGTCAGGGTATCTATTCAAAAATGGAATCATTGCCACCACATCCACTGGAGTGGGGGGGCGTGACCTGTCTGACTTATAGTGGCCTTCCCCTACCCCTCTGTCCCGTGTTACCTTGCTTGGACCTACAGGTGGATTCTGGATGGGAGGGGTGCCCACAGGAGGCACATGCATGCCTAAACTTACACGCGGCCCTTGTGCAGGTACGCTTATTAAAATCCCAGCACACCCCTTTCTTCTCTGGCCCACCTGCCCTAAATTTCCCAGGTACCTCACTCGTTTGGGGGGGCCGAAAGGGCTGCTGCGGTCTAGTGAACACCTTGCCCGCACCGAACTGAGGGGGAGGTGCAGTGTCAGAGAACTGTTTGTGCCAGGCCAAGGAATCGACCGAGTCCCATGGTAATGATCTATTGAATTCCAATGCCTTCCTAAAATTTACGTCATAACCCTTCCATGCTTCCCCAGAATACTGTTGACTCCACCCCACAATCCTGCTCGAGTAGCAAGCCAATGCAGCCTGCAGATCTGGGGGACGCTCAGCCTTAACTGCAGTGAAAACGGCCCATGCTTGCATCCAATTATTGAGATTTTCCTCAACCCTGAATCTAGTACACTGCGCCCTCCATTCACTTGGGAGCATCCACTCTTTCAGTGCTTTTGCCTGCTCCATTTCCCTATTATCCAATAATAAAGAATAAATGTACACGTATTTATCAGCCCAAATCATTTCTTTAACAGCTAAAGACACATGTTGAGCTAGATTTTCGCTCCTGGAGGGTACTACACCGTCCCCCAAGAGTGGCAATGCCACTTCCTTACCAAGTGCGGGCACCGGGGGCGGCTGCCCTTGTACTCCGTCCAGCTGGGGAACACTTGGACCTGCAAGGGGAGAAGAAATTGGCAATGCAACACTGTCGGCTCTCGGTGCCGATCGGAGTTTTTCCACGAACCTTGCCGCCTCTGCCGCATGGTCTGCAGAATTCGGGAAGGCTCCCCCTCTTTGGAGCCATGGCATCATGGCCGTTAACTGAGATACCAATTCGGGCGGCATTGAGTCTGCGTTACCCCCCGGGACAACAGGTACCACTGGGGTTATGCCCAGTGGTCCTGGCACAGCTGGCGGGGCGGGCGCCGGGAGTGGCCCGCCTGTACCCGGGATTGCGGGCACCGGTGCAGGAGCAGACCCAGCGTCTACTGGTTGACCTGCCGGCACCGGCACCACAGGGGCAATGGGTGTAGGCACATGCGGGGGTGGGACCACCGCGGGCGGTGCGGCGGGTAACGGATCCACTGGGCCTGGGGCGGGGACCGCCTCCTTGGGTCTCTTGGACCTAGGTTTCCCTTGCGGTGTGACAAATTCCCCTCTTGGCACTGGTGCCACCCTCTTGCGGATCGGTCTCCCGGACGGGCCCGGTGCCTCGCCATCTCTATCCTCCAACCGAGCTTCCCGCTCCTTAATTTGTCCTAGCTGTTGCTTAATGTCGCTCATCTCCCGCATCATAGCCCGCATCATAGCCTCCATGTTGGACCCCCTTTTTCCACCCCTTGGACCTGGCATGACGCTAACCCCAAAAACACCCGCTGCCTACTTAGTTCCCAACAGGTCAGCTGTGTGTACCTTTCAGATGGAGGGTCACCAGGGGGCTTTCAGCACCATGCAACGGCGACCGCAACACTAGCGGCTTGTCCGCTTATGTAAGGGGGTGAGTAAACCTAATGTAGACCCACCCGGCGGCCACCAGGAGCAATGAATGCTAGCCCCCCGTACCCCTCTTACCGACCAGTCCTGCGTATTCACCGGCGATATCGGTCTGCAATCACGAACCACACCAGGCCGCGCGTTTACCGTCCTTACGTCCTTATCTGTGAGTGAATTGCACCAGTAGTGTCGTTAAAGGTCTGCAATAGAGATATGTATTACCACCATGTCATAACAAAGGAGGGCAGATTTAGGGAAAAAACCCGGTTTAAAACAATGGAGGCTTGAACCCCCCCCCTACCACCCTGTTGGAAAGTGCACCACTAAATTCGTTTAGATCAGAAACAGAAAATTAACATTCCTTCCGGGACAGAATATTTAAGAGACAACAGTGAATTCCCTACTTACTCGCAACTACACACTTCGTTAGCAGCTTCCAATAGCAAAAGCCAATGCAGCATTAAAAGATCTATAAAACCTCAATTCACTTTTCTCTTAAAATTGTAAAACAATTCTGAAGCCAGATTTATAAAACATTAATTCACTTTTTATCACAATTGTAAAACAGTTCCAAAGTCTTAATCACTCTTTTTAACGATTGCACACTTTAAATGGGGTCTCCCATCCAGGAGCTGCCCTGGTTGACCCTGCTTCACTTTCTAAATAAAGAAAGCGTACCAAAATTGCCCTACGAGCACTCGCGTGAGCAAATAAAACAGGCGCGCAGCGGGTATGTAACAGAACGGGTGCAGCCTCTCCGGCACCGCTCACTTCTCCTCGACGGACGGTAACTGGGAACTGGGAAGCTGGGAACTGCTTCTACCGCCCAAACCCCGTACTTCTAACACCGCCGGTGCAGCCCCAATTCCCCAGTGTAAACCCTCAAGTCCCGTCTTACCGGTCTTAACGATCGGGCTGCCCCCAGGTCCCGCCAAAAATACCTCCTCGCCGCCGGCCCCAGAAATACCGACTTTGTTGCCCAGATCCCTGATGCGGCGCCGCTCTCTAGCCGCTCCTGTCCCCGAAGTGGTGTGCGCCGCCCTGTTTCGGATCAACTCCGCCCGAGCAGGCCTCTTCAGCCGGTGGCCTCCGCTCGCTGCGTCGACGCTCGCTAGCCGCTCACAGAGGGATCCCAAACAAAAACGCCTCCAGGAACCTGAAAAAGAAAGCGGAAAAAAGATTATTAAAACAAAGAAGGCCCCGAACGCGGGGCACACCGTTCAGCGAGGGAGCGTCCAGGGACAAGGGAGTCTCCTGGGCGCTCCCTACCTCTTATTCCCGAGGGGCCGGGTGGCCCCTCCTCACGCCCGCCCCCCCCGACCCGGAACCAGTCCATTGATTCCGGGTCAGGAGGGGCGCCGGCCAATCGGCGGTGGGCCGCGCCCCCAGGGCACGCCCCCACCGTCGAAGGACCCGAGGGGAGAAGGGGTGAGGCGGTCGCCGCGCCGCCATGCGTGCGGGGGGGCCGAGGGCCCCCCCTTTTCATTTGCCGCCTTTTGCTTTGCGCGCACTTGGAGGTTTCCATTTCTCATTTAATATTGTTGTGGCACTGCTGAGTGAACAATTCTAGTTTTACATTTGTTTTTGCTTAGCTCAGTGCGCAGTTTGGAATTCGCCAGGAGCTCTTGTGCAAGTTTTTGATTTAAATCACTTACGCACTAGCTAGCTCTTTCTAGAATTTGGTCTCCATGTCATTCCTTGATACTGCAGCCGCCACTTTGCACTACGATTCTCCTCAGAATAACCCGTATCGCCACTGATACAGAATAACATTTTCATAATATAAACAAATTCTCCTAATCTCTCCGTTTGTCTGGAGGATATCATCAACTATGCATTTTTATAACTTTCTCTTCTGACGTGTCCCCCCACAACGTTTGAACTTATTTAAGTACAGCTACTTTTACTTCAATTTGTTGTTTTTGCTGTTAATACAACAAAAAGACCTTGCATTCCATTTGACATTATTGTTGCTGTTACTGTATAACCAATTTTAACTGTGCATTTACCTCTGCTTGTGGTTAGCTTTGTGGCTCTCATGATATTACCGCTTGCTTTTTCCCACATTTAACTGTCATGCACTGTATTCTACTATTAACACGCTGTGCGTTTCAATGCTGTTTCCCTCATGTGAGCGCTTTTTCTGATTTAATACAGCTTTTTACTCTGGCTGGCTTGTAATTGTATCTCCCACCTAGTTTTGGACTTTTTCCTTAAACCTTCAACATGGATATTTTGCTCTCTACTAAGTCACATGGTAATGCTGGGTATTTTTCTGGTAGTCGGAAGAATTCTGCAGACAATAACAGTAAGCGCCTTAAAAAATACCCCTCCTCTCCAACTAAGTCCCCTCTTCCCATCACATTGAAAGATATCATGGACGAATTGCGTCTATTCCGCCCCTTCATGTCAGAAATTACCACTACCCTCCAACGAATTGAGGAAAAATGGTCCGGCCTTGATTTGAGACTATCTGACATGGAACAAAATGTGAGTGATGCACAGGATGTCATAGCTAAAGTTGAGCAGCTTACCAAGGAAGTTCATCAACTTAAGGAATCTACTGAGGATTTAGAAAATCGAAACCGGCACAATAATCTGTCTGCCACTGCACTCTAATACAGCGCCTCGGCAACATCGGAATCCAGGACAAGGCACTGGAATGGATCGTCTCCTTTCTCGCCGGAAGAACACAAAGGGTCCGCCTACCACCGTACAAGTCAGAGGCCACCAAAGTCATCTGCGGCGTCCCTCAAGGATCCTCACTGAGCCCCACCCTCTTCAACGTCTACATGAGCCCCCTCGCGGCCATCGCACGCCAACACAACCTCAACATAATCTCCTACGCCGACGACACCCAGCTGATCCTCTCCCTGACCAACGACCCCGCCACCGCCAGAGCCAACCTGCATGAAGGGATGAGAGAGGTAGCCGAATGGATGACGACCAGCCGCCTGAAACTGAACTCGGACAAGACGGAGGTCCTCATCCTGGGCTCCGCACCCTCCGCCTGGGACGACTCCTGGTGGCCCCCGCCCTGGGCACCGCACCCAAACCGACGGACCACGCACGCAACCTGGGCTTCATCCTGGACTCCTCCCTCTCCATGACCAGACAAGTCAACGCCGTCTCCTCGTCTTGCTTCAACATCCTGCGCATGCTACGCAAGATCTTTCGGTGGATCCCCACCGAGACGAGGAAGACGGTCACCCAGGCCCTCGTCACCAGCCGACTGGACTACGGCAACGCCCTCTACGCCGGAACCACTGCCAAGCTCCAGAAGAGACTCCAGCGGATCCAGAACGCCTCGGCCAGACTCATCCTCGACATCCCCCGACGCAGCCACATCTCCGGACACCTGAGAGATCTGCATTGGCTCCCGGTCAACAAGAGAATCACCTTCCGTCTCCTCACCCACGCACACAAAGCCCTACACAACCAAGGCCCGAGCTACCTCAACAACCGGATCAACTTCCACACCCCCAAGCGCCTCCTCAGATCAACCAGCCACGCCCTCGCCGCCGTCCCCCGCATCCGAAGAGCGACAACAGGAGGAAGGTCCTTCTCATACCTGGCCGCCAAGACCTGGAACTCACTCCCAACCGACCTGCGCCTGACCCAAGACCACCTCTCCTTCAGGAAGAAGCTCAAGACCTGGCTGTTCGAGCAGTAACGGCACCCTCCACCCCCAAACCAGCGCCCTGAGACCCTACGGGTGAGTAGTGCGCTCTATAAATGACCTGATTGATTGATTGATTGAAGTTATGGCATTCTGAAGGGATCTGAAGGCTCCGACATGATCACCTTCCTAAAAACTCAGGTTTTGCAGATTGTTGGCTTATCAAAATCAGCAGATTTTAATATTCAAAGAGCACATAGACTAGAGCCTCAAAATGCAACTTCCTCCACTAAACCTAGAGGTATCATCACCTATTTTTTGTTATACTCTGATCTGATAGAAATACTAACGGCTGCTAAACAACATAAGCAAATGTACTGGTCAGGTCACAAGGTTGTTTTCAGTCAGGATGTCTCCAAAGAATTTCTCGACCTCAGACCGGCATTAAAATCTATGAATGCCCGCTATGGCCTCATACATCCCTGTTTCTTTAAGGTGACCTACAAAGATAGAACTTATTCTTTTGAGGACCCAGCTGATCTACGGAAGTTCATTCATACACATCCAGAGAACATATGGAACTTGGCAAACATTGATTGTTTAATATGCCTTTATTTCATTCTTTAGGATTTGCATTCGGTTTTTGTTATTGTTAATTTTTCCTTTTATCCGTCTTTAGGACTTCTTGTGCTGTGGTCGAATACTCCCGCATATACCTTCCTTTTGTCTGTTTGTTTGATGTCTCCGGTCGACTTGTTACCCTGTATCTGGTAAACACCGGTTTTTCTTGTCTCATATGTTATAATGCTTTTTCCTTTCCCCGTTTGGAATATAATGTCCCTTTCTTTTCATCTGATTTTGTATTTGTGATATATGTTCTCGGTGCCCCCCCCCCCCCCCCCCCCCCAGTGGTGTGGTTGTTCTGGTTGTGCTGTCCCCCCTTCCTTCATTAATGTTTCTTTTTCCTTTTTGTTTCTTCGTTATGACTAAATCCCCTTGGCTTTTTGTCTTCTCTTCCTCTTTAAATTCTTTCACACTTCTTCTCTTCCCCCTATCGCTTTTCCAGCAACATTACCCTTTTCTTCACTTTCCTTCAGTTTCTCTCCTTCTCTTTTACTTCATTCTTTGGTTTTGTACTTTTCTCTTATCTTGTTCCTGCTGCAATGATCTCTTACGATTACCTGTCATTGGGTTGTTCTTTAACACTTTTGTTTCTTCACTCTTTTCTTTGCTATTGATAGAGCGCGCAGGTCACCCGACTCAGATTACCATACTCACCTGGGCCCATAGATGAGATTTCATCAGGTAACCTGTGCACTGACTCTAATCAGTGATTTATAAATTTTATTTGGGATCTATACCATTGACTTACCAATCCTCCTCATCGGTACCTAAAGTCCTAAGGGATCAAAGAAGTTAGAATAATAGGTATAATAATAACATTTGCACTCTTATAATAACCACAAACTCGTAAAAGGTTTAAACTCTTTATCTAAATTTCTTAAATGTCTTAATCCAAGCATTAAACAATAGAAAATTCTCAATTAGGAAAATAACGATTAGAATGAAAATATGCAAAGATTTTATAAAGCAAACTTTACTCATTTGACATTAGGATGGGAAGAAAGAAGAAAACATTACAATGACATACCCACGTAGAATATTTACCTAGAATGGTGTGAAGAACTAACCCTGGCCACAGGTCAGTTTGAAGGACAGAACCCAAAGTGCAAGTGCCAGTGAGATAACAGGTGCCGACCAGAAATCAGAACAGGTGCAACCAGATTTGGATCAGGACAGGACCACCACAGGCTAAGACCGGCACCCACAGTTAAAGTTGCTACGCCAGCACTACAACCCTCTCTGCAGCTAACAGCCAAAACCCTGATTGGGTTATCGAATTCTCCGACGGAGTGCTCCGCCAGCACCCTTACTCCCGAACCCCGATTGGGTTATCGAATCTTCTGACAGAGCGCTCCGCCTGCACCTCTGCTTAAGATCACCTATTGAGTGCGTTGGGTCAGTGACAGGCCAGCTATTCAGACAAATCGGACAAATTAACTAGCTAACCCTACCCTAGTTATACTAATTTCCAGGTCAGTGTACCACCCCACAATGTTGCAGGTGTAAGGATCCCCAATTTCGATTGGACAATTGGACAAAAGATGTGGAGAGGTCATCACACCATACCAAAATGAAACTTTTAGAATTAATATTAATGTTTGAATTCCCGCCCATCAATTTATTTCCCCATGCACTTTTATTCCACCCAGCAATGAATGTAACAATATCAAACAATGTATTTATGCTTGTAGAGTCCAGCTTCTTCTTGTGGGGTTGAAAGTTCACACTGTCATGAGCATCATCTGGTAGGACAGTAGCTGGCATGAGTTCAATGCCACAGCTCGAGTTTTCTTGCAAACTTTGCACATGCGTGGTGTGGGTTTCAAAATGGAGTCAAAGATACATTTCAGGCCCAAACACGAGCTGATAGTAAAGCAGAAAAGAAACAGTTTTAGAACAAAGAATAACTGAAAGCACTGTATACCACTTATCTCTACTCCATTCCCATTATTTTATATTTAACTATTGCATTAGAGTTAAGCAGGACGAACAGCTTGGCAAAAGCAGCAGTGCAAGCTTCTTGCATGTGAGGACACAGAGCAGCCATCTTAGTTCTAGTGCGCAGAAGCAAAAGATTCCCTCCAAAGCAGAAAGTACGTCATGTCACGTGAGTGTGACAGACGCATGTGCAATAAGAAACCCTACGTAGCAGCGGCCATTTTAATACAAGCGGATTATTATTAGTAAAAGCACATATGCAATCTTCACCTAGATGTCATGTAATGCAATATTAATATGACAAAACATGTTGATTAGTACATTAAGTTGTGTCGAGAGGACTGAATACAAGCAAGTCGCATTACGTGCGAATCCTTGCTCCATCACTATTTTATCCCCTACTTTCTTCTGTAGTTCAACTCTCCTCTTTCTTATGCTTATTTTAATATATACTTATGAAGGGTCTTCACATTATTTCCTGGAACGTTAAAGGAATTCGCAACCCTGTCAAAAGGCAGAGAGTTTTATCTCATTTAGCAAGATTAAAATGTCAGGTTGCATTGTTGCAAGAAACACACCTCAAGCTAGAAGATCTATCTTCACTGCGTAAGAATTGGGTAGGAGAAATATTTTGTTCTCCGGCAGTGAATAATAAAAATTGTGTGGTTATTTTGTTTCATAAATCATTAAATGTTTAGTTGCAAAATGAGTTTCATGATAATAATGGTAGATGGTTGTTTTTAAATACTTCTGTTAATGATATACAACTTTCATTTTGTATTGTCTATTCAAAAGAGGTGAGGAGCCACCCAAGAAAATATGCACAATGTCAAAAGATATAGCTGTATTTAAAATATCATTAAGTTTGGACCATATGTGAGACCAAAGGGATTTAACTAGGGGACTGTGGGAGCGCAGGTTTGATATACAAGCGAGGAGGCTGTATATAGGTGCAAACAGGTGCTGGTTTATTTGAAACAGAGGTAAAGTCAGGAGAAACAAATGTCCGAGGGTCACACAATTCTTCTTCTTTGGTTTCTTCCTCTTCTCCGAGTCTTGTGGAGGGCGATGTTCCAGGCTCCTCGTCGTCGGAGTCCAAGGGTTTTCCCGGGAGGCTCATAAAAGAGGAAAAGAAGAGCCTTCAGTTCAAAGGTTTCTCTGGGGAAGAAGTGAGGCTAACCCACCACCACACCGTGCAGGGTTTTAGACTGTTGATCAAAAGACTGAAGTGTCAAGGGTGATCAGGATGTGGGAGTATATCGTGATTATGGTCGAGGAATAACGTGAAGGGAAAAGGAAAGACTAGGATATAATGGCCATAGCTGAACCGATGCAACGTCGGTTACTCTCAGACAAATGCAAGGTATAGTAAGGCAGACTGGAACAAAGTACAAGATATACGGGCAACTAAGAGCAAAGCATTACACAGCATGTCACGCGGTTCACCCGACTTTTAAGTGCACAGGTTTTCTACTTCCCGTGCTCCTTTGTCACCCACCACCTCCCTCCAAGTCCCGTTGCACACCCCACTCACCGGCCCTGCCGTAACTCTCCTGAGTCACGGTCGCTCTCCAGCAACCTCCAGGGGACTCCACCAGTCCTCAAACCAAGGCTCGTCCGGTTCTTTTTCCGCGACGTCTTCTCCCCAGGATTCCTTCGTGCTGGTCCTTTTCCCGGAATACTCCTTCGCCGCTTCTCCTTCTGGCGTCCTCTCCTCGTGTCCGGCACCATCCGAGTGAACGCCTTCCTTCTCGCAGTTCAGTTCTTTCATTGGCTCCTTACGACTACCTCCGGGGGTAATCCCCACCCCTTCCGGGTTCTGGCTGCCGGCTCTCTGCAGAGACACAGAAATACGACATGGACGTTTGTCGTGTGGATCGGGTTTCCTTTCATTACCCCGACTCCTATGGATAGCAGGCTGATCACGAGTAACCTCCGCCCATGGGGATATACCGGTGAGTCCCTCCTCACAGGGACAATAAAAAAACATATGCAGAAAGTCACTATTAGCATGTGGGCAGGACCAATAAGTCTTAGAATCAATTAGTTTAAATTTGTAAAGATCAAAAGGGGTGAGAAAGAGTCTATTATAGAAGAAATACAAAGTCTGTGTAGTGCTTGCAGAACGTGAAACTGTGTGAATTTTTAACCAGATAGAAGCCCAGGTTGGGAGGGAGAACTCCTGAGCCAAATCCCGTTCCCATATGAGTTCTAGTTTTGGATTTAACCCTATCAACCTGCAAACAAGAAAGCAGCTTATATATAGGAGCAGCTTGCAGAGGAGTAGAGAAGTCTGGTGGAGAAGAGAGGGTCGAACCAAAAGTGGGCAAAGGGGTGTGTTGAGAGAGCACGGAGGCGAGGGCCTTTTTTAACAAGGAATATTGAGAGGACTATGTATCAGACGGTATGTTACCTTAACAACGCAACTTTTACAACGCACAACAATTATCAGAGAGCTGAAAGGAATCGCGAAGGATTGGGAAATCTATCAATGAACTGTTCTCAAGTAAGTGTTCGAAAACAATAATTCCTTTGTCAATCCACTCCTTCCAAAATAACGCTCTGTTGTTCATTTTTAGAGATTTGTTGTACCAAATCGGTGTCTGCGAGTGAGAGTCAGTATGTAAAGTGAAGAAGCGGGACAGTGATAGAGCAAGTGCTTTAGAATGTTTAAATAAGGGAGTGATAAAACCTTTCGGAGGCTGGGATAGACGAGTGGCCGTAAGAAATGAAAAGGGTGATAATTGTGTAGTTCAATTGAACTCCAAGTGGTTGAGATAAGGCAAGGGGAATCTGAAAGAAAGGGCGAGAGATGTTTTAATGTAAAAGCAGAATGATATCGGCTAATATTAGAAAAGTTAATTCCACCGAGATCCTTGGGTTATTGAAGTCGGGACAAAGAAATCCTGGCTTTGCGATTGTTCCATAAAAACTTTATAAAGATTCGTTTGATGGTTTTGAAAGAAAAGATCGGAAGTGAGATGGGGAGCATGGAAAGATCAAAGTTGACGATCGGGAGAAGCATCATTTTAATAGTTGAGAGTCGTCCCCACCAGGATAGAAAAAGGGGTACCAACTATGAATTAGATTAGAGAGCTTTTTCAGTATGTCTGCATGATTTATGTTAATAGTTTCTCTAATAGTGTTGGCATAGAGAACACCTAGACATTTGATGTTTGTAGGATTCCATTGAAAACCAGAACCTTGAAACATGTGAGCGAGGCAAAATGAATGTAAAGGTAAAACGTCAGATTTATCAATATTTAACTTGTAACCGGAAACTAAAGAGTATTCATTTAATAAGGAAAAAAGGGAAGGCAGGGAAGTAGATGGATTGGAAATATAATGAAGAATATTGTCAGCGTAGGCAGTATATTTAATATCAATAGTCTTAAATTTAAAACCAGTGTAAGAAGAGGAGCGCCTAATTTTTCCAGAAAAGCTTCTAATGCAAGGATGAAGAGAAGAGGGGAAAGGGGGCATCCCTGTCTGGTACCTCTGTGGAGAGAAAAGTAATTAGATTGAGAACCATCGACCCATATGGAAGTAGAGGGGGCAGAATATAATAGTTGAATAAGCTGAATAATATGGGGACTAAAACCATGCTATCTCAGTGCACCAAACATAAAATCCCAGCTCACCCTATCAAATGCTTTCCTAGCATCTAATGTGATAGCTGCAATCGGAGAATCCAACTTTGAAGGAAGGTGAATGATATTGAGAAAAGTTCTTGAATTGTCAGTGATTGATCTACCCTTAACAAACCCCGATTGATAAATATTGATAAGATCAGGAATAACTTTATTAACACGAATGGCGAGAATTTTAGCATACATTTTACAGTCAGTGTTAATTAAGGAGATGGGTCTATAATTTTTACACATGGAAGGATCTTTGTCTTTTTTAGGGATCAAGCATAGCATTGCTTGAGTGAAAGAACCAACAGATTTACCAGTGGTTAAAAAATAATTAATCAGTGAGAGTTAATGGGGAATTAGAGTTGATTTAAAGTGAAAATAAAAGCGAACAGTAAAGCCTTCTGGGCCAGGAGTTTTATTCTTGGGCATCTGAGTAATAGCATTGAGTATTTCTTTATCTGCAATAGGAGTATCTAGTGATGTAAGATCAATAGAAGTTTCGGGAGATTTAGGAATGGTCTGAAAAAAGGAATCAATTTGCCCAGATGACGGAGTACTTTCTGGAGTGTATAGGTAGGTGTAGTATTGAACAAAACACTCAAGTATTTCATCATTTGAAGAGTGACAAACTCCCAGATTATCTTTAATAGCTATAATTTTAGATTTTTTTTTCTTAATTTTAAGATAATTTGCAAGAGATTTACCCGCTTTATCCCGTCCACTATACATGTTTGCATTAAATCTAAGAAGAATATTACTGACAGAGTTCCATGAGCGTTTAATATATTGCATTTTAGCTTTAATAAGAGAAGAAAGTGTGACAGCGGAGTTTGTTGTGAAATACTGATGCTCAAGGTCTTTAATCTGTTTAAGAATAAGGGAAGACTGCGAGAGTGCTTTCTTCTTTTTCTGGGATACATAAGCAATAACAAATCCTCGTGCGGCAGCCTTAAAAGCATTCCAACCAGAAGGAAATTGGGGAGTAGAATGAAGATTAATGAGGAAAAACTCATCATAAAGAGAGTAAATTGTTCAACAAATTGGGAGTCTAAAATGAGGGAATTATTAAAACGCAAGCGATGACAGGTGGGAGGGGGTGAGGGATAGTCCATATCTAAGATGATGGGGGCGTGGTCAGAGATGAGGATAGAGACTATTTCTGAATTGGTCATGAATTGCAAAGCATGTTGTTTAAGGAAAAAATATTCAAATCGAAAGAAGTTTTTATGAACAGGGGAAAAGAAGGAAAATTCTAATGTGTCAGGATGGGAACGTTTTCATGTGTCTATAAGGCCTCTGGAGGAAATGGTTCTATAAAAGGATTTTTGCATTTTATTAGGCACATATCTGGTTTTTCTTTTCCGATCTAAAAAGGGGTCCATGAATTGGTTACAACCCCCACCTTCAATTAGACCAGTGGTTCCCAAACTGTGCGCCGCGGCACCCCGGTGCGCCGTAATGAGGTGCCAGGGGCGCCGAGGCACGATGTGTGAAATTGCAGCCGCAGTGTGGGGGGAGTTAGTTAGTTACGCCACCTTAAACATGTCTGGCCCAAGAGCGACGTGCAGGCTTAGTCTCTGCCATTGCTTGAGAGGCTGGGACCAGTGTGTGTATGTGTGCGAGTCATTTGGGGAGGGTAGTGACATGTCTGTATGAAAGGAGGGGATGTGTGTGTGACTGGAGCTACAGGCTAATGAACCCAAGTGTGTATGCACGCGAGTGTGGGGAGGGAGGTCTTGCTCTTGTGTGTTCGTGTGCATGGCAGCATGAATGTTAGAAGGAAAAGGTGGTGACATCAATTAAAATGTCAAGTTAAAGCTGGTGTTTAATGTCTTCCTGGAAAAAGAATGGAGGCTTGTCTAATGGAAGTTTTTAACTCATCCTAAGGAAGCGCAGAGTGTTACAATGCCTGCTGCTAAGAACGTGTACTATGCAGATTAAAAACTGCATATAATGTAAATAGGTCAGGGGGTTACTGCTTCTGTAAGTAAGCTCCCTTTGTTACTTGTCATTTATAAAGCAGCCACTGCAGCTCCTGCGGTCTGGCACACGCCAACTAGCATCCAGGTGAGGCATGCACATACGATCAAAGAGCGTGCATACACACTTAAGCGCTGAATGGCTGTGCGTGCACACAGAAAAGTACACACACTCCAGAGAGAGAATCTCGAAAGTGTGCACAAAGGAGTGGATTGACAAAGGAATTATTGTTTTCGAACACTTACTTGAGAACAATTCATTGATAGATTTCCCAATCCTTCGCGATTCCTTTCAGCTCTCTGATACATACTCCTCTCAATATCCCTTGTTAAAAAAGGCCCTCTCCTCCGAGCTCTCTCAACACACCCCTTTGCCCACTTTTGGTTCGACCCTCTCTTCTCCACCAGACTTCTCTACTCCTCTGCAAGCTGCTCCTATATATAAGCTGCTTTCTTGTTTGCAGGTTGATAGGGTTAAATCCAAAACTAGAACTCATATGGGAACGGGATTTGGCTCAGGAGTTCTCCCTCCCAACCTGGGATTCTATCTGGTTAAAAATTCACACAGTTTCACGTTCTGCAAGCACTACACAGACTTTTTATTTCTTCTATAATAGACTCTTTCTCACCCCTTTTGATCTTTACAAATTTAAACTAATTGATTCTAAGACTTGTTGGTCATGCCCACATGCTAATAGTGACTTTCTGCATATGTTTTTTTATTGTCCCTGTGAGGAGGGACTCACCGGTATATCCCCATGGGCGGAGGTTACCCATGATCAGCCTGCTATCCATAGGAGTCGGGGTAATGAAAGGAAACCCAATCCACAAGACAAACGTCCATGTCGTATTTCTGTGTCTCTGCAGAGAGCCGGCAGCCAGAACCCGGAAGGGGTGGGGATTAACCCCGGAGGTAGTCGTAAGGAGCCAATGAAAGAACTGAACTGCGAGAAGGAAGGCGTTCACTCGGATGGTGCCGGACACGAGGAGAGGACGCCAGAAGGAGAAGCGGCGTAGGAGTATTCCGGGGAAAGGACCAGCACGAAGGAATCCAGGGGAGAAGACGTTGTGAAAGAAGAACCGGACGAGCCTTGGTGTGAGGACTGGTGGAGTCCCCTGGAGGATGCTGGAGAGCGGCCGTGACTCAGGAGAGTTACGTCAGGGCCGGTGAGTGGGGTGTGCCACGGGACTTGGAGGGAGGTGGTGGGTGAGAAAGGAGCAGGGGAAGTAGAAAACCTGCGCACTTAGAAGTCGGTTGAACCGCATGACATGCTGTGTAATGCTTTGCTCTTAGTTGCCCGTATATCTTGTACTTTGTTCCAGTCTGCCTTACTATACCTTGCATTTGTTTGAGAGTAACCGACGTTGCATCGGTTCAGCTATGGCCATTATATCCTAGTCTTCCTTTTCCCTTCACGTTATTCCTCGACCATAATCACGATATACTCCCACATCCTGATCACCCTTGACACTTCAGTCTTTTAATCAACAGTCTAAAACCCTGCACGGTGTGGTGGTGGGTTAGCCTCACTTCTTCCCCAGAGAAACCTTTGAACTGAAGGCTCTTCTTATCCTCTTTTATGAGCCTCCGGGGAAAACCCTTGGACTCCGACGAGGAGGAGCCTGGAACATCGCCCTCCACAAGACTCGGAGAAGAGGAAGAAACCAAAGAAGAAGAATTGTGTGACCCTCGGACATTTGTTTCTCCTCACCAGCAGCGGTGCGTCCATTGGGGCGTAGGGGCGGAGCCCCACCAGCCACCATGGACCCGCATCGCGGCCGCCGGCCGTATCTTAAAAATTGCGCAGGGGGGGTGGCCTGCTGCAGCTTGAGTGACAGTCCACACACTCAGGCTGCAGCAGACCATAGTGCGCAGTCCCGCTGGGGAACTTACAGTGCGCATGCTTGAGAAAGTTGAAAACTTTCTCAAGCATGCGCACTGTGAGTTCCCCAGTGGGACCCAGGGGTGCTTCACAGTGCTGTTCGCCTGCCACAGCCCGGGTTTCCTAAGGGCGACAGGGCGAGCAGCAAATGTGACCCCCTATCCAATCCTGGCGCTGCATGCAGCGCCAGGATTGGCTGGTCCACCGGCACAGCATCCCATTGGATGCTGCGCGTGGGGGTGGCCCGGCAGCATTCGTCTCGCAAGCTAAGGAGGACTGGTCGTTGGCACCGGCGGTGCCCGATTCTGGTTTCCCTCACCCTCTTACTGTTTTATAAAGCCCTGAACGCATCTCTCTTGTTCCTTGCCTAGACTCGCACGCCGTATTTCGCATGCCTGTAAGTTTTTTTCTTTCCCTTCCATAGCAATCCAACTCAACTTTTCGTTCTCCCGTATTTTTATTTATTAAGCGTGATTGTTGGTCTTTTATCTTTTGATTACCTCTGTTTGTATAGCTCTCCTGATCCGAATGGCCTTGCGGTACTTCATAAACTTCAAACTACATAAAAGAACACATCGTTATACAACATAGCCTTGGGGTTAGGTACTCAATGAAACGGAGCGTAAGAAAGTGAGAGGAGAGAACGAGACGCAGAAAGGGAGACGGGGGCGACGTGCAGAGAAGGGGACGAGAAGAGAGAAGATAAGAGAATGTAAGAGAGAGGGAGAGAGAGAGAGGGGGGGTGAGGAGAGAAGCTAGGTCACTGCTGAGAGGGGAGGGCAGGCACGAAGGAAGAGGAAGAGCATGTGAAACATAGGGGGGGAGGGTTGAGGGAAAGAGTGACCCAAGCAAGGGAGAAGAGATAGCTGGGTGGAAGAGAAACGTGTGAGGTGAAGGACAGTAGGAGGAAGTGAGGGAAGAGGGGACAGAACATGGGAGAGAGTGACACAGAGGCAGGGGGTGACACAGAAGGAGTGAGTGACACAGAAGGAGGGGGTGACACAGAGGGAGGGGTGACACAGAGGGAGGTAGTGACACAGAAGTAGGGGGTGACACAGAGGGAAGGGTGACACAGAGGGAGGGGTGACACAGAGGGAGGGAGTGACACAGAGGGAGGGAGTGACACAGAGGGGGGAGTGACACAGATGGAGTGAGTGACACAGAGGGAGGGGTGACACAGAGGGAGGTAGTGACACAGAAGGAGGGGGTGACACAGAGGGAGGGGTGACACAGAGGGAGGGGTGACACAGAGGGAGGGAGTGACACAGAGGGGGGAGTGACACAGACGGAGGGGGTGACACAGAGGGAGGAAGGGAGTGACACAGAAGGAGGGGGTGACACAGAGGGAAGGGGTGACAGAGAATGAGGGAGTGACACAGAAGGAGGGGGTGACACAGAGGGAGGGGGTGACGCAGAGGGAGGGAGTGACACAGAAGGAGGGGGTGACAGAGAAGGAGGGAGTGACACCGAGGGAGGGGGTGACACAGAGGGAGGGAGTGACACAGAAGGAGGGGTGACACAGAGAAGGAGGGGGTGACACAGAAGGAGGGGGTGACACAGAGGGAGGGGGTGACACACAGGGATGGAGTGACACAGAGAGATGGAGTGACACAGAGGGAGGGAGTGAGGGATGGAGTGAAACAGAGGGAGGGAGAGGCAGTTGTTGCAACGCCAATACGTTGATTGCTATTGGGCAGTACTTAACTTTGCAGACCACAAAATCGCACACCCCGACAACGCGTTTTGTTTTTTGTACCCCTCTGTTTCATGTGTGAACTGCTCTTTTATCCTACTGAAATGAAATTGTTGTAAAAAAGACAAGAATACATATCCCATATCGGTCCGTATTTAGCCAGCCACGCATTTCCCAGAGTGTGCTTGCTGCCCGTCCTATAAGGCACCTGGACGCCACCCAAAGTGTTATGAAGCGCTATGTAAATATCATTACTGTTGGGGATAGTCTGGTCCGCTGTGCATGAATTGTGATTGGCTTTAAAATCTGTTCCCTAAAGTGCAATTTATATCGGTGCATATTTCGTCAGCCACGCATTTAGCAGATTGCGCTTGCTACCCGTTCGATAAGGCACCTGTACGCCACCCAAAGCGGTACAAAGCGCTTTGTAAATACCATTAGTGTTCGGGATAGTCTGGTTCGCTGTGCATAAAATGTGATCAGCTTTATAATCTGATTTCTAACGTGCATTTTTCTTTTCTGCTGTGTACGTTTCTTTCGCTTGCAATTACATTTTTGAGGCACAGTGTTTTCTATGGGAACGCAAACTGGCACTGACTGTACATGATTTACGACCTGATTCTTTAAACATGGCTAGTTTTTCTTTTTAAACCTAGTTCATGTATGTAATGGAACGACAGAGGTATTTGTGAATACATTTATTGCAGCTCGCTCCTCCCGTCTACAAAAGGCCCTGAAATGATTATGCCTGCAATTCCATCCATCCACCCTGTACAGACTCACATGAAGCAATTATTAAGTATTTGTTTGCGAACTATCCAACCATTCATCCATCCACCCACCCTTTGATCCATCCACATACCCATCCAGCCATCCTTCACCCATCCACCCTTTGAAACATCCATTCATCCATGCACCATTTCATCTAGCCATCCACCAATCCTTCACGCACCCACCCTTTCATCCGTCCATGCATCCAGCCACCCTTTCATTCAGCCAGCAAGCCATCCGTCATCCACCCACCCTTTCATCCATCCAGCCAGCCTTTCACCAGTCCTACCATACACCCTTCATCCATCCACCCACCCTCTCCCCATCAATCCACCCATCGCATTAACAAAGGAATGATGATAGTGACATTGCGCACGATTTACGTTATTTGTAGCTTTGTTGAGCGTTTGCAGTATTAATGAATGCATTACAAGCAATTCAGTCAACTGGCATTAAGTATATGACCGTTATTAAGTATATGAGCGTTATTAATACGCGCATCAATAAGCTAAGGTGACATAGCCGCTGTTTAAAATAACCATGTCTTCAGCTTTTTCTGAAATTAAAGAAATGAGGTACACTTTCTCAGAGACTCAGGAACAGCCGTCCACAATTTGACTTTGACAAGGATGTTTTTAGGTCTTGTGGTAGCCAAGACATTTTGATTTTCCTAAAATTGTATACAATATACTTACCTATTGGGGCTTTCAGCCAACCGAATTGGTCTGTTGTTGACCCATGTGCACCCTTGACTTGTGCCTGATTTCAAAGCCATGTACTTCAACATGGCTAATGTCCATCTCGGTGGCCATGTTAAGGTCACCAAATACTTCATAAGTACCTGAGTATGAGAGACAGTGGAGGATGTGGGGCTATTTACTACATGTCCTGGGGCCCAGTTCCACTTTTCAGGTATTGGGTGACCTGGGAACTGAGAGGTTAAATCACAGGAGGGGATGGGAAAGATTGGAAATCATGGGAAGGAATGCGCATTTATCATGTGGAGAAAAGTAACTGAGACCTCGAAACAATAAGGGAGTGGAAGGATGAAAAATAATGAAACAGGAAAAAAAAAGAAAAACAAGCAGTGGCTCTGTGTTGAGTAATGTAGTCTTTTTAAACCATATTGCTCACGGTTCACAGGATATAAGCAATACACCGTGATACTGGTCCCCCCAGGGATCTGTAGTGGTGCTTAAAGTTTCAGTAAAAAACACTCTTGATTTCTGAATAATAAGTATAAAAGTGTTAAGGTAGCCATGTTGTTCTACTTACATTTCATATGCTTTACTTAATCTTGCATCCATATGAGGGTTTGCTTTTTCCAGGAAGGTACTTTTTTTCCAGGCAGCATATCACTCTTGTGCATAATTTAAATTGAGCCGCAACCAGGTATATGTAGCAGGGCACAACTGGGTTGTAGCTGAAGGCAGTGTGGGTGTCTCAGTGGGATAGTATGGTGTTCATTGGGGGATGTGGCACTATGCCAGAGCTGCCAAATTTCGTTCTGGGGAACCAGGTTCAGCCTTCATGAACAGTCCACCAGACCACTCTCCTGGATTCCTGGAGTGCCTCTGACTTCGTTCTGTTTCTTTACTTTTTGTGACTGTTGGTCCTGCTGGGAAACATTTTCGATTCATGTTGTCTTGTTTACTGGGAGCATTGCTTTTATTTTCCTTTAGTGTAATAGGCTAGCTGGTGCAGTGCACTTCCCATAGTGTGCAGTCACTTCAATTTGCCTTTAGGTGACTACCTGGCTTGATAGTGGTTTTCTATTTGATTTCATGTAACTCCTTGTCTTGATGAGTGCATTGGTTTTAGTTTGTTTGAGGTAACTGCTTCACATGCTGGTTTCATCACACAGCTGACACCCACCCTGAGAAAGCCAGAGCTGCCCTGGTATTTGTATCAACACCAGTGCGCTTAGGTTCCTTACAGCTCCTTCACTTGAAGTGGGTAACCACCTACTCGTTTACTTTTTGTATCCTGCTCGTACCAAGTCAGATCCCCCTTTTGGGGTCCGGGCTCGCTCGCTGCGCTCGCTCGCTACGGTGCTGTATGCAAATCACTTGGCGCCCTACCACTTTGAAATGTCACCCACCGCCCCTGCTCCTGACTTTACCTCTGTTTCAAATCAACCAGCACCTGTTTGCACCGATATACAGCCTCCTCGCTTGTATATCAAACCTGCGCTCCCACAGTCCCCTAGTTAAATCCCTTTGGTCTCACATATGATCCAAACTTAATGATATTTTAAATACAGCTATATCTTTTGACATTGTGCATATTTTCTTGGGTGGCTCCTCACCTCTTTTGAATGTTTCCTGTAATGCACAAAAGTTTATAGATTTGTTTATAGCCATTTCCTTTCAGATCATCACAACTAACTGGAAGGACACTTCTAATATTTCATATAATGCTTAGTGGAATTTACTATGTCATCATCACAGACTTGATCGTGCGTATGCCACCACTTTACCGTTATTAATCAAAAAGGACTTGCAATGGGTACCACTTACTGAATTTCTTTCCAGACATGCTGTTTGATAAATGTATTATATTTCAATGTTACAATTGATTGTAGATGGTATGTTGCATCCTGTCTTTTCTCTCTCTCTCTCTTCCTCCCTTTTCTCTTCTTTCTTTCTCTTTTTCCTTCTTCTTTAAATGTAAATCCCTCCAAAAATGCTCTTTGTAGTATGTATAGTCTTTATTTTCTTGCTTGGACGCTACTCTCTCATATATTATGTTTTGCAATTTAACACTAATTCTTTGTTGTACTGATGTTCTACTCTGTATACTTTATTCAATAAAGCTTTTCAAACTAAAAAAAAAGATTGTGACCTCAGTCATTAAATGATGGATTTAGACCCCCATCATGTTGGGTTATGCCACTTGCTCTACTGTCGTTTGTGCAGGGTAGATGCACAGAGCCAGAGGGGAGATGGTGCTTCTCTTGCTAACATTCATCAAACAGTGACTTGAGTGGCCCCTTTAACCTTCGTGTCCCACTACTGATGGGAATTGGGTAAAACGGGTATTCGGAGTTTGGCAACGGAGTGTGCTCCTCTGCGTGTACAATTCCTTTGTGAAAATGCTTTGCCTGAAGCATCGTTATCGCTGTGCTGCGTTGTACGTCAAGTTGGGGTGGTTTTCTGATATCTGGCATCAGGGTACACTTTGACTATATAGTCAATTCTGGAACGCCTGGGAAGAGGGAAAGACAGGGCAATAAGTTTTTTAGCAGCATACATAATTTTTCCAATTCTTTCCACGTTCCCTGGTACTTGAAGTCATCCTTTTTTACTTCAAGAACGAATTAAACCTCGATTCTGATCTTGGAGTGCTTGTTACGTTCACAAGAGTATTAACTTGAATCCTTCTCTGTGATCTTCCTGCCCAGGAGGAGGGCGTAAAGTTTTTGTTTAATGACTTTGACGATATGGCGTCTGTGGGAGGTAGGTACACCCCAGTATGTAAGTACTCCGAGGAGGAAAGGAGAATTTGGAGGTGCGATATCGAAGCATTTTTCTGTTATCCCAGATTTGGGTGCAGCGTAATTCCAAGATATAAAGTGGAATACATATGTCATTAATGGTTCTACTTCTTAGAAGTTAAATGTATGACAGCCAGAAGGTATGTTCTACAGAAAGGAAATTATAACCTTTTTTCTCCCCAGCAATACTGCAAACAACGGTTTTCCAATGAGCGGGATGGGGGAGAATGAAATTTGAAATTAAGCAAATGAAAACCTTGCAGCATGTCAAGAGCCACTAATAAAAGCACAGGCCTCGTAGCACACAAGAAGCTTTTCTGTTTACCTTTTTGTCCGCAAAGTATCGCTGTTGCACGCCACAGGTTCATTCTCATGAATACCTTGAGATTCCCTCGCCCGCAGCCGCCACTGCTGTAATTGAAACAGAGGGCTGCTGTGTAGCTAGAAAGCTAAGGTGCACAACCCTTGGAGAGCGCGATCAAAGCAGTTCTTTCATGTCAGGTTGGGAAAGGCTTGAAAGAAAAGAGAAATATCGATAAGTAATTTTCCCATGAGGGTAGGTTTTAGTCTTAGATATTTGGCAGGCTTTCTAAGGAACCAGAAACTTATGAAGACAAACACGTTGAGCAGGTGCCATGGGCTATTTGCATATTCAAACATCCTTGTGCCACTTAAAGTCTGTTAGACCGCATTGCTTAATACTACTGCTAAATACTAAGGGGCAGATTTACAAGCCCCTTGCGCCACTTTTGCGTCACTTTTCGCATGTTGAAAATGACGCAAAATTGGTGCAAGGGGCTTGTAAATCTGCCCCTAAGGGCCCCTTGCTCTGACGATGCATCACGTTTTCACATATAAAAAGTGACGGACCAGCGGCGCAAGGGGCTTGTAAATGAGTCCCTGTGGGGCTTATTTACAAGACCCTTGCGCCGCCGATACATCACTATTTCCCATTTTTAAAGTGACGCACCGCAGCGTAGAGGTAGCGCTGCCACAGCGTAATTTTTGTTGTTGTCGCAGCAGCAGCGCAATCAGGGCTGCACATTGATCTATATTTACAGACTGACGCATTGGGCCCAATGCGTCAGTTTGTAGAGGCCTGCATCACATTATACCTGCACCAGGTGTATTGTATACAGGGTAAGCGTTCCCACGTTAAAAGCCATGTAAACAGACACAGTGAAATTTACAACCTTTGACTGCATCACTCTATGACTTGACTGCATCAAAATCCCTACGCCTTCTTAAACCAGGCGTAAGAATTTATGCACGGCTTTTAAAATGTTACTCGTCTCTGTGTTCCTACGCATTGCTGGGGTTTCGTCAGTCTTACGACCAACTCCAGCAATGTGTCAATTTAGCGCCAAAAGATGAGTCAGAATTTCGGATGCATCCGTTAATCCTTGTGCCATTGGGCACTGTGTTATAAATGCAGCGCGCATCATTGGCATCATTAGGGCATTTGCGGCAGGCGCAAGAAGTCTGACACATCGATGCCGATGAGTCAGTTCTTGTAAATGTGCCCCTAAATCTTCACAACTCTGCAGTTAAGTACAAAATAATAAAGCCAAATCATAATTCTTGTTGACATTTTAAAATGATTCTTGGAAGCCTAGAATCAGCATTTGACAATAATATTAAAGAATCAATATATTTATGTAGACATTGCAGAGCTACTGTCCTGCTGTGACATGCCATCCAAATCAGTAACAAGTTAAACTAAGGTTATTGGCTCTTTAGAAACATTGGATGATATGCACAGTAATTCATTAGACTTCGCATGGCACATCAAATATTAAAATATACAACCAAGTAAATATGGCACACAGAAAAATATATATGAATATTGGAGAGATGAGCAAACAAATTGAACTTGTTTTATTGATTTTCAGATTCTGTTTTAAAGCCATTATTAACTTGATGGTTTTAAATTGAATTTTAGAGCAGTCTGAGTATCTCTGGCGCTGAATGCAGATGATAATGGTTTTTGCAATGTAGCTCCGAGCATGTAATAAAAGGAGTAGGGATATAAAAAATGAATGACTGCATGAAGCACGCATTTACTACCAATCCCGCGGACGCCTATTTATTCAAAACTCTTGCAAAAACTTCTCTTCTCATTTCATGATATGGACATATTTTGAACAATGTTCACATTGTCTCTTTTTTACCTGAGCAAAAATATGGCTGCAGTGTGAATCCTGAACCCCATTGACAGTAAAACCAAACAAGAGATGGAATGATCTACATTGCTAAATTCCGATATCTCCTAGCTTCTGTTATGGCCTGCGCTGGGAAACCCTTGTTGGGTAGCTGTGCGCATTACAAAATAAAATAAAATAACATAACATAACATAACATAACATAACATGATAACACAAAACATATTAGTATAGACAAAACGATCTTCCAGTCGTACTTTACACAGTGATAATGAAACACAGTCACACTTTCTTACATTGTTTAGCTCATGGTTCAAATTGAAGGCTCTTTAGGGTTCAGGATCTCCATAAACTCTTTAAAATCCAGAACATTCTAGACAGCATAGAGACAAGTCCTATTACCATCACTGTAGAGGAGGAGATTTAGGACTCTGCATACAGATAATAGGTTGGTTGTGGTGGTTTGCCAGCCTGTCACAATGTGATGCCCAGAACCTTTTGCCTCTCAAGAGGTGTTCTGCTCCTCTGGACTGTCATAGTAAGATCAAACACATAGTGAAGAGTGGGACGTTGACATCAGCAATATCTGCCTTTAAGGAGTTTACAGCAGTCATGTTAAAAAAAAGATATTAACGAGCTGGCAAAAAAACAAAATAAAATAAAAGGAGAAATCATATAGAAACCACCACATTACCTATCACAGAACAAAAAGGGTTCTCCTGGAAATTATGGTGATTGCTTTTGCAGTAATGGCACTAAATGTTCCATAATGAAAACGCACTGACATGGGGGGAAGCGTCAATACCCACATGAACTGCACCTTTTATCAGGAAATGCTCCAAAGGTCTATTGTAAGTAAGTAAGTAAGTATTGAATTTGTAGAGCACGAACTAAGACCAAGGGCGTCCAGGCGCTTATGCAAACTGAAGGAGGGACTGTATACACACACTCACCCTGTGGGAAAGCAGAATCCTATATTAATGTTAGAAGCGGGGGTCTATAATAGGCAGAGGTATGCACCTTTGTCCAAGTAGTGACACTTCCTTCTAGTCAGGGTAAGGGAGTTGCACACTTTAGATAACCCCTGCTCATCCCCTTGGTAGCTTGGCATGAGCAGACAGGCTTATCCCAAAGGTAATGTGTAAAGTATTTCGTACCCAAACACACAGCAACACAGTACATACACCACAAATGGACACCAAACCAGTTTAGATAAAGTAAGTATCTTTATTTCAACCATACGAGACCAAAACAACAAAATTCCAACATACACGTACAAAGTTATCACTTGTAAAAGGCTTTCTTCAAAAATAGAACTGTCAGAAACAAACAATCTCCACCTCGGGCTATTTTGACGTCGTCACAAGCATAAATCCAAAGTATGGCGCAGACTGTGAGGTGCGTGGAAAACGACGTCAACAGGCGATGCACGGCATCATGGAAGTGAGGCGATTGTGCTGATACGAATCTGGTTCCCTTCTGCCACAGGAGAGGCAATGCATCGAATCCATGAGGAGGCGAGGCATTGATTCCAGGACAGGGAAGTTAGGCGGCGTTGGCAATGAGGCGTCGTTTCTGGTGAGGTGATGTGACGTTGAAGAGTTTGTGAAGTCACCCTCATTGGTTATCGGCACTGCGATAGCGTGATTCTGGCGGTTGCCAGTGTTGGTGCGAGCAACGGGAAGGCCAATTACTGCAGGCATCGAAGGGCATCAAAGGAGTTGCAGCTGCAGTGCAGGTGGTACAAAAGGGGGTGGAGATGGACGGAGCATCTGAACCTATCAAACACTCACACCCAGTCAAAAGATCTGGGTTTGACCCATCACCGTTCTTTAGCCCACTCTGCCACCCCAGTTCAGACATGGCTATATGCAAATCAGTCTGACCC
Organism: Lissotriton helveticus; assembly: GCF_964261635.1. Lineage (NCBI taxonomy): Eukaryota > Metazoa > Chordata > Amphibia > Caudata > Salamandridae > Lissotriton > Lissotriton helveticus. The sequence goes on along the minus strand of NC_136059.1, from coordinate 1,089,978,515 downwards.
TGTGCCTCATGGGAACAGTCCAGCCCACACTGCCAAGCCATGCCTTCCCTGGACCGAAAACAAGCTTCGAGGACCGGTTTCTGGCATTTCAGCCGTCTTCAGCCCGGCTTGCTTGAATCCAGTGGCAAAGTGAGCAAGGGACTCACGTCTGAGCCTACCCTGCCACACTTATGGCGGCCAAAAGCGGTACAAAAGGGGGTGGTGATGGACGAAGCATCTGAACCATTCAAACACTCACACCCAGTTAAAAGATCTGGGTTTGACCCATCACCGTTCTTTAGCCCACTCTGCCACCCCAGTTCAGACATGGCTATATTCAAATCAGCCTGACCCTGTGCCTCATGGGAACAGTCCAGCCCGAACTGCCAAGCCATGCCTTCCCTGGACCGGAAACAAGCTTCCGAGGACCGGTTTCTGGCATTACAGCCGTCTTCAGCCCGGCTTGCTTGAATCCAGTGGCAAAGTGAGCAAGGGACTCACGTCTGAGCACACCCTGCCACACTGATGGCGGCCAAAAGCTGGACAAAAGGGGGTGGTGATGGACGGAGCATCTGAACCAATCAAACACTCACACCCACACACCCAGTCAAAAGATCTGGGTTTGACCCATCACCGTTATTTAGCCCACTCTGCCACCCCAGTTCAGACATGGCTATACGCAAATCAGTCTGACCCTCTGCCTCATGGGAACAGTCCAGCCCGAACTGCCAAGCCATGCCTTCCCCGGACCGGAAACAAGCTTCCGAGGACCGGTTTCTGGCATTACAGCCGTCTTCAGCCCGGCTTGCTTGAATCCAGTGGCAAAGTGAGCAAGGGACTCACGTCTGAGCATGCCCTGCCACACTTATGGCGGCCAAAAGCGGTACAAAAGGGGGTGGTGATGGATGGAGCATCAGAGCTGATTTGCATATAGCCAGTGTCTAACCCAGGGTGGTGTGGAGTGCAAAAAAACAATGGATTTAGGCCCAGATCCTTGTACTGGGGTGAATGTATGACATTGTTCTACATTCTGTCCATCAACTGTCTTTTTTGCAATTTTCACCCCGAGTGGGCTGGGTATGCTCAGACGTGAGTCCCAGGCTCTCCACACCACTGGAGTCAAGCTATCCAGGCTGAATGAAGGCTGATAGCCAGAAACCGGTCCTTGAATGCTTGATTCCGGTCTGGGAAAGACATGGCTTGGTAGTTCGGACTGGACTGTTCCCATGAGGCACAGGGTCATAGCTGATTTGCATATAGCCAATGTCTAACCCAGGGTGGTGTGGAGTGCAAAAAAACGATGGATTTAGGCCCAGATCCTTGTACTGGGGTGAATGTATGACATTGTTCTACATTCTGTCCATCAACTGTGTTTTTTGCAATTTTCACCCCGAGTGGGCTGGGTATGCTCAGACGTGAGTCCCAGGCTCTCCACACCACTGGAGTCAAGCTATCCAGGCTGAATGAAGGCTGATAGCCAGACACCGGTCCTTGGATGCTTGATTCCGGTCTGGGAAAGACATGGCTTGGTAGTTCGGACTGGACTGTTCCCATGAGGCACAGGGTCAGAGCTGATTTGCATATAGCCAGTGTCTAACCCAGGGTGGTGTGGAGTGCAAAAAAACGATGGATTTAGGCCCAGATCCTTGTACTGGGGTGAATGTATGACATTGTTCTACATTCTGTCCATCAACTGTGTTTTTTGCAATTTTCACCCCAAGTGGGCTGGGTATGCTCAGACGTGAGTCCCAGGCTCTCCACACCACTGGAGTCAAGCTATCCAGGCTGAATGAAGGCTGATAGCCAGAAACCGGTCCTTGGATGCTTGATTCCGGTCTGGGAAAGACATGGCTTGGTAGTTCGGACTGGACTGTTCCCATGAGGCACAGGGTCAGAGCTGATTTGCATATAGCCAGTGTCTAACCCAGGGTGGTGTGGAGTGCAAAAAAACGATGGATTTAGGCCCAGATCCTTGTACTGGGGTGAATGTATGACATTGTTCTACATTCTGTCCATCAACTGTGTTTTTTGCAATTTTCACCCCGAGTGGGCTGGGTATGCTCAGACGTGAGTCCCAGGCTCTCCACACCACTGGAGTCAAGCTATCCAGGCTGAATGAAGGCTGATAGCCAGAAACCAGTCCTTGGATGCTTGATTCCGGTCTGGGAAAGACATGGCTTGGTAGTTCGGACTGGACTGTTCCCATGAGGCACAGGGTCAGAGCAGATTTGCATATAGCCAGTGTCTAACCCAGGGTGGTGTGGAGTGCAAAAAAACGATGGATTTAGGCCAGATCCTTGTACTGGGGTGAATGTATGACATTGTTCTACATTCTGTCCATCAACTGTGTTTTTTGCAATTTTCAACCCGAGTGGGCTGGGTATGCTCAGATGTGAGTCCCAGGCTCTCCACCCCACTGGAGTCAAGCTATCCAGGCTGAATGAAGGCTGATAGCCAGAAACCGGTCCCTGGATGCTTGATTCCGGTCTGGGAAAGACATGGCTTGTTAGTTCGGACTGAACTATTCCCATGAGGCACAGGGTCAGAGCTGATTTGCATATAGCCAGTGTCTAACCCAGGGTGGTGTGGAGTGCAATAAAACGATGGATTTAGGCCCAGATCCTTGCACTGGGGTGAATGTATGACATTGTTCTACATTCTGTCCATCAACTGTGTTTTTTGCTACTTTCTAAAGGTCGCATTTTTAAACACACAATTTAAAAACCATCTTCGTAGAAAAATGTGTCATTAAATTCTGAGTTCAGAAAGCAAAAACATTATTTTTCTATCTTGTCCCAATGGAAATTTATATTTATAAAATGTTACAAAGCAATTGTTCCTATAGGACAGATAGCTTTGCAATAGTGAAAAACGAAATCAGCAGTATTAGAGGTAGGAAGCACTACAACAAAATCAATGATTGGCACCAATACTAGAGGTTCTGAGTTGCTGGGTCATTTGACCAACAAGGATCTAATTAACTAAATAGAAGCAGCTGGTGGAATTGACTATCCAATACCTACTTATAGTGGCAGAGGTTCTTCTTCCATAATAGATTCACTTTTCCTTTCATCCAACCTGACTGACCTAGTATTAAAATGTTTCTGTTTTCCCGGTCCTGAAGAATGGCGAGTACATTCACATTACGCGAGAAACATGTGGACCTATATTTCTTAAAAACGGACACACTAATAAGAGACATTATACTCTGATGAGTGCCGTGTTCATTGGTTTTAAATAGGGTAGGAGACCCCCAGAATGAAACAATCAATGCCAGGTACTCCCAGCCCTATTTTAACTCACTTACACATCTACACTCTTCTGGCCCTACACCAGCACTTCCCCATACAGCTGTTGGATAAAAGATCCTTGACAAAGTGCCCCTTTTTAGGTGAGCACGTTGGGTATTGCACCGCCAACCCACGAAGAGCAGCCCATATGATGAAGCATGACACCTGAGAGGGTGTGTGAGGGCATTAAAATCCAACAAATGGATTTCCAACTGTAGACCTTACGCGGGCTTAGTTGGTCCCAGCCTCTGGTTGACTCTACAACTCTACCGTTAAGAGGAACAGCATAACACCACTTCTTTGATACTTTGACAGGGGCTCCTGTTTATGCTGGCCCTCCCACTCCTCTTCAAGTGGAAAAAGCCCCACCATCCCTCAATTTTGAAAACAAATGATCTATGAAGTATCACATATTGTATATTTTTAAATATCGCATTTCTGCAACTGATATCAGGAGATCCAAGTGCCTGCACCCATTCCGAGTCATGCAAAGGCCACCCTAAATCTTCCTCCCATTCACTCCGGAGACAAGCTAGGGATACCCTGGAATGTTCCCTAATCGCTTTATAAAACCAAATAATGAGGTACTCTCCTTCTCCCATGGTGAGCATCTTATGTATTACTGCAGAGATGGTTGGCTCTACCTCAATCATATCCCACAGTAATCTGAGGGCTCCCATCAACTCTGTATGTAAAACATACTGCTCTGGCTGAATGTTATGATGCTGGTGTGTTTGGCCAAACTGTAGTAAATTGGTGTCTTGGAACAAGTTCACAACTGTGTCAATAGAATGTTCATGCCAGTTAGCCAATAGGTCATGGGGAGAGTGTACAAAAGGACCAGGCCAAGCCTGGAGAGGTGTGGCCAGTAACTAGGGAACAATGGGCTACATGCATCAAAATTGTAAATTGCAAATACCTAATTGTGAATTCCTGAGAATCGCAATTAGGTAATCGCAATTTACAATGTATGAAACTCAAAGGGTTTCAGATAGCGATTCCTAGGGATTCGAAAATCGCTCTAACTCATTATTATTCATGAGGTAGATCGCAATTTGCCCCCTTAAGGAATCGCAAAAATCAAGGGGATGGTGGCCTGCTGAGGTCAGCAGACCACCATGTCCGTGATTGCTTTTAAATAAAGCAATTATTTTTGTAAAGCAGCCCGTTTTCCTTAAAGGAAAACAAGATGCTTTACAAAAAGTAAAATGAATTGTTTTCTTTTCATTTTTAAGAGTAGGCAGTGATCCTACGGACCACTGCCTGGTCTTAAAAAACACTGCAACAAACATTCATAGAAGGGAAGGGGACCCTTGGGGACCCCTTTCCATTTGCGAATGGATTACCACCTACTTAAAGTAGGTGGTTAAATGTGAATGTTTTGCGACCGCATTTCGGTCACAAATCATTCCTACATACCGATGCGATTCAGTTTAAGGAAGGTAAGCCCCAAACACGTCCCTTCCTAATAGCGAATCAAAAACCCATTTTGCAATTCGGTAATAGGTTACCGAATCGCAAAATAGGGTTTGCTGCATCTGAAAAGCATTGTTTGAGTTTGCAAACGGGCTGCTTGCTGTTTCGATGGCAAAAATAATTGATGCATGTGCCCCAAAGTGTTTTGTGAGCTGTAGCACCCTTGTCATACATTTCCTAGCAAACCACACAAGGAGTGTCCACGAACGGTGTAGTTTCATTGTGGGGTGTAGAAATTGTTCTATTATATACAAAGTGAGGGGCCTATGCCTTCTGCTGGTTGCATATAGACTGCTCCCCGATACCCATCTGGCTACCCATTGGAGTTGTGCAGCAAGGTAATATAGCTCTTAAGGCTGCACCCCTAAGACTCAATGAGTGATAATAGGCACTGGTGATATGGGAACTTTTCAGCTTATGAAAAGAAAAATCATTGAGGTTATGCTAGCTATCTTCAGTGCTTGAGGAAAAGGGTTTATGAGTTATTAGCACCATGGCGCTCATCCTGCTGGATTTGAGCGCAGCGTTCGACACCGTGTCACATTCCGTCCTCATTGACTCTCTGAAATCTCTAGGTGTGGGTGGCCAGGCCTTGGCCTGGCTGGTGTCTTTCCTCAATGACCGAAGTTTTCAAGTGTTCTCTCCTAAAGCAGCTTCCACCATTTGTCCATCTACCCGCGGTGTTCCCCAAGGTTCAATCCTTAGTCCTTTATTATTTAATATTTACGTTAAACCCTTGGCTTCTATTGTCGAACAGGCTGGGCTAACCCTGTTTTCCTACGCAGATGACACCCAGATTGTCTTCTCCCTATCAGGGAGAGACGAGAACAACATCTCCGCACTCAAGTCAGGCCTCACTCTTGTGGCCGACTGGATGCGGAGAAACTGTCTCAAACTGAATGGGGAGAAGACCGAGGTGGTCATCCTGGGTCGGAATAAACATCTTTGGGGTCCCCGCCATTGGCCCATCGAATTGGGTACTGCACCAACACCTTCCACCGCAGTTCGCAACCTGGGCGTCATTATAGACGACAGGTTAACTATGAGACAACAGGCCACTAAGGTTGCTGCCATCTGCTTTTCAACGCTGCGGTGGCTCTTTAAGATCCTGTGGATGCTTCCACTCTCCTCCCGCAGAACCGTAGTCCAGGCGCTCGTAACATCTCGCCTGGACTATGGCAATATTCTCTACTTGGGCGCAGATAAAGCCACCTTACAGGTGTTGCAGGTAGTGCAAAATGCGGCTGCGCGCCTGCTAAAAAACATCCCCAGACGCACTTCAGCCAAGGCCGCCTTACGTGACCTTCATTGGTTGAGCATTCCTGAACGTATTAAATTTAAGGCACTATGCTATATGTTTAAGGTCAAGCAGGGTAGTGCCCCAGCCTACCTCCAAGGGTTGATAACACCCTACAGACCCACACGCCCACTAAGGTCATCGGACATGGGAAATTTCATTATGCCAAGATGAAGGCTGACAAAAATGGGAGGTCGTTCCTTTTCTACTCTGGGTCCCAAATATTGGAACTCCCTCCCACCGGCTCTAAAACTAGAGACCAATTTGCTTCGCTTCCGTAAGGCTTTGAAGACATTGCTCTTTACTCAACGTGCCCAATAGCCTGCGGTGGCTCATGTTAGGTGAAACTGCCTCCTTCTTCTACAGTCTATCCCTAGCGCCGGGAAACCCATTGTGGGTAGCTGTGCGCGATATAAGCTTAAATAAATAAAATAAATAAATTAGGATTTAGGTGAGATTTTCTTTTTAAATAAAAATAATGTACCCATTAAGACATCAGTTTATCCGCCCGTGTTTCACTCTTTTCATGTACTGATTGATAGAAAAGACTACTTTGACTAGGGGAAGTGGTCTTTGATTTTGCCACCTCTCCCTTCCATTTTTCTACCAGATTTATAGTTTGCCTTGTCTGGGGAGGGTGACATTCACTGAGTGGGTGTAGCCTTGTATATTAAACACTTTTGGGCATTTCACAAAGCATTGTTCTTTGAATAAGTGTGGTTTATTTCTGGCGTAAATCACACCTTGGCCAGAAGTAAAACTCAATTACTTATGAAAAATCATTGTGAATTTAGCCATTTCTTTAATTTAATTTGGGGTTTCTGTTCCTGAACTGAAAATCTTTACCCAACTCTTGGGGCCTTTGATCTATGTATTTACACCAAGACTGCACCGTCTCAAAATGTTCTTTTCTCTAAGAATTGCTTCATCAAATCAATCTTTCTTTTTTGAATCAACTTTACTATTCTTTCTTTGTGGGGATCACATTGTCATTGTACAGATCGTAGCTATAGTAGGGTGGCAGTATTCCTATTCAGCAGTGAAATGCCATAAGATTCTTACCCCTACCTGCACCGCTTAACATGAATAAATATGCACTACAAATACACAATTGGCATTGAAGCAGTTACATTTTCTTCCACTGTTTACAAAGCGCATTCACATATGCGCTTCACAAATTGCTATGTATGGCTACGTATTGCATGTGCGAAAGTCCAAATAGTAAAGGTAAATCAACCCACATGTCATCATGGAATGATCTCATAAGACTTGGAAAGTCCATTCAACAAACATGTCTCAGTTTCTGATCACATAAATAACACTTGTGCTGGGCAATCTTTCACTGATTCTTAAATTTGCACTGGTTCCAGGCAGTTTTGCCACTGTATCAGGCATGTGAATCAATATTCATTGTAAGAAACATTGGCAACAAACATACCTGCCTTATAATTAGGGGAGGGCAGAACTCGCATAGTTTCACTCCGTGGAATTCTGTGGAGTTACATAAAAACTCCACAAGTTTCTGGGGAGTTCCCCCAAGGGGTGGAAAATATGCATGCTGCGCTGCTTGTGCTGCAATTTAGCGCCGGTAGCGTGAAAAGCGCTGCAAAATCAACAAGAATGGCCCCAGGCAGTGTGCAAGAGCATGCGCCATTTGAGTTGATTTTGCTGCAGCTCAAGTGGAAAATCCACTCCAGCTGCAGTAAATAAACTCGAGAAGCAGTAAATCTACTCCAGAAGCAGTCCTCTGACCGCCACTAGTCACAATCGCTAGCGACTGCCTGGGACTGCCCACATTCGAAAATGGTGCTAGGGGACACTAAATCTCGCTCGCATTTCTGGAACTCATGGGAAATAATTGAGCCAAGCGGCGATTAGCAGCATTTGGAAGGAACTCTGCGTTACAAGAGTAACATGGAATCACAAAACTCTGACAATTTCACAGGCGGAATGAAACATTCCACCCACCCCTACTTATAATATTTGTTTTAACCATCAGGACTGCAGATAAAGCTAGTGAATCACAAGAATAGTATTTCTTAATTTAAACATGTAAAAATGTTTTCCATAGTTTCAGCATTATGGCATACTAGCATTGTATCTTCTTGGATGCTCCCTCGCTGTTCGAGATTGAGCAGCATCTGCCGAATGTTATGTTGCATGACATCTCATCTTGTACCATGCTTTGCTATCTGGTGTTATTTTGGTTAGTTATGCTGTGATGAGTCATGCTGCAGTATGCTGAATTATGTTATGGTATGAAGTGTTATGTTGTACCATGCTCGGCTATACTATGTAATGTTAGAGTGTGCTTCCTTGTGTCATGCTGTGCTATGATGCGTGATATAAGTTGTGTTATGTTGCCCTGGGCTTTGCTGTATTATGTTATGGCATGCTATGGTGTGCTGTGTACTCTGTGTTTTGCTATGATGTGTATGTTGTTATGATGTGCAATGCCATTTTAGGGTGTGGTAAGTTGTCCTGTGTAGTAAAATGCAGTATTGTGTTATAGTTTGTGGTGATATATTGTAGTTGCTACTTATTGTAGTGGGATCTTTATTTGCCGAAATTGACAGTCCGTGCAATTGACTTTGGGACCTACCCTGTTACCTGAAACATCATACTTCTAAGCCGCTGAGGAGTTTCCTGTCTGCCTCCCGCCGCCCCACTCGATAATAAAATCAGCTGAGTGGTGCCGCAGAGTGGAGAGCGGCAGGGGACTTCACTTCCCAGCACCCCACGCGGCCTGCGCTTGAGGAAACCGCGCCAGGAGGCGCATAAAAACGGCATCAGCCCCAGCATAGGTGGGATCTTTATTTGCCGAAATTGACAGTCCGTGCAATTGAATTTGGGACCTACCCTGTTACCTGAAACATCATACTTCTAAGCCGCTGAGGAGTTTCCTGTCTGCCTCTCGCCGCCCCACTCGATAATAACATCAGCTGAGTGGTGCCGCAGAGCGGAGAGCGGCAGGGGACTTCACTTCCCAGCACCCCACGCGGCCTGCGCTTGAGGAAACCGCGCCAGGAGGCGCATAAAAACGGCATCAGCCCCGCCTCGCGGGACGCCGGGCGAAGCCCGGGCCAAGGTCGGGCCCGTTTAAGCCCGTTAAAGACCGGGTAAGACTGGACTGGGCCACCCCATTTATATTTGTCCTGTAAATACTCATCTTGCCCCCTTCATTGAACATAGCGTATGCTCCATCCCCTCTACTATTGGTATAACTTTCTTTACTGTTAAAAACACCATGACCACTAGAGGTAGTAGGAGTAAAACAGCACAGGGTGCAGCACAGATCATTGGTCCAATTGATCATTATATCACTAGGGCAAATGAGGCAATTGACCAAGGCATAATCCTTTTAGAACGCAGGGTATCACAAGATTTAGCCCTGGCCAAACGGTCATCGCTGGGTTCCCTAGCCTCAGCTAGGACACCTACTCTACTACGGGAACCTGGCCCATTATTGGAAGTACATGTAGAAACCCACACTGTGTCAAGTAGGGTTGATTTGTCGGCTTCCCTGGAGTTCTCGGACTCGCAATCGTCCATGATGTTAGAAAAAACCCCTGTTCTTTTTGCGAGCCCGAGGCGGGAGTATCCCGACATAGCGCTATACCGGGGAATGAGGGAGGGCGCCATACCTAAACAAAAGAAACAAAAGAAACCGCTTAAAGCGAAACAATCTAAGAAACATATTCACCACAAAGAATAATCTACCAATCAGCCAACAGGACAAGATAGTTCAACGCAGAGAGAGTTAATTACTATACCAACAGAAATAATAAATCTCTCCATGAACACAGCGAACCTCAGTGTAACTAGTAACACGGGAGGAGGGTGCAAAGTCTGTGGGGTAAATAACCAATTATTAACTAGATTAGGCGAATTTGTTAAAACTTACATGCAACCTATTGAAATGAGCCTCAAAAAGATCAAAAAGCAGATAGCTGCTCTGAATGCAACTTCTACTATTCCGAAGGGGGCAGGGCTGGTGCAAACAGGGGGGGCATAAAGTGAACAGCAAAACCCCTAAGGTAGGGGTGCAAGCCACAAAAGTCGTTACTGAAGCGACAATTGCAAAATCGAAGCCCCCTCCTGTAGTGGCGAAGAAGGTCCCCGAGACAATAAAAACTTCAGTCCCCCCTAACATACCGAAGTCTGTCCGTACTAAACCGTCAGGGGCACAACATACCAACACTAGGAATAGGGGGAGGGGTGGGCACCCAATACACTTACCACCAGAAGCAAGCCCTTACGTGGTAATTATGACTGGGGTCCCCGAGCTGAGTCCTAATGTGGAGGAACCAGGCTGGTCTTTAAAAAACAAGGTGCTGTATTGGTTATCTACCAACAGACCGTTGCCACCGCACTTGGCTAGCAGAGTCTCAATGGTCCGCAGGGTCCCTTGGATAGGTAAGGAGTCGAAAAGAATACCAGGAGACTGTGTTATAGTCAATTTTGATGGCCCACACACAGTTGAGCACATTTGTTCCTGGATTATGCCGGTAACAAATGATGGGATAGACACAAAAAGACTCTCCTTCTTCTATACTCCAATACCTCGTTACAACGAAGGCCCAGAATGGAACTGGACTCAAGTAGGAAACTGGGATAGGAGAAGGGAATGAGTTGACTGGTCAGGAACCGGAGGTAGAGACATTGCTCCTCTGGTAGGTTGAAGAGGCATACCAGTCGCAAACAGATTTAACTGCTTAGAAATGGTGGATTGACCACCATCGCGTACTGGTCAGGGTAGCTCGGGCCCAATACTTCTTGGGTCCGAATCCCAACAACTATCCTTTAGCTCCCTGAGTTCCTCCTCAAACATCCTAATCCCGACAGGATGATGGAATTAAAAATAACAACACCCAATCCCTCCATAGGAATAACCGCTGATTTATCAGAGACTTTAGCTGCTAAGAACGCGACACCTGGTAGGGTGGGGGAGGTGGCCATCCCAAGATCCTCAGAAGCAGGTTTGGTCCATGATAGATCTATAATCCCTGACGACCCCTCTAAAACACAATTAAATGTTCCGGTGCCAGAATTCTATCCCTTGATAGGCATAAAAGCTTCCAACGTTCCCCTCGAAATGAATGACTCGTCAAACTCCATTCTAACCCTATCTGTTCTATTCTGGAACGTTGCCGGTCTTCGCTCCAAAGTAAATCTTAAATCATGGTTGGATACAGTTAGTGTACACCAGATAGTATGCCTGCAGGAAACCTGGGCCATCGACCCTATACACCTTCTAGGTTATAAAACACATCATGTCCCAGCTAGCTCTAGAACTCTCGGTAGACCTAAGGGAGGTCTTGCAGTATATACCGCAAACAACTTACCACCTATGGACATAACTGTTCTTCTGTCTGGCGAGAATTACCAAATCTTAAGGGCTTCATTTAATAAATGCATGACATATTTCCTGGTTAACTTTTATAATAACCTTCAGTCAACTGAATGTGCAAAAATCTTAATTGAAATTACATCTTTTTTAAATGAACAGCGGAATAAGCACATTTCCTCTACCTCCTATGTGATTGGGGGGGGGGGTTAACATTTCATTATGTAATAATTACAAGAATGGCACCTGTGGTCTTCAGGATGAAAATGGATGTTCCATGACACACTTTACACATACGAAGTTAGGTAACTGCCTAAATGAGTGTCTATTTTCATTAGAGATGGACTTTGCGAATGACCTTGTAGATCCCCCTGCTGATTTTTTGCCAACGTTCCATGGTAGGGGTCTGTCAAGTGTCATCGATTACATTTTATGTTCCCATATTATAAAGGGTCAATTGGTAACTTTTAAAACAGGCTCGGATATTAGCAGCGACCATTTTCCTATAAGTGTTACCCTGTCAATTAAAAATGTTTCATTTCAATTAACTAGGCCAAGTTTAATGAACCAACAATCGTTGTCCATGGACAAAGTAAACGGCTTTTCTGTAAAATTGTCTAAAATTTACCCAGCAGTAATCACTAGTAAAGTGGTATCCAGAGCCCTTCCGTGGATGTACAATTGCTTAGCACTAGATTCCTCACCCCAGATGGTCATAACTAGTTTTTTGGAAATTATTAGAACCATACGGGAGGAGCTGTTTCGTAACCAAAAGTCCAGAAAATTGGAATCCAAAGGCTGGTTTAACTTAAACTGCCGTAAAGCCCTAACTGACCTAAAAACAGCTCTCCACGCCCCAGTTAGAGATCGAGCTGAAATCACTAAACTAAGAAAGGTCTATAATCTAGCACAGCTTAACCGTAGGAATGAAATTAAGAAGAACTTGTGGGCCCAATTACACAAGAGTTGTCTATCTAAAGACAGTTCTCTGTTCTGGCGTACGGTAAAATCACCCTTCTTGGTAGATGCTTTACCTTCACAACATCTTGATGTTGCAGTGACGGCTGATGAGTGGGTAGCCCATTTTTCAAAGATATTTGGTGGACCCCCCGAGGATGCTGACAACGAGGTTCACGTGGCAGGTGACCGTCCCGGGGATCAGATATTCCCCATTGACCTTCTCTTTAATCATAAGGAGGTCATCAACGCGCTGTCATCCTCCAAAACCGGTAAGGCCCCCGGCCAGAACGGAGTTCCACTAGATATCTTTGCACACAGCCCGGAACTCAGTTCACCTCTTGTCACTCAGGTTATGGCAGCAGTCACAAAAAGAGGTCTAATAGACTCCTGGTCCACTTCAATCTTGCTCCCAATTTTCAAGAAGGGCGAACGTAACAACCCAGCATGCTACAGGCCCATTTCCCTCCTGCATTCCTTGGGGAAAGTTGCTGGTCGGCTGATCTTGGAACACCTCCAGGATTGGTCGTCCGCGAATAACATCTTGACAGATCTCCAATATGGTTTCCGGGAGGGACTTGGTACTGTGGAGCAGGCTTTGAACCTAGCCTTTTGATCGGTAAATATGTGGGGGCCAAAAGTGGAAATCTGTATTTAGTCTATGTAGACCTCAGTGCAGCGTTTGACTGTGTCATTCACTCAAGGCTGTGGTCTATTCTCGCTGAACTGGGGGTAGATCCACCACTTATCCAATTCCTTCGCTAACTTTATTCAGACGCTACTGCTCGCGTTAGATACGGGATTGGCGGTGAACTATCTCCATCATTTGCCGTTAACAAAGGTGTTAGACAGGGTGTGTCCTGGCTCCCTTCTTATTTAATCTATATACTAACGGGCTGGAAGCGGCCATGCTCGAAGGGAGCCAGGATCTTCCATCCATTAATCACTGCCCCATTCCCGCGTTACTATACGAGGATGACTCCGTAATTCTAGCCAGGACTTTAAATCAGCTACAAAGACAGCTAAATAAATACTGACAATTTATGCTCTCTTTAGGCCTAAAAGTGAATAAAAATAAAACCTATGTTATGCACATCGGTCCCAGGGCGAAGAAACCTAAACCAGTTTTTATTGATAAAGTAAGGTTGGAACGCACCAGGGAATATCCCTATCTAGGAATTTTAGTGGACGATAGATTATGTTGGAAACAAGCCCTGGTTAGTAAAAAGTTACTTTTTCAGAGAGCGACCTCAGCTCTAGTTTCCCTTTTGAGGAAACTGGGTAAGCCTGCTCCAGCGGAGTTGCTAAAAATCTATCACGCAAAGTGTCATAGCGTGGCAACCTACGGCGCAGGGGTCTGGGGTTACGCTCCCATCGATACCCTTCAAACGGTTGAGAATGGGTTTCTTAAATACTTATTGGCAGCACCTCAAAGTGCTCCAACATACGGTTGCAACATCGAGCTGGGTATTGATTATTTGATAGATATTATTAGATGCCAACCGATTTTGCTGTGGCACCGTATTTGGACCAAAACACAATGCCATCTAACCCGCTCACTGATAATCGATTGTTTGGCCCTGGCAAACTGGAGTAAAATCCCATGGCTCCTGTACGTGTCCAACTTCCTTAAGGACTTGGACTGTACATCTCATTTCTTAGAACCTTCCATGATGACAGATTTCTCCAGGAAAGACTTGAAAAAACTATGCTTAACTCATCTTAGGGAACTACGTAAAACCTCAAACGTACAGATCCTATCAGTCCAGACTGCTTTGGGTATTCAACCATACCTAACATTCCATCTAACTATCTATGAAAAATATGTATTAACTAGGTTTCGATTTAATTCTTTCTTTCGCCTAGTTACATTTCCAAAAGTGCAGGACTGGTCACTTAACCCAATGAAATGCCCTTGTGACGGCATATCATCCCAGTCTACGATGCATGTAATACTGTTTTGTAGATACTATGAGCTCCCCCACAAGCGCTGGATTATTCCCTTACTGCGATAAATGGGCCTGAGAACATGTCGGCCCGCCTATCTGGCTCTGCAGTTTTTGGATTCTCAATACACTGCTAAGTGCGTAGCTTGTTTTTTAAAATCATGTTTAAAAATTCGCTGTAATTCCAATGTTTGCCAATGAATTATTAATAGCAATGGTTTTAAACGACTTCTGTTTTTAAATGTATTTTGATACTGTGGTTTTTTATACGTACTGTTTTATCTTTGTACTTTTTATGGTTGCGCCAAGATGTAACCGAATAAAAGTTTTATGACTGACTGACTGTAGTGTGCTATGCTATGACGTGCTGTGTTAGGGTGTGTTATGTTATGTAATGCTCTGCTATGCCATGTTGTGTTGTAATGTTGTGATACGCTGTGGTATGCTGCTTTTTTATGTCAAGCGTGCTGTACGTTTCTTGTGGTCTAGTGTATTTTTTTGTGTCATGATGTGCTGTGCTATGCTGTACAATGTTAGGCTATGGTATATTGCTTCATGTGCGATTCTGTGTTGTAATATGGTGTGTTATCTTGTGTTGTGTTGAGCTATGCTGTTATGGTTTATGGTTTTATGTTGTGGCATTGTGCAGCCAAGTAAATAGATCAAAGAACAAGGAGTGGCTCTCCATTGTAAGATGCACATCAAATCACACCTGCAGTGTACCAAATTGACTACTTGAAGCCTCATCACCAACATCTAATGCAAATGTGACAATACAACCATCTTCTAAATGTCATCTGCTTGATGGACAGCCCATCCATGAGATGGATAAACATGAAACTACTTGAAAACTCAGGGGTTGAGGGAGTTTACCCAGGGCTTTAAGTGGGATGAAAAAACTGGGGGGGGGGGTCTCTCAAAGGGGCGTGGCCAGTGTAATTAGGGGCGTGGCTTTTTGTAGGAGAGTAGGGTCTGTTATCCTATGGTCACCCCAATTTTTGCTTTTTGCTTCACTGGTTTTCGACTTACTGAGGCTGTGGGCCTGCTAATCAGACCCCCAGCCTGCTGTTCTCTCTCTAAATTCATAATACATGTGCTATAGGTACATACCACAATTGGAAATGGACTCCTTGTCAGCCCCTGTACCATGCACTATAGGTGCCCAGGGCATAGGTGCCACCAAGGCCTACCAGGGGCTGCAGCATATCTTTTGCCACCCCTGGCTGGTTCTTAAATTGACACAACTGGCTGATCACTCAGCTGGGGCAAGATGGTGTAATCACCTCTTGCTTAGATATAGTATACCTATATCTAAACCTATATCTGGACACATATAAACCTGTGAGCCACTCCTATGGAAGGCCTTATCAATCCTGGAGGCAGAGTGCGTGGTTTAATGTGAGATGGAGCTCTAGCATGAGCTGAGCCTGTCTGCAGCTGTCGGGAACAACTCCCTAAGCTGTTCCGGGATAATGCCATACCATATACTCTTAAATGCATTACAATCCTCGCGGTTATATAGCAACTTTGGTTTGGCTTTATCAAAACATGTCGTGTAAGGTGTCATACGATTTGGAATACTATCCCCTCGCCAGTCCTGGCGACGGGGATAGCATTACACCCCTCTAGAGGGAGAAGACATGTTACTTTACTGAAATGCGGTTAATTTTTAAAAGAGCCTCAGATCCACAAAATGGATGCTTCTGCCACAGACACAAGTCTGACCCCCTGTAGCTGACCGAAACTCAGCCAAGGAGGCCTGGACAAAGGATTTCCTGTCGCAGGGAGGTTTGCACACCACCCCAGACAGGAGATAGTGGATTGTAGCAGGGAGGTTTGAAAGAAACCAGACACTGCTTGGGGCGCACAAGGCTGCCCCTTGCATAATCCGGCCAAACCGGTTTTGGGGCACACCAGCCCCTGTCCCAGCGTGGCCTGGATCAAAGGAAAGGGGTGTATCCACCCCCTTCCTGGGTCCCACCCATAGGAGGGGACCTAGCAGGTAATCCAGCCCCCTAGATTCGAATAAGAGTGGGAGCAGTGCCAATGCACTTCAGATTATCCTGATGAAACATAAGAAACGAAACTCTGGACCCTTCGACATCCTACTCGACGTAGAAGACTGAAGAATCTCCCTTGTGGTCAAGGAGTGACCACCCTGTGCAAACAGGCACCATCCAGCACCTCGTCATCTGCTTTGTTGCAGTTCCCGCCGGAACTCGAGCGACAGAGATCAACGAGATTAAGCTTGCCTGCCTTCTTACAGCCCGATCCACAGTCCCTGCAGAGCTGAGACCCGTGGAGGCGACCGGAAGCGTGGGGCACGCCATCTTGAAAAGACCACGAGACGCTGACCGTGCAGCCCACGAGGGACCCTCGAAGCTGTACACCGGGGTTTGAGAAGCCCCAACCCTGAGCCACTTTTGCACGGAAGTTCACCCCTCTACACTCAACGAGTGCTGCGTGGGGCCCTTCTGCTTCCTTTGGCTCAACGCGTTGGCCCGGTCACTTGCCAGCTGGCTTGTGGCCCCTGTGCCGGCGAAAACCTAAATACGACTTGTGATTCTAGTTGCTCCAGATTTGCACCCACTCCCCTGAAAAGGAGCACCCGCTCTGACCCTCCTGGTCCGAGTGAGAAGCAATCACCCAGTTTCGTGTGGATTGCTTTTACCAAGTGTTGTTTGCTCCAATCTTGAAGCCGACAGCGCCGACGGTGAGAGCCCACGTGGGACAGCTCGTGACCCACTCCTGGACGTCGCAGATGCCCCAGAGCCCACATGTCAGCGGAGAGAAGCTCCTCGACAACCACCTGATTGCGCCCGACATTGCCTGGTTCCGTCCTGGTTCCACCCTGGTCACTGCTGAGTGACCCAGACTCTGTCCCCTCTGCTTTCAGGTACTTTTCTACACTGATCCACCCTGGGATCACGCCGGACACATCTCCTTCACATCGCCTGCAGCATCTTCAGCTTCAAGCACCCAGAACCTGCGTGACGAAACCCGACGCCACTTCGACCCTATGCACCCGCTTCCTGTGGGTGAGGTAACATTGCAACGCCGGTGTTCCCACACTGGTACACACCTCTAGGGTCTGTGTCTAAAGTTTTGTCTTTCTAGGTTCATCGGAAGTATCCTAAAACTCTGTTTGTGTAACTTTTACGCACCATTGACTTAACATTGGTGCATGCGTGTGCTTTAAGCACTGCACCCGAATCCCGCTGGCTTTTCCCGACTTCAGCATTGCTTGTCCCGACTGCTCCCAGCGATTCCCTAGGCCCTAGGCCTAACCACTGTTCGATTGGTATCTCTTATACCACTTTCTTAATATATGGTTTGAGTGGCCACCCGCCCTCATCCATAATTGTTCAACTTTGTATGTTATACTGTGCTTTTGATTTAACGCTTGTGCCCCTTTATTCATAAAGAGTTCTGGGGATTATTCTTAGAAATAAATACATATATTTTTATAATATATACTTGTGTGGTGTCCTTTCATTTGGTATTACAGGACTGTGATTGGTAAAACAGCTCGCTTAACACGACCTCTTGAGTTGAGCCTTTAAGGCTGCTTAGTCTATGCTACCATTAAGATAGCTTGTCTATAAGGTTGACTTACAACCAGACACCATAAGGGGTTATTTGGACTGATACAAGGTGGTTCCAGAATTGGAAACATCATATATCAGGCCAACTTCTCACATTGGTGCGCAGCGTTGCGGATTTGAGCTTGCTGTTGTTTTACCATTGCAATCTTTTTATCAAATTGAAAGATCACATAAAGTACCTTAGGTACATATAAATCAAAAGCTTAGCATATTAAGTTCTACTGAACTTAGTAGTTGTAGATTAAAGGGAGTAGCACACCCTGACTACAACTCACTAGCAAGGTACAGTAGGAAAACACTTAGTGTAGGTAGGTGCATCACTTACACCACACTAGAGTCATGTCCGGCACAGGAGAAGTTCCAAGCTCTCTACCTGTGACAGTTGACAAGGCAACTTCCAGCTATGACAAACTTAGCCATAAAGACGTGTGTGCCTTGTGCATATCAAGAGGGCTAAAAAGGGGTCGTGGCCCACCATTCCTACCCTGATAGCCATTCTGGAAAAGGATGACTTAGATATCCCGAGTGCAGCTCCCTTAGACTTAGGAGATGGAGTGAACCCCCCTGTACATGAGACTGCTCCAGAGGAGGAAGAAGAAGAGGAGGAAGAAGAGGAGGAGGACTCAGATGTAGAGGATCCTGAAAATGAGGATCAGAGGGGTAGCCAGGTTGTAGTTGCCAGGCTTAACCAGGCCAACTTAAACCTACTTGGGAATGGAGAGGGCCAGCACCTCCCCAGATCCCATAATATCATTCTCCCAGGCAACAGAAGGGTGAGATCTCCATCAGGGGACTCTCATATTTCTAGTGCCTCAAGAGAATCTCAGAGAGGAATGACTTCCTCTCAGAAGCTAGAGCATAGGGCCAGGATGAGGGCTGTCAAACTCCAGATAGAGAGGGAGGAGGTAGCCCTGGCTCAAGCTAGACTTGCTTTAGCAAGAGAACAGAAGTTGAGTGGCTTAGATGCCACTGGTGGCAGCATAATTCCTAGAGAGAAAGACAGGAGCTATGATAATAGAAACCTGACAAAAATTGTGCCCCCCTACAAGGAAGGGGTTGACATCCACAAATGGATGACTGCTCTTGAGAGAGCCTGCATGGTACAGCAGGTTCCTCAGGATCAGTGGGCTGCAATTTTATGGTACTCCTTTTCTGAGAAAGGGAGGGATAGGCTCCTCACAGTTAGACCTGAGGATGCCAAAAACTACTCTGTCCTGAAGAGTGCTCTTATTGAAGGGTTTGGCCTAACCACTGAGCAATACAGGTTGTTGTTCAGAGACACCCAAAAAGCACAGACTCAGGACTGGACTGATTTTGTTGATTGTGCCACTAAGGCTCTGGAGGGTTGGCTGCAGGGAAGTAAAGTCTCAGACTATACAGGATTGTACAATCTTATAATGAGAGAGCAGATCCTTAATAACTGTCAGAACCAGCTGTTGCATCAATACCTTATTGACTCTGATCTGACCTCTCCCCAAGAATTGGGAAAGAAGGCAGACAAATGGGTCAGAACAAGGATTAAGCAGAAACCCCAGAACCAAGGTGGTGACCATAAGAAAACAG
Source organism: Lissotriton helveticus (assembly GCF_964261635.1). Lineage (NCBI taxonomy): Eukaryota > Metazoa > Chordata > Amphibia > Caudata > Salamandridae > Lissotriton > Lissotriton helveticus. The sequence goes on along the minus strand of NC_136059.1, from coordinate 1,089,959,055 downwards.
ACCAGAATGGTGGGAATCAGAAAGATAAAGAAAAGGACCAGAAGTCTTCAGGCCCCCAAACTAATAATAAGGAGGGTGGTTCCCAAAATGGAAACAAGAAAAAGAAGAACGATGGCCCAAAGAAACCTTGGTGTAATACCTGCAAATCAGTTTCACACTGGGGCAGTGAATGCACCAAGAAAAATCCAGTCCCCACCACTGCAGCTCCTAAAGCACCTGCACCCCCTAGTACAGTTAGCAGTGGTGGTACACAACCAAAGGGTATAGTAGGGTTAACCTTGGGTAATGAGATGGAATCTGGCCTAGTCAGAGTCCCTACTCAGGCAGTTCTCCTATATGATGTGGACTTATTTTTGTCCACTACAGTGAGTCCCAGTAACCTGGGCAAATATAGGCAGACACATTTGATAAATGAGAAACTGGCTCAGGCCTACAGGGACACATGTGCCAGTGTCACTATGGTGACACCTGACTTTGTGGACCCTGGACAGATTGTACTAGGTGAAAGTTACCTAGTGACCAATGCAAGCAACTCCACTACTTCACATAGTGTGGCTGTTGTGAACTTCTCCTGGGGAGGGGTAGATGGCCTAAAGAAAGTTGTTTGGTCAGAAGTGGAGTACAGGACTCATGCAGAAATGCTAGGGATTTCAGCACATGTCCTTGCAGTGACAAGGACTCAGGCTAAGAAGTGCCTTACTGAACCAGTGGTGGATCTTGGAACAATAGACCAACCACAACCCAAGAGAAGGAGCAAAAGGGTTAAGGCTGTGCCTTCCCCATTGCCCCAGGTTGAGGATCAGATTTCACAGGAAACTGATTCTGCAGTCCAAGAGGAGACTGTCTCTGAGGAACTTGAGCCTGATCAGGTTGAGTTTCTGGGGACAGGGGGACCCTCAAGGGCAGACCTGGGGCAGGCCCAATTAGATTGCCCTTCACTTGAACCCCTCAGACAGCAAGCTGCTGCTGAGGCTGCAGGGAATGCTCAAGGTGCCCATAAAGTATATTGGGATGATGGACTCCTTTACTCAGAGGCTAGAGACCCCAAGCCTGGTACAACCAGGAGGTTGGTTATACCTTTGAAGTTTAGGGGTTTCCTTCTCACCTTGGCCCATGATATTCCCCTTGCAGGACACTTAGGCCAGAACAAGACTTGGGACAGGCTTGTCCCACACTTTCACTGGCCTCATATGTCAGAAAATGTCAAGGAGTTTTGTCGCTCCTGTGTCACTTGCCAAGCCAGTGGTAAGTCAGGTGGCACAACAAAGGCCCCCCTGATACCACTACCTGTGGTGGGGGTACCCTTTGAAAGAGTTGGAATAGATAGTGTGGGTCCCATGGATCCTCAAACAGCATCTGGGCACAGATTTATACTGGTGGTAGTGGATCATGCCACCAGGTACCCAGAAGCAATTCCCCTGAGGACCACCACAGCACCTGTGGTGGCAAAAGCCCTCATTGCAGTTTTCTCAAGAGTGGGCTTTCCAAAGGAGGTACTTTCAGACAGAGGTACAAACTTCATGTCTGGATACTTAAAAGCAATGTGGAAGGAATGTGGAGTAAACTACAAGTTTACCACCCCCTATCACCCACAGTGCGATGGGCTTGTGGAGAGATTCAACAAGACCCTCAAGGGAATGATAAAAGGATTACCAGAGAAGCATAAGGCGGAAATGGGACATCCTTTTACCCTGCTTGCTCTTTGCTTACAGAGAGGTCACACAGAAGGGGGTTGGCTACAGCCTTTTTGAACTTTTGTTTGGCCACCCTGTGAGGGGTCCACTATGTTTGGTGAAGGAAGGATGGGAGTTACCTCTCAAAAAGCCTAAGCTAGATGTTGTGGACTATGTACTTGGTCCCCGCTCCAGGATGGCTGAGTATATGGAGAGAGCATCCAAAAACCTGGAGGCCAGTCAAGAATTACAGAAAGCTTGGCATGACCAAAAGGCTGTTCTGGTTGAGTTCCAGCCAGGGCAGAAGGTGTGGGTGTTGGAGCCAGTGGCCCCAGCAGCACTCCAGGACAAGTGGACTGGACCCTACCCTATTATTGAGAAAAAGGGAGAAGTCACCTATTTGGTTGACTTTGGAACCCCTAGGAGCCCCCACAGGGTGCTCCATGTAAATCGTTTGAAAGCATTTGTGGACAGGGAGGACATGAGCTTGCTCATGGCCACAGATGGGGAACAGGAGGAAGAGAGTGACCCTCTCCCAGACCTGCTTTCCCAGAACCCTGATGATGGTTCAGTTGATGGAGTAGCCTTGGCAGGCAGCCTCACTGAGCAGCAACAGGTGGACTGCAGACAGGTTTTGCAAGCCCACAGACACTTGTTTTCACTCACACCCAGTCAAACTCACTGGTGCACCCATGAGGTGGACACTGTTGACAGTCTGCCTGTGAAGAATAAGATCTACAGGCAACCTGACCATGTCAGGGATTGTATAAAGGCTGAGGAGCAAAAGATGTTGGAGCTTGGAGTGATTGAGCCATCAGAGAGCCCATGGGCTAGCCCAGTGGTCCTTGTGCCAAAACCTCATACCCAAGATGGAAAAAGAGAAATGAGGTTTTGTGTGGACTACAGAGGTCTTAATGCTGTCACTAGGACAGATGCACATCCCATTCCAAGAGCAGATGAGCTCATTGATAAATTGGCTTCTGCCAAGTTTCTGAGCACATTTGATTTGCCCGGAGTCATACGGGGGACTCAAGACCTCTTAGCCTTCAGAAAGGCCGTCAAAACTCATCTCTTTCAATAATCTGTCATCTATCTGTGCTATTTGTTTTCTGCATTTGGTCTGTTCGCAGCGCCGGGACGCCCCTTGGCTGGGGCAGCCGTGCGCTATACAAATTTCCACAACATTAACATTAACATTAACATTTGACAGCTGGCTACTGGCAGATCAGACTAGCTGAAGAGTCAAAAGCCAAGACAGCATTCTCTACCCCTAGTGGACATTATCAGTTTGTGGTAATGCCCTTTGGTTTGAAGAATGCACCTGCCAATTTCCAAAGGTTGGTGAACCAAGTCATTGCTGGGTTGGATGACTTTTGCGCAGCATATCTAGATGATATTGCTGTCTTTAGCTCCACCTGGGAGGATCACCTGATCCACCTGAAGAAAGTTCTGGAGGCCCTGCAAAAGGCAGGCCTGACTATCAAGGCTACCAAGTGCCAGATAGGGCAGAGCAAGGTTGTGCACCTGGGCCACCTAGTAGGTGGGGGTCAGGTTCAGCCACTGGAGAGCAAGATCCAGACCATACAGGACTGGGCTCCTCCAACTACCCAGACACAAGTCAGAGCCTTCTTGGGCCTGACCGGGTATTACAGAAAGTTTGTGAAAAACTATGGGTCCATTGTGACACCATTAAATGACTTGACATCCAAGAAGATGCCAAAAAAGGTTCAGTGGACAGTTAGCTGTCAAAAGGCATTTGATGACCTGAAGAAGGCCATGTGCTCTGCACCTATCCTGAAGAGTCCTGACTACTCCAAACAGTTCATTGTACAGACAGATGCTTCTGAGTTGGGGGTGGGAGCTGTGCTTTCACAACTTAATCAAGATGGTCAAGACCAGCCCATTGCTTTTATTAGCAGAAGGCTGACCCCCAGGGAGAAACGTTGGTCAGCTATTGAGAGGGAGGCCTTTGCTGTGGTTTGGGCCCTGAAGAAGTTGAGGCCATACTTGTTTGGAACTCACTTCCTAGTTCAGACAGAACATAAGCCCCTCTTGTGGCTAAATCAGATGAAGGGTGAAAATCCCAAACTGCTCAGGTGGTCCATTTCCCTACAGGGGATGGACTTTACAGTGGAGCACCGCCCAGGGACTGACCATGGTAATGCAGATGGTCTCTCCAGGTACTTCCACTTAGAACATGAAGACTTATCTGGTCAAGGTTAAGTTTAATGTCCCTGCGTTTGGGGGGGTGTTGTGTAGGAGAGTAGGGTCTGCTATCCTATGGTCACCCCAATTTTTGCTTTTTCCTTCACTGGTTTTCGACTTACTGAGGCTGTGGGCCTGCTAATCAGACCCCCAGCCTGCTGTTCTCTCTCTAAATTCATAATACATGTGCTATAGGTACATACCACAATTGGAAATGGACTCTTTGTCAGCCCCTGTACCATGCACTATAGGTGCCCAGGGCATAGGTGCCACCAAGGCCTACCAGGGGCTGCAGCATATCTTTTGCCACCCCTGGCTGGTTCTTAAATTGACACAACTGGCTGATCACTCAGCTGGGGCAAGATGGTGTAATCACCTCTTGCTTAGATATAGTATACCTATATCTAAACCAATATCTGGACACATATAAACCTGTGAGCCACTCCTATGGAAGGCCTTATCAATCCTGGAGGCAGAGTGTGTGGTTTAATGTGAGATGGAGCTCTATCATGAGCTGAGCCTGTCTGCAGCTGTCGGGAACAACTCCCTAAGCTGTTCCGGGATAATGCCATACCATATACTCTTAAATGCATTATAATCCTCGCGGTTATATAGCAACTTTGGTTTGGCTTTATCAAAACATGTCGTGTAAGGTGTCATACGATTTGGAATACTATCCCCTCGCCAGTCCTGGCGACGGGGATAGCATTCCACCCCTCTAGAGGGAGAAGACATGTTACTTTACTGAAATGCGGTTCATTTTTAAAAGAGCCTCAGATCCACAAAATGGATGCTTCTGCCACAGACACAAGTCTGACCCCCTGTAGCTGACCAAAACTCAGCCAGGGAGGCCTGGACAAAGGATTTCCTGTCGCAGGGAGGTGTCACACCACCCCGGACAGGAGATAGTGGATTGTAGCAGGGAGGTTTGAAAGAAACCAGACACTGCTTGGGGCGCACAAGGCTGCCCCTTGCATAATCCGGCCAAACCGGTTCTGGGGCACACCATCCCCTGTCCCAGCGTGGCCTGGATCAAAGGAAAGGGGTGTATCCACCCCCTTCCTGGGTCCCACCCATAGGAGGGGACCTAGCAGGTAATCCAGCCCCCTAGATTCGAATAAGAGTGGGAGCAGTGCCAATGCACTTCAGATTATCCTGATGAAACATAAGAAACAAAACTCTGGACCCTTCGACATCCTACTCGACGTAGAAGACTGATGAATCTCCCTTGTGGTCAAGGAGTGATCACCCTGTGCAAACAGGCACCATCCAGCACCTCGACGTCTGCTTTGTTACAGTTCTCGCCGGAACTCGAGCGACAGAGATCAACGAGATCAAGCTTGCCTGCCTTCTTACAGCCCGATCCACAGTCCCTGCAGAGCTGAGACCCGTGGAGGCAACCGGAAGCGTGGGGCACGCCATCTTGAAAAGACCACGAAACGCTGACCGTGCAGCCCACGAGGGACCCTCGAAGCTGTACACTGGGGTTTGAGAAGCCCCAACCCTTAGCCACTCTTGCACCGAAGTTCACCCCTCTACACTCAACGAGTGCTGCGTGGGGCCCTTCTGCTTCCTTTGGCTCAATGCATTGGCCCGGTCACTTGCCAGCTGGCTTGTGGCCCCTGTCCCGGCGAAAACCTAAATACGACTTGTGATTCTGGTTGCTCCAGATTTGCACCCGCTCCCCTGAAAAGGAGCACCCGCACTGACCCTCCTGGTCCGAGTGAGAAGCAATCTCCCAGTTTCACGTGGATTGCTTTTACCAAGTGTTGTTTGCTCTAATCTTGAAGCCGACAGCGCCGACGGTGAGAGCCTATGTGGGACAGCTCGTGACCCGCTCCTGGACGTCGCAGATGCCCCAGAGCCCACGTGGCAGCGGAGAGAAGCTCCTCGACAACCACCTGATTGCGCCCGACATATCCTGGTTCCGTCCTGGTTCCACCCTGGTCATTGCTGAGTGACCCAGACTCTGTCCCCTCTGCTTTCAGGTACTTTTCTACACTGATCCACCCTGGGATCACACCGGACACATCTCCTTCACATCGCCTGCAGCATCTTCAGCTTCAAGCACCCAGAACCTGCGTGACGAAACCCGACGCCACTTCGACCCTATGCACCCGCTTCCTGTGGGTGAGGTAACATTGCAACGCCGGTGTTCCCACACTGGTACACACCTCTAGGGTCTGTGTCTAAAGTTTTGTCTTTCTAGGTTCATCGGAAGTATCCTAAAACTCTGTTTGTGTAACTTTTACGCACCATTGACTTAACATTGGTGCATGCGTGTGCTTTAAGCACTGCACCCGAATCCCGCTGGCTTTTCCCGACTTCAGCATTGCTTGTCCCGACTGCTCCCAGCGATTCCCTAGGCCTAACCACTGTTCGATTGGTATCTCTCATACCACTTTCCTAATATATGGTTTGAGTGGCCACCCGCCCTCATCCATAATTGTGCAACTTTGTATGTTATACTGTGCTTTTAATTTAATTTAATTTAATTTAATTGTGGGTTTATATAGCGCTAGGAATCGACTCCCGGAGGAGTATCTCCACGCTTCGACCGCTGGGGAACCCGTCCTGGCTCACCCTGAGAGATGGTCCCTGATGGGTATCTCTAAGGTGCGACCAAGCATCCCCGGCGGTCTGGGGGGGCCGTTGTGAAGATGAGGCAAGCTCATGCCCAGAGTTGCCGAGTGTGGTTTCTGACTAGAGTAGGCACCGAGGCGAGAATTATCGAGTCCGCTGACCCTGGTCCACGACCCTGCCGCTTCGGGAATCGAACCCTGGTCCCGGGCCGTTCTCTGCTTACAGGTCTGCCGCCTCTAACCAGTGAGCCACACTTCTCCACGCTTCTAACGCTTGTGCCCCTTTATTCATAAAGAGTACTGGGGATTATTCTTAGAAATAAATACATATATTTTTATAATATATACTTGTGTGGTGTCCTTTCATTTGGTATTACAGGACTGTGATTGGTAAATCAGCTCGCTTAACACGACCTCTTGAGTTGAGCCTTTAAGGCTGCTTAGTCTATGCTACCATTAAGACAGCTTGTCTACAAGGTTGACTTACAACCAGACACCATAAGGGATTATTTGGACTGATACAAGGTGGTTCCAGAATTGGAAACATCATATATCAGGCCAACTTCTCTCACTTTTAAACACTCACACAAAAAATATGTGCTTAGCATAGTGTGCCGCCCGACTTGTTTTTTGCTGTTTCGGTCATGGCATCCAGACATGTGATACAACCAGTAACATCATACCTACAACAAGTAAGCACTATTGGCTTTGTCAATGGTTATTAGTTGCAGAAGATAAATAAGCTGCAACTATGGCTTGTATATAATATTGACAAAGCTTCCAATTAAAGCCCTGTGACCCTACCACAATGTTGCTGCTCTTGCGTTTTTGAAAGAGATGGGAAATAGAGAAAGAAAATTACTCTTTAAAGGATTCCCTTCCTCCACAACGCTCACCTGGCATGACGTCATGCCATGACTTCTACACTAGTGAGAAGTCAGCAGTGTGAGCAGCGCACATCGATGTGCATGCAGGCTGTCTCGAAACTGGTCTCTATCGGGCTTTGTTTTGCATCCTGGCAATTTTTTCCGGACTGCAGTGACTTTCCTGTCACTGGAATTTGGGGAAAATAACGGTCCGCCTGTGTTAGGGCTCAAAACAGAGCCCGATAGAGACCCGTTTCGAGGCCCCCTGAAAAAAACTGCTTGTGCTCAGACCCCTTGAAACCCGGCCCACTTAAAGCCCTGAGTTTACCTAAAAATCACTCTCTTTCCTTACCAGTTCGTGTTGCACTTGTTCATGAACAGATTACATGAGATTTTCCAGACAAAGCTGATTTTAGCAAACTTAAAAAAGACATTTGTCCTGCCTGGCCGATAGGAAAGGGAAACAATAGTTTGTAGCCAGGCCTAAAAACGGCATTCGCACCAAATGATCTACGAGAAAGAGAAACAGTTTGTTGCACATATTCATTCGAGACTGAGGAAAAGGTCACTAGTGCAAAGCTGCCTGACATTGCAGCAATACATGTGCCCTAGTCTCATATCTCTGGAATAAATCAAAGAAACCCTCAGATGTGTATTAAGAAAGTCCTGCGCTGCTTTATTCTTGTTTGTTGTACAGGTCAAACGCCTCCAGAATGACAAACTTTAAAAAGTGAACATTTAAATGGATGGATTTATTAGCATTAAAAGGACAGGCTTGTCACTGTTTGGATTTTCCCCTTCCGAGACCGACTTCCGCAACACGTATAAAATGGGACCCTCTGCCTGGATTCTAGGATGCACGCGAGAGTCTGTGAATCTTTGCATAAAATAATCCCAGACTGATAGATGCGTGCGTTCCCTCTGCAGGCCCCTCTGTGGGAAAGCGCGGTAAAGAAAGCCATGCGTTTACTTCCGCGATCGTGGCGTCAGTCCAACAATGTGTCTAATTTGTCAGAACGCCTGACTGAAGCCCTTTATAATCACACGTGGTGAAATGATTTGCCCGAAGAGGAAACGGAGCTCTGATGAAGGGATAAATGATGCACTGTTCATTGATGCAATGTGCGCAGACTGCGATTCCTGCAAATGATACACCCTGGCGCTTCCCGGGCCCTTTGCCTGATCAAAAGAGATGTGCAGCAGACCTCAGAGCCCTCTCTCCAGACCTGTACAGCTGATAACACGTTTATCGCACAGTCAGGACAGGTGGATTCCCAAGTTCAGGATCAAAACACTTTCTGTCACCGATTGCACAGTGTGTTGACATCATGCATTCGGGAGAACATACATTCCAAAATTCTTGACATTTTGTAGTGGCATCGGGACTTTGTTGTATCACTTTGAAGTCAGGGACGAAGGCCCAAATTTACTTACACTTTGCGTCGGGTTTGCGTTACTTTTGTCTTTGTAGATAACGGTGCTGTTCTGCTCTCTTGGGGGCATATTTATAAGGAAATGCACCATGTTTACAACAATATGGTGCACCCCTGTGCTTTTCCTAGCGCTGGTGCTAAAATTAGGGGGAACATCGTTTACGACGCGGTTTTTACACCGCAGAGCCTTTACCCCGCAGCTATTACAACGCAAGTCGTTACTACGACTTGCGCTGGATGGCTCTGTGGGATAAGGAATCTTGCAATTTTATATTCCAACACCTTCCCTACTGTTACGGGGACTGGTGTTGGAATATAAAATTATATATTATATAAATTAATTAATTAAAATTATAAGATTCCTAAATCCACGCCCTCCAACGCAAGTCGTTGTAACGACTTGCGTTATAAGACTTGCGTGGTAAAGGCATGCGCTGTTACAACATGCGTTGTAACAACGTACATCCTAATAGTGCAAGGGTACCTGCGTTGTAGGGAACAATTGTTTATGTGCAGGAAGGTGTCTTTTCTTTCACATAAACAATCAATAATAGAATGCAGCACACATAGAAAAAGCCAAAACAAGGAGAAATACAGGTATTTCTCCTCATGTGCCATTCTAACTCCTGCTTTTACATGATGTTCGTTTTTGGTGCTGCCTCAGACCTGGGGCAGCGTAAAAAAATCAATGAGTATTGCAGTGGAACGCCCACAGCAACACCCATTGCAGGCCCTGGTTTCACGCTAAGTGATGCATATTTACAAGGTTGCGTTAAGCCACAAAAAGTGGTTTAAAGCTGCTTTGTAAATGTGCAGAAAGGTCACAGAGCCACCAGAACATTGCTAAAAGTGACTTTCTGGCAGCGCTATCCCCTTGTAAAGATACCCTTTTAGTTCATGCAAAGCAGTGCAGCAACTTTACTTGCTGTGCTGCGTGGCGTGACTTAGTATATCAGGCTTGAACTTTCTATTTCATAATGCTGTAAGACTTGATATCTGCTGCATTTTACATCCAAAGTAAAATAACAACTAGTACCATTTAGCCACAAACTATGAACAGTTTAGGACAAAAGACACGTTTACTAGTGAATAATCAGAGAATGATAAGAGCGGCCACCCTCTGTGTAGTGAAAATCCTATATATTACACAAGGTCCTTCATTTCTCATCATCGCATTAGCGAGTGAATAAGCCACATTCAGAACTTCCAATGATAATGCCATTGATGTGGTTATCATTATTTTACCTTGTTGAAGCAAGATAGAAATCAAGGCATTCAACATATGATCAGAAATAATACTCAGCAGAGTTTATGTCTTTGATTTAGTAAGAAAAGATAAACGGAAGACTACCCAACCTATCTCTCCACTTTGATTGTCGTTTGGTATGAAGGAAATCCCCTGAAAAACTAGCTAAAATTAAGCCACTCTTTTGCACAGTGGGTTCAGTGGTACAGGGGTCCAGGGATGTGAGGTTGCCATTGCATTCCAATGCAGCTGTCTTTTACTACCAGCCAAAGAGCATGGAACAGTTTTTAATATTTACCTCAGTGTTTTACACACAGTGCTCTCAACATCATGCAAGGATATTGGAGTGCATCATCCAATTCTGGAGTTTGCTTTCAAACTGTACTCCGGTGACAGGAAGACACCCAAGTGTCATTCTTGGCTCCTCAAGGGAGTGCTGTGGGGCAGGGTAGGGGAGAGACAGGGTGGGAGGTAGTAAACTCCGTCATACAGCTGACCGGAGTTAAGTAAATAACTAAATTTAAAAAACGAATTACATTGCGCGCGCTGCAATGCAAATAGCTTTGAGCGCGCGCAATGTAATTTGTTTTATTTATTTATTCATGTACTTAACTCAGGTCGGCCGTATGCGGGAGTTTACTACCCCACCCTGCCCCTCCCCCGCCCTGCCCCACAGCCCCGCAGCACTCCTTCGAGGAGCCGCGACTGCCGAGTGTACTCTTTTTATCAGCAAGGTTGTATATTGCCCTGTCAGTCAAGGCTATGTAGTGACGGGCAGCCCAGTCAGTGCTATGCCTCTCCCATAGAATAACATTGGACAACATTATTACATTTAAGAAGTGATAACTTTCAACTGGGAGCAAGTAGTGTTAGACGTGGCATCATTGGTGTGAGTCTCCTTTCCATTATTACCGATTGCCTCCTCTGTTTTTATATGTTTTTGCTGGCTATATGCTTTGGGCAAAGTGCCACTGCTATTCAGTGCCACAGTGCAAGTGCTCCCTATGTTAAATTGATGTACTAATTGGTGATTCCATGATTGGGTTATTTGATTTACCTGTCAGCCCCTAGTACAGTGCACCATGTGTGCCCAGGGCTTGTAAATGAAATGCTGCTGGTGGGCTTGCAGCACTGGTTGTGCCAACCACAGAAGCAGCTTGTAAAGTGTGTCCCAGGCTTGCAATTGCAAGGCCTGTGTGCAGTCTGTGACTGCCATGTTGACTTGGCAAGTGCGCCCACTTGCCAGTCTCTACACCTTCCCTTTGCTTCATATTAGACACCCCTATGGTAGGCCCAAGGATTGGCCAAAAGGCAAGCCAAAATTGGTCTTGCCTTTTGGCCAATCCTTTTCGTTGTTTTGTCTTGTGTTTTGTGGGTCACAGCTGTGCCCACTTGTTATTGACTGTTTCTTAAACGCTACTAATTGAAAACTATTATGAAAATAAATTCTTGTCCGGCTGGACAAAAGACATACTTTCTATCTAGTGTATGATTATCTCCCCTTGTTTATTCTTTTAGAATAGGGACCACTGTTCTCTATAACATGATACTACCCAAGGTCCCTACCGAATTACCTTTGGGTTCCATTGTCCTTGTATAATATAACTCATAGTGAATTACAGCCATTTTCGTTTTTCACTATTGCATGGCTATCTGTTCTCCATAGGCTAGAATGGGCAGTTAGATTATTAATTCTTATAATCCTAACTGACTCAGGGAACATGGTAGAAATTCTAATTTAGTATGCCTGAACTCAGAATGATAAAATACATCTTTTAGTAAATTTGGTTTTAATATTATGTGTTTGAAAATACCACTTTTAGAAAGTAGGTATTTTCTTGCCTAACTGTCCAGGCATGCCTCAGCTAGGTTGTGTATTCCTTGTCTGGGTTTGTGAGTGACAGGGCTGAAGGATTCCAGGAGACAGGCTGGGGCAGCCCAGTGGTGAATAGAGAGATCTGCATCTAGATGGGAGGGAGGAGTTGCACCTGGGACCTGAATAGGGCTGGGCCTTCCCTCTACAATGCTACCTCCACCTCCTGTGGTGTGTCTGATGTCTCTTCTCTGCACTGTGAAAGGAGAGAAGGAATCTTGTCAACAAAGTGCTCCAGAGCTGTGCCTTCCCTCCCCTGTGCTGGCTCCACCTCCTGTGGGGCGTCTGATGTCTCTGCCCTGCACCGTGAAAGGAAGGAAGGAGTCATGGAAACAAAGTGCTCAGGAACTGGTTTGAAATAGGCAGATGCCTCTCTGCCTTCAGAGAACAACGGATTTTGGGGTATAACTAATGGGACCCAGTCCCAAGAACATTAGATCACTTCTGGAACAAGAAACATTTTGCCAAGGATCACCAAGGAAGCTGCAGGAGTTTTACTGCCCCTCTCCCTGTGTGCTGTTTGCTGGGTTGGCCTGCAGTGGTTGCTTCACTGCAAAGGAAAGGAGAAGGAACTTTTAAGGACTTTCATCATTTACAGAATATTCTCCAAGGGCTTGAACTGGTCTTGCCTCCTGCTGAAGTCTCTGAGACAAAATACTTCATCCCCAGCTCCCCTCTGAATTTACTCGCTGGGAATTCTCAACTCCAGGCATTTGTGTGTCGCTGGGAGCTGGAAGCGCGACGCATCGAGAAGAAGCATGTCGCCTCCGCAGCTGAGATCGTCGCATCGCCGGAGAAGCGTGCCACCGCTGCATCTCCCAGAAAGAGTGTCTTCGTGAAAGCTGCCTGCTGTCGCATCACCGGAGAAGTGTGACGCCTTCGAGTCGTCGCAAGGCTGCCAGGGTGTCTCCGCATCGTCATCGCATCGCCGCGGCAAGGGCACTATCTTCTCACATCGCATCGCATCATGCCGCCATCTTGCGCACCCCAACTGGAAGAGAATCTAGGCATAAACCCCGCACCGGTAAGGATCACGCTGCATCCCCTACTCTGCGCAAGCATTGAGGCACGACGCATCATTTCCCCCGGATCACGGAACCAACGCATCTCCCCTTTTGCGAGCCTTTTGTTTAATTTGCATTACGCACCCAGGTACTTTGTTGAGAACTTTGTCGCATTGATCATCAACTTGAACTAAGCAACATTTTATCACCTTTAAGCAATCTTAAGTGTAGTATTGTGGATTTTTGTCATTTGTGGTCTTGTGTTAAGTCTATATAAAGAATACTTATTTTTATAAAACTTGTGTTGTGTCCATATGTAGTGTTTTCACTGTATTACTGTATTAGGGGAGAGGAGTTGGCCTAAAGGCTAGGGCGCTCGACCTCGGACCTGGGGATCTGGGTTCGAGTCTCGGTAACGATGCCAAAACCTCCTGTAATTCTGGGCAAATCACTTAATCTCTTCGTGCCTAAAATGAATGTGTTGCAACTAACAAGTAGTCCCTAGTAGGCCTATCGATAAGGCAGAGAAGGAGGTTCCTCAGTTGGATTTGACAATGGGGTAAAGGGGAAGGGGGGGGGAAGCCTAATAGCCACCAAATGCCATAACCACATGAAAAATAAATCACAGAGAATGAGGGAAAATTATCAAAATACAATTCAAAACACAAAGTATATGTACTTGCACAATTTTTAATTCACAATATACAACAGTTAATATATGGAAGCAATTTAAAAAACATAAAAATGTACTTGAAAATGTACATGGGTGCACAGGAATAAATTTAAAAACACAAGAACACAGGTTGTCGACGCAGCGTTTCGATATCTATGATTTTGACCTTCATCAGGACAGGGTTTCTTTGAAAGGAGAAGACAAGATCCTCTCTATTCGGAACTGTATAGGTGTTGTGACATCCAACCTTCTGGGGGCACGTTCCCTTAGGTGATGTGGTAATACTTTGCAGTTAATCTTCTTGGTGTGTCCTTTGGTACTAAGCACCAATGAGATGGTTCAGATGTGAACTCTCTGGGGACTACCTTCATGGATTGGATAGTCTCTGTGAGGGCCCTTCAATGAATTTAGTATTCCTGGTTTGCGTGTGATTATTGAACGTCGCTCAGGTAGATCACGGGGATCTCTTTGGAGTTTACTGTCGTCAATTAGTAAAGCTCTGTGGGAGTCCTCTGGCGTCCTCTTGTAACTTTAAGAAGCAAAAAGTGGGAGAGTGCAGGTAGCCACCGGTTATTCCTTCATCCCTGGTCAATTCCCAGTGTCCATCTTTTTCAATGTGATTCTTAAAAAAGTGGTCCCGAGTCTGATATCGAGACGCAGATAATTCTTTACTGCGGGGAAATGATCTGTTACTGCGCTGGGTACGTAATATCACCAGGCTTCAAAACGCGCTTCGGCCTCCCTGCTACCTCGCAACTCTCCGTCCACGATTCGTGGAGGCCGGGAGGCCGAAGCGCGTTTTGAAGCCTGGTGATATTACGTACCCAGCGCAGTAACAGATCATTTCCCCGCAGTAAAGAATTATCTGCGTCTCGATATCAGACTCGGGACCACTTTTTTAAGAATCACATTGAAAAAGATGGACACTGGGAATTGACCAGGGATGAAGGAATAACCGGTGGCTACCTGCACTCTCCCACTTTTTGCTTCTTAAAGTTACAAGAGGACGCCAGAGGACTCCCACAGAGCTTTACTAATTGACGACAGTAAACTCCAAAGAGATCCCCGTGATCTACCTGAGCGACGTTCAATAATCACACGCAAACCAGGAATACTAAATTCATTGAAGGGCCCTCACAGAGACTATCCAATCCATGAAGGTAGTCCCCAGAGAGTTCACATCTGAACCATCTCATTGGTGCTTAGTACCAAAGGACACACCAAGAAGATTAACTGCAAAGTATTACCACATCACCTAAGGGAACGTGCCCCCAGAAGGTTGGATGTCACAACACCTATACAGTTCCGAATAGAGAGGATCTTGTCTTCTCCTTTCAAAGAAACCCTGTCCTGATGAAGGTCAAAATCATAGATACCGAAACGCTGCGTCGACAACCTGTGTTCTTGTGTTTTTAAATTTATTCCTGTGCACCCATGTACATTTTCAAGTACATTTTTATGTTTTTTAAATTGCTTCCATATATTAACTGTT
Organism: Lissotriton helveticus; assembly: GCF_964261635.1. Classification (NCBI taxonomy): domain Eukaryota; kingdom Metazoa; phylum Chordata; class Amphibia; order Caudata; family Salamandridae; genus Lissotriton; species Lissotriton helveticus. The sequence goes on along the minus strand of NC_136059.1, from coordinate 1,089,944,008 downwards.
GTATATTGTGAATTAAAAATTGTGCAAGTACATATACTTTGTGTTTTGAATTGTATTTTGATAATTTTCCCTCATTCTCTGTGATTTATTTTTCATGTGGTTATGGCATTTGGTGGCTATTAGGCTTCCCCCCCCTTCCCCTTTACCCCATTGTCAAATCCAACTGAGGAACCTCCTTCTCTGCCTTATCGATAGGCCTACTAGGGACTACTTGTTAGTTGCAACTATTGTGTCTCTCCTCGTCCCCTTACGGATTGTGAGGAGACCTCCCTTTTCATTGTATTATTAAAATGAATGTGTGTCCGTCCTCATGCAACGTAACTGGTGCTATGTAAAGCGCTCTGATACCTGATTCGGTTCGGGTCTAGTTCGCGCTATATAAAACTCTGCAAAAAATAAATAAATAAATAAATTACAACGTATATTCACAAATGCTTAACACACTGCCTCTGAGATAAGACTGTCTGCATCCTGACTTAGAAGTAAGGGTCCCTATTTGGACAAAGGTGAATACCATTGCCAACTAGAGACCACCACATCTAACAAGTAGGAATGCCGAGTTTGGTGTCTAAATAATTGGAATTTAAACACCTTTTTAACAGTGAAGTCAGATTTGAAGTCACTATTCAGAAAATGCCACATTTAAAAAGTTGCCATTTTCTCGTCCCAACCATTTGGTGCCTGCATGTGTTTCCTGAGTCACATGGCTAGGTGTGTCTGGCAATTGATCTTTGTGTATTACTCCCAGACACTGAGACAAATGGGAATTGGGTGTTGGCAGGATGGGCCATATCTGGACCTGATGATTAGAAGGAGCTGTCATCTACTACACTTGCGCAAAAAGTTCTACACTTGTGCATCACAAAGGCTCTGCCTGAGCACACTCACAAAGTGTTTGCCACTAGTTGTTTGTGCCTCCAGACAAGCTGGAGCCGGGGCAGGGAGGCAGGAAATTCCAAATACCTCTGCAGTGGTAAAACCCTCTAGAATCTTTTACTACTTCAAAGCTGGCACCAAGAATAATAGTGGGCCCTCAGACCCAACCCTTCAGTACACCTCCGGGCCTTTGGAAGACTCAGAGGTACTGCTGTGCTGCTCTGCTGTAAGAAGGACTGCTACATTCCTGCCCTGCTGCCTGAGTGAAATGAACTAGACCTGCATCTTGATCCGGAGACCACAAGAGTGACTCCAAGGATTAGTTAACTTGCCTCCTGATCAGAGCCTCAAGGACAGAAAAAGCTCCCCCCCCACCTTGAAACCAGCACCTGGACTCTGTCTGTTGTGTGTCTTGCCCCATCAAGTGGTGACTCTTGGAAGTGGGGTGAAGGAGCTCTGCCAGCCCAGATGTGTTCTAAGCAGAACTGATGCAGCACAACGCACCAGCTCGAGAATTCGCATTGGAACCACAATTGCAATGCAGGACCCCACAGTTCTTCAGAACCATTCCTGCATGACACCCTCTTGATGAAGGGTCCTCGCATCGCAGCCCCACAACTCCTCAGAAACACCGCTGTACAATATATCCTCTATGCAGGACCTCTTATTGCAGAGCAACAGCTCCCCGAAATCAGCATTGCAGGACACATCCTTGACAATGGCCCACGCATCACAGCCTGCAGCCTATCAGAACCACCGCTGTACAACACATTGTCCATGCGGGATCTGACAACGATCTGCAACCCACATTTTAGGTACTTTGTTTAAGAGGCCTAACTTGGCGCCTGTATCCATGCTGCTCTCCATCATGGTCTACCTGAACTTGTGATTTGTCCTGGTCTGGTGTGACCATATAGCTAAAGTTGGCGCTTTGCGCTTCAATGCACTATTTTCACTTAAATCTTTAAAATTGCAAATGTCTTAGACTACCGATAAGATTTTTGTTCTATTTTCTGAAATATTGTATTCATATTTACTCTATTTTAATCTAAATTGGTGTGGGATTTCTCGTGTGGTGTTTTCACTTTATTAATGTTTGAAGTACCGCATAAATACTTTATAATATTGCATCTAAGTTGAGCCGGACTGCTTTGTGCCAAGCTACCAGAGGGTTAAGCACAGGTTAATTTGGAGTTGGCTTGTGACTTCACCCTGCACAGGAATTGTGGTTCCTGCTGTAGTAGGATGTCTCCTTCCTCAACCAATAACCCATTTTTCTACAACCTCCAAGCATGGAGCATCTGCCTTGTTGCATTACTGCCTTTCAATGATCTATGGGCCTTATTTATGAGAAGTGACGCATCGCTGCGTGAAAACAGTGATACGTCACTTCTCAGTGCGCCCTTCTTGCGACATGATGGATACATCATATTTACTGTATGATGCATCATGTCACAAGGAATAACAGAGACATCAGTATTACTGATGTATCTGTTGGTGCAAAAATGACACATTGCTGGGGTGTGTCTGAAAACAGATGCAACTCCAGCAATGTGTCCTTTCACATGGGGCAAGCCCCATGTGAAATTTTCTACATCAGTCTTATGCCTGCTGTGAGGCAGGCATAAGAAATTGAGGCAATGGCATCCTAGAAGTGGCGCACTGAAATCTAATAGATTTCAATGCACCACTTCTATGAGGATTTTTGCGGAGGATCGCTCACCCTGCATACATTATACCTGGCACGGGTATAATGTGGCGCATGGGTTTACAAAGTCCCACATCTGCCTAGATGCATCACTTTGTAAATAGGTCGCAATGTGGCGCATTTTTATGTCGTCGGTGCGTCACAAAAAGTGACACACCAGCAGCGTAAAAGTTATGTAAGGGCTCATAAATAAGCCCCTATATCACTAACCGGACACCAGTGATTGACCCTCATCATTGACTTTTCAAAAGCATCATGAAGAGAGCAACATTGATATCACTCAGCTAGAAAGCTCATTGATTGGGTGGTTGGTTTCTCAGATACATGATTTTGTGGTGATTCCTTTTATTTTTGTCTTTAACTGGAAATCAGGTGCTGAGGCGTATGCCGTTCAAGTTGTCCAGTGTTTTGATCAAGGTTGCCCGTGACCAGAGCTGGGTCACAAATGTGTGCACCTATATCCCGTGCTTGCAGTGTAACCCCCTTTGTGGTAAAAAGCTCTCACAAAAGACAAGAAACCCAAGGGGGAAGAAATCTTGAACTAGGATCTTATCTCTGTCCAAAACGTTGCTTCACCTTTTGACTTTCTGTGTGTAATCTATGTTTAACTGCTCTTTGAAGTTATTTGTTAAAGACCTTGGAGCCTATTCACAAACTGCATTTTGTAGTGCGCTTAGTAGTACTAAAGTAGGATAATGAAGTACTCCAAAATGCTATTCACAACTCTACAAATGTAAGTCTCCCCTCCACCTCTGCTGACCCTTACTCTTGTAAGTTTACTTCGTAGTGGAAAATGTGGAAGAGACCAGAGAAAGTGGTTGAAAAACAGGGCGTACTTAATACAAAATAGCTGGGGTTTAAGGAGGAGTAAGGAGGGGATTAAGGGAGTGCTAGGAAGTGATTTAGGGAGGGATGTGCACCCACCCAGGAAACAGTAAGCCCATTCATATTCACAAACTGCACTTCTATAGTTACTACAGCCAAAAAGGAACCCAAGCAGTGGTAACAGTACTCCAGCTGAGAGCTGGAGTAAGTTCAGCACCTTGCATAGCCAGCCACTGGTATTGCAACACACTCCTATAGAAAATAATGGCAGCAGGGACTTCAAATAAAATCCCATCGCAAATAATGTTAAATTAAACTATAAGATTTAAAATTGATCAAAATATTAATGCATTTAATTTAATGCTAACAATTATTTAACAAACAAAACATCTTTTTGTAAAACATAATTATGTTACTTTCAATTAGTTTTGTACATCTCTTTTAACAATGATTAATAAATAATAATAAACATATTTTTCCACTTTAGGTGAGAATTAGTTCACTATATAAACTACAGAAAAATAATTTTTCATTTAATATATTCAAAACAATTACATTTTCAATGTAAATGTAAAATAAGTTACTAATGGTGTATCTATTTAAATGTTGCTCTTCGTTTAACATAAGCATGAAAACAAATTTACATTCATATTTAACATAAAAGTATATTTTTTTCAGTTGTATTAACTTTTTTACTTTATCCTATATTTTACAATAGGGAGAGCTCCACCATGGGGATGATCAGAACTTCAGATAGGTTTGTGGTTGAATAGGAATGGAACGGTATACAACCGTTTCAACGCAACTTTTACAACGAACTTCTTTTACAACGCAACTTTTACAACGCAGGATCCATTACAACGAATGTCTTTACAACGCATGTTTTTAAATCGCAGGTACTTTTACAACGCATGCCATTACAACGTAAGTATTGGTAAGTATATAATTATATTAAAATTGTATTTAATTATTTTTATAAAAATAAATAAATATTAATTAATTATTATATTTAAAGATAAAATATATATATATTTTTTAATGTAATTCTATTATTAATTAATATTTTTACCCCTACACTATCCAACACTTACCCTACTATTACACCCCCTGGAGTTAGAATAGTAATTTTTACCCCTACACTATCCAGCACTTACCCTACTATTTCACCCCCTTGGAGTTAAAATAGTCATTTTTACCCCTACACTATCCAGCACTTACCCTACTATTACACCCCCCTGGAGTTAGAATAGTAATTTTTACCCCTACACTATCCAGCACTTACCCTACTATTACACCCCCCTGGAGTTAGAATAGTAATTTTACCCCTACACTATCCAGCACTTACCCTACTATTTCACCCCCCTGGAGTTAGAATAGTAATTTTTACCCCTACACTATCCAGCACTTACCCTACTATTACACCCCCCTGGAATAAGAATAATAATGTTTACCCCTACACTATCCAGCACTTACCCTACTATTACACCCCCTGGAGTTAGAATAGTAATTTTTACCCCTACACTATCCAGCACTTACCCTACTATTACACCCCCCTGGAGTTAGAATAGTAATTTGTACCCCTACACTATCCAGCACTTACCCTACTATTACACCCCCCTGGAGTTAGAATAGTAATTTTTACCCCTACACTATCCAGCACTTACCCTACTATTTCACCCCCCTGGAGTTAGAATAGTAATTTTTACCCCTACACTATCCAGCACTTACCCTACTATTACACCCCCCTGGAGTTAGAATAGTAATTTCTACCCCTACACTATCCCGCACTTACCCTACTATTACACCCCCCTGGAGTTAGAATAGTAATTTTTACCCCTACGCTATCCAGCACTTACCCTACTATTACACCCATTATTTTAAAACACATAAATTATTTAATAAAAATATATATATATTTATAAAAAATAAAAATGTAAGTAAAATTAAAATTAAATTAAATTAAAATATATTAATTTAAATTAATTACATTAAAAAAATTATATACTTACCAATACTTACGTTGTAATGGCATGCGTTGTAACGGTACCTGCGATGTAAAAAAATGCGTTGTAAAGACATTCGTTGTAATGGATCCTGCGTTGTAAAAATTGCGTTGTAAAGGTAGGCATTGTAAAAGTATGCGTCGTAACGTCATACATCCGAATGGAACTCATCTCTTATCCTACGCCAGGATTTAGGGCCATATTATCAAGAACAGAGATAACATTATCGCCCCTTTAGTGGCAGGAAACTGCTGTAAAAGCAGCAATAAGGGGCTTGATAATAAGCCTTTGTGAATTCCCATAGAAGCCCGGCTTCTGTTGTGAATCTGGGCTTCTATGGGAATTTACAAGGGCATATTATGAAGCCTCTTATCGCAACTTTAGGGGCAGTTTTCTGCCGCTAAGGCGGTGATAATGTTATCGCCGTTCTTGATAATATGTCCCTAAGTTCCTAAAATGCCTCATGGTTTATGTAGGTTTGTGCATGCTGAAGAGCAAAAGAAAATGGTCCTCTGGATATTTCGGTGACAAAATGCTCTTATTTTCCATGTCAATTTGGGCACGTCGATGTTTTAAATGATGATCCTGTAGGACGTGATAGGCAATAATATTGCCATGTAATGGATGAGAGGAAAATATGACGTGATGATGGAGGGTATTAGACACATTGTCACTTATCTGCTCTTCTCCCATCCTAAAATTGTAACTTTAATTAAGGAATTTAAAAATGGCAGCAGCAAAGTCCACGCAGGTAGATACTGAGGGCCTCATTTATTAAAACTGTGCATGTAACAGTTTTTACTGCACCCTCCTTATGACACGGTGGATGCGCCGTATTTAATGTGCTCCATGCTCCATGTCACAAGGAATGATAGATATGTCAGGAAAAGTCATGCATTGCTGGAGTTGTGTCGCAAGCATGATGCAACTCCAGCAATGCATGGGATAGGCCTGTGCTTATGACACTGCGTCACCTCTATGCCTGCCATGAGGCAGGCGTAAGGTTTTGACGCAGTTGCGTCCTATAAGTGTTGCATTGAAATCTCACAGAGTTCACTGCTACACTTCTACAAGGTTTTCTTGCGGGGGAACGCCCACCCTGCATACATTATACCTGACGCAGGTAAAATGAAGCGAAGGCCTTCACAATGTGACACATCTGCTTAAATGGGTCACCTTGTAAATATGGCACAGCATGGCGCTTTGTTACGCCGCCACTGTGTCATGAAAAGTGACGCAGCGGTGGCACAAATGTAAGGCCCATATTGTTGTATTACGTCTTTGGGCTATCCTGTGCTATTGTTTAGTCAAGTGAGGCACACAGACAATGCATTTGCTTACCCCATACACTGTAGCAGGAAGTCATAATGCAAACATACATCTTCTTGCAATGCTGGCATCCTCTCTCTTTGTATAAAGACTCCCATCACAGGTGTGGAGTGTGTCTGGAGTGTGGCGTTATGCACAAGTAAAGTTTGTGCAGGAGATGTGGGTGAACCGAGAGAAATGTTGCTGTTTACACATTGCCTCAAGCATTATTTAACCATAGTCACATTATAGACGCACCTATGTAGTGCTGTTCTTTGAGATATTTCTATTGGTTTATAAAAGAAAAGAGAAAATAAACAAGAGATAAGAATCCTAGTAAAAGTATAAAACATAAAGAGAAGTGATAGGCAATAATATTGCAATGCGTGCGTATATTTATTGGTTATAAAAGACAACAGAAAATAAACAAGTGCTAAGAGACATAGTCAAAGTACAAAACATGAATAGAAGTGATAGGCAATAATATTGCAACGCATATAAATGCGGTTCTTCATCGACATTTGCACCAAATGATGTGTTTTTGTGGTTATGAGATCTGACACTGCGATTCTAATCAGAACGCAGGTATTTTACCAACAAGTGTGATTCTGAGCAAGTCACTTTTCCTACTTTGTGTGAGCTGGAAACTTGGTAAATATAAATATGTGTAACCATCCTGCTGATAAAGACCTATTACCCTACTGTGCGTAATTGCATTGCATACATACTTATTTTGTGTAATTTAGCAGCAAGCACAACGTCTTGGGGCCAGATCACTTAACATTTTTGAGTGGTGCTATTTCATATCCTTGGCAGTAAGTTAAAGCAGTGCTTGGTACAGACTCCTTTTACCCTCCTGTTATAACAGTCTCCTGGAGGTGGTAATTTGGGACCAGAATGTGTGTGCATATTTGGTGCGTGACATTTTGTTTTTGAGGCCATGTGTGTTTTTTGTTTTTCATTTTGCCCTGCTTTTTTGTTTCGTTCTTACAATGTGTTGCATTTTGTTTTAACAGTTTTGATATGTTGTGCCAGGTAAGATGTTGCTGATATTTTGTATTCTGTTTTGTGATTGTACTGTTTTCTGTTGCTTACTTTGGAAAAGGCAAAAAATGCTAAAAAAAACACGTTTTTCTAAAGTCCTAATAACGGCCGTTTACCACTGTCTAAGAACGTAACATATCGCTTCTAATGCACCTTAACTATTTAAAATACCAGTCGGCAGAAAACGGTGGCAGAGCCATGTTTGAAATTAGCAGTTTTGGAGCCCCTGTTTTTGTGTAACTGCTCACTGTCTCCCGCATAACAGAGCCAAAGGCTGCCCATAAACGGCGGACAGAAGTAAACAGTAAGATTCAGATTGAAAACTGAAACAATTGAATGCATTTCTTTGTCACATAGGGGCATATTATCAAGGGGCTTTATCTCCGCTTTTTTGGCTTTAAAAGCCAAGAAAGCGGAGATAAAATTATCTCCCTATTACCAAGCTGTCGCTAACACCAGTTAGCGACAGCTAATAGGAGATAGTGACCATCTTGGGCCCCGCTTTGCATGTCAGTGATATTTATCACTAATGACATGCAAAGTGGGCGTGCCAAGATGTTAGCGACTGAAAACAGTCGCTAACATCGCTATCTCCTATTACCAACTTTTGGAGATATTCGCGCTAAGCGCGAATATCTCCAAAAGCTAACACCTGCCCTGAGCAGTTCTTAGCCATGTTAACCAATGGGAGGTGGATAACATGGCTAAGAGCATTTGCTCGATAATGCATGAATATCGCTGACTTTTCAGCGATATTCATGCATTGCGGCCGTTTTTTATCGCATTTGCGATAAACCTTGCTAATAGCAAGGTTTATCTGCGATAAAAATCGCCGATTTGCGGCGATAATTTTTGTCTCTAAACAAGTTAGAGACAAAAATTATCTCTATTGGTTGGTAATATGCCCCATAAAGTGCTGGTGTTTGGGTACTCCATTAACAGCTTTGGGGCATATTATCAAGGGGGTTTATCTCCGCTTTTTTGGCTTTAAAAGCCAAGAAAGCGGAGATAAAATTATCTCCCTATTACCAAGCTGTCGCTAACACCAGTTAGCGACAGCTAATAGGAGATAGCGACCATCTTGGGCCCCGCTTTGCATGTCAGTGATATTTATCACTAATGACATGCAAAGTGGGCGTGCCAAGATGTTAGCGACTGGAAACAGTCGCTAACATCGCTATCTCCTATTACCAACTTTTGGAGATATTCGCGCTAAGCGCGAATATCTCCAAAAGCTAACACCTGCCCTGAGCAGTTCTTAGCCATGTTAACCAATGGGAGGTGGATAACATGGCTAAGAGCATTTGCTCGATAATGCATGAATATCGCTGACTTTTCAGCGATATTCATGCATTGCGGCCGTTTTTTATCGCATTTGCGATAAACCTTGCTAATAGCAAGATTTATCTGCGATAAAAATCGCCGATGTGCGGCGATAATTTTTGTCTCTAAACAAGTTAGAGACAAAAATTATCTCTATTGGTTGGTAATATGCCCCTTTGTTTCTTGCTAACACTTTGGAATCTCAGTGATTGTATTCTGTTCGTTTAGCCCTGGAGATATCCTTGATTGTTTTTTTGTGTTTGTCACCTATGTATGTATGTATGTATCCGTTTTGCACATCTGTATATATTTGACTGTATATTCATGCATGCATTGTTTTGCCCTGTGTTTGTATCTAGGGCAAGGTGTATTTTCCCTGCATATGTATGAAAGTCTACAGTGTTGTCTGCCTCTGCTCGTGTGCGTGCACGATATAAAGGCCGGGCCAGAAAACGTTGTCAGTGATTGTTAAGATCTGAATGCAACGATATTGAAACAAGGATATCAGTAAACAACTATAATCTGGTTGATAAACCATTTACAATTCTACTAATCAGTTCAAGAAAAACATTCTGAGGCCACGCGCACAATGCCGTGACCAATGTAGGACACAGTTCTACGGTACTATTACGATAGCAAAATTGTAAGTACTTTCATATCTAAATTCAATCATACTGTTAATATAGCAAACATTAGCTGCATTTGTTCATGCAGCCTTTTGTTTGCACGCATAATCTTTAATGCTTGAGTATGTGACGTAATATTGGTGTACATATGCCAAATGAATAGCTTAACAAAATACTTCACAGAGAATACAGCCGGTACATATAAAATATGTTAATGTTTATATTTTCACTGTAGTAAAGAGATCAAGAGGACTTCCATGATTGCATGACAGAAAATTAACCCCCAAAAAATTGCAATACAAAAATAATACAGAAAAAGATTGAGACCCAAAATATCACCTTTCATACTTGTAATGTAAAGTAAACGAATATTAACTACACAAATATCCTGGGCCACAATATTGATATTGCATAGGTAAGTATGTATATGTATATATTAATGTATTTTACATATTAGTAAAACAAATTTAATTTATTTTAAAAAAAGGTATGTACTTGTAAACACATTCCTACAAACATGTGAGTTTTAAAGTAACTTTAAAAAATGATTGTTGTGCATTATATTATGTAATAAAACACATTGTAAACGTGTATAATTATTACCCCTATAAAATAGAAAGACAATATTTAATTTTTTTAAATGTTTTTATTCAGTTCTTGACAATCCATTCATAACATTGATTACAAAAAATAAAAAAAAACACAATGATAAGCTGAAGAGCAAATAATAAAATATAGCATCATCTCAAAAAAGAATAAAGCCTGAAAGAAGAAATTTCGGGGCATATTATCAAGGGATTTATCTCTGCTTTTTTGGCTTTAAAAGCCAAGAAAGCGGAGATAAAATTATCTCCCTATCAGCAACAGGGTGCTAACACGCAAATTCGCATGTTAGCATCCTTTTTCTCTACGCTTCCCCTTGCATCTCTAATGAGATGCAAAGGGGGCATTCCAGAGAAAAATAATAGGAGAAATGTTGTTAAGCGACATTTCTCCTATAATCAAGGATTTCGCTAACCCTGTTAGTGATAAAAAAAGCAGCGCTAACCACGGTTAGCGCTGCTTTTTTTACACCTGGTATTTTCCTGACTTAGAGAACAAAGAAGGAGTACCACCCAGTGGAATTTGTAGTTCCTAGTGGGGTGCAGGCTGAAACAAAAGGGGGAACTCTCCTTTTGTTAGAAACCCCTCACTCACCACCTAGTGGTGACATGCTTCATCATCGGGGTCCACCCTAATGACCTAGCGTCATCAGGGTGTGCTGCAACACCTGATTACAGTGGAGCTGGTTGTGAGTGAGGATGCGTGAAAAGGAAAAAAAGGTATGTGTGTTAAAAATTGTCCTGGTTTAACTTAAGAAATTAAATGTTTATTTATAAGCAACTGGACAATGTTAAAAGCAAAAGTGCGAGATAGAATGAGGGTAATTATGAGCCCATGTATCTCTATGTGTTGTCAGGTCTCCTTTTCACGCATCCTCACTCACAACCAGCTCCACTGTAATCAGGTGTTGCAGCACACCCTGATGACGCTAGGTCATTAGGGTGGACCCCGATGATGAAGCATGTCACCACTAGGTGGTGAGTGAGGGGTTTCTAACAAAAGGAGAGTTCCCCCTTTTGTTTCAGCCTGCACCCCACTATGAACTACAAATTCCACTGGGTGGTACTCCTTCTTTGTTCTCTATCGATATACCCAGGGGTACAGGAGTATTCCCCCGTTCACTTGGTGAACCAAATACCTTGCTCTCCCCTCTGTTATTCATTTTCCTGACTTAGCCATGATATCCTATGGAAGGTGGATATCATGGCTAAGTTTGTGAGCCCCTATTATCAAGCTAACGCCAAACTTCGAGAGATTATCGTTGGTTTTCCAGCGATAATCTCTCATTTGGCAGTTAGCGTGAGGATTTTTATCACTTCTGAGATAAACCTTGCTAATAGCAAGTTATCTCTGCGATAATTTCCGGCGATGCTTAGCGTTAAAAAATTCGTTGCTAAGCCTCGTTAGCGATAAATATCGCTAATCGTTGGTAATATGCTCCTTCATGTCCAGAAACATACATAGAATTTTAATCAAAATACGTCCCCCATATTTTTTCAAATTTACGCAGTCCCCCAATCCTTTGTGCATATATAAATTCACTTTTCCTTACTCTCTTCATTTTCTCATACCATTCATCCAAAGATGGTACTACATCTGTTTTCCAATACTTGAGAATCAGTGATCTAGCCACCGCTACTATAATATATATCAGTTTTGCCAGTGACTCAACCAGATTAAGCTCTGGATCAATACCAAATATAATCAGTCTTTCATAATTAATTATTAACCAGTGAAAATATATGTTTTAAATTGCTAAAACTAATATCCATTAGATACTACAATACATAAACAAGTAAATAAAAAGCAATTAAAAAACAACGAAATATAATAATTCTGAAATATATATATTTTTAATTAAATACCTTCAAAATATTTTACCAATATTGAGAAAATAAAAAATAGTCAACAAACTCCAATCCAAATACTTTTTAAGATAAGAAACTATTCAAATACACTACTGTCAGCACAATCCTATGAACACTGGGAAAAATACAGATATTTTGGGAGGAGGGAATCACATGTATTATTCTAAATCCATTCCAACAGTCTTTGGGCAAAATACATACATTATGGGGTCAAATATACAATTCTAACTCCATTTCAATAAACATTTTTTTTTGTTTTAATCTTTATTTTACAGTTTTAGTATTCAGTTAGAAATAAACAGTATCACTGCGGTACATTGTCAGGCGTTCCATCACATATTAATGATACACAATAATTTGCAAATCACAATATTAGGCAACTCAACTAAAAACTAAAACAACTAATAAAGGGATTTATCATACTTCCCACCCCTGGATCGTCCCATCTGAAATGTGCCAACATGTCAATTTATCATGCAATGTAATAGTTACAAGATCGCTAGTCCGTTCCAACCCATGAAACGTGCCCTTAACAGAAAGGTGAGTTTAGGGCGCAGTGAATAACAAGAATCATATGACATCTGCATAGCCCATTGTTAGAAATGGGATTTCTGGTTGGCTGAGGCTCGCGCCAAAGCCAGGCAGAAACCACCACTCTAGTCAGGGCAAGGGAGTTACACGCCAAAGATAACCCCGGCTCACCCACTTGCACGAGCAGTAAGGCTTATCCTGGAGGCAACGTGTCAAGCATTTGCGCACACACCCACCAGCAACAACATCCCAAGCCCCCCACAAAAGGAATTCCACACAAGGTTATATAAAAAAATAGCCTTTGTATTTTCAAAACACATCAGATAGTAATCACACCATGTACATTGTGCCAACTGGCACAGGCAATATTTACAAGGGATTATGTACACCTGACAGGGCCACATGGACCACTGTCAGCATCAGCACTTGGTAAAAATAGATAACTTGGTCAAGGTGAACTAAATCCTAAACATACAAGTAAAAATAGGTCATAGAACGTACAGCCAGTAAACACTGATAATCACTGCACTTGCAACAGTCTGTGCCATGAAAATCCATCGTGCACAGTATCCCACCAGTCTAACTACATTAGACCCTCACCACCTAAGTAAACCTTACACTAGGGGCGTAAATCACACAGGGAAGTATAATCTCCCTAACATAACCCTGAACCGGTAAAACAACCTCCCATGCATAAATCATACCTAGAGGCATCAAACAGGGTGCGCAAAACATATTATACACAGTATATTTCCTAACACCCAAAGCATTAGCACATAAATCACAGTAGGGCCTGCGCCCTATAAATGTAACAACCCCCCTGGCCAACTGGCCATCTAGGAAGGGGCTCAAATGCCCTATGTCCACAGAGTCAGGGCTGCTGCCTATGCACCGAAAGTCCAGGTTGCGCCATTGCGTCAAGACCTAAATGTTGCAGCTGCCCACTACTTGCTGGGCAGCTGTGAATCAAAACTGCGACATGGGGCTCTCACTGGCTCTCAGGAATAACAATGCGCCAGAACGTTGGGGCCCTCTAGGCTCTAGAACAAAGAATGCGCAAAAACGTGGGAGCCCTCGAGGCTCTAAACAAATAATGTGCATTTTGGTTGGCGTCATCTAGGCTCTAGAAATCACTGGGGCCCTCGGGGGCAAGAACACGGGCCTCTCTGGCCCTCAGGACCCCCACTGGGGTCTTCTAGAAAATTGGGGCCATTGTTGGAGCCACAGGGCTCTGAGGAAAAAAATGAGGCCAAGCCCCTCACGGGGACTTCAAACAAATGGGCATGTTGGAGCCTTCGCGGCACTAAGACGAATAATGCGCCAAAAGTTGGAGCGGCCCATTGCCAGACGGGGCCGCTCGGACGTGGTACCTTCCACGGGTACCCCCACACAGGTCCTGCTCCCTCGGAGAATGGGAGCGCACTGGTACTCGGTCCCCCGCCCACACCTTACTCCAGCGCCGGGGAGTCTTCTCTCCAGGATGCAGCAGTACTTCTCCTGCGGGCTCCCCTTAACTCCTGGGAGCCCCGCCCTGCCGTTGGCGGCCTTGGCTGCCACTGCTGCTTCACCCGTGCCCCCTCCTGGGACCCGGGGCTTCCTCCATCTGCCGCCACCGCGGGGCTCTCCCTTCCACATGGGAGCCCCGCGAGAGCACTGGGTGGCATCACGTCTGCTTCTGTCTGGCAGCCACGCCCACAACCAGGCGGGCCACGGCGGCGGAACTTCGGCAAAGTCGCGGGGTGGGTACCCGCGCAGATTAAAATAAGGGAAAAGGCAAATATGAGGGGTAGGCTCCCTCCAAATATTGGGGCATAAAGCAGGGTGGGCACCTGCTACAAAACATCGCAACAAGCGGGGTGGGCACCCGCGAGGTGAACACAAAAGGGCAGGAGCACTTCCCCCGAGGGAAAAGGACAGCGCTCTGCCCATAAATGAAAAAGAAAGCGCTCACGAGGCGCTGGGGGCACAGCCACCGTCAAGCCCCCAAGGAAGGACCCCCAGAGCAAAAGGTGTCCCAGCAGCAAGCAGGGAGATCCAGGAAAAGGTCTCCAGGGCAAGGAGAAAGTCTCCCAGCCATCCTCAGGCAGAAGGGGCCCCAGAAAGAAGTCCTCCAGCAATCCAGTGGCTGGGCAGGGCTCAGGGAGTCAAGCCTTCTCCTGGGCCCCAGCAGCAGCACGCCCCTGGTAGATTCAAGTCAGGAAACAAGAACATTTACTTGGGGTCACAGCCCCTCTTTTATACACAGAAATCCTTTGTTGTCAAAGATGCAGGCAAGGGGCGAACCAGATGCAACTGGTTCTTGAGCACTTTGTTTTGCTCAGCCCCTCTGCCTATTCACAGGATGCGTCAGGGACATCAGACACACCACAGGGGGTGGAGCCAGCATTGTGGAGGGAAGGCCCAGCCCATTTCAGGTCCCAGGTGCACCCCTCCCTCCCATCAACATGCAGATCTCTCCATTCACCACCGGGGCAGACCCATTCTGACTCCTGGAGCCAGGCACACCAGCCAGCTCCAGCCAATCACAAGCCAGACAGTCAATTCACATTCGCTGCACAGACATGCCAACTTCTAGAAGTGGCACTTCCACACTAGACACAATAAATCCACGCACATCATCGCGCAGCATTTAATCACACGAGTCCGCACATACCAAACTCGACCCTGCACTCCCCATACATCAGGAACTACCATGGCCACACATATCCCCCATGCATTCCTATGGGAGGGCAGGCCAATCTCACACATGCACTCAGAGAGCGCACGCACTTTACACTGGGACACCGTGTCAAAGTGCGCAAAGACCAGAAATCACTATAATTATGTAATATTAAAAGGCAAAAAGTTCAGGGGTGAACCTGCCAGAAGGGCCAAGTCCAACACCCATCAACCCACTCCCTCTGGGACTATGCCGTTTTCAATGTGTGTAGCAGAGTCCCTACACTTCTCAGCAACATACGCCCTATATGGGCCCCACATATCTTTGTGCCATGAAGAGCTCGGCATTAGGGAGGCGTAAATTTCAGAGTTTACACTACAATATGCCAGGATACGCAGCCAGGCCTGTAATGTTGGTGCAGTTCTCTTACCCCATACTAGTGCTATCTCCCGCTTGGCCAACAGAAACCCAAGTGCCGCAAACCTCCTGATCTTCTTGGGAAAGTTGATTGTGTAACCCATGCGAGCGATTTCCGGAGTGGGGGTCAGAGACAGTGAAGTAATTTCACCCAAAGTAGCGTGTACCTGTTCCCAATATGGTTGTATTTTAGGGCAAGTCCATGTAAGATGGGCAAAGTCCGCTTGAGGGGCATTACATTTCAAGCAATGGTGCAGCCTAGAAGGGTCTTTTTTGTGTGGCCAGGCTGGAGTGTGGTATAGCCTGCGGAGGAATTTGAAATGAATAAGTTTGTGCCTGCTGTTGTGGGATACTTCTTTCATATGTGTATCAAAGAGGGAGACAATGGGGAGGGCTTTTGTCAGAGGTCCAGCATATGTGCCCAATGTAACAGTATCAAGTAACGGAGTATGCAGTTCGTAAATAGGCCAGAAGTCACTAGGAAGAAAAGTGCCAGTGACTGTCTACCAGGAAGGATGATGGAGAATTCCTCCTTTCGGATTTAAGGCCCTCACACACCTAGCCAGCTGGGTGTCATGCTTCATCATTGGGCATGCTCCTCGTCGGATCGGCGCTGTAATACCCGACAGGCACCCTCAGAGGGGGCTCTTTGGTGGAGATCTTTTAATCCTTGCCATAAGGGTGAGTGCCTGTAAGGGGCCCTATAGTGTAGGAGTGTGGTGAAACAAGAAGTTAAAACAAGGAGAGAGGGGATCAGGGCAACTAATTTAATAATCCTGTCTCCCGCCTTGGTTAAAAGGTGAGTAGTGGCGACTGTCTATAATAATGTTATAGTCAGTTGCTTAAAAACTCATGTGGTCAACATGTTTCTTGCCTTGTATGTCCCGTCCAGGATCAAGCGGCAATTCTTCAGGACCTTTAACTAATAATATGTTATGTCCTACACTGAATAACTGTGATGTGGTATAATAACCTGAATTTTACCAGCCTTGTTGGCACCCGTAGTTTCTGGTGACAAGTGGTGTGAAGGTATGGAGCTTAATGTGTGATAAAAACAAGTAAAAATAAAGCTGTAGATAGCGGCATACAGGCAGTAGCAGAATGGTATGGCCACTCACCTAAATTCGTTCATGGCGTTAGCAGGACTACACAACGGCACCCAGGGGTGTATGCTGTCATCCAAACCTGATGTGGGGCAGCGCAAACTAAGCGCCCGCAGGGTGGCGAGGAGGAGCGGGCCGGGAGGCACAGAATCCGAGAGGATCGATTGTGCTCCCACGGAAGCCTCCCTCTGGCGCCACCGCTGTAAGCGCAGAGCCCATACAACGGCCCATGACAAAAGGCAGACACATTCACCAATACCCTAAAACATAGGGAATCTGGTTATTCGACCGCGGGATTGTCCCCACCAGAGCCTCCTGGAGCGTTGGTGTATCTTATCTCATATGTTCCTGTTGGTCGTACGGGTAGGAGTACTTACAGTAGCTCGCGTCCATTCGGCGTGTAACCTGGATCCGTATGCCGCATCCGGGAAGGTAACTATCCCATCCCAGATGGCTTGTTAATGTACCCAGAACCGGCACCAAACGTCAAGCGTCCACGTCATAGTGCTCAAACTAGAGCGTTGCCCACCGTACGTTCTAATGGGTGCGGAAGGCGGCCATGTTGGAGTCAGGGGCGGCTTGGTAAACACGGGCGCCATCTTGGAATTATGTTGCCCGTGATAAGCATGCTCTCTGATCTCTGAAAATGGAGGTGGCCAAGGTAATTGGACAATTTGTACACATCAATATTGCTAGTTAAAGATGTAGAAGTGAGGCAGGATGTGTTATAGGCTTTTATTCACATGTTATTAGAGTGTTCGGAAAAACAATAAGCTGTTTTAGTGCATGGGTTCCAGGCCTGCGCGCCCTCTAGTGTTGGTGTGGCCCAAGGTATTAATGTTTTCTGATCTGTGTTGGCAGCAGTGTCCACAATTTGAAGAACAGACCAATAGCGGTTGTTTGAATCATGGAATTAGGCTAGATGTATTAGAACCATTAGTTACGTAAGCCATGTTAAGGCAAATGTACCAAAAGTGCAGTGTACTGGTACAACCCTCAAAGAACATGTTGTCTGAATGGCCCATATAGGTTTGTCGTGTTAAGAGTTTTGTAAGGTAACTAACGTCAGTATTACTCAACTAGGGGTGGTACAGTGTTGAGCATGTAGTGAGTAAT
Source organism: Lissotriton helveticus (assembly GCF_964261635.1). Classification (NCBI taxonomy): domain Eukaryota; kingdom Metazoa; phylum Chordata; class Amphibia; order Caudata; family Salamandridae; genus Lissotriton; species Lissotriton helveticus. Next base: position 1,089,925,998 of record NC_136059.1, on the reverse strand, counting down.
GACCCTGAGATGGTGAAGGATTGGGAAGATGTGGTTTCAGTTAAGACCCAAGTTGGGTCCAAGGAATCTCCTCGTTAAGTCCATTAATGTCAGAGGTGAAACAGTATAACCAGCGTTGTTCTATTCGAAATAGCGCTGCAGGAGTGATGGATGCATGTGCTTTCAGGATTATCCATTTGATAGAGTCACATGTGTGCTTGCATGACAAGAAATGGATGTAGAGCCGGGTTGTTGTTTTGTGGCACCTAATGTTGCTCTTGTGTTCCGTTATTCAAACCCTGACTAGTCTAGTGGTCATGCCCGCGTAGGTATGATTACATGGGCAGGATAGTAGATAGATGCAATTAGCTGTGTTGCAGTTAGTATGCTTCCGTATCTGCCATGTAGTTATTGGCAAAGGTTATCTCCTTGGTGCGTTCGGTTTGGGGACAAACTGAGCATGATCCGCATGGATAGTGGCCAGTAACAGGAGGTAAACCCCTTAGGCATTGTTGACTGGGTGTATTCTTGGGTCTTGGTCTGGTGTGTATTAGCCGATCCTTCAAATTCTTGGTTCAATTAAAAGCAAATCTGGGGGGCGGTAGTGTCAGTTCCCCTGTATTCAGAATGCCCCAGTGTTGGCGAATAATCTTCCTGATCTGGTTAGATGCTGGGGTATATGATGTGACATGTGATTGCTTCAGTGGGTGTTTTTCCCGTTTTCCCTAGTAGTGCCTCCCTATTGTTATTTCTAGCTCTTTTCATGGCTACTGATACAGTCTGTCTTGTATTTTCTCTTTAGCATAGGTCTGATGCTAGTTTAGCGGCTTCTACCTTGTAGTACTCAATAGAAGTGCAATTTCTTCTAATACAGAGAAATTGTCCGAATGGTAGATTGTTTTTCAGAGCTCCTGGGTTGTGGCTGCTGAAAAGCAGAAGACTGTTGCAGTCAGTAGGCTTTTTAAAGAGTGTGGTATTTAGTGTACCTGAACCCAAATTTATGTTCAGGTCTAGAAAGGGGACGCTGGTTCCAGAGATGGTGGGGGTGAACCTCAGGTAAGGATTTAAGATATTAATCCACGGGCAGAAGGCCACACAGCTCTCCATGTCTCCCTTCCAGAAGACTAGAACCTTGTCGATGTATCTCTTTCATAGGATGAGATTTCTGGTATAGGGGTTGGAAGGGTGGAAGATGGATCTGGACTCAAAAGCTGCCACACACAGGCAGGCCACACTAGGGGAGAATGTGCTACCCATAGAAGTGCCCTGGGTTTGGTGGTAAAGCTTCTTGTCATACTCCAAAAAGTTTTTAATAAGGGCAAGAGTAGCACATTCCATTACAAACTGTATTGGAGTTGAGGATGTCCATTCTGAGGACCCTAAGGCATCCTCAATGACCTCCAGTGTGGCACGCTGAGGCATGTTCATGTATAGTGACTCCACGTCTAAGGTCACTAATAAGTCAATCTCACTTTTCAAGGAAATTCCTCATTTAGCTGTAGTACAGATGTGGTGTCAAGGAGGAAGGCTGGTTTTGCTTCACTAGGGGTTGGAGGAAGTGATCACAGAACTTGGACAGTGGTTCCAACAATGACCCTATCCCGGAGACTATTGGTCTGCCTGGTACTGGATTTATTCCTTTGTGTATTTTTGGGAGGATATAAAAGTACGGTGTCTTAGGGTGTTTAGTGAATAGGAAATTAGATTCATTTTTTGATATCCACCCCTCTGTTTCTGCAGTGTATGTCATGGCAGAAATAATCGTGGTCAGCCTTTTGGTTGGATTCTCACTTATGGGGGTCAGGCGTCCTGAAACAAGGATAGTAAAGTCTGGGAAGAAGGTTAGTTTGGACCCCTGCCAGTGGATTTCGCCATGTTCTCAGGCCAAATGCAAAGCAGAGTCACGATCCCTAAAGTTCATAATACTTGCAATGATGGGTCTTGGGGGAAGTCCAGGGTTAGGGCGGAGGCCCAGCGATCTATGTGCCCATTCTACCACAAATCCCTGAGTAAAGGCCTCCCTGCCAAACAGGTCCGACAGCAATTGTTCCACGAAGACATCCATACGCCCAGAAGTAGCCGTTTCTGGTACACCTATAATGCGCACGTTGTTGCACCGACTGCGTGCTTCCAGGCCCTCATTTTTAATCGCAACTTCTTTCAGGATTCTTTCCACCCTGTCCAGTCATTTCTGGGACTGCGCCACGCTGTCCTCAACGTCTGATATTCGAGACTCCGCTACATCAAGTCGACGGTCATGAGCCTGGACCTTAGCACCCATGTCTGTTAAGCTTTTATCCAATGCGTTGAATCTGCCGTCCAAGGCCTTAAATCCCGCCCTCATCTCCTGGAGCATTGCAGCTGATAACACCGGTAGATCTTCTGTATCTTCGGCCCCGCGGGTACCGTCCGCCATGTCGGAAGGATCTTCAGTAGTATTGTCCGCCGCTTTCCTAAAGGGAGGGTCCTTTGCTTTGGGTCTTTGCAGCCCATGCCGCAGGATGTGGAGTGTGCTCTACTGTGAGACTCACCGTGGGGCAAGCATGCAGGCGGGGATCAAGGATGGAGCAAAGACTTCACCGAGGCAGGACAGTCGTGGATGGAGGCCGAGTGGGCGATCTTGGCATCAAGGACAAGAAACCCAATATGAGGATTGGGGCAGCTTTGATTCTGCACATGGTATCCTGCAATGCAGACCCCCAGCACGAGCACAGATAGTTCTCAGGCCCCAGTTGATGCAGAATGTGAAGCCCCCCAAAACAATGAAGTCCAAGAGCCAAGCATAGCAGGGGAGGACAGCGTAGGAACAGCGCCTTTCAGCTCCGCGGGATTGGAAGCAAATGGGTTATGAGGAGCCAATAGAAGAAGAAGCACCGTGATTCTGTAGGTCAGCTAGCCCCGGGTGCCCCACAGTGCACTTGTAGCCAGATATCTGGACCGTCATGGGTGGCAGGGCGATGTAGCCATGGATCTATGAAACCGGCCCCCAGCAGTTATTCAGGGTATCACCCTCAGCTCTCCTGGGGAAGAAGCGGTAGCAGATCCGGCAGCGCTGGACCCACAGGGCCTGAGGGGGAGGAGGGAGCAGGAGCCACTCAGCCGAGCCGCCGCCACTTCAATGTTACTTGCGGAATCAAGCAGGCCACCCCCACACCCCCTATAACAAATGGGGGACCGGAAGGCCCTGTCCCCAACACGGACCCCCTGCGTAGCAGTAAACGCCGGATCGGGGCTAACGCTACTCATGCAGCACCTGAGCCCGGCACAAAGCGTGCTTCGGGGGAGGAGTGCTGCTTAGCAGCTATGCATTGGATGACCGCGGCATCGGATCACCGACCGGCGGCCCCTGCTCACCTCCACTGTCAATCACGTCTCACTGCCTCAGCGATTCCAGCAGGACTCCAGGTCGCGGTGCACGAAGCTCAGGGACGCCATACGCAGCAGCTGCAAACACCGGATCGGAGCATCGCCGAGGCTTCAGACAGGGATCGCTGGAGTCCTCCTCATTTCCGCAGCTCAGGGGTGTGCTTTCCAAATATTGAACTCCAGCTTATCATGTCGCAAAGTAAGTGAACGCGAATCCGGCCGGTAGAGATTTAATCGCAAGCGACCATCTTGGACACTTGCGTGGTCATGCCCCCAACTCCATTTCAATAAACATTGGCAAAAGTGCATATCTTGGAAGTTGGCCAAATTTACTGTTCTAACTCCAGTCTAAGAAACACTAGGGGAGGTGCATACAATGTGGGGTAGGGAGTTGTCTGATTTACTATTCTAATTCTAGTCTCACAAATATTGTGAAAAGTTCATACATTAGGGGTTGGTCAGATTTACTATTCTAACTCCAGTCTAACAAACATTGGGGAAAGTGCATTCGTGGTGGGTGGTTAGGCTAACCATGCATATTCTTTTCCAAACTATCAAACATTACGAAAAGAGAATATATTTGGGAGGTGTCAGATTTACTATTCTAACTTCTACTACATTGGTAAGGCTCACAATGACTTTACTAACTCCAATGTACATATCATTAGGGAAAGATCATATATTTAGATGGATGACATTCACTAAACTCAAAAAATCGCAGCGATCAGGAGAATGCCTGACAAGCGAATTGGATGAGGCTGCCGTGCTGGCAGTTGGAAAAGTGCTCTTTTACATTATGGCTTATGCTGCAGCCCAGGACAAGGGCCACAGAACAAGCCCCAGTGTATAAGAGCACTTTGTGCACATCAATGCACCGTGCGGTAGGCACCATGTGGTGCCTGGGGCATCATGCATGAATATTCGTGGGGGCACTACATGTGTCCCCAGTTCCACTTTACAGTGGTCTACAGGACACGGAGCCCTGCTTGGGGCCCCCAAATTCACTTTCTGATAGCCTTCTAATGGCAGTTGGATCTCCATGAAAAGGCTGTTAGTAAGGCACATCGTAATCCCTAAGGTGGTGCCTGCACATGCACTGCCTCCATACAAGGGATACGGTTTTGACCGCTGCCCCGACGGTATCCTAGATCTGGTTGGACGCCTTGCCCTGGTCTTTCCCTTGACAGTTGACTGTCCGATCACATGCATCAAAATGTGGCAGTCGGATCGATGGTCTTTTAAGTGGTGGGACCACCACTAACGCCCTTTTGGTGGTGATCCCACCACTATTGTAATAGGACCTATAATTTCTACTTAGAATATTTTTTAAAGTTAAAAGAAATCATTCACATATATTGAAATTTTCTTTAAAAAAAACAAGTCAATTGATGTTTGTAGAATTGTACAATTGAAAAGCAAAAACAAATTGAAAAATATGTTAAAATAGTCTGTTTACCTCAAACTCACCCATAAAAACGGAAACAATTCTGTTATAAAATAATTAAATACAAAATGTAACAAATATAAAGATATAATTAATGACAAAGGTAAATAAAAATCCAAGCAAGCCCACAAAATAACACATAAACCATTAAAAACATTATAAAGATTACCATAACATTTACATAAAATAATTTGTTTATTTAAAAAGTGCAATTAGTTACGTACCAATTTAACAATTAACATAATTATTACATTAAATATTTAGCTTAGTGTTACATTTTTATTTACAAATTACCCACCCCAACTGCAATAAATTAAATGCACTAACTTTTACAAAATTTAGTTAATAACACAAGAAAATATCAAGCATTTAAAAAACAGATACAAATTTAACCATTACAAATGTTTATAATAATCAATTAACAAAACTAAAAATACACTTCCAATGGTTTATTAACACCCACAATATGAACTTAAAATGTTACATATTAATAAAAAGAAAAAAAACAACTAAACAAATGCATAAGAATTACACTATGTAACCTAATCAAGAAATTGATCAATTAAAAATAATATATATATAATACAGAATGCTCTACCCACTCAATCCCTCAATCCCCCATTCCCTCATTGCACACAACAATCTGAAATACAAATGCAAATGCAATAAATAACAAGAAAGAAATGAAATCGATTAAATACATAAAAATGTAACAATATGACATAATTAACAAACTAGTTCATTTAAATAAATTCATATAACATAGTTTTAAAAACTACCACCTCAATCACCCAATAATCCCACCAACCCCAAAAATATAAATTACAAGCATATATTTTTGTATAAGACTACTCCTCCACTAACATGTATAAGAAAAGATAAAACATAAAACAATGCTAAAAACACTAAAATAAGGATCTTTATTAAAGTGAACAAGATTTTAAACTTTGATATACTAGTAAAACTGTTACAAAATAATATACTTGCTCTTGATATATTGGTCCACAATATTTTAGTAGTCAATATATGTTGATCACGTTATTATGGGCAGACAATATTTGCTTCAAGCAACAGACTGGATATCTCACAATTTACACTCTTCTCAAACACACAGTGAACAATTGCCTCGATTTTCATAGCTCAAAAACGTGGCTCTCAGAGCTTGAGAATTCAGAAGAAGATGATCAACACATTAATTAATACACACGCTGGTGTTGAAAACGTTTCAGGAAGATCCGAGAAAGCATTCACAGAGAACGGGCTACATATTAATTTGCTTCAAGTTATCCAACCACTAGTCAACAAATGTAGGTCCCCTACAAGCTTTATGACTAGCTGTGTCTGAAACACAGAGAAGGAAAACCAGAAGTCGAGGAGACCAATAGTCCCTGGTAGGTGTGTGGTTCTGACTTGGTGCAGTTATCATGGTTAGAATTGCTGGTGATAAACTTTACAGTATGAAGCAGCGTTGTTCTGACCTGTGCTAACTGGTTGCCATGTAAAGCACTGACCAGTGTGATCCAAACTGAGAGAAAAGTGACCATTTCAGAAACAATGGACCTCACAAGTGCTATTTTCACTTGTGACCCGGATTTACAGGACGAATACAATTTTTTTTTTACAAGTGCAGGAATATTTTTGCAATTCACAGAAGTCAGTTTTGCACTCTTAGAGGGATTTAAAGGAGTAACTCTCTTCCTGTAAATCAGGAGTGGTGGTACAGGATGGGAATGTACTACAATGTCAATAACACCAAAAGCTTACATGTTTGTGGAGATTTCCAAGCCTCTCTACATTTCATTATGTCCTAGAATTGATTAGAGAATTAGCCCCATATTTATCAATATCTCATGCAATGCAGCAAGCCACCCTTCTGCACTGGATGAAAAGGAGAGGGCAGCAACCATATTTAATATTATGCGGAGCATTCCTCCTTTCTGCCTGCTCTGGCGCACAAACCGCTGCCTAGCATCAACGCAGGCACCCTTGTGCCATGGTGCAAGAGAGTCTGCATTACAGGCAGGATTGTTATTGTGCAGTAAGTGACACGTCCCTGCAAAAAAAATCCTCTGCATTGTTTCCTCTTTCTAATTGCGTTGTAGATTGCAGCACACTTATAAAGAGGAACCAACGAGGAGAAAGAAAGATATTTGCCCTTGTTGTGCCTCTGATGGGGAGGCATGCAATTCTGAAGCTTTCCCCGGTCTACCAGTGTTGGTAAATCAGGGAATGTGTCAGAATGCATAGGCAGATGTGTGGGAACACCCACGCTCCACCCACGGCACGCCTTACTTCCGCAGATCAACACAAGGCAGCGATTATTGCTGCCTTGCATTACTCTAGATTTACCAAGCCACGGGACCATGCAGGGTGGCCTTGCGTGACTTCATAAATCTCATTTAGGTTTTGTGTCACCCTTGCGTGCTCTTGAGTGGCTCAAAGGTGACGCGATACCGTGATAAATATGGGCCATAGTCCTACTAAGGAGTAAATCCAATTCGGGGAGGGAAGGGGAAAAGAACACCCTCAATTTTAGTGGGGGTGTAAGGGAAGGGATGTCCTGATGGAAAGAAAAAAAGTAGCATGTTAAATACTATGTTTTTGCTTGCTTTCCAATTTTTCACATACAAAAATTCAAGCAGGTGTTTTCAAATATGTGCAAAAAGAATTCTGGGCATCTGGACACACTTGGAAAGCTGTGACTGGTACTGGTTCCCACACATAATCTAGCAAATTGTTCTGAATTCCAAACATAAAGGAAACTGTACCCATTTGAGGCAGGTGTAGATTTCCAATAACTGGTTAGTAAATCTGGGAACAAGCAATTATTTATTTAGCTACTGTGCTCGGAAGTGAAGTTTCCAATTACGTGAGCACTTTTCAAATGATCAATAAATAATAAAGGAAGAAATTTAGAACTGAAAAATATACACTGTAAGCCTCTTCATGAGTGCTCTGGTAAAAGATGTGGTATCACGGCGTTCTGATTTACCCTTGTGTGGAATCACTGCATCATTGTGAAATCTGAATGGCAGAATGGGCATAACTAATAGCAGTGCAAATACATGGCTTCTCCCATTCCTAAACTCAGAATGTTGCAGTTTCTGTCCTCATAAATTGTACTAGTTTTTATCTAGAGAAAGGTGCCCTTCAAAAAACACAAGGTTTGTGCAGTATTTTCATAAAATTCTGGTTTCAGGTCCAAACTCTTGTTTGGTTCTGAATCAGCCTGGGGGCCTTTGTGGACTAAGTAAACAATGAATAAAAAGCAAAGAAAATGCTGCCTAGTCTATTGCAGTGTCTACCTTAGGGATGTGTGCACACTCCTTCGCTATTAGGTAAGCAAGGTTATAGCTAATAAGTGTGTATTGCAGCGTTTTGCCCCTTTTGGTGGAGTTAGGAATTCAACCAAACAAAAATGGGGGTTGCAAAAAGACTGATAGCGCAAGTTACTTCAAGCGCTTAGAGCTTTTTCCAAGAGTAAGCACGTGCTTTTGAAGAAGCTCAAATTAACATAGATAACTAAGACTGTAAAGATGATCTTTAGCCCGCAGATGTAATTAATTCAGTGATAAAATCAAATTTTTACAAGATAGTTTTAAGTCACAAATCCGGGCATAGAGCAGTATCCAGGCATTGGATGGTTTACAATGAACCACAGCGCTGGAAACGTTAGAGAGGTTTTATGTATTTTAAGATAACATTTAAACGAACCTGTAATATATTAGAAGCCTACTAAATGACTCTCCCACCTTCCAGCTGATACCATATTTTGGTGTGCTGTGGAAATTCAAACGCCTAATGCGGATATTGGAAACTTACCCTCAGCTGCAGCTGTATTATGAAGACTTATGTGTCCTGCTTTTAAAAGTTGCAGTGGTGTGTTTTCCACAATACTCAAACACATTTGTCAACCACATATTTCACAATATGCATTTGGACCGAGATTTATTTGTGAATTAGACAAATTCACACATTGCTATTCAGTGGTGTAAGAAAACCTTAGGGGGCATCCCTAAAAGGAATGGTGAGGGGGGCCCTGGTTAACCTCATACACTTGAGTTGACAAGCTGAGGGGGCCTCCCTCTATGTATTTAAGACTGGGAGCCCTTAGAACCGCGGGGGTTGCAGGGGTGTCCATTATGTTCCTTTTACTAACATGTGCTAAGGTAAGGAAGAAACATTTTCAACTTTTGAGTTTTCTTAGTGGCTATGAAGCCAGATATACTAAACACTGGTAACAACATTTTTGCACCCATTGTGGTGTTTTGCAAACCAAACAATGTACTATTAGGTCAGTTTGCAAAATACCAATTCGTAGTGTGTCACAATTTGAAATACTTCATAAAGAGTAATGAGATAAATTGCAAATTGCGACCCACTATGATTTGCTGATATCACAGGGATGGTGTCCAGCTGGGGTCAGCAGCCCACCATGCATTTGATTGCTTTAAATAATGTTTTTTTCATACAGTCCATTTCCCTTGAAAGAAAACAGGGTACGTTTTAAAAAAAAATGAAAAGTTTAACAAACATTTATTAAGAGTAGCCCACTCTTACAAATGTTTTTGTCAACTTTCACAAGGGGTAAGGGGTTTGGGGGTCCCAGACACCTTCCCTTTTGTGAATCGTTTACCACTTTATTTCAGTATTTGGGAAAATAGTAATGTTTTGTAAATGGAATTCGGTTGCAAAACATCAATAGAATTTGAAATGTTGTTTGGAAGGGACTCCCTAGATATGACCCTTCGAAATACTGATTCGGTATGTAGTTGCAAACCCTAATTGAGATTTGGTAACATGGTACCGAATTCCTATTTAGGTTTTGGTAGATACAAAAATTCCTTTTTGTTGCCACAAATGATCCGTTTTTGGGATTCAGACACTTAGCATCTGTAAAAAGCCTCGGTACACCTGGGCCTAGGTCATTTGTATGAAATCTGAATTAGTCCAGCAACCTGAATGTAACTTTTGCAGCAACAATCTAGCTAGTACATATTGGTATTGAAGCACAAATTAAAAAGCGAGACCAGGGCGACAAATTGACAGAGTATTGTATAACTACTGATTTAGGTTATTTCAATATAATAATATGTGGTTTATTTGTGAGTTAAATAAAATTATCTTACCTTGAATATATGCTTTTAAAGCTCGAGTACATTATACAAAATTAATTAAAACTGCTATCCTTACAGTGGAGTGTGATTCGTTGCTGAAAGTGAGATGTAATCTTGATACAAATGATATGCGATTCACAGACAATAAAAGCCAATTTCACTTTTATTGGAACTATAACAAGGTACACAGTAGTAGAGCAATCACTTCAGCACCTTAGGCTGGTGACATGACTAGTGGTATCTGGAAACCGAGAAAACATGGTAGGCTTTCTGCACTTTCCTCCTCTCTTTGAAGATCCACTTATCAAGATGGCGAGGGAAGCAAGCAATTTGTCAAGGCAATGAGTGAGGTAGCCGGCCCTTCAGATGCAGAAACAATTGCACATTTTGATTAATCGTTTCCTCGGATTCATCCCTGGGATGACTACACATTTTCTTACCACATAAAAGACCCAGGAGCATTTTTTTTCAGTTTGTGGCCCATGATAATTAGATAGATTTTGAGATGATTGAGGCATTCTTTGCTCTTGTGTCTTGGCTAAAAATGTGTGATGGATGGCGCTTCCGAACAGAATTGCACCATTGTTCATGTCGGAGTTGCAACCAGTGACTCATGAGCATAATCTTGAAGAGTCCGAGTTCCCGGTCCTCTAAATTTGCACATTATCACACTCGTTTGGATACAGCTTTCACACTAAAGAAATCAACAGAGCAGGAAGGCCTGCTTGAAAAAACTCCCAACACCACAGTAAAATGCAATATTTAGTTTGGAGTCTGAGTTTTCAAGATTTAAAGATATTTCACGAAACTGAAAGAATATTTCACGTGGTATTCCGCAAAACCTTAGTGAGAGGTCTCTTTAAAAATCGATTACAGTTTGCAACAAGCATTTCATTATCTCGGTATGGTGACAGACTCCAGTGACGCTTACACGGAATGAGCAAATAAAATAAAGTTATTTTTCCTTTAAAAACGCTTTAGTATTTTTGATATCATATATTAATCATCCTATTTGGAGATGCAAGTTAATATTGAGAGTTAAAGATGTAATAGCTAACAAGCATTACCCTACCTATTACTGCATTCCGAAATCCACTGGAATAGATGGATAAGCGTTGCCCTAAACTCGTATGACTCTGAAATTAAATAATTTGAAGGAGCCATATTGCAGACAGAGAAATACTGATTTCATGAATCAATGGCAAAAGATGTGTACATTTTCCGGGTTTAATTCAAGACTATGAGACACACAAGTGTAAGACTTAATAAAATGTCACATAAATGTTTGTGGTGTTATCAAGTGGTGATGCATTTTTTTGTGATATGTTACGTAATTTAAGTGGAGTCCTGAGATTTTAGTTTTCATGTGTTGTAATATATTTTTAGGTTGGGTGTGTATTGGCCTTCTGGCACCTCTAGAAGGAAACCACTGCATCAGTGTTACAATCATGGAGTGTGATAAGGAAGTGAAACACACTACATATTCAGTTAGTCTGTAAGGATTTCTCCCATTTCTGTGTATCGTGCAGCAGTGAATGTGATTGCATTATTGACCAAGCACTGTGTACTATTTGAGTTTAAATGAAATAGAGACTCTGTCATTCACAAATCATGTTTTTGTGAGTGTACAGTTAGTTCCACACCTTAATGATTTGTCAAGCGAGGGAACAGTGACTGGTATATGATGTGAGGGAACAGAAGCTGGCCTGGTATTTTATGTCCACTAATTAAATGGTACAAAAGGGGGTGGTGATGGACGGAGCATCAGAACCAATCAAGCACTCACACCCCGTCAAAAGATCTGGGTTTGATCCATCACCGTTCTTTAGCCCACTCTGCCACCCCAGTTCAGACATGGCTATATGCAAATCAGTCTGACCCTGTGCCTCATGGGAACAGTCCAGCCTGAACTGCCAAGCCATGCCTTCCCTGGACCGGAAACAAGCTTCTGAGGACCGGTTTCTGGCATTACAGCCGTCTTCAGTCCGGCTTGCTTGAATCCAGTGGCAAAGTGAGCAAGGGACTCACGTCTGAGCATACCCTGCCACACTTATGGCGGCCAAAGCCACCCCCTTTTGTACCACTAATTAAAGTGGGTACCTTGCACCAGTCCAGACAACCCTTATGGTGATTTAAGAGGTCTCAGACAACCTTAGAAAGCTATCCAAGTGGTAGCTATGGAGAGCAGCCTTTAGGCTTAGTCTTGAAGGAGTGTGAAGCAGCTTGTTCTACTAGAAAGCAATCTTATAGTATAGATTAAGTGAAAAGAGAACCACACAGTAGTTATAAAAATATGTAATTATTTTATAATATTACCTAGTATGTTACAGTATTTCCTACATGGAGATAGACACAAAGCACACAATACTTAAGCAAAGAAATGACAGTAAATAGCACTAATACACAGTGGGCCCCCGGGGAACCAAACCCAGGGGGCGGCTCCTCCACGTGGGCGTCGGAGCGTCGCCTCACTGCTTTCTCGCAGTGCGAGAAGCAGAAATGTAAAATGGTATAAATACCACTTTACATTTCTGCTTCTCGCACTGCGAGAAAGCAGAAGAAGGGTATGCCAGTTGGGGGCTGGTGGGTGAGCGGATCATGGGGGAGTGTCTAGCCCAGTGTTATGGGCTCTGACTGTGTGGTCGGCCCATGGCTGACCAAACCAGTCATAGCGCTCTCTGTTTTCTTCATGTAGGCTGCTGCGCATCCGTGCAACCCCCCAGCTAGTTATGACGGCCGCGACTTTCTTCATGTTCATCCCACGTGGCGTGCCACTGGGTGGTAAGCGGAAAGGCCAGAATCTGGGCAGAAGGAGTTAAATCGTACAAATAATGTCTATGGGTGATTCCATACAATAAGCCTTGCGTTATGAATATGGCTGTGTGCTGTGAGCCCTGATGATAGAGGGGTGTCGAAGTATGTTCCCATTGAGGTGGGGATGCGGGGGACGGGACTGCTATTTCCTCTTGGTTTAATGAGTGAGTGACGCAGTTACCGCTGATCGGTTCTCTTTCAAGGCAGGGTCCTGTATATATGTATGAGAGCTAAGGCTGACCTGGGAGTCATGATGTCTGTGTGAGGAGTGTGTCTAATGCACAGTGGCATGGAGATAGAACCTTGTTCCCCCCACACACACATGGCGGGATCACAGGGGAGATGGGGTTTCCTTTACGGACTCGGCAACTTTGGGAAAAAAGTAGGACTCCTCATTCCCAATTACCGTTGCGTGTTCTGTGGACCAGTGAAAGGTTAAAGTGAGCTGCCTGCTCAAGTGGTGGGCGTCACAGCTTGAATAGAGAGGGGAGGAGGTTGTCCTGCTCTTTTCAAGGGGCCAGATTCTTTCAAGCGAGCAGCGGTATTGTGTGAAAAACAACTGCCGCTATACTTAGGTCCTAGCCTCCTCACCCCTAACTGCATGGGAAAGTGTATCATCAGCTATTAGTAACAGAAAGGCTTCTGTGTCATGAGAAATTTTGATAAAAAATAAGACGCAGACTGAGTCCTATCCTACTGACTGCACGACGTCACTGGAGTGCTTGGGTCCTCGGGTGAACCCATTTTTAAAGCGTTCTTAAATCAAAGGTGCCAATAATGTGCTCTGTATGCTTTGATTCCACCTCGCCACGCAAGTTGTGCACTGTGTTCTTCACAAGCAGTTTCACGCTCCGTGGCCACACAACATTGAAATGAGGCTCAGTGTTAGACACACCTCTAAATTGTGAAAAATACCGGACATTTACTGCTGTGAGTCATCATCTTTTTTATATTAAACTTGTTTACTGTCTCCTCAAAGAAGGTTGTCCCCTGAGGTGTTTGGTTGAGATGGTTTAAATGCACTGTTTTTGCTCCTAATTTCTCTTTTTGATTTTTTGTGCGCTTGTAGCTTGATTGCTTTGTATAAATGTATATGGATGTAATTATGTGTATAATGTAATTATTGTCGTTTGGTCCTTCTTGAAATTGATTATTTGTATACAAAAGAAATAAAGATTCCAAATAGTAGATTTGAAAGACTAAATAAAAAGAAATCAATAAAAAAATATATATTTTGGAAAATTCCTCTTCAACCACTATGAGTGGCACGAGTGATTGGTAGAGTTGACTGCATTAGTGGTATCAGCATTGGTATTTCTGTGTTTTTGATTGAGAGGTTGTTGTATGGCATGATCACCAACAAGCCTTGACAAAGGCATCCCATACAGGAGGTCAAGGAAGTGTAGGATTTGGACCAGCAAGGTCCAGGAGACTCACCACACTCAGGGGAGTCCAAGTAAAGCAAAGTTGACCCTCAATTGCACCCACAGGCTGGAGGCACAGGAGTCGCAAGAGGACCTCGCGCCGCTTCACAAAACAACAGGCCCCACAGTCCTTGGTGCAAGGTGATTGAAGATCTTCGCAGGAGAAGTTGCCAGAGATTAGGGCTACTCAGAGACCCATGCACTTGTTGCAGAACATCCAACAAGTATTTGCACTTGCAAAAGTATGCAGTGCCCCAGGGTTCGGGTATTGCAGCCCCCACGAGGGATTCTGGCCTCAAACTGAGTGAGAGGGCAGCTCAGGCCTCGAGAACTGTAGGGACCTACCTCCTGTATTGCTGAACCGTTTGTAGTCCATAGAAGCTTGGGATCAGCAGACTGGTCAGCAGTGTTGCAGTGGCTGTGAATGCAGGGAAGGGACTCCTTCACTCCAAGGGAGATTATCTTCTGGTGTCTTGGATGCTCCACAGGTCCTGCACGGTTCCTGTATGGTGCACAGGCACAGATGATGCAGCAGACTGAGAGGGAGACGAAGTCAGGCCCAAACAAATTCCAGCGAAGTCCAGAGTGCCCCGATGGTCGAAGTGTAGTGGTTTCAGTTCTGAATCTTTTCCATGAAGAATCTAAGGTCCTACAGCCAGTTAAATCCTTTATTACCCACAGGAGAGGGTTGGAAACATTCAGGGGAACCTCCCGGGGAGGGTCTGGACAGGGGGAAGGTGACACCCATGTCCTTTGTCCAGTTTTGTGCCTGAGCGGGAGCTAACAGCTCCCAGGACTGGTTTCAACTAGACTATACGCAGGGACACCACATGTGCCACTCATGCAGACTTTCAGGCACTGGAGAGTGCACCCACCTAGCCCCAATACACTAAATCCTTACTGGGAGGTAGTCACACCTCCGCACATTCCTATTGTCCTGCCTTCCTCTGCTCGAGCTTGGCTTAGCACCAGGAGGGAGGAAATGTGTCTCTGGTTGGCAGCAACCATTTTGTGCTGTCTGAGCCTAGAAGGCTGGTACCAGGACCACCGGGAGCCCACAGAAGGTGCTCCAGATGGGTGGAATCATACCTCCCACACCGGTGTGGGGGTGAGAATCCAACATGTTTGACACCAGGGTTTGTTACAGCCGTTTTTGAGATGGTCATCACGCAGTCACGTAATGCCCTTCTATCTTAGTAAATGGCTGCTTCACTGACAAACCGGAAGAATGGACTCCATAGGCTGCAGGGGTGTCCTGCTCATGCAGGGGCACCATCTCACTTAGAACCAAGTACCCAGCCCTCAGGATTGTAAAGGTGTGCTATAGGGGTGACTTATAGGTTTTAAGTGCAGTGACCCTTAGATATAGTACACCTATATCTTTAGTAAGAAATGCATGCACCAACTTACACAGGCTGCAATGGCAGGCCTGTAGTTCCATTTTGAATGGTCTCTCATGGGTGGCATAATACATGCTACAGCCCATGGGAGACCTCTGTTGTACCCATGCCCTGGGTACATTGGTACCATATACTAAGGATTGACAAGGGTACCCCAGTATCCAATCTGGGGTGTACCTAAGTACATAACACAACAGATTAGGTATCAGGCACAAAGTGGGAGTACCTATGCAGAAGTATCCTACCTTCCTACCCTCACTATGAAAAGAAGTATTCCTATGGAGAGGTAGACCAGCTGGTGCCAGCAGAGATCTGAAAAAAAACCCTGCCTTAGTTATTACTTGCGGAACAAACCAAAAGGACGAGGCACATAGCAAGTGGAAAGGCATAGGTTAGTAAAACAGCACAGTAAACTGTATACAATTTGTGATGTTTCCCTCATTGCTCAGCCTCTTCTGCCTAAGTGTCCACTCTTTCCGAATGATCCCAGTTGCACTGCTGTAAGCATCTCTGTAAATGTCTCTGTGAAGTAATTTATACAGTTTGGTGCCACAGGCTTTGACTGGGTCTATGGGATGCTATTTGTTTAGCGGAGCACCAGCCTGTCCCCCAGCCCAGAAACAAAGATACTGTCAGGATAAGTTGGGGAACATAGGTGTTGCACCTGACAGATCAGACATCCTCAAAGCCTCAGTGAAAGATTGAGGAATGGTAGGATTGTGGGCTCCAGAAAGTGGTTATAGTCCCACAAAATGATGACAGATGAGGTTAATGGAGGGTCTGAGTCTGAACAGAGACAAAAACATAGGATCTAAAATCAGGTATTGCACTGGACACCACCCCTAGAAACATAGGGCCACTTTTAGAAAATATTGCAATGCAGCACTGCAATTCCTGTCCTTTCCCCAGCTGCGGCATACATTGGGCTGCCTAGCGCCAACGAGGAACATCCTTTACAACGAACTTTTACAACGCACTACCATTACGACGCAACTTTTACAACGCAAGTTATTACAACGCATTGCGCTGGGGGGCGCTCTAGGATAGGGAATAGTTTAACTTACTATCCAACACCTTCCCTACTATCCACAGGGACTGGAGTTGGAATAGTAAATTAAACTATTCACTATCCAGCACCCTCCAACGCAAGTCGTTGTAACGACTTGCGTTGTAAAACCTGCGTCGTAATGGCATGCATTGTAAAAGCATGCGTTGAAACGTCATACATCCAGCGCCAACACAGACACAATGGCATCTTGGTATTGCATGCAGGATTGTTTTTGTGCAGAAAGGGGCCCAAAAACAATCCAGTGATGCATATTTCACTATCTGTGTTACAAAATGCAAACGGAAACAGGAAGTAATGAGGAGAAATTAAGATATTTCTCCTTGTTACACCTCACATGGGAAGATTCCTAGGTCTACTAGCAATGGTAAATCTGTGAATGTGTCAAAATCCATGGAGTTGCATGGGAACATACCTCACTCACCCAAGGAATGCCTTCCCAGGACAGAGTAATGCAAAGCAGCGATTTGCGCTGCTTGCGATACTCCTGATTTATTACACGACTCAGGGCCAAGCATAGTATCCTTACGTGGTTCAATAAATCGCATTTAAGGGTTGCGTCACACATGCACCAAGTTGCGTGGTGCAAAGGCAGTGCATCCCCCTTCATAAATACGGCCTTCAGTAAGAGGAGAAACAACTTGAAAAGTCTCTGAGTTGAAGATGGAATCTCTCTGGAGAATCTCTCTCAGATGGAAAGGTGATCTCTAAGGACTGGGAAAACCAGTTGTAGGGCTGGTCCTTGCTATCAGTAGGCAGAATGGCAAGCCCAGTGGTCTTATTTCTATAGAAGGTATCAGTAAATAGCTTTACTCAGAAAGTACAGGGTCAATTATGGTAGATGAAATCCAATGTGACGAGGACTCAGCAGTCTCATGGTTCACAACAATAGAAACAGCAATGTAATGGGTAAAAAATGCACCATCCTAAGATGTCCTTCCTCCTAATATCTCACTCAGGCAATCTGGGTCAATGCAAGTTGGTCTAGTCTGCCATGCAAACCTGGCAGCAGTAGGTTTCTTTGGGTCTTCACTCCAAGTGTGTGAGAAGCAAGAGGAGAAAGAAAACCTTTTGCAGTAGAGTCCTCATTTAGCTTTGCTTCCCATGGACAACTCGGAGCAGGAATAGACCCTCCCACAGAAGATTGAGCTTTACAGTTCACTGTGGGTTTGGACACCTTACTTAAAGATACAGGGCCTGATTCACAAAGGGTCTCCACACTTGTGGTGGAGGCCCCGCAGACACAGGGGAGTCTCTGCACTCAGAGAGGAATCTCCACAATGATATTTCTCATTGTGGCGATTCTGCCCCGAGTGCGGAGACTCCCCCCGACTGCGTGGTTTGAGACATGAGTGCAGAGGCCCTTCGTGAATCAGGCCCACAGTGATCTTCCTCTATTCTGCAAGAATTCTACTTGGTCACATGTCAACCTGTCTCTAAAGACCAATCCAGAACAAGTGACCCGTTCTCCATCTGTATCCAAGCACGGTGCCAGGTAAGGTCTAGAAGTTTCTGATTACACCATGAAATTGGGGCCTCTCTTAGAATTGAAGCCAATTTATTGTATTCTTCTTCAGATTTTAATTTGATTATGGACCACTTGGTTTTTGGATCTCTGCTGTGAGCAAGTTTCACTAAGTGAGTCTTACTTGGACGTTAGTGCTAACCTAACCATAGTGTGAGTCTGTAGTGCATTACAGTGAGTCTGGAGCGCTTCAATATACCTCTGTGGTGATTTAATGTAATCACACTGTAGGGAAAAGCTGTCTCAAAACATTAACTTTGAATCAGCTCAATCTAGAGAAAATATTAAAGATTCTTTTTCAAGGTTTAAAAAGTTCCGGAGTGCAAATATAATAGTAATTTGGCCATAGTTGTACTCCTTCATATACTATGGCTGTTTGTCTATTTTCCAGAGTCAGCCTGAGTTTCAGGCTGCAAACTACCCTGCAGTGCCAGGTAAATTATTCTGTTAGCCAGCAGGTGTGTCAAAGCCTCCTTGGCCATAGAGTCTGGGAACACAAAGCTGCCCTGCAATTAGCTATGCATACGGCTGTGGGGCCTCGGGAGTGCAGGCAGGCGGTTTAACCTGAGGGAAGAACATGGGTCAGGGTCATTATCAGGAGTCTAGACAGAAGGGCAGGTCCTAGCTTCTGTGCAACTTCATGCTGCTGGAAGGAGGCAGCGGGAGTTGTAAAAGACGTGGAAAATCTGGCTGAGGAGCTAAAGGCATAGTAGGGTTGGGAGAGGATGTGGCAGAACAACCAGAGCTGCAGACTTTCTAACTAGGGGTACAGGTTTGAGTCTCGGCATCGGCTCAACATCCTGTGATTCTG
Source organism: Lissotriton helveticus (assembly GCF_964261635.1). Taxonomy (NCBI): domain Eukaryota; kingdom Metazoa; phylum Chordata; class Amphibia; order Caudata; family Salamandridae; genus Lissotriton; species Lissotriton helveticus. The sequence goes on along the minus strand of NC_136059.1, from coordinate 1,089,907,052 downwards.
TGCAAATCACTTTGAGTCTTGGCGTTGGTTCAACATCCTGTCATTCTGAGTAAATCACTTAGGGCCAGATGTAGGAGAGCAAATACCGGTCGGTAACGGCGGAATTCGGCCGTTACCGACCGGTATTTAGGGGCCAACATTCAGTAAATTTACCGATTCTGTAAAATACCGAATTGGTAATTTTACTGATTCGGTAAATCAATATGTAGGTGACACTCCTAAGAGTGCCACAGGCCCTTAAGAGTCGGTATTTTACCACCCAATCCAATTGGGTGGTAAAATACCGAATTCAGGTGTGCATGCACATCTGTGCATGCACACCTGTGCCATGTGACACACAGACATGCCCGTAGGGCATGTATGTGTGCCACATGTCACACATGCCTGTATTTGGGGTGCTAGAGGGTGTCAAAGTGACACCCCCTGCACCCTTGCAGGATTCGGTATTTACCGATTCGGTAAGTACCAAATCGGTATTGCCCATTGATTCCTATGGGCCTCAGGCCCATAGGAATCAATGGGCAATACCGATTCGGTATTTACCGAATCGGTAAATACCAAATTTTACCGATTCGGTAATTGGTAAATAAAATTTACCTACATCTCCCACCTTCTAATTTACCGATTCATAAATACCGAATCGGTAAAATTCGGTATTTATGAATCGGTAAATTAGAATTACCTACATCTGGCCCTTAATCTCCCTGTACCTAAATACCCTAACGGGTAATTAACTCTTCAAATCTGAGTATTGATTTAATTTTAAGGCAGGCTCTGTCCTGTCCCTCATTAGCGGGAAAGCCGGTAACAGCAAGTGCCATGAAAATCTCAAAATGTTTGAGGCTGCATACCTTAATCAACCCTTCCTGTGGATGAAGACAGCTTGCAGGAGCAAACCCTATTTAAAAAAAGGACAAGGGGACATAAGCACTTGCCTGTGTTGCTCTTCTACAAGAGAGAGCTGTGTAGTGCTCTCTCTTGCAGGAGAGCAACGTGTCAATATCCTATTTACAGCATTCAGCGATTCCTTAATTATCACCAGGAGAGTCAGTACTCCAGGGGTGACCAGCCAGTAAACATAAACAGGGATGGAGAGTGCCCCAGGGATCCATCTTCAGCCAAGCATGTCGTGCTCTTCTACCCCGGTGAATGGCCAGGGCCTCTAGAGTTCAACCAGAAGTCAGTGCCCTGGGCCCACCTAATCCCACACTTCCCCAGTGGAGGACCAGTGCTAGAGGGTAAGAACTGTGAGTGGCCACCTCATTACTTCTTGGCCCGGGGAGGATAGGAGAAGGAAAAAATGATCATCCAGTTCCTCCGACCTGCACTGCAGCCTGTGGGCAGGAGACTAGGACAGAAAAGCTGACTCCCCTACCAGCACAATGAAGAGGTGCCAGGCAGGTGAAGAGCTGGACCAGTCACACCCTCACAGGACCCAGATGCTCCACAATTGGAATTTTCTAAATAAAAAAAGAAAGAGAAAAATTATTAGCAGTCATCGGCTGCATCATAAGAGCCCCACAGGCCATTGAAAACTCCATTCATAAGACTGTGTGAGGGCTTGGTAAAGTTGCATTTTTGGTACTCTGTTCCCCAGGAGGGCAAGGGCACTGCAAAAGAGTAGGCTTTCTCTGAGTGCAACCCGTAAGAAGCACTGGCAATGGCCAACATTGCACAGGAGTCTCATAATCTCGTAATTTAGTATGCATTTTTGATTTTCCCTTGAATTGAAATGAAATGAAAAGACATTTATATAGCGCAATAGCTACCCTGAGGCATCCCAGTGCTGCAGACAGATGTGGACAGAAGGGGAGAAGTCGGTGGTTTAGAGACAGTGGTTAAAAAGCAGGCTTTTTAAAAGTTTGCGGAAGGGTAAGAGATTGGCCTCTGACCGCATGTATGGTGGTAGGGCATTCCAGAGCTTGGCGGATTTATAAGAGAAGGAGCGTCCACTGCATCTCACTCTTTTTTTTGGGAGAGTAGGGCTAGGAGGAAGGATGCTGATCAGAGGTGTCTACCAGATCGAATGGGGGTTATCAACGATTGGCCGACGGCCGGGCCACTCTTCCAGAAGGCCTTATGGGCAATGCACAAGGCTTTGCATTGGATTCTCTCCTTAACCGGCAGCCAGGGAAGGCTCCTTAGTGCTGGGTTTGCGGATTGTCTATGAGGGAGCGTGCGGGCTGCACAGTTTTGAATTATCTGGAGCTTGCAGGTGGTGGATTTGGGGGCCCTAGACATAGAGCGTTCCCATAGTCTTGGCGTGATAGAATTGTTTGGTAGTTGTACGGGTGTAATTATAGACTTAATTAAATTATGCAGTAGGGTGTGGATTAGAGCTAATTCACCCCTTACTGGTTTTGGAAAAGGTAAACATGATAAACTAACATTTCCTAGTATTTATAACCAGCTAAAAGTAAAAAACATTTTTTCAAAAACAATGTTTTACTTCATTGATAATAACTTGTTGCACCATTGTTAAATATTGGTACTTCAAGTTTTAGGATATGTTACATGGTAATCCTTTAAATCACCCTCCCCTCTCCCTCCAGTCATCCAGTTTAGCGTGTCTCCTTTTACCAGAAGTCTAGTCCAAGTTTCTAGGCACATCGGATTAACAAACAAATTGGATCTATTGATGTCATCAAGTTCATTTTTTACAAACATAAGCCAACTAACCTGTGTGCCCCTATTAGATTTAAACAATCAGAAATCCCCATTTACATCAAAGCTGCTTGTGGCCTGCACCAGATTGACAGTCAAAGTAAGGTGGGTGCCATCCTTATTGTTTCACCTATAGAATGTAAGCCTAGCTCTTCATGTACTAAAAACTTGTTATCACTGTTCTGCAAGGTTAAAGGGCCAGTATGCCCCCACACTCCAGCCCCATAGGTAGCAATTGATAGGGGTCTGGCTTTGTAGATAGTAATCGCTGCGTCTGGGGGCATAGGGCCAGATGTATGACCATTCTGTTTTGCGTGTCCTAAATTGCGTTGTTTTTAATTCACATTTTCCAACTCGCAATACAGAATGTACTAAAGTGTCTTAGACACTTTTAGCGATTCCCAATGGGGTCGCAAATTACGTTCCTCATCAATATTCATGAGGTAGGTTGCAATTTGTGACCCATTGGGACTGGGCAAGAATACAGGGAGGGTGGCCTTCTGGGGACAGCTGACCACCATGTCTGTGTTTCCTTTTTAAATGAACTTTTTTTGTTAAAAGCAGCCCATTTTCCTTTCCTGGTTCTTCGAATAAACCTTCACGCTAAGACAAAATAGCAGCCACTTTCCCCTCAGTGTCTTGAGACCCTCACAGGTGAGTAGTTGCGCTCTACAAACTCCTGATGGATTTATGTTTTTCAAAGAGAAAAATGAAAAGTTTAAAAACATTTTTTAAGGGGAGGGCGTGGCCCCTGGGACCACTGCCAGCTCTTAAAAAATATGTTTGCATACATTCACAAAGGGACCCCTTACCACCTACTTGAAGTAGATGGTACCTGCGATTGTTTTGAGACCGCATTTACAGTCGCGAAACAATCCTACATACCACTGTGACTTGTTATTACGAAGGGACACCCTTGGCACACCCCTTCCTAATACCGACTCACAAACCCTATTTTGCGAGTCAGTAATAGGTTACTGACTAGCAAAATAGGGTTTGTACATACTACAACCCTTTTAGCAGTCGCAAACAGTCTGCTGATACAATATTCCTATAAAATTTGAGAAATCGTCTTTAAAAATAGAAGGAACTGCAAACTGAAAAATAAATGAACATTTTTAGAAATGATGGAATATCTATGTCCAAGTAATATCCTTTAAAACAACAAATCATTATACGATTTCCAAAAACAAAACAGCCTTGAACGACGGTGTTCTGTAAAAAACATATCTATTAAACATTGCCACTCCCAAAAATAACTAATCTAACAATATTAAAAAACACACATACATATCGCCATCCCCTCCAAACATACAATGCACATAATATTTACTTAACCACACCTGTATATTCACACCTGACACTACCTTAACCCACACTTATAAAATCTATCAAATATATTACATATACACCTATATCAGATGAAAAACTTTAAATGACACTCATCTACCCTGTAGTTTAGTTTCAAATAAAAATGTGAAGCAGTCTTATCTTAATCAGAAGAACCAGGATCCTGATTCTGTTGTCCTCGTCATCAGTGGTTATATGAAGAAATGAACAGATCATGGTACAATATTGACAGGAGACACTGAAATTTAATACATAATGGTAAACATTTTACTGAATACAGTCACATAATATAAAATACATGGAAACGGGACATTCGTATACATTTACTACATTTATAATACATACTATTAAAGCTTTCATTTATAAAATCATTATTAACATATACATTTACGTAACACTTAATTGCATTTAAATATTGTATAACATACTTATTGTATGTTCGTTGTTAGATAATGTGATGAAACATTATTATATTTTTAAATATCAAATATCAAGCTCTATGTTTTCATGTTTAACAAATATTACAACAGCTTAATAATGGTATGTTATTAATTACAGCTATTTTTTACATTTCTTTTTGAATGCTAATTAAAAACTACAGAATAGTTGCATAACATATTTTCTACATTATATAAATAATTGTCTAAATGGTTTAACGTTTTTAATATACTATGTTCTATAAACAATACTTGCTTATGGTTTGAAAAGCTCTCTTCATACTTTAGAATATATCTTTTAGTGATAGAGTTTATGTGATCCTTTAAACTTTTTTTGTGTCATCAATTTTATTGAAGTAAAGAGATAAAGTCTCAGTAAAAATGACAAAAGTACAATAACATGTGAAGGTAAGTCATAAACCATTTATATATGAAGAGGGGAGAGGAGTTGGCCTAACGGCTAGGCCGCTCGACCTCGGACCTGGGGATCTGGGTTCGAGTCTCGGTAACGACGCCAAAACCTCCTGTGATTCTGGGCAAATCACCTAATCTCCCCGTGCCTAAAATGAATGTGTGTCCATCCTCATGTAACGTAACTGGTGCTATGTAAAGCGCTCTGATACCTGATTCGTTTCGGGTCTAGTTCGCGCTATATAAAACTCTGCAACAAAAAAAAATATATATATATCAACAATCCCGTGCACACATACAGTATTAGAACAAGCAATGTAAATAGAAAGCAAATGGTGCAAAATCCAATGGAGATCTCTTGGTATTCTTTAATTGGTTGTTAACAAAGCAGCCAGCCGACACGTGTTGCATCACTCTTCAGGGCTGTATGGTCAAATCCAAGCTCAGTGTACTCCCTGAACCGGTGATAATTCCAACCCGGTGGGGCACAAGACAATCAAGCAATACAAAAGGGGATGATGAAAGTTCTGTCACACTAGAATAAAGGTAGCTGTCAGGTGGGGCCACAGATGGTGTAAACGTGATGTCTGTGATAATTCCAAACCGTCATCCACGTTACTCAGTCGACTTCTGTATCCGGAAAACCAAAGAGGTCTTCAGAAGAAATGCCGCTATGTAAAATCACGCCAGTACAGTCACAACATGGGACAAAAGCCTTCCATGTAATTATGGTCCTAATCTACAAAACGAGAAGAAAAAAGGGGGACGGGCAGAAGAAATCACGTGGTTATAACAGCGCCAATGTAGGTAAGACATGTGTGTTGTGTCTGCCAAAGCCACTTCAGTAGTACGAGATGAAAACGCTCTGGCGGCTCCACATCAAACCTGGAGTCTAAAGCATTCATATAACTAATAAAAAAAGAGTGCATTTTATGATAAAAAAAAGGGGGGAAATAAAGAGAGAAGAAAGAGAAATGAACTAAACCAAAGAACAGAACAAGGTAAAAAGAACGGAGAGCAAAAAAAGAAAAGAAACAAATTGAGAGGAAGACATGAAAATATTTGGTGTGGATTGTAAAGAGAGAAAGTTAGAGACTGGTAATCAGGAAAGATCAAAGTTACTCTTTAGTTGAGAATGCAAAGCGGGAACAGCATCAACTGTATGATTATCACAAACTAAGTTGCACCCAGCGAGAACAGATAATTTTGAAAAATCATTCCAACTATATAATATCACTTCATATACAATTGCAATAAGTAGATTGAATAAGTTAGGCAGGCACATTACTAGAACTATGAAAATCAGCTGATAAAGTTTGCCAAAGAAATTATCAAAAGAAAGTGGTAAATTGACATTAACATTTTTTGAACATTTAGACCAAAACCAACTCCCAGAATGATTTAACATACATACAATCAAATATCATGGATGTATGACGTTACAACGCATACTTTTACATCGCATGCCTTTACAACGCGGTTTTTACATCGCATACCATTACAACGCATAGTGCTTTTAGGCGCTGGATAGTGATTTATTTAATTTACTATTCCAACTCCAGTCCCCGTGGATAGTAGGGAAGGTGTTGGATAGTATATTAAATACATTCCCTATCCTAGAGCGCCCCCCAGTGCTATGCGTTGTAATGGTTTGCGTTGTAAAAGGTGCAACGTAATGGTAGTGCGTTGTGAAAGTTTTGTTGTAAAGGATGTTTCCCAATATCATTGGCACAATAGAGCACTGGTCAGTGGTACAGGACCAACGAAGAGAAGAAGCAGAGGAATCAAACTTGTTAATATGAGTTGGAGTCTACGTCTCTATTATAAAACGTTTTTTAAGTGGTGTGGTTATGTTTGCTATCCTCGAAGTTGTAAACAGTTTAAACCTCAACTTGACCAATAAATCAACATATTAGTTAGCCTTCCAATCAACCTCCCATACAATTTCAACATTACTTTTAAGTCTATATAGGATAGGCTGTTAACATTTTAGTAAATAAGGGTATCTTTAGAAGGAGGTCCATCCCAAACATTAATAATTGACACATTCAGTAGATGAAAAATAAAATCCACAGTTACAAGAGATTTAGAGATATATCTGCAAATGGAACCACAAATAGGATAATACTGATTTATAAAAGAAGGGAAAACGTAACAACATTATTATCATTCCAAACTTGAGAAGCATATGAAATACATTTCTCATTTGATTTGAGAAATATTTTCCATTTAGGAAAGTAAAAGGATTTGTGGTGTATCTTAAGAGGCTCATTATGTGGAGAATTCATAAAACATTGGTGAGAAGATAATTGATCAAATAACACCTTATTGAATGCAAACTGTGCATATTTTAGAATGGGAAATCTAGAAATATAGCACAAATATACATGTGAATAATATCTTCAAAACAAAGCCATTAAAGAAAGATCTTTCAAAGGCTATCCACCTAGGCAAAGGAATATCCTGAAACTCAAACCATGTGATTGCTAATAATTAAAGAATAGTGATATAATTGAAAATCACAACCCCTTCTTGCCTTGGCCTTTTTAGTTTTTAATGCAATATGGGGAAACCTTTTATTGCACAAAACATGTGAATATAAAGTATCAAGTAGATTGCAATATTAATTCATAATTTTGAATGGGAACATAGGAATAGTGTAAATTACATGAGGTGCAATCATCAATTTGTTTCCTAACCGCATCAGAATCAGGCCCTAAAGAAAAGAGCACACAGTCCTAGGTTTCCGGCATGTTATAGTTAGAAAATAGCATTTGAAAAAAACCTTAGAAATTCACTGAAAAAACATAGGTTTCAGGGGAAGTTATAGTTAGTTGGACATTTCAATCGTACAAAACCAGAGAAATTCCCCCGTTATAGTTAGTTCAGCTAACTATAACTCGTGCCCCAGCAATGCACTGCTGATGACGTCACATATTACATCATTCATGACATGGTCAGTGACATCACTGATGACATCACTGATGACATCTCAAATGACATCACTGGATGACATCATCCAGTGACTGTGTTTCTGTAAAGTTTAAATATGTTTAATATATATAGGGAAAGGCGTATTGAGAATGAGTGGGTGTATAAGTGTCTCAATGGATGATTTAGTAGGTGCGTGACTGACTCTATAAGTGAGTGAGTGATTAAACGTATCTTACTGAATGCATGGGTTAGTGACTAAACTGTGTGAATGTCTGTGTTCGTCTGTCTGTTGGTGTGTAAGCGACTGCATAGGTTTGCGAATAGCTACATGAGTGTCTATATGGATTATTGATTGGTTGTCTGAGTATCTGTATGGGTGCCTGAGTGTTTCTGTGGGTGGGGTAGGTGTGACTGTGTGCATAGATATGTGAGTGGGTGATTCACTGGGTGCATGGTTTCAAGAGTGCATCTGTGATGGACTGTATGGGTGGGTGAGTATATGTATGGGTGTGTTAGTGGGTGAATGTATATTTCAGTGGTACATGTGTGAGTAACTACATATGTGAAAGGCAGTATATATGTGTGTTGGAGTATATAAATAGCTATAAGTGAGAGTGTGGGATTGTGACAGTGGCTATATAGATGAGTGTGTGCTTATATCAGTGATTGTATAAGAGCGTAAGAATATGCTAGTATTTGTATGAGTAATTGAGCTGGTGTGTGTATAACTGTATAGGTGAGTAAATGGCAGTGTGATTAATGTTTTGCATGAGTGACTAGTGTCAGGGGGTCCCTACCTGCCACGAGTTCGAACCTGATTATTGTCCCTCTTCCTTTCCGCCTCAACGCTTACAGGAGGACCGTGTTCCCTTTAAGGCGGCTTGGGTTTCCCAGGAGGGCGTGGCTGCCTCTCTGACGTCACCCCCGTTTTGCCAATCAGAAACGACCTCGACCCTGATAGCGGAAGGCCGGGAGAGCAGTGGCGCGAACGCGGCTGGAGAGGAGGAAGTGCCCCAGGAGTCCTTGTCCAAGGAGGAAGCTGCCGGAGCAGGATTACCGTCCTCGGAGACCGGAGTCGAACTAGCCAGGAGGTTAGCGCCAGAGAAGCCGGGAGGCCAACGTTTCCACGCTGCGCCCAGCCACACTTCAACTGGAGAAGTGTGGCTCCGCAAGGTACGGGCTAAAATAAGGGGAGTGTTCTCTTCGGAGGGAGGAACTGGCTAAAGGGCGGCGGGGCAGTCACAGAGCGGGCATGCATGAGTGTAACGCGCTATCACCCTCACTGAGAGAAAGTGCACTAAAACGGTTAAGGTACCCGGTGATTCCCTTCACGTCCTCCCTTTCCCCTCCTGCCATTTCGCATTGTGGTCCTCGCCAGTAATACGGCGTATTCTTTTCTTTCTTTCTTTTGTCGAGGAAACACACCCATAAGGACCTTCTGAAGAATCCAACCCCGGGAGTTTTGTAAAGAAGGCATCCGGAATAAGACTGTCCCTGTACTCGGACCCACGAGATTTGTGTTGTTTTTTTTTACCTCGCCTGTGTTTAAATAAACTTCCTTTACCTGCACCAGACGACTCAGTTTTCCCTATACGTCCTTGGTCCTAGCAAGCACCCCCCCCTGTCAAGCCTTACACTAGGTGTGTGAGTACCTCTATGGATGAGTGGCGGTGTGTGGGTGTCTATATAGGTGTATGAGTGCATATGATAGTCCTGTACTGAGTGACCATAAGTATGAGTGACTGTACGGGTGAGTGAGTGGATGTGTGGGTAAACCTAAGAATCAGTGAGTGGTTATGCAGTTATTGGTGTTGGAGTGCCTGTGGTTTTGAGAATGGCAGTCTGTAAATTAGAGTGGGTGTATCAAAGGTTATATTAGGGTGTGAGAAGATGCATCAGTTTATCACATGGATAATGTAATCGGTGATGTAATTTGAGATGTTATCAGTGATGTCATCAGTGATGTCACTGACCATGTCATGAGTGATGTAATATGTGACGTCATCAGCAGTGCATTGCGGGGGTGCGAGTTATAGTTAGCTGAACTAACTATAACGGGGGAATTTCTCTAGTTTTGTACGAGTGAAATGTCCAACTAACTATAACTTCCCCTAAAACCTATGTTTTTTGGTGAATTTCTAAGGTTTTTTTAAATGCTAATTTCTAACTATAACGTGCTTGAAACCTATGGTTTTTTAAAGTGAATTTTAAAGGTTTTTTAAATGCTAGTTTTTAACTATACCTACAGAGGTAGGACATGTAAAGAAAGAAGAAAAAATGCCCAGAAAGAAGCAAAAGAAATGCAGAAATAAGCAACAGAAGTCCACAAAGACGAAAAAAAGTGCAGGAAGAAGCAAGACATGTGCAGAAAGAACCAACAGAGGAGCAGAAATAGGCCGTCTTGCAAAATCATCCTGTGCCCACAACTTTTTCAGATGGGTACTGGTGGTAACTGACTCTGATTAACCAGCCCTAGAGCCAGTGCTATGCTAAAAGACACTTAGAATACAGTGAAAACACCTACATACACTAGGGAACACTATGAGTTGGGGTACCCCTGTGATTAGCATTACCTCCTCTGTAAGGCCCTAGTACATAATAGAGCAGGGGGATTAAAACTACCTCTAAGTCAGGGGTGCAGAAATATGCTACTTTAACTAGTAGTCACGTTTGCAGAGTGGTGGAGAAAGTGTGCATCCAACCAACGCTTAGGAATTCCGCTGTGTAGGATTTACAGGAGGTACCAGGAGGGATTCTTGGCCCCCAAACTCCCTCAGGACTAAATTGGACTTCATCCCCCATCCCGTAGTCTGCCACGAGGCATGTTTGCAGAGTGGTAGAGAAAGGGGGCAATGGCCTCCGAAGACGTCTTAGCAATCCCTCTGTGTGGGACTTACTGGAGGTAACAATAGGGGTAGTTGGCCCCCAAGGACATCCTTGGGGGCCAGCTTCCCAAACTATTACCACCAGTCAATCCCACACAGCAGTACTGGTAAGTACTCGTACCAGGCCATGCCCTCTTTGCCCACCACTCTACAAACGCGCTCCCTGGCACGGTCATGGATGGGGATTGACGTCCCCTTCACTGCTGGGGGTCATTTAGGGGCCAACTAGCCTACCTTTTACCTCCAGTAAGCCCCACGCAGTGGGGTAGGTGAGAGGTAGACAAAGGCCATGCCCCTTTCTCCACCACTCTGTAAACACGCCCCCTGGCACGTTGTAGGTTGGGGAATTAAGTCCCCTTCAATACTGAGGGTCCCTGGGATCCTACTAAATCAGGGTCTCCTCTAGATCCATGTCCCCCTTCTATCCTGTGTGCCTTAAAAGAGGTTATTACTTCCCCTCTTACAGACCTGTGCAATTCCATCTTCCAAACAGGTATATACCCTGAAATCTGGAAAACTGCGATTATCAAGCCCTTGTTAAAGAAACCCTCTCTGGACCCCTTTGATTCAGTCAACTACAGACCGATTGCTTGACTCCCCTTCCCGGACAAAATATTCGAATCCATCATGAATAAACAACTGGTGAATTTGATTGATCACCATCAGCTCCTAGATGACACCCAGTTTGGCTTCAGGAAGGGCCATGGGACTGAGACGGCTTTGATAAAGGCCTCAGATGAGATCAGGACCATACTGGACCAGGGCGGGGCAGCGATCCTGGTTCTTCTAGATCTCTCTGCCGCCTTTGACACGGTTGATCATACCATCCTGATCGACCGTGTCACTTCCCTGGGAGTGACCCATCATGCCAGGGACCTCATTGCCTCCTTTTTGGCTAATCGTACCCAGGCAGTAAAACTAGGCTCCTTCTACTCACCAACATTTATCCTACCGTGTCGGCTGCCGCAGGGCTCTGCACTAAGTCCCACTTTATTTAATATATATGTGGCAGATTTGGCGAGAGTCATTAAAGCTCAGGGTCTCCGCTTAACCACCTATGCGGATGATACCCAATTGGTGTTGGCAATACACAAAGACGGGCCAGCTGTGGCTGCAAGATTTCAGGAAGGAATGAGGACCATCAGATCATGGATGTCTAGTAATTGCTTGAAGCTAAACTCGGACAAGACCGAGGTTATGACCGTTGGCAACCTTGCACCAGAATGGTCCTCCAGCTGGTGGCCCAGTGAAATGGGTCCTCCCCCGACCCCGGTTGCCAAGGTCAGAAACCTCGGCGTTGTGTTCGATGATAAACTGCTGTTCAAACACCATGTGAACAAGGTGGTCTCTTCATCATTTTTCATGCTAAGAAAAATTAGAAAACTGCTGCCGTACCTCCCGGCAGGAGCTGGGAAAACTTTGATTACCACCCTTGTCTTCTCAAAAGTGGATTATGGCAATGCCCTTTTCCTTGGTACACAGGAACAGATTCTAGCCAAAATGCAGTCCGTGCAAAATGCAGCGGCCAGAATCCTGCTTAATATCCCCAGTCGCCGCTCAACCACCATGGCCATACGCAAGCTGCATTGGCTAAGAGTTAAGAATCGCATAAAATTTAAAGCTCTTTGCATTGCTTACAAAGCTATTCATGACTCCGGACCAAGGTTCCTCAAAGATGCCTTTCGAATTTATGCCCCACAAAGACATCTTCGCTCTGCCAGCACCCATCTTCTTGCTGTCCCGCGTACCAGGACTGCCAGCTGGGGAGACAGGCGTTTTCTAGTAGCCACCCCCAAGCTGTGGAACTCCCTTCCCCTCCCCATTAAAACCAGTCCAACCCTTACCATTTTTCGAAAACTCCTGAAAACTTGGTTATTTGACCAATAATTTTAAGGTAGCTTCATATCAGGAGTCCGATTTGCGCCGAGACACCCTCTGGTATTTGCGCGCAATAAAATTTTCAAAAACATAAACTACCCCACCAGGTAACTCCAGTAAGCGCCACAGAGCTGCATTGCCGAGAGGTGTAAAAAGGGGTGTGGCCTGGACCACTGCTCTGCAACGCAGGCCTGTGGCGCTTACTGGAGGTACCTGGTGGGCTAGTTGGCCCCCAGGGGGCCTCAGGATTCAAGGCAAATTAATTCCCCAACTTAAAACGTGCCACAGGGCGTGTTTGCACACATGTCACCTCAGGCCCCGTCTCCTCCCGTCACCACTATGCAAAAGCGCCCCGTGGCATGTTTTAAGTTGGGGGATAAAGTCCCCTTTAATCCTGAGGGTCCCTGGGGTCCAACTAGCCCACCAGTACCTCCAGTAAGCGCCACAGAGCGCCACAGAGCTGCGTTACAGAGAGGTGTTAAAAGGAGCGTGGCCTGGACCACCTCTCTGCAAAGCAGCCCTGTGGCGCTTACTGGAGGTACCTGGTGGGCTAGTTGGCCCACAGGGACCCCAGTTTTGAAGGGGTATTAATTCCCCAACTTAAAACGTGCCACAGGGCGTGTTTACTGAGTGTTGCTGGGAGGGGGCGGTTGGTTGGGCACCCAGCACCCTTTCTCCACCATTCTGCAAACGTGACTACTAGTTAAAGTAGCATATTTCTGCACCTCTGACTTAGAGGCAGTTTTAATCCCCTTGCCCTATTATGTACAAGGGCCTTACAGAGGAGGTCATGCTAAGCACAGGGGTACCCCAACGCATAGTGTTCCCTGGTGTATGTAAGTGTTTTCACTGTATTCTAAGTGTCTTTTAGCATAGCACTGGCTCTAGGCTGGTTATTCAGAATCAGTTACCACCAGTACCCATCTGAAAAAGTCGTGGGAACAGGATGATTTTGCAACAAGTCCTCTTTCTGCTCCTCTGTTGGTTCTTTATGCACATGTCTTGCTTCTTCCTGCATTTTCTTTGTCTTTGTGGACTTTTGTTTCTTCTTTCTGCAAGAACACACTTTGGGGAGACCGCCACAAGCTATCCCAGATAAGATGTATCCGTTGTGGGCCCTGAATCTAATGGCAGACTTGCAGACTAATCTGAGGACCACTGTCAAAGAAGAACTGGCTCCTCTTCTCAGTCGCCTAGATAACCTGGAGAAAGCAATGGCAGCAGGGGAGACTAGACCAATTGATACACAAAACCACCTCACCAGAAAGTCTATAAGCAGGATTGATATAGGGTGTCAGGTGGACAGTGTGGTCGAAAATCCCCGCCTGGGTTGTGGATGCATACACATAAGGGTCCCTCGACCAGCTGCAAGTCAGGAAACCAGAGTGTTCATAGGACCAGAGAGAGAGGAGTGCCAGCTGTGAGTCCAGAGCAAAAACAGGTCATCCCCTCACAGCCAACGAGTTACACCTAGCCCCCAAGACCAAGCCTTCAATAGCCAAGGGAGATGACAACCAGTACAAGATCACAATGAGGTGACGAATGCTTGCCTAAGCTCTAACCTGCCACATATAAATCTTCCTCCTGCTAGCACACCATATTTAGCTTTTCTGACAGGTGTCCCATCTATCAAATCGAACACAAAGGAAAGTCAACTCAAGTTGAGAAACAAATGTCTGTTTTGGTCTGCAAGACATAAGCATTTTGACTATGCCATAGCAGGTGAGATTATAATGGTTTGCAGAGTGGGGTGGATAGGAAATCATAGAAAAAGCGATCTGGGCGAGTGTCTAGTTATTAACTTCAAAAACCCCCTCACTGTTACCAACCTACTTACAACCACCCTTGACTGCCATAACACTCCAACAGACATGAGCCTCCGCCCCTTGTATTTTTTTTATTTACAGGAGTAAACACTCCAAGAAGCCACGTACCCCCTCTCATGCCAGCAATTGGCCTAAAGCCTCCTCATGAGGGTAGCTGGCTTGCCCACAATAGGCCTCCTCAATTTAATATCCCACGGAACAACAGATACGCCACTCTGGAGAAGGTAGATTGACTGGGGGAGGGACCATTTAAAGGGGTGGTCTCACAACTGGCAGGATACGACCCCATGGACATAGTGGACTTGTGGCCTGAAACAAACTACTAGGAGCAATACTTTAAGCACCGCTCAGGGGACTGTCCAGGAAGGAAGGAAAACTAAATCAAGTGGGGTCCCCGATGTTATATCCCCTGCCCTAGGGGGTGACACAAGCAGAGAAAGTGAACCGAGCAGGGATCCAGCTAGGTACTTTGCGGCCCAGCTGGGCAGCTCGTCGCCACAGAGTGCTAGTGTATACGAGGCTGAGAGTGGGGAAAGTGGGAATGTCAACGGGATCAGGATACTCTCATGGAACTGGCAGGTCTTAAAAGCAAATTGCCTTGATCCGAATGGGTTGATTTTGTTGACAACCATGACATATGTATCTTTCAGGAGACCTGGGCGAGGGAGGACTTCCAGCGGGTGGGTTTTGCCACATTTAATAAGCTAACAACCATGGGGGGGAGGGAAGACCCTCCAGAGGCTTATCCATCTGGGTGGGAACTCATCTTGGCTGTAGAGCAGAGCAGATGACCACACCCACTAATGATATCCTGTGTGTTTTGATCTCCTTTCCCACAAAACGATATTCACCCTAATTAACTGTATTCACGTCCCGTTAACAACAGCCAAGAATCTGTCACCATTGCCCACTTAGGACACTTCATCCCAACCTTGGACCCAGGGATATGGCTGATTGTAGCGGGTGATTTTAATTGCCATTTTGAACCCCTCACTGATCCTACCCACTCTGCCCCTACTGAAGAAGACCTGTATTGGTCCATTTACGACCCCCTGGCTACTCCTATCAAAGTATGGTCTCCACTGGCCATGCAGCTCAACTCAGTTACACTAGCCCTTTCGTTAAGGGCTTGTAATGACCGGACTAAATCCGACCAGCCAGGCCAGCCCACATTTAACAGAGTAGGTCAAGCCTCCCTGATTGACTACATTAGGGTGCAAACAAGGTTTTGGGATAAGGTTTTTGACTTTTTTAATCACACAAAGGCAGGATAGTGACCACAACGCCCTGATTATGATTTTAAAACCATGGTACCTCGGCATTTCCAAATCTCCTGCTGTCCCTCTAAACTTGACTAGTGCAATAACAGTAACAAACAACAGAAGAAATGTCAGATGAGGCCACTTACAACACTCTCCCTCTAAGCTGGCTAAAGTGTAATGCCTAGCAATTCCATTCATAACCAAAATGGGGGAGGCAACACAGGTGGAGGACCCCACCTTTGACCTAGATAAGCCAGGAAAAATACACGTAGAGTTTACCTCAACACTGGAGGAAGTATTTTTCCCGGTTGTGCGTACCAGGGAAAATAGCCGAAACAAGTCCGCCTGGTTTAACGATCAGTGTCACAAGGCCAAGAGGGCCCTTTTGGATGCAGTGAAGACGAAGGGCAGGCCACAGTTCAAAATCTCTTGGGCCATGTACAAATGGACCACCGAGCAGGAAAAAAGAAAAATTGGGAACTAGAGAGGTGGAAATCTCTCCGTATTGCCCTGAATGACAAAGATCTGAAAACCTTTTGGGCACTAGTGAGCTCGGGAGATAGGGAAGGGAGGTCAGCCATTGAGCCTAATATAGCCCCTGAAGCCTGGAAAACTCATTTTGGCTCATTATACTCATTCAGGGATGGTGGGCCTGGCAACACCACTAGTTCCAATATAGTACCGGAGCTCCACCAGGAGAGGGACATGAAGATTACCATGATCAAAGTGGGAAACGCTATCAACAAGCTCCACTGTAACGAAGCGCCAGGTCTCGATAAACTACCGGGGGACTTCATTCGTGAAGAACCCAAAATGTGGGTTCCATATTTTTGTGCCCTATTTAATGCCGTTCTGAAGGGCATCGATCACCCGGATACCCGGTACGGGGCGGAGATTGTTCTCATATTAAAAAAAGGTTGTCCCCTTTTACCCACCAGCTACAGGTCGATCAGCCTAATTGACGTCACCCAAAAACTTTTTGGCCGGGTGATTCTGGATCGCCTACAGGGCTGGCTGGAAGAAGAGCAAATCCTAAGTCCCTACCAGGCGGGCTTGAGAGCAAATATGCCAACCGTAAACCAGATATTCAGCCCACAACTATTTTTCTGGAAAACTGTGACTATAGAGGGTGGCAGCCTCTACCTAATATTGGTTGATCTGAAGTGGGAGAAACTTTGGAGAGTGCTGGGTGATCTTGGGATCCCTCCCTATCTTTTAAATGTTTTAGAGAAGCTCCACATGGAAAATTGTGCACAAGTGCGTTGCAGAGAACATGGGGAACTCACCTCCCATTTTCCTGTCCAAAAGGGGGTAAGACAGGGATGTGTTCTAGCTCCCACTTTATTTTGTGTTTTTATCAATGGTCTTATTGACCACATTAAACAAATTGAGAACAACGATGCCCCCAAGCTTGTTTCAGGGAAGGTGCTGGCGCTGATGTTTGCAGACGACACCCTGCTACTCTCAAAAACACCAATGGGTATCCAGCGCACTCTTGATGGTTTTGCAAACTTCTGTAAGCTATGAGGGCTGGAGATCAATTTAACAAAAACGAAATATATGGTCTTCAACCCCCCCAACACGTCCTGTGTAAACCCTTCTTTACACGGCGTTCCTCTGGAAAGAGTGAAGATATTTGATTATCTGGGAGTAAACCTGTCAGAGCACTTTGGATGGAGGCCCCAGTTGGACAAAGAAAGACTCAGGTTAATCCAGCCGGTGGGCAGAATAATGAAATTGTATAGAACTTCAGCTTTTAAACCAGCCACCCCTGTGGTGAAAATTTACAAAACACAAGCAAGGGGGGGGGCACATTATATGGGGTGGAGTTGTGGGGGCATTGCCCTACTACCAACCTGATGATGGTGGAGAACAACTTCATGCGTCAGCTTATAGGCCAACCTGCAGTACCCCCTTCACTCCCCTTTGCATGGACCTGTGCATTCGGCCCCTTGATGAGGAGATTGCCCTGAGACCCTTAACATTCTGGCGGAGACTATGGGTGACCCCAGAGTTGTCTGTATACAGGGCCGAGTTATATGACCTTTTAGCCTCATGCACCACTAAGAAAATTCTATGGCTTTGCCACATAAGGGATCTTGCCTCCAAGTAAGGCAAGCCGGACCTCTGGAGAACACCCGAGACATTGTGTGCCACGATCTCTAGGTTGGAATTAGTCAAACGCTATAGACTAACCAAACTATTGGCCACTCAAGAAAGTACATCATGTGGTTGTTTGACAGCAGAATTCCTGCTAGTTTAAGATGTATATAGCAAAGAAAATTTCCTGGACTCTATTCAACCCCCACTGGCCAGGAAATTGTATGTACAATTCAGATTGGGGACTCTTCTGTTACTAGCGTTCACTAGCAAATGGGTGAACGATCAAAGGGGCAAATGCCCTGCATGTAACTACAAGGAGGAGTCCGATTTACATGTACTGCTCCTCTGTCCTGCCTATCGGTTGCCACGCAAGCGTTGGCTACTTCAGCTATGCAGGAATTTGGGTTTTGTACACTGCATTGAGGCTTACACAGTTTTAAAGTATGATATCCATCCTCCAGTTGTTTTCGCGGTATCACCGTTCCTAAACTGTATGTAGCACATCCAGCGGGCCTGTCTAAAGTCGATTCCCTGGGAAGAACAAATGTACTGAATTTGCACAATTTGAGCAACTGTCTACTCATGCTTGGGGATTTGTACCTCTGACCTACATTTTTAGCCTTTGTAAAAATTCTAGATTATAGCCCATCTCTGGATGGTTGCTTTTATTTTTAACAGGTTGTAGATAATTTTACACATAATTTTACATCCCTGCTGTAAATCTTATGCACTGTGTGTTTCTTCTTTTATAACTTTACCTGTACATTATCTGTTTTATTGTTCTTGCACTTTTATGGCCCTAGTGGCCTAAATAAACTTTATAAATGAAAATGGATTCTTTGTTTAGTGGAGATGTTCTCGTATTCCTCTGCATCAAGAACGCATCACCAAAATTAGAGAATCATGCTCTAGGGCCTTTTGGTAAGCTGTCTGACAATGTGGGAAAAGGCAGGAGGATATTTGCATACTTCTAAGGAAAATGGGGCTTGGCCAAAAGGGCAGAAATTGCAGATGATTTTGAGCATTTGCATACTCCAGGAAATTGAAAGGGAGGACCATTGACTCTGCTCTCACCAGGAGACATCAAGAAAGAAACAATTTGTCATAGTCACCCCAGATCGGATTGCAAGCAGATAGGTATATGAATCATTCACCTCCATTAAGGATTCCAGATTGTTTTTCAACATGTAATACAAGAGGAATAACTCCTGCTTTGCCTTCGCCAAGCCCAAGAAGTTAGGATTGTTTGTGCTTCACTGAAGTGGAGCTTCAACTGGGGCACCTACTATGTTTATATTTGTAAGTGCTTCCTGTTAAGGTTTCATTTAAATGAAAGGGCAGAATGGTTCTCATTTATTCCAAAAAGAGTCCACAGTTTGCCAAAAATCTCTACCCAACTTGAGTACTTTCTACTGGTTAATTAGTATGTGCTACCTCGTTGGGTAAATGTCAAGTGCACATTGTACACTATAGCTGTGTAAAGGAACACAAGGTAGTGTCTCCAGTGACCTTCTGTATATGAAATTTCAGCAATGTGATTATTCAAGCAGAGTCTTCATCCACAAAATCTGTGATAACATGAATCCTCGTAAGAGAAGACAACGAGACTACGAAGAGGTGAATCTCCACCAAACAGAGGGACTTCCTTTTAACTCTATGAAGTAAGTGCATCTTTGTTTGCAGGAGATGTTCTTATCAAGAACATGTCACCAAAATTGGTGGGAAATGTGCTTGGAGGCCTTTTGGTAAGCTGTCCGTCAACATGGGAAAAGGTGGCAAGACCTTTGCATTCTACTAAGGAAACCAGGGAGAGGTCAAACGTGTGGGCTTACAGATGATTCGGGGCATTTGGATACTCAGGTAAATTAAAAGGGAGAACCACTTGTCACAGTCACTATATATAAGATTACGATCCAATAGATCAATGATGCTTTCACCTCCATTAAGGATTTCAGCTCGGTTTTCAATTTGGAATACAAGAGGACACACACTTGCTTTGTCTTCCCCAAGCCAAGAAGTTAAGGTCCTTTTTTCTTTGAAGAAGGGGAGGGGGCCGTGCAGCCCCCTACCCAGGCTGATTTAGGCCCCGGAGACCCCATCCTCCGTGACTTGATCCTGGGTGCCCTCTGGACAGTGCTGGAGACCGCAAGGGAAGCCTCAATGGCCCCTGGTCCCTGCCAGCTACTCATCTCCAGGAGAAGCTGGCAATGCTCCCACATGCAGGGCGCAGCAAAAATGCTGCTCCCAGCATTTGGAAGCAATTCTTTCATCTGTTATCCTGCTTGAAGGCAGATGAAACCTCTGCTCCCAGCGAGCAGGAGCAGTTTTCCTGCTCCCACCCGCTGGGAGCGGACTTACTGTTTGATCTCATTTGGTGAGAGCTGCCAAAGGTCCTGCCAAGCAAAAGCAAACTGTTATCTCCCAAGGTAGGCATCTTGGGACATAGGAAGCTGGTCCTGGGGGTTGGTGGGTCCAGGGCCAATAATAGCACCCAGGAGGGGGGCCTTGCAGCTCCCCTCCTTCATTGTGCACAGGACCAGCCCCAGAAAGGTGGTATCCCTGGGGCTGAAAATGGTCCACAGGGGTGTCATGCCCCCCTCCCACTTATATAACGGCCATTCCCCAGGGATGTGGTGGTCCCAGGGGCTGAATATAGCCTAGCAGGGGGGCCGTGCAACTCCCTCCACCATTTTAAAAGTATTTTGCCCCAGGGAGAAGACAGTCCCTGGGGCAATTTCAAAACGAGAAGGGAGTCTGTGCAGCCCCCCTCCTAATAACAGGCCAGTCCCCGGGTAGATGGTGCCCATGAGGCACAAACTGGTCTTACGGAAAGGGGCCACATGTGCCCCTTCCACGTTTTAATATTTAATTATGCCCCGGGACCTGTCCCTCCTGAGGTCTGAAAGAGAAACAAGTGCAGGAGATCAGCTTTGTTTTCAGTTTTTTGAAATGTTGCAGCAAATTCACAAATCTTTCATGATTTTCACCAAGAAAATGTTAAAAAATGCTTTTAGGCTCCGGCGAGGTCCCAGGGGACACCACCACCAGGCCTAGGGGGTAGGGTATTCCTACCCTGTGAATAACATCTATTACCACGCATGCCAACACAACGCATGGCTTAACAACACAGTCAATACCATGACTATGTTGTTACCACAAGTTCCATTACAATGCAAGTCATTATAACAACTTGCTTTAAGAAAGGGCTGGACTTTGGAATAGTTTAAATTGCTATTCCAACTCCAGACAGGGTATCAGTAGGGAAAGTATTGGACTTAAAATCCAACACCAGTCCAACACCCTATTCCCTAAAGCAAGTAGGTGTAATGACTTGCGCTATAATGGAACTTGTGGCAACATTGCAGTCATTGTACTGACTGCGTTGTAAAGGCACTACGTTGTAGTTCCTGCAGTATAATAGATGTTTCCCCTACCCTACCCTCTATACTTTATTTGTAACTTTTTGGGGGGAATTCGGCTGAATCTGAGTCCCAACATTGCTGTCAACACTTCCTGGTTGAAGTGTTGGCTGCCAATCAGCTCTCTGCACGAGTACGGTAAGATTCGCGCAGGGTCCATGCCTCTAAACAAATGTGGTTTACCTTTAATACCTCAGAAACTACTGAACAGATCCACACCAAATCACAAAAAGCATGCTTTCTGGACCAAGATCTTTCTATCTGCTAAATTTAGTGCAATTCCTTTCTGCAGTTAAGGCTGTAGTGGTGTTTAAAATCCCTAAGAGAAATTGCATGGGGGAAACGATCTTTGGAACCCCCCTTCTTCTTGGCCCCCGCTTGACGATTTACCCCAAATCATTCCAGAAAGCAGCAGAAGTGAGTGGCAAACTAATTTTGAAACTTTCATGAAGATTCATCAAACCGTGCAAAAGTTACTGGCAAAACAAAAAAGCACTTTTCCTATGGAAATAGGTCCTAACTATAACTACCTACTGGCGACCGCCAGTAGGTAATATATATATACATATATAAAGTTTATAAATTGTAGCCGCCATTTTGTGAATTGGGACATGGTTCCTGGAGGCAGGAATGAAGTAGAAATGAGATATAAGCGGTCAGGATAGAGGTCTCCTGACCCCATGGCACTGATAAGGTGTTTGTCAGAGATCCATCATGGGGAACAAATTGTGGAAAACATTCTTGGTGCATGGGGGATCACCGTATTGACTGCGGGACTCAGCACGGCCCCCCTTTGAATCTGTGACAGATCCACAAGATCAAGACCCTTAATTTAAAACAACACATACACCCACTCATGGACCAGCACACCGATTCACACACCCACAACACCACTAACACACCCACTCACACACCCACACAGTCACTCATACACCCACTCACACAACCATTTGCACACCCACACCACCACTCACACAACCATTCACACACCCATACAGCCACTCTTATACCCACTCACAGACCCACAGAATCTGGACCACACCCACTCGAACACCCATTCACACACTCTCATGCCCCCTTACACACCTGCACAACCACTCACACACCCATGCAGCCACTCACACACACATCCATAGAACCACAAACCACTCACACAACCACTCACAGACCAACACAGCCAATTACATACCCACTCACACATTTATAAACCTGCTTAAACACCCACACAACTACTCACACACCTATTCACGCACCCATACAGCCAGTCCTCATCCACTCAGAGCCCAAAAAAGCTCTACCACACCCATTCACTCACCCACTTGCTCACCCACACACCCACACAACCACTCTCACATCTTCTCACACAGCCAATTACACACCCACTCACACATTCACACACCCACTTCCACATCCACTCAACCTTTCACACATCCACTCACACACCCATACAGGCACTCACAAAACCACTTCCACATCCACTCACAGACCCACACACCCATTCTCACACCCATTCACACTCACACACCCACTTGCACACCCACACATACATTCATTTACAAATTCACACAAAACCAAAGGTTAGATGGACTCCTTTCCTGGCAACATATTTCAGGGGGTGGGGTGCAATCTGCCTCAGGCCAATTTTGGCCCCGGGGACCCCATCCCCCTTTGGCCCATCACATTTTTTTAAGGGAGAGTGGCACATGGCTCCCTGTCCCGGGCCCACCACTATATTTACATGAGTCTTGCAACCCCCTCCATGGGCCTATTTGAGCTCTGGGGACCCCATCCCCCAGGGCCTGGCCATATTGCAGTAGCGGGAGGGGGCACACAGCCCCCTCCCAGGGCCTATATGGGCCCCAACTGCTCCATCCCCGGGGCCCAGCCAATATCCAAAGTGGAAGGAGGGCGCCCAGCCCCTACAGCCCCAGCCAGCTCCCCACCTCCAGCGGGAGCGGGCATCGCTCGCATCAACATGGAGCAGCTAAAAATGCTGCTCCTTGTGGGTGGGAGCAACCTTTTCATCTGTTTCCCTGCCTGCTTTGATGTCGGTAGGGAAACAGGTGAAAAGTCCGCTCCCATTTTTCATACTCCCGTACGTTGGGAGTGGGCTTGATATTTGCTTCTGATCTGCTGGAGTTTTGAAATTACCCTACCAAGCAAATGTAAAGACAGGTTTCCCTGCCCATGGCAGTGCAGGGAGGAAAATCTCTATATCACAGGGTTGGGCACCCCGAGACATAGCCCATGAGCCAGTCATGGGAAAAGGTGTTTCCTATGTAATTGCAGCTGACCCACGGGGATTGATTCCCCAGGGCTGAAATTGGCCAGGAGAGGGGGATGCGTGCCCCCTCCCCATTTTTGAGTGCGGTTGGGCCCGGGGTTGGAATATCCAGGGCCAAAATCGGCCTTGGGAGAGGGATCCATGCACCCCACTCCCTTAAAATATATATATTGATCCCCCTCAGACCTGGCCCACCCGAAGGTATAAAACAAAGTGTAGTGGACTGCGATTGGTTTTTAAAAAATAAATTGCCATGTAATCTCTGCGTATTCACAGCTACATATTTTTTTTAATGTGGCCCCAGGCAGGGGCCCCTGTGGGACCCCCACCACCAGGCCTAGGGGGTGAGGGTATTCCTACCCTGCCTCCTTGTGGGTTTTTGCCTTTATTCTTGGGACTCGGCCGCGTCTGAGGTCCAAGAGGACTGTCACCACCACTGTGGATCTGCTTTGGATTCGGGTCTCTAGTTATACATAAAAAAAAATTCCTTAATAACTCCAAAACTACTGACCAGATTTACACCAAATTACAAAAAGCACTCTTTCTGGACCTAGATCTAGCTTTCTGGCAAATTTGATGTAATTCCATTTAGCGGTTCGGGCTGTAGTTGTGTCTAAAATCCCTATGAGAAATTGCATAGGCAAAAATGAGTTTGGGAACATCCCCTTGTTCTCGGCTCCCACTTTGCGATTCACCCCAACACATTCCAGACAGCCGCTGAAGTGAGTAGAAAACTAGTATTGAAAATCTATTGTAGGATTCTCAAGCGGCACCAAAGTTATTAGTGAAACAAACCTCGCTTATCCTATGGAAACTTGGTCCTACCTATAGCTACCTTCTGATAATATAGAAAGATAGATAGATAGACAGACAGACTATGTATAGAGTAACAGTGTGCCTGAAATCATTTAGTACAATTTTGATGAAAGACCCTGAAATTGAAGTGGTGACTCTAGCAGTGTAGATATTTCTCTGACATACAGCTTTTTTAGTTGTAATATTCCTGGTGTTCTTTTGGTTCGGGCATTCAAAGTAGGTTCTGCCTCTGGACACCCATTAAGTGTAAATGGGCATAGATGAGTACCAAAAAGGTTTTTACGTTTTTTATTAGGAGCTCTTTTCTCTCGTTTCAACTAATTAGTAAAATAAATAGCTAGAACAAAAACTTGTGTGAGAAAAAACTTCTTTATATAGGTGTTCGTGACATATCTATACATATAAATATTTTCATTTCCATTAAATGATTTGATGGTCTTTAATTGTATGAAAAGAAACATAACGTTTGTTAATGTTTCTCTTTGCTCATGTGATAAAATAAATTGCTATTGATTACATAGGATCTCAAATATCTCTGCCGGGCACTTTTGACCATTAAATGAATGTCATTTGCAATCGAATTGTGAAATATACTTCATAGGAGACTGACAGATTTCGTCTCAATTTAATCGTCCCTAGTATAGAAGTCCCAGTTAAATGAAAGGGATTACATCAGCTTTTTCAACATGTTGATCTAAGGTTCATTGCCTAAGGATTTCTAACAAGGCCTTGCACAGGGCAGTAACTGCCTCTTTGTGTTTGTAGACTCTGCTGTCAGTGGTGTAATATTCTGGTGTGGGCCTAAGAGACAGGCAGCATAGAACCACATGTACTGTTGGTGGCTGGTGTAATACCTGACCACGCCCAGAGACCTGGGCCTTTTATTATCTGCTTAACGTGTCCAACGCTCACGTTGGGCTGAACCAATGTCCCCTCACGCTCGAGGGGTAAACTTGGAAGAACAAATGGGAGGGGGCGTGTGCTGCAGTGGTATGCTCCACAGTCAGCGACACTACATTCCTCCTTTACCTAGGGATAAAACAAACTGGGATACAATAGTACACAAAAGTCTTCTCATAGTCAATAGGGGTGCTGCGATAATCATGACAGGCTACATTTAACAAAGTTCGCCAACTGTCTCTGATGCAGTCTCTGAATTTTCTGAGAGGAACATGACAGGTGGGGTACAAATCAGAACAGTCTTACTTTATTCTCGGCGGGGTCAGCCATCTCGGTCAGTTCAGCGCCAACACTGGGCCACGAAGTCTCGATACCTCTGGGAAGGTTTTGGGCACGGACGTAGACTGTATCTTGTTTGGCTACGCCCTTCCGCCGTAGTCGGGGATTGGTCTTCTGGCTCTCTCTCGTTGACGCTGGGGTCTTCTGCTGATCTTTCTGGCTCTTCCTCGCTCGGAGTGGGGTCACAGGCTTGGCTTGTAAGGGTGTCTGTGCCAGTCGGCTCCGACGGTCTGCACTGGGGGGTCAGCTGCCAGTCGTCTGGTTCCAGGTCCTCGCCTGCTTCGGGTGTTCTTTTGAAAAACAAAATGTTCCTTGTTACTACTTCTCCGTTCCTGACAGCAGTGACCATTGTCCCGTTTACATCCGTTACTCTCCAGGGGTCAAGCTCAAAGGGCAGACGGAACTTTCCACCAGGATGGCGGTCTTTTACCAGAACCCTGTCTCCAACCTGGATCGGGCTGTCCGCTGCCTTCCGTCTTCGGGACGCTTCCTGGTTGTTCTTGGCGCGCTGTTCCATGGACCGGTTCCTGGGGGTTGGGGTGAGCTCCCACGAGGGGTGGTGTGGAATAGTGTCAGCGATAGCCCGGTTGAAAGAGAGTCGGCTTGGGGAGACTCATTTGGTGCAATGTGGGGTCAGGCGATACTCTCGGAGAAACTGGTAGATAGCCAGCTCCAGACAGTGGCCGTCGGCTATTGCGATTTGGATTGTTTTGTTCAAAGTTCTCATCAGCCTTTCGACCTCACTATTGGCTTGGGGCCACCTTGGGGTTATCCGTCTGTTTTTGATGCTATGGCTCTGCAGATATTCTGTGAACTCGCTGCCATTGAATGGGGGTCCATTGTCAGTGCGGACTTCCTCCATGAGCCCATGGGTGGCAATAATTTTCTCGAACTTCGGGATCACCTCGGATGCCGCTGTTGATGTTACAATTTCCACTTCGGGGTAGCGAGAGAAATCGTCTACCACTACGAGCATGTACTTGCCCCCGGGGAGACTGCCTAAGTCTGCGCTTACCCGTACCCACGGGGACGTTGGCCCTTCTTCAGTGATCACAGGTGCTGGAGGGTTTGGTAGGCTCGTCGCTAGGCACACTGGGCAGCTTTGGACTACCTCCTCGACGGCTTTGTCGAGTCCTGGGAACCACAACTTGCTCCGAAGTCTGTTTTTGGACTTGACGATCCCCTGGTGTGACCCGTGGGCCAGCAACGCAGCTTGTTGGGCGAGGCTGTTAGGCAAGGCGAGGGCCTCTCAGGAGGCATCCTTCGGCTGAGATGGATAGCTCATGCCTGACTTGATACAGGGCCTTTAGGACAGCCTGGGCGTCTGGAGTGCGGAAAGATGCCGGGCTTTGTAGCGCCTTCCAGTCGCCAGATTCTAGGGCGTGGATTGCTATCTGGATGCAGTCGTCATCTTTGGTGGCTCTCGCCACTTCATCCAAGGACATCGGCCGTGGTCTTGACCGTTCGACGATCAGCCGGACGTATTCCTCTGTAGCTGCTGCTTCGGCTGCTTCAGCATCGGTGACCGGACGGGCATGCCTCGATAGGTAATCCGCAGGGTTCCATGTGCCGGGCCGGTACTCCACTGTGAACTGGAACCCCTGCAACTGTAGTACCCACTTTTCAATTCTCGGAGGTGGGCGAGAGGAGGAGCCTTGGAACAGTGGTATGAGGGGCTTGTGATCGGTGATCACTGAGAAAGGATGTCCATAAAGGTATATATGGAAGTGGCGGCACCCCCATAGAATGGCGATGGCCTCTCTTTCGATTTGTGAATAGCGTTGTTCGGTAGGCGTCAGTGTACGGCCGGCATAGGCTACTGGGGCCCACTCTCCGCATGCTTGTTGTTGTGACAGGACGGCCCCAAGGCCTGTGGGGCTGGCATCCACTAGCAGCTGCGATTCATGTTGCGGGTTGAAATAGGCCAGGGTGGTGTCCGCTGACAGGGCTGCCTTAGTCTTTGTAAACGACTCTTGTTGTTCCGGGCCCCACGTCCAGGTGGCATTTGACTTCGTGAGGTCGGACAGGTCCTTGATGAACCGCCCGCAGTATGTCACCATACCTAGGAAACTGCGGACAGCTGTGACAGATGCGGGGGCTGGCGCGTCGTGTATGTCCTTAACTTTCTCTGGATCAGGCCCCACTCCTTGATCGGAGAACTTGTATCCAAAGAAGCTGATGTCTTTGCGTAGGAATTCACATTTGTCTCTGTGAAGAGTCAGGCCTCGCTCTTTTAGCCGGTTGAATACTGCTTGGAGGCGTCTGATGTGTTCCTCCAAAGTCGGGGCGTGTACCAGAATATCATCGCTCACGTTGAGCACTCCTTCGAGGCCTTGTAGGACGTTGTGAATGATATTTTGAAACACTTCGGCTGCACTTGATATGCCAAAGTTAAGTCTCGTGTATCTCCACAGGCCTGCGTGGGTGGAGAAGGTCGTGATCGGGCGGGAGTCCGGGTGAAGGGGAATCTGATGGTACCCCGACCTCAGGTCCATCTTGGAGAACCACTTGGACCCTGCGAGCTCCCCAATGATGTCGTCAATGGTCGGCGTCAGGTGACGTTCTCTCTTAATTGCTAGGTTGGGGAGGCGCATGTCCACACATATCCTTACTGCCTCGGGCTGCTTTGGCTTTTTTGCAACCACAATGGGGGATACCCATGGTGTGGGTCCAGTCACGCGTTCAATAATGCCGGCTTGTTCAAGCATCCTCAACTCGGCTTCGACTTTGGGCCGGAGGTGAAAAGCGATCCGTCTATGCCGGAGGGCTACTGGGGCCACCGACTGGTCAATGTGGAGTCGGACGGGGGGTCCTCTTAAACATCCGATGCCCTCGAACAGCGAGGAATGTTCCGAAACCAGATGGTCCAAACCTTGGGCTTGTACTGTCAGGGCAAAATGTATGAGCCCGAGATCTCGTGCTGTTCTGCAACCAAGAAGGAATCCTGACCCTTCTCGGGAGACGTAGATCTTTGCTTGTAGCTGCGTTGAGTCGTGGGACAAAGCTGTCCGGAATACTCCGCACGGGCGCAGCGGGCGCCGGGTTCTGTAGGCAAACACTTGCACTCTTGTGGGGTGGAGTATTGGAGCATTTTCGAGGCTCTGGTAGACACTGGCGGCCATGAGATTTATCGTCGCGCCTGTGTCGATGAGGGCTCTGACTGCTTGGCCATGTACCTGGACGGTGCACATTGGTTCGGTCGAAGACGTGGCCGCTAGGGTGTTGAGCATGCGCACCACGTGGACGGATGCAGCGTCTTCTTCATCGTTGTCCATGTCGCTGCTGGTTGGCGTGTTTGGCAACGGTGCCATCTGTCGCACCCTCCTGGGTGGAGCACTCTGCTTCCTCCTTTGCGACGAGAGGCAGACGCTCGCAAAGTGATTGGCCTTGCCGCACGCGCTGCAGACCTTGCCTTGGGCTGGGCAGGCGCCTTTGTGGGGGGTGGCACCTCCACACCACATGCATGCTTGATCTTTAGCGGATTGGGCCAGCTTCGGCCGTCCTTTCCTGGGAGGCCTCGTCCGGTTGTCTGCAGGTTGCGACTTGATGGTGCACACGGGTTCCGTCTTGACCGTCACCGCTGGTTTCGGTTCCATGTGGGCAGCACGGGCCTTGGAAAGCTCTTTGGACTGCCCTAGGGCTAGGATGTCGCGCATGGACATGGCGTCTAGCACCCTCTCACGCAGTTTTAGGGAGGCGCACCCCTGAATAAATTGGGCGCAAATTTCATCCTCCGCATCCCGGAGAGTGCACTTGCTGGCTAGCTTCTTGAGCCGAGCGTAGAATACATCTACTGACTCCTCTGGGAGTTGCCGCGCTTGACGGAGCAGGAAACGCTCGTAATCCGCGCTGGCGAACGGCTCAAAATACTTCGTGATGGCATCCCGCAGGGTCTTGTATGTGTGAGGCGGGGCTCCCTCCGTAATGTCTTTGGAGATGTCATGGATTGCCTCGCCACCCAGGTGTAGCAGCATGGCGCGCTGACGTGCAACAGCGATATTCGCCGCGACGAAGTAGACCTCAAGCCGCTCCACCCACTTCTTCCACCGGGTGGCCTGAGAAGGGGGCTTCCGGTGACTGTAAACGGGTCCAAAGGCGGTATGTGGCCATGATGGACAGGTGTAGTAGGCACTAACGGCTTCCAGACAAGAACCTGGCACAGTAGATGATTTGCCGGCACAGAGGAGAACTCCAGGGCCCTTTTCCGCGAGATGCGTGAGGTTTGGCAGGGGCAGACGACACGCGCAATGCGTGGTGAACGGCAGGTAGGCCGCGTAGCGCGTCCGACACTTGGCGCGGGGCGCACACAGCGCATGCGCGGGCCCTCTGGAAAGTCACCGGGACCGGGCCTGGAGGCAGAGACGTGGCTCCTGGGCTGCAGGCAGCGGGGCGGCGGGCAGACACTTCGGGGTACCTGGCAGTGGCGCTCCGGGCCGTGGAGCAGTGAAGGACCGGGGACGGCTGGAGCGGCGGGTCGAAGGCACTCCGGGCACCGGCAGGCAGCACAGAAGGAAACAGCAGGCAGGCCAATGGCGACGCCGAGGTGAGCCACGGCGGGCTGTTGGCGGCACAGGGGGGCGCCGGGGAGCGCGCCACTCGCGCTGCTGGCGTGGAGGTGTGGGCGGTGGCGGGAGGGCACGCAGGGGCCGGATACACAACCACCTCGTCGCCAGTGTAATATTCTGGTGTGGGCCTAAGAGACAGGCAGCATAGAACCACATGTACTGTTGGTGGCTGGTGTAATACCTGACCACGCCCAGAGCCCTGGGCCTTTTATTATCTGCTTAACGTGTCCAACGCTCACGTTGGGCTGAACCAATGTCCCCTCACGCTCGAGGGGTAAACTTGGAAGAACAAATGGGAGGGGGCGTGTGCTGCATATATGCTCCACAGTCAGCGACACTACAAGTGGCATATTCACTAACTCGGAGATTTTTCCAGGTAATGTATGCCCTGTAAAAGGAAAAAAACAGAAAAGCAGAGATCCCCTTCGCCATCAGGACACGCAAAGAGCAGGATCATGAAATGGCTTATGGGGTGGCATCCTTAGTGCTGTGAGGTCCGCAGCTCGTGCACTAGCTTCTAGAGGTAATGGGATTTGTATGTGCTAGGGACAATTGTGTTTCCTTGAAAACGGGCACATGGCCCCATTTCTTGCCTGCATGCACACTAGTGCTAAAAGGGATCATGAGACAGTCCAAAGTTCAAGATGGTGCTCCCTTTTCAGTTTTATCAGCCAGTCCTAAAAAGGACCAGAATGAGAGCTGATAAAAAAAGAACTTCACTTGTCTTTTACCTTTTTATTTTTAAAATGAATATAAACACTGCAATTTAGCAGAACACTAATGCTCAAATGTCATTTCATGAGCAACTGTTTCCAATATAACCATTAATAATTCATTAGAAAAGGCATTTTTTTTTATTTTTACCCATATTTAAATGAATGTTTGAGCATCGTGAGATAGATCATTTGCAGATCTAACTGCTCAGAAACTAGTTTTCGCTTTTCGATTCCATCATGTAGGCTTTTGCGCTTCTTCTGATCGTCTGGCGAAAACATATAGGTTCTTGGTAATATTGTTTATCTAACATTAGGCATTTAGGGCAAGTCCTAATCATCCGGACAAGCATTTGAGGGGCTTTAAAACGGTTCCAGCAGAGGCCTGAATAAACATAAATAATTACGTTGTCCAAGTTAATTCTGTAAGTTTAGAAAAGACTAGTTTACCTCATCACATTCGAAACATTATTATGGAGATACATCATTGAATATTCATGGAACCCAGATTCAATATGCTGCATGTGCATTGAGGTATACCTGATTTTCGCCTAGTGAGTGGGAGGAAGACTGAATTCATAGAAACTCAATTCCCAGTAAGATCAACAAACAGAGCAAAAGCGTTTTAAAGTCGTAGAGGCTACATATGTTGAAACCTGCGAAGCACAAACCTTCCAGTCAGAAATAGTAGAGGCTGTGGTAAAAGAACAAGACATTTCAAACTGTTAAAAGAATAAAATAATGCAAGAAAAGATGCATACATTAACAAATCACAGGTAATATTCAAACTGTTAAAAGAATAAGATAATGCAAGAAAAGATGCATACATTAACAAATCACAGGTAATAATACAGAAATGCATGAGTGGGGAAAAAACACACTGGGGTCCAGACTGTCACAACGCAGCACAGCACCCAAAGTTCCTGCAATGCATTCCTTGAGAGGGACAGAGAAAGAAAGCCCAACCCTGGTCTTTTGCAAAGCGCTGGTGAACAATTAGGCTATCGAGCACCTGTTAAACAGCTTTCCACCACAGTATAAAGGTATCTGTGTGAGTCTAGCATAGCATTTTGTATTGTTTTGTATAGCATACTATTGTCGTGTAGTTACTACAAATCTATATAGGATCTGCACATTTAGACAACATAAGCTAAGGGAGTGGTGTCCAGACTGATTCCAGACACCCCCAAATGTTATGTTAGTCTGTGGACCAGCTAGCTCACAGTGCCAATATGAGCCCCTCTTACTAAGGAGCGAATAGTTTCTGGCAACCATCGTAAGTGACAACTCCAACCC
Organism: Lissotriton helveticus; assembly: GCF_964261635.1. Taxonomy (NCBI): domain Eukaryota; kingdom Metazoa; phylum Chordata; class Amphibia; order Caudata; family Salamandridae; genus Lissotriton; species Lissotriton helveticus. The sequence goes on along the minus strand of NC_136059.1, from coordinate 1,089,874,970 downwards.
CACACTGGTCGTGGAAACAGAACAGTACTTTTCGCTCAGTCACTTGTGCTCTCTTGCTCTCAGAGAGATATACAGAATAAATGATATGAACATTATCAATAAGCATTTATTGAAATAGCATAATTCTAGTATAAAATGCGTGTGCTGCAACAACCATTAGACAGAAACAGATATAGATGATTACAAGCACCAATAAAATTAATAGAAGGGAGAATTCTACCATAAGGCTAAAACACTGAACATATGCAGGCATACGGATACATGACAATATTAATTGCGTACTCCTACGATGCAACCCTAAGTAGATGTACCTAAGTGTACCTAGCATGTATGTAGGTGTATGGCCAACAATCCCCTGGGAAAGAGCCAACCCCATTATCTGATGTGAGGGAACAAAGGACCCCGTCTTGGTCTTGAGTTGGACACCTTGCGAGGGATGTTTAGACCACTGCGTGCTGGAGTGTCTGCGTGCAGGGACCTCAGCATCTCTTGTCAGCATGGACGCTTCTCCTCCGATTCGCCCAGCGAAAAGGTGATGCTTATATACCCAAAAGGTACCCCGGGGGCTTTCCATGGATGTGTCATTGTACTGTGGGCATGTTGGCCAAGAACGACGATAGGGATGACCCTTATACAGAGTTATTATGCAGAATATGGTAATCCTGCTGTGATACTAAGAATCCTCATGCATAATAAATTAGGCTTGTTTTTCAGAGAAAACTACACAACATGTATTATGCAATTAACTAGGTAAAAGAATAGCACCAGAACTGTTATGTAAAGCAAGGTAGGATACATATAGATAAAAGGATGTGCAACTACCTAGGCCTATATTGGGGTACATTGGGTCTCACAACACTATATCTAGAGAAACTTTAAAATGTTTCCCACTTCGGCTGTGTGCTATATACTGCAGCGCACATGCAAAGTGGGAGAAGTTTGGAGAAGTCAAATAATTTCTCCTTTTTAAGGCCTGCTTCAGGCTGTCATTATTTTGGGGTGCAAAACCCTGTCTACTGTTGTTAGTTGATAGGGTTTTGCATCCAAAACAACGAGTGGTTGCATGGGAACGCCCATGCACAACCCATGGAACACCTCCTTGATAAAGAGTAACGCAAAGTAAATGAAAACAAACATTTTGTGCAGGCTTGCGTCACTTTTGTGATGCAAACCCAGAGCAAAATGTTTGTAAATTTGGGCCTAATTTAGGGGCCTAGTCTGGGCCTAATTAAGGCTTCGCCTAAAAAAACATTCCTATAATAATCTGAATCGTGGGCCAGATTGAAGGAACAATTAAAAATGTTCAGGAAAACAACTAAAAAGCAAGTTACCACTTTCAGTAAAGTGTAATGTTAACTAAATCATCCAAACGTTGTATTTTCCTGCCAAAACTGTACCATGGCTGGAGGTAGTAAAGGATAAATCCTATTGCTAAACTTAATCTTTTACACGGTTTAGAAAAAATGAAGGAGATCAGTAGCTGAGCCTTGAACTTCTAGCAATCTTTGTCTTCTATAAAGCGCAGACTTCATGAATGACTTATTGTGCCCTGTTTGACTAATCTTATTCCCTGTGAAAAAGATAATGACAAGCCTTGAGAAAGCTTTAGGCCATCCTGCCTCGAAAGTCAAAACACGTGTTGGCTGTAATTTGTACAAAACTGCATTTAACATGTATTATGAATGCATGTAAGAAACTACTTTGTAATACACCAACATACCGCTTCTTCTATGATTGTTTGTTTTACTTTTGACTTATGTTTTTTAAACTGATGGGTTAACTGTCAGTCCCAGCACACGCTTCCTCAACTCATTTTTAATTAGCGACCTGCTCTCGGCCTAATGTCAGGTGCTGTCCACTTCAATGAGCTTTGCAGATGTAATTATTTTGAGGCAAAATCCTAGCTGTCAGCTATATGTCAAAGGCCATTGCTGGATATTAAAGGTTAGTGTGCTTTTCTGTACAGGAGTTTTAGTCTGGTTCTGGATAATGGCTCTTCTTTGGTCCAAAAATCTGCCATTCCCCTTTTCTTCAAACAATCACATGAGCGGCGGAACAAAATAGAAGTCCTAAGCATCTAGGTCTGATCGGAGCTTGAATTTCTTGAACTGCTTGGCCACTGGAAATCATAAGCATTTCTCCTGACTTGTAGGTCCCACAGTACAAGAGATACCTGTATACAACAGCTGATAGAGAAAAGAGTAGCTGAAAGGCTGTCCATTCTCCAACCCTGCTCCATTGACTGATATTATGAGATGTATTAGAACTGCAGTACACAATGGTACACACATCTCCTTAAGGCATCATGGTTATAGTAAGGTGAACCCTGGTCCTTAGGTCTGGAGAAGCTGCAAGTGACCCTACATATCCATTAATGTGATTACTGATATGGTTTTCTGCCTTGTTGGCATGAATGGCTCTTTAAAATCTGATGTGGCACTTGAAAGACATGCTCACAATTTACCTGGTATTATGTACTCCAAGGGAAACCTTACAATCTCTTGGTGTCTTTCACAGAACCCCTTATAATTTAGAAACACATCTTTATTGAAATATTATTCATAAATACACAATCAAGGGTTCTCGTGCAGTGAAACATGAGATCTGAAACAATGAATTTTGACAAAGATCTTTCCTCGAAAAGCTATCACTGTGGATTATATTGGTTCAGTTTGAAGTCCTTCCACTTTCCCCACTGTCAAGCATTCCATTTTTATATCATCCTTGCAGTTGCAGGGACAATTGAGCAATGTCATGTAGCAGACAGCAGATTTCTCTCCACTAACCAGGACACTGGCTACTCAGCCTGTGAAGCAATGTTGGCTCTTCATTGACCCTTTGTGTACATAGACAGGCCTAACTATAAAAGGTTCAGCCTGAAGGGAAGGACAAAAAGATTAAATTTGTATTGTATTTTGTATGGGGTATTTCTAAAGCGCAATCTGTCGCTCCGGAAGGAGCATCCTGGCGCTGATAGACTAGTAGGTAGACCTGAGGTGGAAGTCTAGATGGCTGCCATTACAAAGTCGTTAGGCAAACTAAAGATCCAGGTTTTTAACTGTCTCCTGAAGGCATTTTCCTGTGTAAGTAATCTAAGATTTAGGGGCATGGAGTTCCAAGCCTTAGATGCCAACACTGTAAGAGTCTTTCCTCCTTTGGTTATAAGCTTGAATCTTGGAATTTTGATTAGGTTCCCTCCCGACGACCTCAAGCATCTCAGCGGGTCGTACCGAGTAAAACGTTTCCTCAGGTATTTTGGTCCTGCCCCGTTGAGGGATCTGAAGGAGGTTAGCAGGATTTTAAAAAGAATCTTTTTGTGTAAAGGTAGCCAATGGAGGGTTCGAAGCGCAGTGGAAGCAGAGGATCTTCTAGGTAGTTTTAATACTAATCTAGCAGCCGCATGTTGCACGCTCAGTAGTTTTTTTAGTGTGGATTTTTTTATACCGGCCATAAGTCCGTTACAATAGTCTAATCGGGATAGTATAAGGGCCACTGCGACCGATTTGCGAGATTCGGTGGGTAAGAAATCGAAAAACTTTTTAAGGGATTTAATAATGCTGAAACAGCTTCCTGCTGTGCATCTTGCATGCTGGTCAAAAGAAAGGGAGGAGTCGAATGTGACCCCTAAGTTTCTTGCAGTTTCTACGGAAGGAGGGGGAGCGGGATAGTTTTCTGGCCACCAATCCTTGGAACAAAAAGAGGCCTCCTTTCCGTGTGATAGGATCTCTGTTTTATTAGTGTTACATTTTAGATGGTTGTAGTCCATCCAACGGAATACATCCGTCATGCAGGTCTTTAGATTTTGTTCTGCTTTAGTAGAGTTTTTGTCTAGGGACACTACGAGTTGGGTGTCATCGGCATAGGATGTTACCAATATGCCGAATGACTCTATTAATGTAATAAGTGGGATCATATAGATATTGAACAATAGGGGGCTTAAAATCGAGCCCTGTGGGACCCCTATCTTGACCTTTTTGTCTTTGGAGAGAAAGGGGGGCAGAGACACTGATTGTGATCTATCGGTCAGGAAAGATATTATCCAAGCTAGGGCTGTGTCAGTTACCCCTATACCTCTAAGTCGATTGATCAGAATCTTGTGGGAGATGGTGTCGAATGCTGCCGTGAGGTCCAATAAAATCAAGACAGCCTTATTACCTTCGTCCTGTAAGAATTTAATGGAATCGGTGAGTTCTATGAGTGCAGTTTCAGTTGAATGTCTTGGGCGGAATCCTGATTGTTGCGGATGAAAGATATCGTGAGTATCTATGAAATTCTTTAACTCTTGGTACACTACCTGCTCTGTTATTTTACCTAAGACTGGAAGGAGTGATATTGGGCGGAGATTTGACAATTCGGTCGTTGGTTTATTAGGCTTCTTTAACAGAGGCTTAACAATCGCTTTTTTCCAGTCAAGAGGTACGAATCCTGAGCTCAATGAGGCATTGACGATGGTATTAATAGTGGGGTTAACTATGTCAATTAACTGATGTAATATCAGTGGAGGGCAGGAGTCGGAGGGCGCTCCAGACTTACAGGCCATAATGACTTCTCTAGTTTGAAGGAGGGAGGCAGGGCGAAAAGTGCTCAGGACGTGGGGTGAATTATTACCCCTCTCCAGTTGGATAGTAGGAGCATCTGGGGGAAGGTTAGGGAAGTCCTTTTGAATGAACGCAATCTTCTCCTCAAAGAAGTCTGCGATTTGGTTGCAGAAGGCTTCTGAGACAGGGATTGACGGCTGGAGGACTTTAGGGTGTGTGAAAGATTTGACTATAGAGAAGACCGTTTTTTGCTTTAGTTGGGCATCATTGATGGCCTTGATATAGTATTCTCTCTTGGCCAGCTTAATATTGGCCAAATAGAGTTTACTTTGTTGGACATAGGCTAGTTTGGCAGATGGGTCGTAGGACTTCCTCCATTTGCGTTCCATTTTCCTACATAGAAGGTGACTCTCTGTTAGCGCCTGCGAGAACCAGGGAGCATTTGATTTCTGCTTTGTGCCCTTGCGTTGGGAAGCTGAAGGCAGAGAGCATTCTGCGATGACTTGGTGCATCCAAGAATGGAAGTTTCTTGAGTCATGAGAGACGTCCCCTGACATACTAGGTTGTAGCCGCTGGCAGGGGGGGTTTACTGTTAACGTCTCGGCAACCTTTCTCCAATTAATGTTGCAGGTTGACTGTTGATGAGTCTTGGGTGTTTTGGTCGGGCCAGGAAGATTGATATTGAATGGGATGAAGCTGTGATCTGTCCAGATTTGTGGAACTGGATTAAGAGTAGAAAGTGCCTGAAAGTTAGAACAGACTCCTTCCAGTGAGTGCCCCGCATGATGGGGGGTGACTCCACCAATTGATGCAGGCCGAAGATATCCAGAGTCTGATAGAAATTAATTGCTTGGGCATCATTTCTTGACTCTAACTGTAGATTAAAATCCCCCAAGAGTGTAAAATATGGGTAGCGCACCAGGAGTTGTCCTAGACATTCTCCTATTGAGTCAAGAAATGAAGCGGCGTGACCTGGTGGGTGATAAACCAGACCCCCGGAAAAGGACGCAGAGGCATTAAGCGAGATGGAGAAGACTATTCCTTCTGCCCCCTTCAGCGGACCTAAATTGAATGTATGGCATTTGAGGGTATTTCTACTAATTAGAGCGACCCCACCCCCTCTGCCTAGTTGTCTGTCCTGTCTGAAGATGGTAAAGCCGGCAGGGATAGCAATGGCTAGATCAGGGTTACTTGTGTCATTGAGCCAGGTCTCCGTCACAAACAGGAAGTCCAAGTCGTGATCCAGGATCAAATCCCTGATATCCTGACTGTGGCAGCACAAGGACCGGGCACTAATCAAGTCACCCTTAAAATTAGTGGTACAATATCTCGTGGGGGCTGCGGCAGGTAGTAAATCCGGGATCCATGGGGTAAACCATTTACATGTGATACAAGAGAAGGGACCCCATATCGAGTCCATGGGAGGGCAGTGTGAACATTTATTGATATCCCTGTACATTAGGAGATCACGCCTTTTGTACCCAAAAGTAGGGGAACTATGAAGCTTGGGAGGGGGGATTGGGACGTTAAGAGAGAAATGAGATGGATCAGATCCTCCTGCGCCTGTCGCGTTCTTGTCGCGGACGGGCGCAGACGGGCTTTCCTTTGGCGCGCCACCGGCACGCCACCGGCGCGCCCGCTGCGCCCGTCCGCTGCGTTGACGTGGAAGGTTTGACATTTATGTCTGAATAAGGCGGGAAAGCACAAGAGGCAGCCAGCAGCTAGAGCGCTACCCGGTTAGTACCCGCAAGATGGCGTCCGCCCCTCTCTCGCACCAGCCTAAATCGGTTGTGCAGGGAGAGGAATAAAGTGTTATTGAATTATGAAATTGCTGTTAGGGTTTAGCAATTTTCTTGTGCCTAGGGGCTTCTAGTCATATCAGTTGTTCCACATCCAGGGGCACAGATCTTGGTACTCATGAGGTGTAGAGAATGATCTGATTATCGGGGACCAATGCGGTGTGAGCCAACAGGCCTAGAGGAACATACTAGGACCATGCAAGCCTTCTAGAGATAGCTACATCTGGATAGAATGCAGGCTTGCCAGGATCTGGATCTCTCTCTGACAGCAGGCTCCAGGGCTTCCTGAGTGTGGCTCAGTGGAACTGTTATGAACTTCCTGGCCATTTAGTCTATAGATGAGCCAGTGCTCACCACACTGAGCATAAGTTAGTGGATACATAGAAAGGTGGAAGTCCCATGATACTGAAAAAAACAATAAGAAAACATTGGCCCGTAGAGGATTGTACTTACCCGCAGTCACTACTCACCTGCATTTGTACACGGATGGTTCTTTGGAAGCGCTCCTCTGGTCTTTGGTGAGGGGCATAGAAAGCTTCGTGGCTATCTAAATCTAGTCTCTGGACCACTGCTTCATCTATATTGGGGGCTGCCACAAAAATAAGATCGGCAGAACCAGCAAAACAATCCAGCAGAGCTTCAGCAGGAAATCATATTACAGGTTACTGAAAATAGCAAGACTTGCTGTACTCTCAGTATACTCTATGAGAGTACTTACCTCACACCCAGAAGGTACATTTGATAGGCACCAGCACCAAGGAAAACATTCTGTACTCCTCTGAGACATGACCTGTGGGCAAAGGAAGCTGAGGAGGGAGAAGAAGAGGTGGATACAGATACCCTTGTCAGTTCTCGCTGGGCAGCATTGTAAAAACTACAAAATCCAACCATAGGTCAGGACATGCACAAAAGTATCAGGGGGGCTACTAGCTCATGTTTGCCAATGGGAAGGTTAGTTTCGGGTCTCTCAAATATTTTAGTACCGGATGATTGTCCCTCAGGTGCACTGGATTGACAGTTTGGTGTTTTTTTGTGATTATGGGATGTTCAATCTCAGATAAAAATGTAAAATACACAGAAAACTGTGGGTCAGTGATAAAATAGTAGAATAGCTACATGAGTTGTTAGGAACATTCTTCTTCACATCTATTCCACCTGACTATATCAAAGATCTTTGGGCTGAAATTAATAACTTTTTTTAGCAAGTTTTGTGCAAAAATAGCATTTTTCAAACGTATATTCCAAATCCTGCTTTAGAATCTGGACTGGTGAAATGTAGCTTTGCAAAGTGCACTCACAAGTGTACCTATTCAACCATTCATACAGTTGTTGCATTCACAATTTCAGTTTAGAGGCAATATAATGGTTACTTCTAAGTGGGGCACCACACACTCAAACAATAAGTGAACACCAACAAATCTGTGGGTTTGTGGTCAATTCTTAATTGCGCTTACAGATACTGTTTCCTCATGGAATCACATTTATAGTTATGCATACATGGAACAGGAGTATTTGCCTTGATTGGATACAAATGAGAAAGAAACATTCCATATTTGATGGAGGTTTTGGGAAAAAGGGTCCCCCAAAAGAAAGGCTTTTCTCCCATAGAAAAAAGAAAAACTTTACATGTGCTAAAGCATTTTTGTGTATCATTTGCTCACACATTATTTTGCAGCAGCTTTGAATTCTCTATAGATTTTAAGCATTTGAAAAGTCCAGTAAGTCAATGAAGGTCATGGAGTTCTGGGAGTACAACTAGGATAGTTCACTGATCCTTATTAGGTTGGATATCTGCACTTTAATGCGACTTACTCTAAAGGAACAGCTTTCTGAATTTTACACTTGGCGCTTAGAGACTCAGAACATTTGGTAGGAGCGAAGTGGGAAGTTTGCATTTGTGTCATTTGAATTGACTAAGCACTTGGGCCAGCTAACTTAAGACCATTTAAGAAGTAGAAGAAAAAGTTCAAAATCTGGGTTTCAGAAGATAATCACAGAAGTTTAATTGCATTACACCCCATTTAATATATTTTAAAAACAATCCCCTCATGAAATGTGCTGTAAATCACATCATAAGACAATAGCATGCCTCTAAGAAGTGTCTAATTACATGGACTGAAACTGCCCTACAAAGGCCTCCTACATCATCGCTATGAGCATCCTATCATATAGCTCAACCGAACAAAAACACAGATTTCTTTTTAACCAACTGTATATCTGACGTCCTGAAAATTGGTTTGAGTTTAGTTCCTGTGTTACTATACACAGATGATGCTGTTCTTTTGGCCCGCACTGCTAATGATCTGCAAGATCTTTTAGATGGGGTTTATTTTTTTATGCAGGGGCTGAATTTTAAGGCAAATAATGACAAATCCTATATTTTAATATTTGGGCAAAGAAGTATTTTAGTGGAAATACCCCATAATGAAAACAATGAATTTTAGTTACTTGGGTATTATATTTAGTGCCAATCTGACACTTAGGGCGAACATAGCTAACACAGCATTGGGAATCACACATGGCATGCCCCAGTGAAGATGATGTCAGAGAGGCCACTTCTTTAGAGTAAACCCACAGATGACATTTGAAAGGTAATAAAAGGAATAGTAATAAAGGCATCAGCTTACATCGCCTCAACAATACTGTGCCTTCACCGGGACTAATGGATGTTAGGTTATCAAACATCACTCTGAGAAGAAAAATGGTAAACATATGTAAGGTCTATATTCATAGGGTTTCAGTTATAGAACATCTGTAAATAATAGCCCAATATCCCACTAGCCCTCCTTTTAGACCCACACATCATTTAGATTACACTGGAAGATAGTGATCCAGCAGAAGCATTTTCTTTTACAAATGTACCCACTACTCTAACCATACTGGGCCCTTTATGATTGGTCAATTCTCATCCCTGTATTACCACAGAGGTGGTGGACCTCTGATGGAGCTTTATTCGCTGATAGTGAGGGGTGGGAATTAAGATATCCAAAACCAAATTGGTCACCCATTGAAGACCATCAATTGGCAGCCAACTCACACATTCAAGATACGGTTTAAATACACCACGCTCAGGACCAAGCTATAGAAAAAACAGTATTGCAATGGGTAGACCCAACCTCCTGAAGAAGTTCAGTCTAACCAGGATTATACACACTAGGAGTTCTGCAGTTGCAACACAGAATAAAAGCAGCAGATCTTGATGTACAGAAAACAGTCTATGATTCTCTCTAATACGCATTTAAAATCACAGTTAAATAGCACATCAGGACACAATAACAGACGCAGGCAATTTTAGATAATTTGGGTATTGTATTATTGATCCAAAGTCAATGCATATAAGTATCATTTTAAGCATTTCAGTCAAGACTCTTACAGCATGTAGTATGAAACTACACATTTAGTCAACGTTTCTAATCCAGAAAAGAATGGTCACAAAATTACAGATTCCTACCACCATTAAAGGCAGAAGATATTTTTTAAGACTCACTTCAATTACAAGTTACAGATTTCTATCACCAACAAAGGCAGAGGATGGTTTGTTTCTCTTAACATCATTAAAAAAGTTCTACAACAATGGTCAAAAAGATCAAGTTTAAAGTTCACTAGGGCTAGTCCATGGGCATGGGCTAAAGGGGAAAAGGGGCAAAATCTGGTCGCTCACCAGACAGCCCAAGAAAGTTCAGCAGGCAAAATTATTGGCAAGAGGGAAAAGCATGAAGCATAGAAAAACAGGTTGCCAGCAAAGAAGGATTCAAATCAGTGTACTACGTGCGGCATCATCAGCAAAGGTAGTCCAAAAGTATGAGTCAAGAGGAACATTCTTAAATCATGGAAAAGGCATATGGTCCTCTTTCAAAGGGGAAAAAGGGTATGTGTTGCTCCAAAAATGTGGTGATGCAATGTCCCTCCTTTGGTGTCTCTCCCCCTATAGTCTTTATTATGCTCCTGGTGACCAGTCATCACACCATAATGGTCAGATCATCATGTAATCACTCTTCCGATCGTAAAATACAATATTTTGATAATCCTGTATGGTTTACCATGCATGTCGGGAGAAATAACTGTCCTTTCCGTCCTCACAGGTAAGTCGACAAAGAAATTTACAATGCTGCAGTCCATGGTGTCTGTACAGTGTACATGTTCACACCAATTCACCCCAAAGTGAACACTAAAAAAATGCCCCTATTCGTACCCAATGTTGCATATACAGAACAGATAAGGCAACGTTTGGAGAAAACTATGAATTATTGCAGCTTAGGAAAGAACATGAATAAATGCATGTATGGTTAACATTTTATTTCTCTATCTCTCTCTAATCCCCTTTAAAAGTGAAGCAGGGTGACGCCTGCACAGTGAAAAAACAGAGAGTCTTCGAAGCAGCTGCCTCATTTTTCACATGGATGTGCTGCCCCCAGGGCAGCGAGAGACCGCGACTACTTTAAGGGCAGCGGATTCACCACAATGGGCTGCATTTTCCTGGATTGTGCTGGGTGTACGTTTAGAAAGGTGCATTCAGCGCAATCCAGGAAAATGAGCCCCATGTATACTATGACCCGAGAATCGCAAAACTGAATGCATTTCATCTGGAAACCATCTGTTCCTCCTAACTCATTTATTGATCATGAGTAATACTAAGGGGCATATTTAGACACTTCGGTGGCGTAAGCCTCTCAATCATATCTATGAGACACCGCAAAGCCACTTTGTGTGGCTTTGCATGCCCTAAAAGATATGGAGTAAGACAAAGTAGAATAAATCGCTGCCTTGCCTTACTCTGTATCATGAAGGCATTCCATGGGCGTTGAGGTGAGTTTTCCTACACAGGATTGTTTTATTGTCCAGTTTGGTGCTAAACCAGGCAGCTCTGCCATTTTAGCTCACATCATCTTGCATTCTACCACGCCTAATCGTCAGATTCTTTAAACTAAAGTCTCTTAATGCAGATGGACATATCCCAAACAACCAGGGATTTGGGAACAGTAGAAAATGTAAAAACCGTGCTGTTTTTGAGTATTCCCTCTGGAACTACACTCAGGGGTACAGAGTGTGGTAGTGGCATGGCCTGAAAGGAAGCGAACAGACCTTTGGACTTTTCTGCCATCTTGTGCCGTGAGCTGTGAAACAGTTAGCTACCCTGGAGGTTTATTTAAAAGTGGGTGATACTACCGATGACCTGGAGATTACTGAATCCTCTTAAAAATGTTTTTCATAAGACCCATACACGAAACATTATAAATAGCCTCCTTCAACCACCTGCATAACCGTCAATGGAAAATGTACTTCTTCTGTATGAAATATGTATTATAAAATACTTGCTTTGGGATTAGTAAAACAAACCAGATCTTCAACTTCAGTAATTAATCTTAAATAGGGCAAGACAAAGCCATGCTTGCACTGCCTTGGAAGACTTTTAGCTCCAGTTTCCTTGAACTGTCCCTAGGATACTAAAAAACATGCATACGTGTGCGTTTATAGTCTGTAAAGAGAAGACAGCTGTGTTGTTTAGTCCATCAGAATGTAATTATGTACAAACTTGTATAAAATGTGCATTATTCGTTTCATTTATTAAAGTTTGCAAGCACAAGTAATGAGATATAAATATTTGTATTTCTCCTCATTTTTTCCTCCTTCCAAGCACACATAGAAAGAGTAAAAACGCCTCTTGGTATTGTTTTTGTGCAGGAAGGGGCCCCTTGCTACATACAAACAATCATGCCTGCAACGAAAGCACCCTTCCCCCATGGTGCAAAGGTGCCTACGTTGGTGCTAAGCAAGCATTTTTTTTGCCAATGCGGGGGAAAGGACAGGAATGCACTGTATTTAATAAATATGGTGCATTCCTCCCCTTTCATATTTGCACGAAGACTTGCAGCACTACCCTACCCAATTCCTCGTAAATGAGGCCCTTGATTTTTAACAACGTGCTACTGTAATGTTTTTGGTTTTTGCTCTTTGTTATACTACAAGTTGGATACCAGTGTATTTTTCATATTTTAACAACCAATTAAGAAGATAATCTTGTTTAATGTTGTGTTTTTAATTATTATTGTAAACAACCAAAGATTTTCCACAAATTCTCAATCCAATTAAATATAAGTTTAGCATTATTTATTTGCTGAAATGAATGCAGTTCTTAGTTTTGGCATTAGTATAGAATTCAGGAGACTATGGGCCATATTTTGGTAGCGCAGCACAGCAAGTCATCTTGCTGCAGTGCGCTACAGGCAAAGAGCAGGAATGCTTGTTTTTATCACAATATGTGTATGCCTGCCTTTTCCCAGCTCTGGTGCACAAAGGTCTGCCTAGCGCCAAGGAAGGCACCCTTGCACCATGGTGTAAGAGTCCCTGTGTTGCATGCAGTATTGTTTTTGTGTAGGAAGGAGCACCTTCCTGCACAAAAACAATCCCCTGAGATATTTCTCCTCAATACAGGAACACCTCCCTGGGGCAGAGTAACGCAATGCAGTGATTTGCTCTGCTTTGAGTTACTCTTGATTTATCAAGTCACTCGGTGCCACATAAGGAGGCCTTGCGTGGCTTGATAAATCACTTTTTGTGGTTGCGCATGCACCACTTTGGGTGGTGCAAAAGCGAGGCAACACCTTGATAAATAGTGGCCTCCGTATGGGGTCAGATTTCCCCAGCTCACACCAAGCACTGCCCTGCAGCAGGCTAATGTTTAGGGAAAACAATGGTTCAGTTTGGTTCAATCTGGTCCTAAGCAAACAAGGGTAGTCCTTGAAAAGGACACAGAGTAAAGAGATTTTTAGCTAGACAATTAAACATTGAGGGAGCACGAAAGTAGTAGGGGAGCATATGATGTGTAAAATAACATTTTATTTTACACGTATGGTTAATGATACTCAGAGTAAACAGGTGCTCACATAAAGTGACAGGTGTGTATTGTGACCAGGTGCATTGAACTTAAAAAACATTACATCAGAATGACAACAGAATAGGAACTTCGCATGAGTGATTACAATTGAGGAAATTCTATCATACTACTGCAGCAGGCTAACACACAGGCTGTGGTCGCGCGCACACACGTGCCTTGAAAGTATTACCACCTAGCAGCCTAGACTTTGGGGCACGACTGATGTCAATGAAACTACAGCTGTATCGGAGGAGAAAGCGAAGGTCTCGTCAAGGACATGCAGCCACAAGCAACGCCAGTGGTTGCGCTTCACGCCCTCTCTTTGATAACTGTCAGTTGTTGCTAAGATGCAAAATATTGTGGTGTCTTTTGGAAGTCAGCAAGAGGCTGAAGGGAGAGAAGGAAGAGTGCATGGCAATAAGTACAGCGTGACTGCTGTGTGTATTTTCCACAGATGCCAAGCCAGTGGCATCGTTTGACACATTTCCTGTGCAACAAGGACTTGAATTGACAAGTTAGTTAATTGTGGCATGCGCCCTCCGGGCGTTTGACCCAGCTTTCACCAGACTAATTAGCAATGGCTTCTAGACGAAGCTTCAGTTCATTTTCATTCATGCCTTCTGCAGCAGTAGGATTTCAAGGTGAAACGTGACAATTTGCAGAATATCGACCGGTTTTATTGCCTAAATATATGTTCATGTGTGATTATTTCACATAAGGACAAAACAAAACCAGTGTCACTCTGACCGTGGAAGAGAGATGTTTTGAAGCATGTTGTCCTCATTTTTTAGAGGGAGAAGTGTACAAAAAGGAAAAGCAAATGGAACAGATTCCCAATACACAGTTTCCCTTAACATTAATCCAGCAAAAAATGCGCAATTTTTCTTTTTTTCTCGGAGTTTTATGTAGCGCGAGGTTGACCATAGGCATAAGGTATCAGAGCGCTTTACACGAGCATCCGTTGCGTTACATGAGGACACATTCATTTTTGTTAGGCACAGGGGGCCTCATTTATGAGAAATGACGCATCGCTGTGTGAAAGCAGCAATGCGTCATTTCTCAGTGCGCACTCCTTGCGACATACCTGATGCGTCATATTTAATGTATGACGCATCATGTAGCAAGGAGTTACAGATACGTCAGTATTTCTGACGTATCTGTAAGCGCAAAAGTGACGCATTGCTGGAGTGTGTCACAAAAGTGACGCAACTCCAGCAATGCGTCATTTCACATGGGGCAAGCCCCATGTGAAAGGCCTGCGTCAGTCTTATGCCTGCTGTGAGGCAGGTGCAAGATTTTGACGCAACAGTGTCCTAGAAGTGACGCAGTGAAATCTCATAGATTTCACTGCGTCACTTCTACGAGGCTTTTTGCGGGGGAACGCCCCCCTGCATACATTATACCTGATGCAGGTATAATGTAGCGCAGGAGTTTGCAAAATGATGCATCTGCTTAGATGCGTCACTTTGTAAATAGTGCGCAACAGGAGGCATGTCTTACGCCGCCGATGGGTCACAAAAAGTGACGCATCGGAAGCACAAAACTGACGCAAGGCCTCAGAAATGAGTCCCAGGGAGATTTAGGGGCAGATGTATCAAAATACCTATTTGCTAATCTCAAATAGGTATTTTTTGAGAATCGCTATTTGAGAATTGCAAAATGGTATGTATATAAAAAAAATCGCAATTTTTTAGCGATTTCTTAAAATTCCTTAATTGCGATTAGCAAATTGCTAATCGCAATTAAGGAATAATTTCCCATTCATTTCTATAGGCCAGGAGGCCCATATGAATGAATGTGAAGTTATTCTCAATTTGCGATTCGCAATTTCAGAATCGCAAATTGAGAATAATTACAAGGGTGCAAGGGTGTCATAAGGACACTCTGATGCACCCCTGAAATTTAAATGTGTGCACATATGGTGCACATACATGCCCTAAGGTCATGTATGTGCACCATATGGCACCTTCACAAATGCCAAAAAGTGCATTTGTGAAAGAAATCGCAAATTACCACCATTTTGAAGTTGGTGGCAATTTGTGATTTCTTAAGGAGAAATCAAAATAATTGTATGCTTAATGCATAGCATTTAAGGATTCACAATTTGCGATTCCTTAAATGCTTACGCAAAATTAAGGAATCGCAAATTTTGTGATTCCTTAATTTTGCTATGCAATTTCCTTCATACATACCGTTTAGCGAATTTTTAGTCGCAATCGCAGCATTTGCGACTAAAAATTGCTTTGATACATCTGCCCTTAGTGATTTGCGCAGAATCACAGGATGTTGCGTGTCCTTGCCGAGACTTAACCGATTCCCCAGATTTGAGGTCGACTGCCCTAGCCATTAGGCCACATCAACCACATTTAGAAAAGTGCACATCTTTTTTCTTTCTTTATGATCATTCACACAGAAAGTATTTTCCATGTGGAGAAATACTTCTGACTAAAGCCCAATAAAGGTGCTGGGGTACATATTCCTATGCTTATGGCTCGGTAAATTATAAATTTGGAAATTAAAATTCTCGGTAAAAATGTGGCAAAACTTAGGTACACATTCTTTGCTTAGATTAGGCCCTTTCACGTCCTCCTAGCCTTTCTGAAATCAATGCAAGTATGTCCCAATTCACCTGAGGCACACAACAAAATATTCATAGCAAGTTTGGCAATGCACATTATACAAACCAGTGGGTGCATACGATCATGCACCCCTTCTAACATCCCATGGCAAAAATATTCCAAGGAAAACATTGGAATGTCAGTAAACAAAGAGCAGTGCATTATATACCTTCTCCGACTTGGGTCACATCTTTGATGCATGTTTCACTCCCTCCTCCCCCACAAACACACATACAGCCTTATACACACTTAGATAACTCTTAATTATTTTCACTGCACACACCCATCACCAGCTTCCTCACCGTTGTATCAACACAATAAACTCCTACCCTATTTTCACCACGTCTTTACCCAACCACAAATTAATTATTCCACAACGAAGAGTCCTGCAACCTCTAAACAACACATCACCCCACATAAACGTTAGCACTCACCTCTACACACTAAAGGCTCACCAATTAGCAACACTGTAATTCACAAATGAATGCACCTTAATCTATTCAGAGAGTAACTTCAGGGCAAACTTAGTGGCAGCAAACCTCTGTATGAAGGCAAGAACAAATGTAATTAATTGTAATTGCATTTATATAGTGCTTACTACCCCTAACAAGGCGTTGACGGATTTTAGGCTGTGCAGCATTCTGCTTTCGAACACAAAGTTAGTGATAATTGTGATTATTAGTGGCCATTTAGGTGAACATCTTGAAGTGTAGCAGATGGGGGGGGGGAGCATGACATATATTTGTGTCCTTCTCTGTGTTCTTGTCATCCTTCACCTGTGCCATAATGCCATCTACCTGCTCAGTGGGGCTAGCATCAAAAGGATGCCTTACTAGTCATGACCTTCCAAGTCGTCAACAAAACTAAATCTCGCACCAATAACCCAACCTATGCAGTGTCTGCACCTCTGTACCCACTAGCTAGCAGCTCCAAGATGCGACCTGAAGAGTGGGTTCTGTGTGTACTCCTATTAGAAATTCCATCCTCTGCATGGCAGAAACCTGACACTTTCCTGTGAGAAGGTACTGGATTTTATTGCAGTAATGTTATTTCAAATGAACCTCAAAGACAAGGTATTTCTCTTACACATTCAGATTTTAGTCGCTAACAGAATTATACCATAGAAACGCCCATTCAAATATAGTAAAAGAACAATAACAAATAGAAAATGTGAATGACCCTTCAATAGAAAGATAGAAAATGTGCCTGTTAGCTCTGTCAGACTTAAGGTGGTCTTCCCCCATACCTTTTACCATATTCCTCCATTTTTTCTGATCTAGTTTTTGTTGGCCATAGGATTCTGCACACTTTACCACTGCTAACCAGTGCGAAAGTGCTTTTGTTCTCTCCTTTAAATATAATGAAATTGCCTTACACCAGATAGGCACTTTTAACTACTTCTAATGCCCTAGTAAAGTGGTACTACATGTACATAGGGCCTGTTAATTAAATGCTACAAGTGCCACCCACTTAAGTAGGCTTTCAAACATGTCTCAGGCCTGCCACTGCAGCCTGTGTGTGCAGTTTTAAACTGCTATTTTGGCCTGATAAGATACAACTCTTGCCAGACCTCCCTTTTTAATACACCTGAGTCACCCCTAGGGTAGACTGCACACAGCCCAGAGTGCAGGGTGCAGTGTATTTAAAATGTTGGACATGTACATTTAAGTTTTACATGCCCTTGTAATGAAAAACTCCAAAGTAGTTTTTCACTACTGTGAGGCTTGCTTCTCCTGTAGGGTACCATTGGGTTCCTTTATTACCTTTAAAAAGTGGCAACTTTCAATTGGGAGTAGATAGGAATGTTGAGTTTGGTGCATATAGAATGGTAATTTAAAACCCATTTTAATGGTAAAGTCAGATTTTAAGTCACAATTCTGAAAATGCCACTTTTTAAAACTTAGAAAAGAACAAAACACCTAGCTGTCGAATTCACATGCGGTGTTTTACTTAAACAGACACTGATTGCATTGGTCTTCATGGTTTGTTTACTTATTTTTCAAAATTGTTTTGAAAAGACCATTTAATTTTGTCTTTTGAATCAGAGACAAGGGAACACTATTTGTTTTGACAATTACACATGCAAACAAACTGCAACAGTATAACTAACACTACAAAAACACAAGAAATGAATTAAACACAAAAATAATTTGGTTCCAAAATGAATTACAGTTTCCAACCAGTCCTTATTTTCGCAGCAACAATAAATCCAATGTTTTGTTAGTTTATGAATTCTCTGCACGTTTCTGACCAATGGGAACAAATGTTCATGCTCGTAGGGTATATGGACTTTCAATCTAGTTCCTTAGAGTGGATCCTATTTTCAGCCAGACCCACTCGATGGAGAAGACAGACCTGGCTCTTCTGCTCTGGACTGCCACGACTTTCACGGACCCCCTACAATGGCGATAGGGGACCTTCCAGCTTCCTATGTTGGCGCTGTAGCTGGATCGATCGTCAGAGCCCTCCACCAATCAAAAGCCCACCAGTACGGCTCTCGCTCCGAGGCCAACACAGTGGGAGCCGCTCACGACCCCGTTCCCTCTGCTGTGCATCCCAAAACAGCATCGTGCCCAAAACAGAGGTGAGGGGTCCCGTGACTCGCCCGCCGCAACTCTGCAGGCTGCAGATGGCGGCTCTCAGCCCTCCCCGCAGACGCTATATACGGAGGCTCCCCCCCTGAATGCTGCATATGGAGGCTCTCCTCCGTTTTTCTCCGGACGCCCGATCGTCAAACCGACTGTCCTCATGGCACCCGCCGCCAATACTGCTCTCTCTTCAGAGACCAACACATTGAGAGCCGCCCATGAACCAGTTGATCCCAAGTACCAACATCGTGCCCAGGACAGAGGAGAGGGGTCCCGCGACTCACTCGCTGCAACTCCGCAGGCTGGATACGGAGACACCCCCAGACTCTCAAAAAGGTAAGGGTGTGCCCCCACCACCGTCCGCTGCAACAGCAGTTGTACCGCCACGCTCGGAATAAACCGACCGCATCAATGGCAATATGCCACCTCGTTGAAGAGGCCCTGACCTTCCAGCAGCAGCAGTAGCTGCACCGCCACATTTATTTTAACCAATCCAGCCGCAGCAGCAGCAGTATATCTCTCTGCCAAAAGAAGACCTATGTCTCCTCGCAAAAAGAGGCCCTAACCGCCCATTCTTCCTCGACCTCCCCCCCCTGGACTTTCTAGATATCACTCCCTACACCGGGAAATTAACGGCGGCAGCCCCCAGCAGCGGTAGTTGCACGCCCTCGCTAATGAGGCCCGACCACACAGAGCACCAATCTTCTACACCTCACACCAGGCCAAATTGAGAAATAACCTAGCTAATCCACTAACATCCCCGAAATCTATCTATCGCCAAATCATCTCCCTTCAGAATCCACGCCACCATAACAGTTTACAAAAAGGGCAAAGTCATGGTCCAAGCCAACGACCCCAACCTGCACCAATTTGAACTTGCCTTCCCCAAGCTGCAAAACTCCATCGCGACCCCTTCTGACTGCCCCACCCCTTCCCCTCTCGACCCTCAAATCCCGACTCAAGTAAGAAGGGCCATGAACACTACCACAAGCCCCCAACTACTGAACTCCTCAGACCGTCACCCCACCCCCACACCAAATCCCTCTCTGCCCTCTACTCCCTTCCCCACAACCATACCCATCCAACACATCCACCCCAATCCCCCTACCCACGCTCACACGAACACCCGCCTCACTAACGCCCAACCCTCTGACAAACCAACGCCAATTCACTCAAGAAACCCCTTCCATAAACCCCCTCCTCTGCCGTTCAGAAGTCGCATGTCTTTCCTTCTCCCCTGAATCCGACAAACCCCTGACCCTCCTGTCCCAACCAACACCCTCAGCTGAATCAGCCCCAAACACCTCCCCTTCCCCATCTCCTGCTAACCCCGACCCTCCTGTCCCAACCTAAACCCCCAGCCGAATCAGCCCCCCAAACACCTCCCCTTCTCCTAATCCTACCAACCCTCAACCCCCCTGTACCAACCCACACCCTCAGTCGGACCTGCCCCTCAATCCTACCAACCCTCAACCCCCCTGTCCCAACCCACACCCTCAGTTGGACCTGCCCCTCAACACCTCCCCTCCCCACCCCAAACCCAGAGTCAATGGCAAAACTAACTGAACGCCTCACACGTATCGAAAATCAACTCAACACTCTCTTACCAATGACCCCCATGCACCTCTCAACCATAAATTAAAACTTTTCCCTCCTACACACCCACATCAACACTATCACGCAGGGCATAAACAAAATCTTTCTCAACTCAATTATGCCTCCTTCCCCCACCCAACACTCAATACCCCCCTCCCACATAAGCATCGGTGAGCCACCACAACTGCCCAATCACCAGATGACCAGCTGGCGCCCCACCGCTCATAACACCCAATCTCTCAGATCAAGAAGAACAAAACCTGAGATGTCCCTGAGAGAGGCAACAACACTAGCCAAATCCTACGACCCCGGAAAAACCCAACCCCCTCTCCAACATACAGGTAATCGCCGGAATAGGTAGAACCAATAGCCATCCTAGGTCCACAAGACTGCCCTCTGAATGCACAACCATTCCCCAAGCCCCTCCCTCCCCAACACCTTTCCAAGAGCGACAATGTAAACTGCATGCTTATAAACTGCAGATCCGCAGTCAAGCATTCAATAGAGCTGGCTTATACCATACTGAACCACGACATTGACATCGCGTTCCTCACCGAAACCTGGCTAAATGAAACATCATATCCGCTCCTTGACCTTCCAGTCCCCCCTGGTTTCTCCATCATCAAAAAAGACAGAATAGAACAACAAGGTGGCGGCGTTGCCATCATCCATAAGCACATCATCAATATAGTTTAAATCAGAACACACTCCTTCTCTACCTTCGAATACCTCAACACCAACATAACACGCCAAAACAACAAAGTAACAAAATGCCAACCTCCCCTGCAATAACGAAAAAGACACTGTTATACAGTCACTAAATGAACTCCTCCTCACAAATGAACTCACCCAACACTGCAAGATTCAAACCCACAACAAGGGCTCTACTCTAGATGCAATCATAGCCAAAAATGAAACAATACCCATCACTAACATTCTACCAATCGACTGGTCAGACCACCACATCATTAGATTCAACATCAATCGAACCGCAGCCCACCTATCAAAACACAAACTACCCATCAAAGGAGAAGCAACCTAAAGGCCATCCCCCTTCCTGTCCTCTAAAATACCATAACATTACTTCTCCCACCCACCACAGACAACCTCAACACGGTCGAACTCACTACTCTGTACAACAGGACAATGACAACTGCTCTTGACCAACTAGCCCCCTTGAAACTGCAAAGAGTCAGAGAGATCCCCTCCCAAACCTGGTTCAACAATGACCTAAACTCAGAAAGGAGAAATGTAAGAGCGGTAGAGAGACTCTGGAGATGAATCCCATCCTCAACCAACCTTTCCCAACTCAGACAAGAACGCAGTAACTACAAAAAGCACATAATCAAGGAAAAAGCCACTTTCTTCCGGAGTGCACTAGACAAAGCAAAAAAATGCCCCAAATTACTTTTCGACATCATCCGGAAACAGACCTCGATACCCACCAAATCTAAACCCCCACCTCCAAATTTCAGTGCAACAACTTGGCCAAATTCTTCAATGACAACATCACCTATATCGAGCTCTCCCTAGACCTACACCCTCAATCCGACAACAGCAAATCTTCAACAATAACGAGACCTAACCCGACCCTAGTTCACGGCATTCTCCACCAAAATAAGTGCTCACCCAAGACCACCATCCTTCCCCAAGCGTTGGAAGGACTTCAAACCTCTCTCCGAAGAGGACATTTCCAAGGTGATTGCCAACTCCAAACCCTCCAACCACTATGCGGACCCTCTCCCCACCTCCCTGGCGAAGAAGCTCAACCCCATCCTAACCCCACTGTTGACAAAGATCATCAACAGCTCCCTAAACAACGGTCTGATGCCCGACTGCCTCAAACAAGGCCAAGTCACCCCCCATCTAAAAACACCCTATGCAGACCCAAATGGCCTCAAAAACTTTAGGCCCATCACCAACCTTCCTTTCCTAGCCAAAATCCTGGAGAAATGTGTTCTCGCTCAACTGAGCCAACACCTGGAATCAGCCTACTTGACTCACACCAATCCGGGTTCAGAAAAGGATGCAGCACAGAGACCGCTATACTGAGCATAAATGATGACATTCACAATGCCCTGGACTCTAACAAATTCTGGCTATTTGTCCTCCTCAACTTATCCGCTGCTTTTCACACGGTTGACCATGCTCTACTCCTAGAGGCCCTACAAAGGCGTATTGGAGCAGATGGCAACGTCCTAAAATGGTTCTCCTCATTTCTTCATAACCGCTCCCAAATCATAAAGATCAAAAACTCGTTGTCCGACTCCTCCCCCTCAACTCGAGGTTTCCCTCAAGGCTCTGTTCTCTCTCCCACCCTTTTCAACATTTACATGGAACCACTCACTGCCATTCTAAAACAATCAAACATCGCCTACCACCTCTATGCTGACGACACCCAGCTGTACCTCGAGGTATCCTCCATCACCGACATCCTCGACTCAACTCCACACTCTCCAAAGTAGAAAATTGACTAACACTCAACCACCTCAAATTAAACCAAGAAAAAAACGAAATCATTGCCTTGTCCAATCATGAACAACCCCCTCAAATCCAAGAATGGATAAACAACCGTGACTCCTTAAACAGCAAACTTACTCCAGAGAAAACAGCTAAATCACTAGGGATCTCTCTAGATTCAAATCTCAACATGAACTCCCACATAAACTCCACAGCAAAAAGCGCCCTCTACAGCCCAAAACTTCTCAACAAAATCAAACCTTTCATGCCCCCAATGACCTAAAAATGGCAACCCAATCTCTAGTTCTGTCCAGACTTGACTATGGAAATGCCACGCTAACTGGGATAGCTAACACACATAGCCCCCATGAGAACCACCCTGAACGCAGCAGCAAGAATGGTCACAGGTACCAAGAATTACGACCACATCACCCCTGCACTACAGACTTTAAAATGGCTACACATCGAAGCTCACTGTGCTTTCAAAACTGCCTGCCTCACCCATAAAGCCTTACACACAGGCAAACCGGACAGCCAAATTCACAAAAGCTGCACAATCAAGAAGTAAGAAGCTCAAACTCACTCCTCTTAATCCCCCAAAAAGACAGACGCAAAAAGCCCTCTCCAGCTCTTTCTCAAGGGAACGCCCCAAAAATCTGGAACTCTCTCCCTTCCCACATCAGATCCAATCCCTCCTTCACAAACTTCAAGAGGCAACTAAAAGACTTTCTCCTAAAGCGTCACCGCCATGCTTCTGGTCAATGACCTCGATCTATAGGACCTCTAGTACCCTGATACGACTCGCTGTATTTAAATGTTCATGTTTCTTTTACATGTATGCTGTAAAGCGCTCTGATGCCCCTTTGGGGTTCTGTAAGTGCTATATAAAACTCCAAAAATAAAAAATAAATACTAGTGTTTCCCAAATGGTGAAAAGTGCCCCTCGAAGATCTACAATTCAAAAAGAAATTCTAGCCTTTGAACAAGTTGTGCTTTCATCAATCCAACAATTAGAGAAGCAGATCTTCAATGCAAATAACCTAACGTTACAACACCTACAAACGATTCAAGATTTAAACAAGGGCGACTCAGTAGTTATCAAATCGACCAATAAAGGCGGTGCAGTGGTCTTCTGGCCAAAGGTGATGTATTTGAGGGAAGGACGAAATCAGGTACAGATCCAATTCTGGTATAGGCAAATTAAGGATAATTCAACACGAGAGATACATGAAATCATTAAGTTGACCCTTTTGGAAGTCTTGGAACCATGAATGCTAGGACCAAAAGAATTTGATTATCTAACCAAAAAACATGCAAAGATTCCGGTCATGTACTTCCTACCAAAAATTCAAAAGCAATTGAATGAGCCGCCAGAGAGGCCAATAGTTTCTGGCTGTGACTCACTAATGGAACCCATCTCCAAATATGTGGACATCTTTATTAAACCATTTTTGCAAGAAGTTCCCTCCTACCTGAGAGACACAATAGATTTTATTAACAAGATTGAAGGCCATCAATTTAACAACTCAGATCAATGGTTGGTTTCCTTTGATGTCGTCTCACTGTACACACAGATCCCCCAGGATGAGGCACTACAAGCAATTGAGTTTTATCTGGAAACAAGAAGACAACCCCTCTGAGTACCTAAGGAATTCATTCTGCAACTGGCAGCTGTAGCACTGAGGAAGAACTACTTTAAATTTTAATTTACCTTCTATTTCCAAACAAAAGGGACTGTGATAGGTTGCCCCTTCGCCCTGGAAATGGCGATTATCTACATGGCCAGATTTGAAGACAAATTAATTTACAACAATAACCATTTTCCGCAGCATTTGACGCAGTGGTATTGTTACATAGTCGACATCTGGTGTCTATGGAGTGGAGCAAGATTTTTTGACTTACCAAAAGCAGAACACCCCTAATGTTCCTAGATGTTGAAGTTAGACCTTTGAATAATAAATTGACAAACACTCTACATCGGAAACCAACGGATAAGAATACTATACTCCACTACAAGAGCTCTCATCCCAAGAATTTGAGGGATAATTAACCCTACGGGCAACTACTGAGAATTAGGCGAAATTGTTCATGAAACAAGATTTTGAAGTCCATGCTGGGTCTCTTCGCCATCAAGGCAAAGACAGAGGTTACCCCAAAAAACTACTGAAACATGAAATTAAAAGAGCGTGGTACACTCCGAGGGAATGCCTTCTCACAGAGAAAATAAAACAGCCAATGGAGAAACTGGCGTGTGTGTCCACTTATGGGCCACACACAAATACATTCTGACAAATTATACTCAGGTATAGGCCTCTTCTACAGAATTTGAAACACCCTTTTCTTCCACCTTTATTTGAAATGACAAAAAAAATGCCAGCATTGGTCAACAACTCGTGCGGGCAAAGATTCCTTCTTCCCTCAAAAAGAAAGATCTAAGATCACAATGGAACTTAAAACCAACTGAAGGCCACCACAAGTGCGGCAATTGCATTGCCTATGACTCAACTATTAAAGGCACAGAATTTACACAGAGTAACAGTAAATGGACACATAAGCAGTTCTCCAATTGTAAAACGAAAAATTTGATATACGCCACCTTATGCCCTTGTCGCAAAATCTATATCGGGAAGACAAACCAAGAGGTTCTACAACGCATCGTACAGCACCGTTCAAGGATAAAAACAAAAGCCACCACAGCCCCAATGGTTAGTCATTTTATGGAAAAAAATCATAGTGAGAAGGACCTAAAATGGACTGTATTATGTGTAATCAGATCAAACCCAAGAGGAGGAGACATAGAGACAGCATTGCTATAGAAGGAGGTATATCTGATACTGAAGTTTAATAGTGCTGTGACAGGACTGAATGAAATGTCAGAAATAGGTTGAGCATAATAACAAAGTAATTGGGCATTGCCATGCCGTGAGATACTTAATCCATAGAAGGATGTTGTTTCAAAGTTTTTTTCTGAACTATATGTCACCCAGTATTCCACAAACTGAATTATCATTCATTTACTACAAAGCCCATAGTACATCAGTCCAGAATGTGGCTTATATAATGTTAAACCGGAAGTCATTAAGATCGACTCAGTTGGAGGAGACACGAAAATAACGCAGAAGGAAGCACTGCTGGATAAGTAAGTTTGCATACTTGCTCCAAGTAATTCTGTGGCTGCATGAATCCCACCTTCACTTTGAATTTTTTGCGAAAGTGCAGACAATCATTGCTGCCCATTCCAGACTTCAACTATAACTGCCATTCATGTGGATCTCAGTTGAGGAAAAACCTGCGTTTAGTGATGAAGACGAGGAGTTCCCCTTTTGTAATTCCTTTCAAACGCACTGGGAAGTAAGTCGCCAAGAATTGTTTACTTGTCAGAAAATCTCAAATTTCACCTAGAGGTCATGAACATTTATAAATGAACTCTTATATTTATGTTACAGACCGGATGGTCAATGACATGAGCGTTGCACTTTCATTCAGTAAGAGAAAGACATACAGATGAAGGTCATAGCAGGTACTATGTTTAAGCACAACAGATAGGATTTGTAAAAAACATAAAATATGGGTTAAAGCAATTCGAGAAGGTGCAGACATTAACTATAAATTACATTTTACTTTACCCATAGCCCTGCGGAAAATCCCAAGAATAAAATTGGGATTTGAAGCGCATCAGCACTTTTCACCATTTCCGAAACACTAGTATGGAAATAGAATCCACTCTAAGGAACTAAATTGAAAGTTCATATACCTTACGAGATTGAACATTTGTTCCCATTGGTCAGCAACGTGTAGAGGATTCATAAACTAACAAAAAATTGGGTTTAATGTTGACTGGTTAAAAACTGAAATTCATTTTGGAATCAAATATTTTTTGTGTTTAATTCATTTCTTGTGTTTTTGTCATGTTAGTTATACTGTTGCAGTTTGTTTGCATGTGTAATTGTCAAAACAAATAGTTTTACCTTGTCTCTGGTTCAAAAGACAAAATGAAATGTTCTTTTCAAAAGAATTTTGAAAAATAAGTGAATAAACCATGAAGACCAATGCAATCAGTGTTTGGTCGCAGTCTATTTAAGTAAAAACAGCAGGGGAAATTGACAGTTAGGTGCTTCGTTCTATGTATAGACCATATTTAGCTGTCTGTATTAGGACCAACCCCTTTTGAGAGTAAACTTTTTTTAAGTTGGCATTTTCCTGTTGTAACCATTTGGTGCCTACAGCCTATATCCTGTGTCACATGACTAGGTGTTGCTGGCATTTGGTCTTTGAATATTACTCTCAGACGGTGAGATAAAAAGGGGGAATAAGTGTTGGCAGGTTGGGCCATCCCTGACTTGATGGGGGAAGCTCCCCCCTCCTACCACACTTGCATATTACACAACCTCTGCCTGAGCACACTCACAAAGGGTTTGACACTAGACTTTTGTGTCCCCATACAAGCTGGGGCCAGGGAAGGCAGACAAGAAATGCCAAACCCCTTTGGAGGTGGAAAACTCCAGAACCTTTTCCTACTTCAAAGTGGGCACCAGGTATAAATATTAGACCCTCACTATCAACTGTCAGTAGCCAGCTGGACCTGTGAAAGACTTATAAAGACTGCTGTGCTGCTCTGCTGCAAGGACTGCTACTCTGCTGCCTTGCTGCCAGTGTGAGAAGAACTGGATCTGCATCTTGAACCAAGGATCATCAGAGTGAATCCAAGAGATAGTTGGCTGACCTCCTGAACAGGGCCTCAGGGACAGAAATTACTCCAACCATCTTGAACCCTGAACATGGACTCTGCCTGCTGTAAATATTGTACCCAAGTGTTCCCACCCCATTCCTGGACCCTTAAATGTGGGCCTGAAGGTGCTCTGTCAGCCCAGCTGTAGCCCCCTTCAGAACCTACGCAAAGCGATGCAAAGCAATGCGAAGCGATGCAAAACCCTGCATAGCATCAAGCACAACTGCCAGCCTCATCAGAATCGATGCAGAGTGACACAAAGTGTTGCCTAGCTTTGCCACACAGCTCACCAGAACCATCGCAGCGTGATACAAAGCCTCACTGCACAGCTTTATTGGAACCAATGCCAGAAGATGCGAAGCCTTGCAAAGCAATGGCGAGCAGACCGAGCACCAGAATTTAGGATACTTTGTTCAGCAGGCCTAACATGGTCCATGTATCCGGCCTGTGATCCTGTACGGTCGGCCTGAGCTTGTGACTTTGTCCCGGTCCGGAGCGACCAGATACCAACAGTTAGCACTTTGTGCTTCCAAACACTATTTGTACCTAAATCTTTGAAATTGCATTTCTCTGGTTCTTCTAATTGGATTTTTGGCATTTAGGTCCTCAAATAATGCATTACATTTTACTCTATGTTTCAAAATTGGTGTGGGACTGTTCTAGATTTGTGTATTCACTTTCTTCCTGTTTTAAAGTGCTGCATAAATACTTTACACATTGCTTCTAAGTTAAGCCTGACTGCTTTGTGCCAAGCTACCAGAGGGTTGAGCACAGGTTAATTTGGGGCCTGCTTATGTTTTACCCTGACAAGGACTCGGGTTGCTGCTTGAGAAGGGTTTCACCCCCTCAACTAGTAACCCAATTTCCAAAAATGCCCAAATATTGCATTAGAACTTTAACAAATAGAACATAGGGTCCAATATATAATGTATAAAAACAGTCCTCATGGCGTTCATTTGCACATACCATTATGATTTTACTTTATAAAGAATCAGTCTTCTCTATTCTGCAGTTTACAATGTTAACTTTTCCATGTAAGAACGTCTTCTATAATTCTTTAGAAGAAATATATGGCGTTGCACATACTGTTAACAAGCCTTAGCATATCTACTCCCACTGTCTGCATACAAGCAATTCTTCCTGCACACTTCATCTCATGGCGAGGGAAATAAGAACATATCTCAGAAATGTGCGCTTTCCAGCCAAATCTAAAAGGTTAAGTACGCATAATCAACATTCATCTGACTCTGCGAGTGAAAGCCCTGAAGCTGTTTGTTTAGGGGGAGGCAGCAGACTGTTTCCATGGGAACTCATATCTGGTTGGAGAATTGAGTATCAGCTGTACCAATACTCGCCTTTTTAGGTCTCCTGGCGTTTAACAGCGCGTCAGCGCTGTGTCCGCCAGGAGATCTTTTGTCACTGACTGTGCTCCCCAGGAGACAGTACTGGCCGCGCGCATTTTGTCTCCGAGGAGGCGATTAGAGCTGGCCACGCGCACGCGAACGAGCGCTGTGGCCAGCTGCTGTCTCCTGGGAAGCTCCCACACGCATGCGCATTCACACAGACACAGACACACACACGAGCACCCATGCACGCACGCACGCACATACATACATACATACATACAGAGACACACACTCTCCCATGCATACACACACACACGAGTGCGCCGAGGCCCCCCCGCCCCCCCAGCCTTCACACTCTCCCATGCATACACACACACACGAGTGCGCCGAGGCCCCCCCGCCCCCCCAGCCTTTTGAAACTTACCTGGGCAATGTCGGGGACTCTTCTCTCAGCACGCGGCGCCCAACCTCCTGCTAGCGCGGCCCCGGGTCTCCACACCGCTCACAGGAGCCCCGGGCCGCGAGACGCATCGACTCCGCCTGCCTCCTCTTCCGGTCTGGACGTGGCCCCGCCCCCGTCACAGGCGACCGTGCCTGACTTCCGGGGCGGCCTCCGTGTATTCCGTCCGTGGATTCTTTCCGTCTTCTGTTTTTGTTGTCGTTTGATCTGTAACTGATGCAAGGCAACCTGTATCAGGGTGATGTCCAACCAGCAAGGTCCAAAGATGATTTGCGCCGCATAGGCCCCAGCCCGTCACATTGAACGATGGTTTTAGCAGAGAGTCGGATTGTAATGGCATTGCGGTATCCAAGGTGCAATGTTGTGACTGTAATACACAGAGAAGTCTTGTGGGTTGCGGTAAGGAATGTAGAATTCCTCCATTAGTTGTAGCAGGTGAAAGAAGACATTTTGGTGAGAACACTATTTTAAGATGAAATTTAGAGGTTTCACGCATTTTGGATTGGTTCAGGAGGCCTTTTATTGATAGTGCGGAGCTGAACGGAAGGAACGTGAAGTTGATGGGCCTGGACCAGGATCTCCATTTGGACGCACTAAGGTGCAGTGTGTTTTGATGCTACTGCGTCTGACTGTGTGTTGGGCACACTCTGATTGGTTGCAGAACCCTTGATTTTTTGAGAAGTTTTAAGTATAACAGTGTTTATTTGGTGGTATTTTTTTAAATCTTTGATTACTTTTTCGCCGAATGGTGCTTGTGCAACTTTAGCAAGGAGTTATGGAGTATCAGGTTTGGTGCTTGCAAGCTTGATCTCATCTACTGGACTCAGGTTATGTACTAAACAGCAGCTCCTGCCAGGCACGTCCAAGGGTAATGGATGCATATTTTATCTTCCCAGTAGGAGGGCGCTGTAGCCTTAGAGTAACAAACAGTCAGAGAATGGCTGTAGATAATGAGGACTCTGCTCCCCAGCCTCCACTTGCACCGCCACCAGAGGTGCCAGTGCGTGATGCGGAAAGCAAGCGCTGGAAGTTCCTGGCTTGCTACCTCTGTTTCCATGGCTTCATGACGCAGCTGCGACCAGGAGAGAGCTTTATAACCCCGTATCTGCTGGGGACTGATAAAAATTTCACCAAAGAGGAGGTAAGAAAAGTTTGGAATTAGCCCACATTGTAGAACATTGAACCACTACAGCATTGCAGTTCACATAGACAATGCAATCCATTCTTTGTGTTGAGTCCAGAGGAAAGCGGAAACACAGATAAATGGATTTCTTTTAGAGAGATTACTATATTGTGACCGTCTGTTATACCTCACTTACAACCTGTGAGATCTTACACTGCCCTGAGCTCTGTTGTAAGCGGCCCTCTGCCCTAAGATTTACTGTGTGCAGAGTAGTGAGTAGTGAGTGCAGAGTAGTGAGTGCAGAGTAGTGAGTAGTGAGTGCAGAGTAGTGAGTAGTGAGTGCAGAGTAGTGAGTAGTGAGTGCAGAGTAGTGAGTAGTGAGTGCAGAGTAGTGAGCAGTGAGTGCAGAGTAGTGAGTGCAGAGTAGTGAGTGCAGAGTAGTGAGCTGCCTCAAGTGAAGTACTCTGGTACCCAAGGATGACTAGCAAACAATATTATTCACAACGTTGCTTACTATTCAGCAACATTTGACAGTTTGCAAATCATCTTTATACAACAATTCAGAGTTTGATAACAAGTTAATGTAACACATTGTAATATACAATGCCAATAGCTCAAACTTTAAAGCTGGGAGACCTATTGCATTGTAAATGCTTGTTATTCAAAGTGATGCTATTTCTGGGTGCTATGGTATTGAGTCAGGACAGTTCATGATGCAGTTTAACTTTTATGTGCGCACGCAGCAAGATGTTGTCATGGTGAAAGAATGCCGAGTGGAAGATGCAGGCATCAAGATTTATTGATATCAAGGGATACATTATTTAGGAGAATCAATCTATGTTTTATTCACCTTCGCATGTTTTACTCTACTTTTTAGACTGCATTAATTTATACCAGGGTTCAGTTCTCTCTCTTTTACAAAAGGCAGATTATAAAGTGCAGAATATAAAATAAAATGGTCATTCAAAATGTCAGGAATAATGTCCCGGCTTGTGGTGGTTCGAAATGTGGTTGTTTTTGTAGCTCGTGGCTTATATATTTGGGGGATTGGCAAGGGGAGCCAATCATAAGGATCATGCTAGGCAGTAAAGCAGTAGCCCAACAGAGCCAACATCATTTGGAATCAATTATAATCATAGGCCACAAAATGGAAAGGTGTTCACTACAGAGGCATAATTCAATTTCACATGTAGTGCTGAATTTCTCTGCACCATTCCTGACCCTGGGCACCCTTAGGGGTGTTGCACCACATAGAAATATCAGACTACGCATCCATTTTGATAACATCGACTCCAGAGTATCATCATAAGCGCGGTAATAATAGGAAACGTATACTTATATTAATGACGTTTACAACTTATTTGTAGGTCTATACTTTGGGTGTTGATAATGCGAAATGCAACCCAAGAGGAGAGGAGAGGAGAGAAGAGCCAAATACAATCTAAGATAACCCACATTGCCTGAAAAATGTTTATAAGTCGCTCAAAAGTCACTGATATGTTAGAACCTCACAATACAAAAAGAAAATTTTCCTCAAACAGAGTAGGAAACAAATATTTGAAAAAATATATACTTTTTATTTTTCAATTGTTATCAAAGTTCTAAACAAGCATTTACAATGCAATGGTTTTGCCTTTGTTAAAGTTAGAGCTATTGGCATTGCTCTTGACATTATTTTTATTTATGTTTTTTTTAACATAAATAAATGGCATTGTCATTTACAATGCCACTAGCTTTATCTCTCGCAAATGACACACACAAACACACACACAGAGCCTCCCCACACACACACCCACACAGAGCCCCCCACACACACAGCCACACAGAGCCCCCCACACACACAGCCACACAAAGCACCCCACACACACCCACACAGAGCCCTCCACACACACCCACACAGCACAAGCAGGCAACAGGGGCACACGGAGGCACAAGCAGGCAACAGGGGCACACGGAGGCACAAGCAGGCAACAGGGGCACACGGAGGCACAAGCAGGCAACAGGGGCACTAAAACGAAGGCACAAGCAGGCGACAGGGGCACAAAAACGGAGGCACAAGCAGGCAACAGGGGCACACGGAGGCACAAGCAGGCAACAGGGGCACAAGCAGGCACAAGCAGGCAACAGGGGCACACGGAGGCACAAGCAGGCAACAGGGGCACACGGAGGCACAAGCAGGCAACAGGGGCACACGGAGGCACAAGCAGGCAACAGGGGCACACGGAGGCACAAGCAGGCAACAGGGGCACATGGAGGACTGATGGAGGGCCCCTGACACGTAGGGGCACTCTCAGTGGATATCCCGCCCCCCTCCATCGCGTCGCTGGGGCTGCCGGGGCCTGCGTTACACCAGCATCCAGTGTGTGCCATAACTCGAGCTGAGCATCACCATCGTTTCTACTCCCAGCCATAGCTCACCTTTCTTTTCTCATGAGTTCGCCCTCTCCCTGTCCTCAGTCTTTCCTCACTGGCCCCTGCTGTCCTTTACACCTGTTCATTCATCTTCGCCCGTCCCCTCTCCCTCATTAGTACCTGCTCCCCATTTCATCCGTATTCTCACTCCTTTATCTCTTCCTACTGTCCTTTTTATCAGTCCAAAATCTATCTCTTGCTCATTCGTCTCTGCACCCCGTTTATACGTCTGCCCTCCCCCTCTCTTATTAGTCCGTGCTCTCTTTCACTCATCTGCCCGCAACTGCCCTACTAGTTTGTCCTCTCCTTTCACCAGCCGACCACTCTCCGCTCACACATCCCCGCTCTGCCTCCCGCCTGTCGCCTCTCACTCACTAGCTCCTGCTCTCTTTTAACCAGTCTGTCCCCAGTCAGTCAGTCTACTCTCCTGTCAGTGTTCCCTGCTCGTTCCTCCTTTCATCCGCATATCTACTCTCCCCGCGCTCTTCTTCTTCACCGTGCCCTCTCCTGCTCACTAGCTCCCGTGAACATTTCCCCCGTCTGCCACTCTCCCCACGCTGGTATTTTGAATCCATTCACCATTCGACCCCCCCCCGGCCCCCTGCTTTCACTCGCATCCGTCTGTCCTGCCTCTCCCTCGTTGGTATCCGCTCTGCATTTCATCCGTCTGTCCCCGCTCCCACACTGCCTCCTGGCTGCGCTTCTCTCAGCAGGCCGTCCCCGCTCCACTCACTGGTCCTCTGCTCACCTTTTCACCCGCCTCTCCCCACTAGTCCGGGCTCCGCTTTTCATCATTGGGCCTCTCTCTCAACTCCAGTTCTCCATTCGCCAGTCTGCTCTCGCCGCCCACCCCCCAAATTCGACCCTCCTCTCCGTTTCGTCCGTCTGTCCTCTCTCCCTCGTTAATATCTGTCCGTCTGTCACCAGTGCCTGCACACTGCTCTCCTTCACACCAGCCCATAATCTCTGTCCCTCGTTTGTCCCTCCTCTCTTTCTCCTCAGCTGGTCCCCTCTCCCTAGTCCCCGCTCTCTCTTTTTTCCGCCCATCTGTCTCCTGCTCCTCTCACTGGGTCGCGTTTTGCTTTCGGCAGCCTCAGCCTGACCTCTCTCCGCGCACTCGTCCCTTCTCTCTCATAATATCCATTCGCCTCCCTCCTACTCACTATGATCTGCTTATCTTTGTCAGCCAACAAGTTGCTGCTTTCCTTGCCTCTCCCCGTCGGCCCGTCTCTCTCCCAGTAGAGATGCATTTCTGAGCCGTGCTCACCCATCAGCCGTCCTCCTCCCCATCCAGCAAGGGTGCAAGGACGTGCAAGGGGCCCGCAATCCCCAGCTGGAGTGAAGTGGGCTCCTCTCAACCCCCCTGGGCCCCGGTGCCACAGCTGCACAAGTAATGGGGCGCCCTCGCCCCTTCTCATAAATGTTATATAATGTCCGCCCCTATTCACCTTGCACCTAACTCGCTGCCGTCACTAAATAGAAAAAACAGCGCCGTTGTCGCCCTTTGCTGGCGTTGTTTCTGCTTCAATCCCTGCTCACAGACAAAAGGGTCCAACCCTAAAAAAACACCGATTAGCCGAGGCACTACTCACTGCGGGCGGCGTGGTGGTGCTGCAGGGCTCTCCCGCCTCTGATGCCGACGGGCTCCCTCAGCTCACGGGAGCCCGGCAGAGCGCCCGCCATGGTTGTTCTCCTGTCTCCCGGGCTGCGGGGGGCGGGACTTCGGGCCGTGCTGTGATTGGCTGACGTCACGGGGTGTCCCGGGCCGGCAGCCAATCACAGCGCGGCCCGGGAAATGACGTCACTGGGGTGTCCCGGGCCTGCAGCCAATCACAGCGCGGCCCGGGAAAAGGGGCGGGTCTTAAAAAAAGCCAGAGAAACGCCCCCGAATCGCGTTTTCCCCGAGAAAGCGTGATTGACAGCCTCTGTCTCCCAATGGCTAGCCTCCATTTATGGAGCTAGCCAATGAGAGACAGAGGCGGGTCATCGATCCGACATAGAACTCAAGAGGTTTTTTAGCGCATGCGCACTACGTGCGCACTTGCAGGCGAAACCTAAAAAGGCAAATAACGTAATGAAATTCCCACATAGGTAAACATATAGATAGATCCACACATACACTCTCTCAGTACACACAAACAACCACAGACCCAGACATAGTCATGCACTCTACGACTTCATAATGAGTTCACAATGTTAAACATTACAAAACAACAAGATACATTAACGTTCCAATACGTGAATCAGTTAGAACTAAATCTAGAGATACATGATAAACATCAAGCCGTCATTTGTTTAGTGGGTTGATATGGTCTAGAAACAAGGTGGAAACAATGGAGGCACCTGGTCTTCCAGCGCCAACGCGAGTTTCGTTGTCTAACCCGAGTGTGGGTCACACCTTCATCAGGGCGGTCAGATCATGTGAGGGACACAAGAAAAGATGCGTCTGGGTTTAGGACCTCTAAGATGAATACCGGCGGTCAAGAAATCGATAAACTGGAGAGTTCAACTCAGGGGTCGAAGTAGTCAACTCGACACGGCTGAAGTAAAGTCAGATAAATATGCCACGTTGATCCGAGTGTTGAATAGATAAGATGCAAAGACGTAGAGATAATTCATGCTCCACAGGGCCAGCACTTAAGTATATGGATTCAGAGCGGTTTAAAGTTCGTCCGGAGTGCTTAAAAAGTCAGCGGAAGCCAGGCCATCGGGCGGCAGGCGAGGAAAGAAAATCCAGCCGATAACAGAATCAGCTGAGCCTAGGTGAGAAGAGGCCACCTTCATCTATCCTTCAGGACACTGAGGGCTCGCTGGGCATGCTGGTGATGCAGAGCCATTACACACCTTCTGCCTAGTATACACTGTGTAATTCATATAGCCATTACATAGTTACCAAGCAAAAGAGTTCTGTACAAAATAGGAATTGGAAATAAGATCACTTGAGAGGTGAGAGCAGCATTAGACGCACTGGGGAGGGGATATAAAAGGATAGCTAAAATAGTTCACAACATAACTGGACATGTTTGCAATAGGAAGGGAGGAGTTCACAGATCAGCGGGGTAAGAGAAAGATAGAAGGGATCTCAGATTTCTGGGGTGATTGAGAATGGGTGGAATGAAAAGATGTAGAAATGTAAAAGTAGAAAGGGGTGAGGGGAGAGGAGGCGGAGGAATCAAAGCTACAAGACAATATAGCCAGATCTTCTTTTGCAGAGTCAGACTAGAGACTGGGTATAGAGTATTGAGATGTTGCTTGAAGAAGTGAAGTTCCACATTTTTAGAAGCCAGGCCATTTTTAGAAGTGCCTGGCTAGGGATGGCTACAGTGTATTGAAATGCTGCTTGAAGGAGCAATGTTTTTAGTTCCTTCAGAAGGCTGAGAAGTAATGGGGATTTGCATATCAGAAATGGGATGGGATAGAGTGTCATGCTCTTTTTGTTTCATGATTTCCAATGTTATGATGCTGCTTCAAATTTTGCCTGATCCACCAAACTTTGTTGTTACTTACATGATCTGATGGAATTGCCTTCTCCATAGTCAATGTAATATATGACGTGTTCCCTTGGTGGGTGCCAGTGGATTTCTCATAGTATCAGTGTGATTCTTTCATAGTGAGGAAGACCCTTGATGAGTCAGACTGCTGCATGTAAGATAATATTCAAAAGTGCCAGCTTTATCTAAGGGATACTTTGTGAGTCATCATGAGAATATACCATTATCTGATGTCAGCATAAGAGATGATACTGAACGCATGATCACAAATGATGTTGGTGAGCAGCGTCCTGTAGATGTAGAAAAGTGTACGACTGAGCAAGGAGCTTTGAGGGTCGCCACAGCACAGGTGAAGGTAGTTTATGAGTTTGGGCTAAGCTGACTGCTAGGATGTGTCCTGAGAGGAAGGAGCTGGTCCATCGGAATGCTGGTCAATGGATTCTAGTCTTGTGGAGGCATTGAATGAGGATAGGGTCACAGACTGAGTCAAATGCAGCCTACGGGTTGAGTATGATAAGTGCCGCTGTAACCCCCTTGTCCATGATGCGGTGGATGCTGTTGTGACAATGATGGCAATACTTTTGGTGCTGTTGTTTGATATGAATCCTGATTTGGAATGGTCCAGGAGGTAGTTGGCATCGAAGTGGTCAGCCAGTAGGTTGCTGATAAACTTTTCTGGAAATTTTCCCGGTGGGGAATGAGGGAAATGGGTTTGTAGTTAGCCAGATACCATACCTCAACTGCCTAGAAAGGAGTTACTATGACCACGGTCACCACAGCCCAGTTCTGAGGATCACTGAAAGGTTGAAAAGCATAATCCCGAAGAGACCCCGCCATTAGAGAAAAGCATCCACTACTTTCACTTCCAGATGTAGTCTCCGACTGAAAAATCAACGAAGTTTGCCAATCAGACAAGAAGACTATAACAACTTTCCTTACACTAACCCTAACTTTTTACTGCCCAGGAACCTGGAAGCAGCTCATTTTTTGTGACATTGCATTTTTGCGAGGTAGCACTTTCCTCATGTTACTACATCTTCACATCTTTTACCCTATCTGACTTTGCTTTAGTCTGACTATAACATTATATTTGAGGCCTGTCCAAAAACGAATCTTCCATTTCAGGCATCCATTTGGGAGGAGCACGACCAAACCCTCTTGAGAAAGAGAAATTAATGCTGAGGTAAGGCAGTCCCCTGTAAAGATGTAACGCTTTGAGATGCTGTAATGTTCATTATTGTATGGGAGCTGGAAAGATTGCCTTGTATGCGGATAAAAGCACTCTCTGCTGGCTAATCTTTTGAAGGAAAATTCCTGTAGTCAGAGTACTGGTCAAATCTCCTTCTGATTAATGTTATTTTTGTTTGTGGGAAAAAGGAATGCTTTCATAGAGTCTATTGTGAATTCTAGAAACTGAGTTATCAGTGATGGGAGTTCATAATAACGCCATTTGATTTATTGCAAAAACTTGGAAGAAGGGTGCCACCCACACAATCTGTTTGCCTAACTAACTGCTCCTTGGAGTTGCCCATCAGTAACATGTAGTCTATACAGATCACTATCCTGAAGCTGTGTGACCTTACACGGTGCTACTTCTCATCTCATTAAACTGAAGAAACACAAACAAGTTGATGACAAATTGAATGGGAGAGACTTTAACATGATTTTATTTGCCTTCCAACAAAACTGAAGAAACTGTCTGTGCAATGGATGGATTGCAACTGAAAGCTACACATTATTTAGCTTTACTTTTGCTAACCAGTCTTATCCATGAAAGGAATCTATTAGGCAGAGCACTGCCTCCATTTTGAAATGTCAGTAAAGGACAAAGGCATACAGCAGCTTCAAATTTATGACTGGGCGAAGGACTTCATCTGCTGTCCGCCACAGATATAAGTTGCTAAGAGGTAACAGGAACCTTATCTATTTCTCCTTTTTCAAGTTATTCAACACACCTCTTGGATAATCAATTCCCTCTCTAGGGTTGTAAATATATGAGGATGGGGTTATAGCAATTGGACGGCATGGGACTAACATTATATCATGTGTCCCTGAATTGTTTGTAATACTCATTGACCAAATGTAATTAAATTCCAATTGTGAAGGAAGAGGGGAAATGTGACACCCAACGTTCTTGGAGAAAAAGT
The DNA here is from genome assembly GCF_964261635.1 of Lissotriton helveticus. Lineage (NCBI taxonomy): Eukaryota > Metazoa > Chordata > Amphibia > Caudata > Salamandridae > Lissotriton > Lissotriton helveticus. The sequence continues at coordinate 1,089,836,789 of NC_136059.1, read as the reverse complement.
TTTAGAAAGGATTGACCTACCAATATTAGAGTGGGTATGTACCCTGCACCCCTGGAACCTGGCTCAGCAGTGGCTTTGTCTTTGAGGGAAGAAAGGAGAGTAGCAATCTCTTATGTTAAAGCTCACTGTATGCCCTCCTCTCAGAGCATAGGAGGCTGGGCAATAAGAGCTCTGTTGAAGGGTTTCTGGAAAAGTGAGTTCAGCCTCAACCAGCTCTTTTAAAAACATGATGAACACATACGTTTTGAAGTTTGTGTTGGGCTGTATCCAGAGATGCGAAGTTTTGGACATAATATGAAAAGTCATTGACAATGTTATTACCAAATAAATTACCTTCAGCATCGGGATGCCACTCTTCTCTGCTATTTCCAACAGCTTTGGGTCTATTCTCATCAACAGAGTATTTCTCTTTGCAATGCTATGGCCGTGTTAGCATTGCCTAACAGCCAAATTGATTTAGCTCCATCTTCTGAGGACAGATAACTCCACCTGGGTGCCTGTGACTACTGTATCTTTTCATGATTTCCAAAGTACAAGTTAGGAGTCCCAAGATGTCCAAACGCTTATCCTGGCTAACCGAAAGGGGTTTATCAATAACGTTTGAGTCTTTTCCTTTTTTAGATAACAATTAAAGCAAGGGGGTGTCAACCACTTAGATTGCAGCTAGTCTGTGTGCTAAAATATGCCTAGGACATTCAGCTTGAAATGTACTCCTATTTGTTTTATCCAGAGGTTTCCTAATCCACAGGGCCACACATTAAGAAACAGAGGGGGAAGGAGCCTGCTCCCCAGAACCATGGTGTGCTATTCTCTCATGATGAAAATAGGGAGAACCTAGAGCATCCAAAATGACTGCGGTCTCCTGCTACAGGGCCAAGTGCATCACTGGGATTTTGGGGGCACCCATGTCTTCGTGATTTATGTTCCGCGATAATCTGCAGGAGAGAACAGCAAATCGGACTCTGAGGGACCTAGAGTTAAATATGATTTACCTGTCATCATAAAAAGGGATCCCCTTCAAATGAAAAACTTTCAGCTTATTTTTTAATAGGTGTAAAAGTCAGATTCTGATTTTTTGATTTAATTCTTGAATATGAGATGCCTTAGAAACTTTTTTGCTTAAAGCGGAATCTTTATGAACAATATGTGGGAATTCCAACCCATGGGAACCATATGTTACATTCGTAGGACACGGGAAGATGATCTATTGGTTTATTAAACAAATGGCTAACATTGTCTTTTATGGAATGGATAGATGCAGTCACTGCTGACTGTGTGACCCCCTCGTTCTGTCACTTGCCCTACATGCACAGACTCTGGTCTTCTAAGCCTTTCCTGCCCATCCTCATCTAAGAGGTATCAAAATCATCATCTCTGAGCAAGTTGGGAGTTGAGAGTTTCCATAGATCACTTTTATCAGTGCCCTCCATGATGTGCCTTTTAAGGCATTATTCAATAAATTGGCCTCTCAGAAGGTATACTATTATTAAGATTAAACTATGTATTTCCTTCTGTTTCTTCTTATACTGTTCTTTTTTTTTATATATATTTGCCTGTAAAACAACTTGAAACATATTTACATTTATTACCTCAACTAGCTAAATAGGATTTGATGAGTAACATACTAAAATATAAAAGGGATACAGGACTAGGTGTGAGCTACATCTAAATGGGACAGGGCAGGCATCCTTTGACGCTCAAAAAGGGTCTGGAACAGCCCCCACACCTTCCTGCCTAAGGGTAAAAACAGATTCCCACACACAAAACCATTTGCCCACTGTCTGGGACAATCCACATCTTACTACAGGGGAGCCATGGGCAGTCATGTGAGGCTGGACACTGACGGAAAGGCCTTTTTGTTTTAGGTAGGAAAGAGACAATTTTCTAAAAGTGCCTCTTCCTTAATAGTAATATAAAATCCTACTTGGCCATTTAGTTGGACTTGAAATTACTAATACAATGAGTACTTGAATACTTTTTCTATCTGCTTCTAAACAAAAATTAAGCATAATGTTTTTATGATGTGACTCAATGTTTTCCTACAGGAGAGACATCCTTTCCACAGTGAAAAACTTCTTTGGTGATTTTTCGCAGCTAGGACTTATAAAACAGTCATTTCTAAATGTCCTACTTTTCAATACCATGCACACTGCCTTTCTTGACAATAAGGACTACCTTAGGGATCTTTTATAGGTATTAAAATGAAAGGTTTAGGCCTGTCAAAATGGTGATTTTGACAGGTAGAATTTGCAGTTTAAAAACCACAAAGCGAGGCTGGAGGGCCTGGAGATATGCTTTGCAGGCCTTCTGCAGTGGGTGGCATAATGAATGCTCCAGCCCACTAATTGCATTTATTTACCGTCCCTAGGAATAGGTGGTACCATACACTGGGGAATTATTAGTAAATTAGATGTGCCAATTAGATGTATGCCAATTTTATCATGTTTATAAAGGAGAGAGCAATCACTTTACCACTGATTGGCAGGAGTAAAGTGCACAGAGTTCTATGACCAACAGAAATAAGTTCAGCAACAGAAGGCAGAAATCTGGGGGAATACTAAGCAAAAGATGATCATGTCAAACAACCAACAAATAATAAACAGAAGCAACTATAACAATAGCAGTACTGAAAAAAAGCATTAAGTGAAAAAGTTAGACTGAAGTTCTTTTCTCTCCTAGACGAGGACATTTGCTGCTTTTCAGAGAGCATTATGCTACAGGCAGCCCTGAGATTGAAGGTGCTATTGTGATGTCATACTGCCACTGGACTGCTAACCTGCATAAATCCTGGTAATCTGGTTGTTTTTTTCTTTCATGCTGAAATAACTTGCATAAACATATTTTAATTACAGCTAGTGTTACGGTAAAGAAGAAAATTCATAATTGAGCCTCTAGTTTTGAAATAAAATCAAAAGCAGTTTGAGGTAAGTCTCTTCAAAAATGCATGTGGTTTGATTTGTGCTAAAATATACATTGATCCCTGCTTTTCTGCAATCAGCACTACAAGAGCAATAAATAAACTCACGGATAGAAATGTCTCTTAAGGGCCGGTAAATAAATGGTTCTTATGGCTGTTCATTTTGAGGGAAAATAATTCAGAAAAACTAAAAAACTATTTAAATCAATCATTTACCTTATTTCGGCATAATACCTTAAAAAGTTTCACACACAACATTTAAGGGAAACGAGTCATATTTAAAAACTACATTAATACCTCAATAATTCATAAAACTTTGAAAGAGTGCTGAGTGCAACTTTCGGAGTGTCGCTAGAATTAAGAAGCTCTACAAAAGATAAAAATGGAATAATCGTATATGCAAAAGAGTAAAACAGCCCAGAATCGCGTTAATAGTAATTGCACAATAAAAACACCTTATGGCTTGTTGACCAAAATACTAAAATCAATTGATATACAGTTAGCGAAGCGGGGACCTAAATAGCATCTCGGTAAAGGATGTTGTTCCCCATCTATAGTGCATCGTAGCGTAAGCCACCCTGGCAACCCCACTACGTTCTGTGCTTCTTCCTTTCACCTTTGACTAAATCCCAACTATTATTTTAACTTCCTTACCCATCGTCTACTCTGGCTACATACATTGTGATGTAACAACTCCACAGTACTAACCTATTACAATAACGCACCAACATTATTTTCTTAATTATAGATGTCTAGTGATGTCATAACTAGAGTATAATAAGGAAATTCGAGACAGGTTTCAATAAAAATATTGCTGACTTCCATGTATCACAAAAAAGGATGGGCTTTTATAAGAATAGCACATTATCCTATACATTCTAGTTTCAATAAACATAGAATTTCCCAACAGAGCGATTTTACATTAGAATCACAACAAAGAGCTATAAAAAACTGACACCAAGTTACAAGCATTATATACTATAAAATCACTAGCCATGCAGACAATTTTGTTAAAAAATAAAGGAGAAGCCACGACTCTCCTTTCAAAACAATGAAACTCATTCACCCACGGTTTGGTGTCACGGAGATTACCTTCGTAGAGGGGTTTGAAAAATAAAGAAGGCATTGGCTAGTGCTGAGAAATCAGGGGGCTGCTTGTGTTTATGCAACACCAGGGGCCCTATTACACATAGGGTGCACTTTTCTGTTTGCACCATGGCGCACCTTTAAATAGGCCCAGTGAGCCAACAGGAAAAGTAAGCCCTATTACAAAGAATGTAGGCAGCCGCAAACTCCTGAAGACCTGGGGCAGCGAGTTCAAGTGAAATACAGAGCAGCTGCTACATGTTTCACAGATATGGTAGTGGTCGGTGATTTCAAAATGGACTTGTTTATAAATGTCAGAGGGTATGGGGGTAATATGTCATATCATAGTAACTTGACACAACTTCAAGTTGGTGTTCCATGCTTTTAATTTGATATGCATCCCACCTGCATATTGAGGAGAGAATAGAGATTGCTTTGCAAGCTGGGGCAGTGTATGACTGCACCTGCTGGCAGGGCGATGTCTGGGGGGTCCATGGGACCACTTTTTCTCCTCCGGAGGGCTGCCATCAGGGGGCACACTGACAGTGCTCCAATTGTTTTTGTGGCATGCACTCCTGACAGCTTCTATGCCTTTGAGCTGGAGTCCATAATGCAGTGCAGGCGAAAAGGCAAAGAGATCCCCTTATTTGCATGGGGCCATGTCCCCATGCAAATGAGGGAACACCCACTTGAGATAGTGCTAATGCTACTTGTGTGCCAGCGCTATCAATATTGCAGAAAGGGCTGCCCAAGCTTCTGCGGTCCCTCCTGTTACATTAAAGTGCCCCGCGGGGCACACAAAGCAGGTGCTCATGCCCATTGCACCCCAGGGCACTCTCTGTAATATGACCACAGGTGAGTTCAACTGCCAGGAGTTTTCTTTAGTACAATATCATTTGTTTTACACTGAGTTAGGAACTGCAGACAAAAAACACATGCAAGTGGGAAATGAAGTAAGGTTCGGCTAGCCGTTTCCCAGCAGCTACAGCCATTTTCCATTTTACACGTACTGTTTTATATTTATTCCATATTTTTGATGATGCAACCAAAATATCTATTTTGCTTTATATTTAACAGCACGTCAATGCTATGGGAGTTACATCGAGAATGATTGGTGAAATATGAAAGCATTGGCATGATTTACACTCCTGTATCAAAGAACAAATAGCTCAGCCGAGAAACAAAGCAACTACCACCGCACCGGGGTCCATCCTCAGAGTTACCACCAACCCAGAAGGAAGAGGCAAATGAGAGCACCTTGTTCCCAAAAGCAGTTTTCTGGAGTGTATGTCACTGACTCATCATTGCCAACACAGCCATCATCATGTAAATTAAAGATTGCTTTTTAACATTTTAATAGTTAGGGCAAATAAATAAATTCTTACATTAAAATAAATATATATTTAAATAATATCATTTAAATTGTATTTGAAAATTCAATTTCATCTTTGCATTTTGACAAGCACAATATATTTTAAATATTGTATTCTCCCCGCCCCCCAAAAAGAGCATAATCCCGAAAAAAGTATTGGAAATATTAATCACTTTGAAAACTGTATGCACATATCAACTTTAAAAGTATTGTTACATAAAATAGTTTTTCTTTAATGTTATCAAACAAATAAATAATACCTTTACAAATACATTCAAACCCAATATGTACCGAATGAAGCCACAGAAGAAGTGAGGAAGAAGAGATGCTCAGTTTGGGGAAAGTCTAAACAGAGTGAAACGATCCCCAATGGTGCCTTTATAAAGTCAATCGATATTTAAAAGTCAACAACCCTACTACACAAGACACTTCTAGGCTTCAAGTTCAACAATATAGACATTTAATGTGCTGCAGACTTGGTGTCAGAGTTGTGGACTGCATATGTTCTATCTGCAAGCACTCTTATGCATTAGAGAGAACAAAACTAACTGTACAACATCGGCAAATGTCTGCCATGAAATCACTTGGTAACAAAATTGATGCTTTGGCCACCACTGCTCTAGAGGGCTTTACATCAGTGACTGAAATATTTGATATTTTAAATAAACATTTTTCATTATTATGTGATAAAAAAATCATAAAAGTTATATCTGTCAGCCTTAGAGTGGTTTTCCCCCAAACGTATTGCCTTCCTCCTCCATTTTTGCTGATTTCGGTTTTGCTGGCCTTAGGACTCTGTGCCTATTACCACTGCTAACCAGCGCTAAAGTGCTCACTCCTCAAAAAATGGTAACATTGGCTTATACACAATTGGCATATTTAATGTACTTATAAGTCGCTAGTACTACATGTACCCAGGGCCTGTAAATTAAATACTACTTGTGGGTCTAACGCGCTGATTGTGCCACACACTTAGGTGCCCTTTGAAACTTGTCTCAGACCTACCATTGCAGCCTGTGTGTGTGGTTTTAAACTGCCATTTTGACCCAGCAAAATAAACCTTTTGCCAAGCCTAGACCTTCCTTTTATAAAACATATGTCACCACTAGAATAGGCCCTGGACTGCCCAGAGGGCAGGGTACAGTGTAGTTAAAATGTAGAACATATATGTGTTGATAGTGAAAAACTCTTAAATTCGTTTTTCACTACTGCACGACTTACCTCTCTGATAGGATAACATTGGTGTCACCTTATTACATTTAATAAGCTATAACTTTCAACTGGGAAATGGCAAGCAGTTCATGTTTAGTATCTTTGGACATTTAATGAAAAATCCTTTCTTATGGAAAAGTTAGATTTTTTAATTTTTATTTTGAAACTGGCACTTTTAGGAAGTTGTTGTTATCCTGCCAATGACACTTGGTGCTGGCAGCCTGTCTCTTGGTCAGATAACTGGGTGTCGCTGACAGTTGGTCTTGTTACAGCTACACTAAATGAAGACCTTAGGTATGCCTGGATGGACCATCACTGGAAGGATGGGAGGGAGGAGTTCATCACAGCCCTACTAACACTTAATAAGCTATGTCCTGCCTCCACACAAACGGCTCGATACCCCCTGTAGTTAGTCTGGAGCCAGGACCAAGAAGTCAGGGCATCTGTGCATCTGCAAAGGGGAACTTCTGAAACTTCTCGGACTTCAAAGGCAGAACTGACTGGTATAAATATTGGACCTCAGACTCCAACTCTTAAGTACACTTCTGGACATGTGGATACTCTACCAGGATGAAGGACCACTGAGCTGCTGAAAGAACTGCCACTCTGCTGGACTGCTGCTCTGAAGGACAATTGCCCTGCTGAGCTGACCTGTTGGATGCTGCCTTCTTGCATGTGTGAGAAGGACTGTACCTGCATCTGTTGAACCCCGGAACCCAGAGTGACTCCAAGGACTAGTTGGCTGCCCCCCTGACTTGACTCAGGGACAGAAGGCTCTAACAGCGTTGACCCCAGTGTCTGAACTCTGTCATCTGTTAGTCAGCCCTGCCAAGCAGTGCCACCCTAGCCCTGGACCCTTGGAAGTGGGCCTAAGGTGCTCTGCATGCCGCTGGGGATCCAGTGCAGTCAATGCATCTCCTCTGTGGCACGGCGCAAACTCAAGCAGATCGCACATATCTCCACTGCTGCATGGTTCGTCTCCATCGCAAAGACTTAGATTGCATTACAGCTGATTACCCCATCGGAACCTCTGCTATGTGATGCATTCTGGGCATAGGTCCTCACATACCTCGTCAACGACAGCCTCGACAACGACACCGGACTCCATATTGCAGCCTCGCAGTTCCTAAGAATCGATGCATTGCCCCGAATACACGATACATCCTCGACACTGGACTTCGCAACACAAGCCCTTGTCGATGGGATCCTAGATGATGAAGCAGGATCTCGCACCTCAGACTTGCTGCATTTCAGAACCAATGCATCTCTTCAACTGCATGACGCAACTTCAACGCAGACTCCCACAGCGCTCTGAAAATCAGGATTTAAGGTACTTTGGGCCTCATTTAGATCTTGCCGATCGGGTTGCTCTGTCACAAAGGTTATGTCCTATGGAATTTATATTTCAGTGGACAAAATATCCATCACCTTTGTGATGGAGTAACTCGTCCGTCAATATCTAAATCAGACCCTTTGTGCAGTGGACCTAATTGGGTTCCTGTGGCCTGTCTGTGCTCCATCGTGATCAGCCTGAACTTAAACTTTCTCCCGGTCTGACATGGCCAGATATCCACAGTTAGTGCTTTGCTTTTTGGTGCTATTTAATTTTCCCTGGAATCTGCACACTTGCATATTTCCAGTTCTACTGATAGGATTTTTGTCGTTTTGGTCTTGCTTTATTTATTAAAATGACCCTGTTTTTCTAATCTGGTGTGTGATACTCTTTGTGCTCTGTGGCAAGCTGCTAGAGTGTTGAGCACATGTTAATTTGGGGTTTGCTTGTGACTTCACCCTGACAAGGATTGTGGTTAGTGCTTGAGTAGTGTTTCGCCCCCTCAACCAGTAATCCAGTTTCTTACAATAATCAAAAGTGCATTAAAGAAACATATTTGAAAAGGTTGATTGGCATGTGAGAGATGTCAGAAAAATGGCCAATACTAATAGTGTCCTTACTAGGTAAACTGTAAATATAGACTATAATGGCACAATGTAGTCAGAATGTTGCTCATGGTCTCATACAAGGCTCTCCTGCCTGAGAAGCACTACAAACTTGACAAGGACATGCAATTAAACAAGCACACACATACCATGAAAGTGAGGCTGCATCAAGCTTTAGTTGTCGTTCGGAACAGGTACCATAGAAGAGGTAGAAAGTACAGGGGCTTGGTCTTCCTCTACCAGGCTCATAGTTACCAAAGGCAAGAAAAAAAACTGAAAATATTTATATTACACAGTATATGTACACTAATCATTTTTGCTGTTTTTCACTTTTTTTGGGTGTTTGGATATTTCTGTGAAACGATTAGGCTGAACCTATTATATTTTCTCATTAATCTAGCCGGTGTGCCTGACAAGTTTCAATTATATGAATACCCATAGATGACAAACCGATACACTCAAATGAAAACAGGCCAATTTTACGTTCATCTTTGTGCGCATTGACAGCTGCTTGTGCCTTATTGAGAATCTTTGTCTCTTTTTGAACTCCTTAACCTGTTAATCTGTACAGCTTTTGTCCTGGCAGTCACGAATGACAGCATTTAGAGTCACCCAAGAAGCAACCTAATTACCGTTTTTACTTCTATTTAAAAATCAATACAGACAGACAAATAGATGACTTTCTGTCATTATTCATCTGTAAACAATAGCAACAATGGAAAACTGGGAGCCTCAGTCATACTACACTGTACATAATATGTGACAAAAAGTATGAAAACATATGAAAAACAGTTTGCCATTTTGAGGTTATCTGTGAACAAACAGAGAAAAAATTGGTATAAGCAACAGTTTATATATTTTTTTAAATAAGAATAATGCAACATTTTACCTTAGAAATAGTTGTCTGCTATATTTGTCCATCGATGCCTTCCTTTTACTGCCCTTGTAACTCCCTGGCCAGTAAGAGAGAATGCTGTTCCTCATGATCTGAGTCATCATGTTCAGGATCCAAAATGCACAACAAGTAATTATTGTGTATGTTGTTTCAGGAGAATATTGGAAAGCACTGCCACTCTCATTGAGGCATCTGAATCTGCGTTTTAAAAGCTCAAATGCTCTTTCAGCTAATTCCCTCATACACCAATGTGCTGGGGTGCATCTCCTGTCACTGGGGTAGCAGCATTCAGATAAGGCATAAGTATCCAAGGACAAATTGAATATACGCTGTCACCTTCAAGGCAAAAATAGAATGCATTTATAGACTTAAAAAACCTATATTGTACACTACAACATTATAATTTCTTACCCAAATCTCACCTAGCCAAACAACTGAATAGACCATAGCATCTAAACATATGTAGACATGAGTGCTTCCAAGGTAATGTGCAATATTTCAGTAATAATGTGCCTGCATTGTATACTATCTGATATTTAGGTAATGCTAATTCTGAATTCCAATACAGACATTTTTTGTACAACACATGCACAGATCAGAACAAGTATCCCATCTATGCAACCCATGACTTGAGGAAACTGAATCACCCTCAAGAAATCTAACTTGGTATTGTTGAGTTTTTCTCCAGCATTTGCAATTTTAGAGTGTCAAACACAGCCTTATCAAAGCAGTATCAGAAAATCACTGTCTGGTATCGCAATTTAATTCGCTATTTAACAGTTTAAAATGTATTCGACTTGCTATGCAACTTTGGTGAGTCACCTATTCAAAGGCTTAATACATATTGATGTGCAGTTTTTGCATTCCCATACTAGTTTGTGACTAGTTTATGAATCACAAAATGTTTGTACATCGGTCTGCCATTCACTTGACCTGTATGTTGACCATTTTTGCAAAGAAACGCTGATTTTTATTTCTAAAACACAGATGAAACTAATTGTAATAATTTTGCTACTTATGTTATAAAATGGAACAAATTGATTATGCTTCCAAATAAGGGACCCATTAAGATGGAGGTCGGATGAGCGTCCGACCGCCATTGTATCGGGCAGGTGTCCGACCGACTACATGTCGAAGGTTACACCTGCTCAATAACAATGCAACCCCAATGCGGGCGGTCGGAAAACTCCTCTTTTGCATTGTGGCATGTGCTGTGACTCTAGAAAAGGGCAGCAGCACAAACCACAATGAACAAGAGCAGTTTTCAAACATCCATGCACTCTGTGCCAGGACCAATGTGGTGCCTGAAAGACAGTGCATGCATGTTTGGGGCGCACCACATGAGCCCCCGTGGGACCATAGCGGAAGCCCATGGGGCCCCTGCTAGGGGCTCCAAAAGTCCTATTCCGTCTGCCTTTACATGGTGCTCGGACTGCCATGCAAAGGCAGAGGGAAGAGGGTCATCGTAATCCATGTGGCCGTACCTGAGCAGGCACCGCCACTATTGTAAGCATTATGAACCCACTGCTGCCCGACGGGCTCCTTGTGCCCGTTGGAAAAGCAGTAATTGGTCCCCAATGACCGATGCCTCTGACCGCTGTATCATAATCTGGCGGTTGGACCGCTTCTATGGCTGTCAATGGGCCCCAGAAAAGCAGCGGTTGGTCACTATGACTGATGCCTATGACCGCCGGATCATAATCTGGCGGTCGTACCGCTTCTATGGATGCTGGTGGACCTGCCACCAATGACCTGTCTGTGGTGGGCCAACCGATATCGTAATAAGGCCCTTACTTATTTTGTACATTTTTAAAATAACATGAAATCATCATGCTCTTTTGCCCTAATCAAAAAGTTTAGTTTGGAGCAAAAAGATACAGTTTTCTCCTAAATAAGCAACTGAAATTGTACAAATGGACGTGTAAGGTGTTTTCCCCCAGGTGAAATTTCTAAAATATGATCACAGTGGTCCGATTTCACTATTCTGCTCTAATGGATTAACATTTTCCACGAACACTTTCAAAGACTGACCAGTTCAAACTGAAAATTAAATTTGCAGTGGCAGATCAATGAAAAAGAAATTTCTACTGTCTCGGGCAACATGGAGCAAAGGTTATGTATGCATTGATCAGTCAATGCAAAAAGTGATATAACATTGTACTTTACCAATACCAACTTTATATAGTGTGATCCTTGCCTTAGGGTATAGATTAAACAAATACTTGCTGTTAAAAAGGAAACATTAGAAGCAATGGAATAAAAATTAAAATAGTATTTCATTTTGTTTGTTGGAAAATACCAGTTTATTCACAAGGATAAAAGAGTAACAACAACAAACTCAAATAAATAACTGACTGGGACCAGTTGCCAGAGTTGTTTGTAGAAAGTTACAAATCAATGCATCCTAGGTGTTCACATTTGATTTGCATAGAGAGATCTTTTTTTCAGGATTGACAGCTATCCAGTCGAGTATGATGGAAGGCTACACAAGTCTTATATTTATATTTGTGTTTGTGCTCCTCCATCCATACTAGCCCGTCTCCTGCAGAAATATTCTGGACGTGGTGAGCACATATTAGGCAAAGGAAGCTGAATAAACTTTTCTCATGGTAAATCAAATACTGTAGGGCAAATTGACAAATAAACATCTCTACACATGAAATGATAATGTGCTCATGTTAAAATCTCAACAAATTGGGCATGATAAATAGTTTTCCCATACCACTTTGTGATATTCATCTTCAGATGAACTCCCACACATGCATGTATTTACATTCATGCTCACTTGCGTAAAGTGGAAACGATTTATGGACAAGCCTGAGATAATGATTGTGCATCCGTGATTAATGAAGGGATAAAATTGTTGTACACGACTATGAACTTGGTCCCCCTTAAATGCACAAATGCGCATTTTTGAAGGCACACAGAGGCTAATATGGAATTTGCACCCAGTGTCTACTGCAATTGAACCTCGTGCTCACATCCCACATCACAAATAGATCACAACATATTCTATGGAACGGATCACAACACAAAAGTTGAAATGTATTATCAAGTGATAGCTACCATTGGCAGGGAAACCTGGATCCATGTGGAAACATGCATGCCAAACAGACCAAAGAGCTGAGGCCATGCTAATTACGAAGTGTGCTATATAAATGCTGCTTATAATAAACATAGGACACCCTAACATAACTAAGCTTCACTTTTGTCTAGCACATGCACAACTCCTTTACGATTATTTTTCATGCATTCTATTGACAGAACGTTATGCTGAATTTCGAGGTCAGGAACAAATGCCTAGCGGTCTGCTTTCTCAGGTGGACATAAATCTAAGGCTAAACTGGCACTTGCAATGGGTTGGGTAGATGCTGTATCTTGCATTTGTATTTACATTTATAGCTCGGCCCTCCTCCACCCCTCTTTAAAAAGCAACAGGCAATGATTAACCTATTGGCAACTGGAAGGAGTCGTGGAAGAGACCAAGGAGCCTATTTACAAACTGCACTTTATAGTAAATTCAGTTGTACTACTCAAGTACTACAAAATGCTATTCAGAAACCAAAATGCGGATACTTCCATTCTTCTATCTTTTCTATGCAGAGACCTCTGACTCGATTGCAGAGATCTTTGCACATGTCAGCCTACATGTTACTCATAAATGTGAGAGGGACATGGGGAAATGGCTGGAACATGCGGAATACTTACCAAAAAATGGGAGATGTTTACGGAGACATAAGGAGAGGTTTAGGGAGGGTAACCACCAACACACAATAGTAGTAAGCCCTTTGCTTTTTGTAATGTTCTTCCCAGCCTGGGCACTCGCCAATACCTGCGTCACACACAGAGCTTAGTATAACACATCTTTATTTTTCTGCATGTAGCCGCAAACTCAACATTCTAAACCTTCATTCAGTTTCCTACAGTCTAATGCTTACGTCACAGTTCTGCAGAGTCCATCTGGATCCACAAAGAGTCCATCATTACAAATTCACACAACCCTACATCTCCCCGCCATGTCAAATAAAAAAAATAAAAAATCACAAATACATGCAATTAGAGCTCCTTAATGAGCCTTCGTGGTGCTTGAATCACAAGACATGACCCAGTCTTCCGAAGCTGGGGACAGGCAGTAGAAATGTCCGTGACTGACGTTGGTGATAATGAAGTAAAGCAGTCAGGGGTTCCTCACTTGTCCGTTCAGATTCAGTCTCTGCAATAACATGCATGCCTGATGAACTATTAGCCACATTTTGGAAATGCAAGGAGTCTCGCGTGATGGACTTCCAAGGTCTTTGGGCAGTGACCATGTGTCCTTTGCTGGTCACAACATGAAATGGTCCAGCATCGGAAGGAGCATCAGACTTGTGTTTTCTATGCTTATGAAAAACAAGCACTCGATCTCCTCTGGTAAACATGCCATCTCTTGCATGTTGACGCTTGTCTGTATAGACTTTAGTTTTCCTTTTATGATCTAAGTCTTTCATGCATGTTTCTTCCCCTGTATTTGCTCTTCTGTTGGTCTATTGAGGTAACTTGGTTAACACGGCTCCAGTGGTGTGATGAAACTTTAGGGGCCCCTGTAAAGTACATGCAGGGCCCCCCCACACTCCAGACCCAGTCCGGAGCTTTCAAGCCAGAGACCTGCCAGTGCCGACGGGGGCCCCCGGAGCTAAAGGGCCCCCTGCACCGCGGGAGCTGCGGGACCTTTTATTACGTCACTGCATGGCTCTCCCAAACATCAAGGTTGCAGGGCTTTCACATATGGTTGAGTAAGAGGTCGAGCAGTAAGCTCACAGAGTGGAAGTTAAGACAGCTACAATTCCGGTTGGACTTTGAGTGAAACAGGGGCAGTGAAGTCCGTGCTCTGGGCTGATTACCTGCCACAGCGCTTGCACCATCACAGGCTGCTGGTCTCCCCCGCCGCCGCGACAGGAGAACTACGCGGCCGCCGAGCAGGGGGACTACAGCCCCCACCATTCCTTGCGGCTGACTCCGCCCTCTCCCGACTGGTGACGTGCCCGGAAGGCGCAGAAAAGGACAAAGCTCCATCTGGGAGCGGGCTACAATTCCGGTTGGACTTCGAGTGAAACGGGGGCAGTGAAGTCCGTGCTGTGGGCTGATTACCTGCCACAGCGCTTGCACCATCACAGGGTGCTGGTCCCCCCTGCCGCCGCGACAGGAGAACTACGCGGCCGCTGAGCAGGGGGACTACAGCCCCCACCATTCCTTGCGGCTGACTCCGCCCTCTCCCGACTGGTGACGCGCCCGAAAGGCACAGAAAAGGACGAGGCTCCATCTGGGGAGCGGGCTACAATTCCGGTTGGACTTCGAGTGAAATGGGGGCAGTGAAGTCCGTGCTGTGGGCTGATTACCTGCCACAGCGCTTGCACCATCACAGGCTGCTGGTCTCCCCCGCCGCCGCGACAGGAGAACTACGCGGCCGCCGAGCGGGGGGACTACAGCCCCCACCACTCCTTGCGGCTGACTCCGCCCTCTCCCGACTGGTGACACGCCCGGAAGGCGCAGAAAAGGACAAGGCTCCTTCCGCGTCACGGGACGCGCGCGGGCGGCGCCGGACGAAGCCCGGACTAAGGGCGGACAGTCCGGGACTGGCCGTGGCTGGGCTGGGCCTCCCCCCTTGGCTTCTGTTGATGAGGTAAATTGTGGCCCTAAGCGAGACTTATCCTTACGTGCCCATTTTTGGACTTCAGACTGATTAATACGTAAAGGATCTATTTTATTCCATTGGTTTTTATTTTGCTGGTTCTATTCTACCAGCTTTGTTGGTGTTCATGAAAGCTTTGTTAAATTGATACTTACATTTTGATTTTATATCTTATTCGGTCATCCTGTGCATTTATCTACTTAATGTCTAAACAGAAGGTTCCCAAAAATCCCCCAGTATTGTCCACCATGGATAACTATCTAGTGAAAGTGGTCAGTAAAATTAATAAGGAGCGAAGGATGTCACTAGGAAAGGAGTATTCTCCAACCAATTGTCTTACCCAGCCTAATCCTAACACCGTAATATATACTGACGCTCGCTTATATCTTGTTACTCTTGATATCTCGCTAGAATCCCAAGCTCAATCTGCTGCCATTCAAGATATTTCTGCTGCATTAAGTGTATCTCCCAGTGTATCTCCTAGTGTCTCATCCACTCAAATTATACCTGCCCCCAGAGCATTAAGAGCATGCAGAAAAGCACCTACCAATGGGGGGGGGGGGTGGGGGGTCGTCCTCGTAATAAAAGAAGAGGTGACACTTTACCGAAAGGCGCTGCTGGGGAGGATGAGTTGACAACTAAGAACGTTCCAACCCTTTTGAACGCTGAACAGTTTGAACTTTTAATAAGCATTATTGATGCCAAGGTTGATAAGATTATCAAACCCCTGGTGGACAAACTGGATCAGATCTCAATTGAAGTAAACAGATTAGGTGGCCTTCTTGACTCGCACATTGCTCAGGTCAGAAAGTTTAGGTCCTTTAACATTGACCTAGCCCCTACCAAAGTAGCTCCAAAACAGCTAACTGGGGGTGGATTAATAAAAGAGGCAGTTAAATCGGCCCCATTATCTTCTGACTTATCGTCCACCTCTCGCCAGAATAAGCCAGTTACTACTGAGGTGGGTCTATTGAAACCAGCCAGAGTTTTCGATCCTAGAAGGAAACGCCCTATTGACCTGCCCCCAGATTGTGCACCCTATGTGGCAGTTTTAACTAATGTTCCATCTTATGAGACCGACCCTATTAGGCCTCAACCTGAATCTCATGATTCGCTAAAAAATAAAACGGTCTCATGGCTGCACAATAACTGTGGTTTCCCAACTGCCTATTCTGATCAAATTCTAACCACCAGAAGGGTTGATTGGATAGGTAGTTCTAGCAAAACCTGCAGGGGTGACTGCGTCATTGTCAACTTTAAACACCCCCAGCATGTGGCCACAGTTTTGCTAAGGGCTGCGTCTTTAATCCCCGGAGAAAACAGAATAAGTGTACGCCCTCTTGGCTTTTTTATAGCCATTTAGCTAAAACTTCCCCTCATAACCCTGGAAACAGAAATCACCAGCCTATCCATTTTCCGGCATTTGGGGTCCCGATCCAAAATAGATTCCAAGCTTTAAGCTCTCTGGACTCCAATGACTGACTCGCCAGGGTAGGGGACACCTTGGGTTGGAAGGATTTTATTGACACATATGATATTCTCTGTTTCCAGGAAACATGGTGCCGGGAGGAGCTACATCTTGAGAGGTTTGTAACATTTAATCTGCAGGCAGTTAGTTCTGCCCCGGGGAGAGCTAAAGGAGGCCTTATAATCTTGGTGTCGATTAACAGACAGATCAAGATTGTAAAATTTTTAACCGTGGGGCCGCATGTGCAGCTATTGTGGCTTCGCAATGGCTATGGCCGAAACATCCTCCTAATCAACTATTACATTGATATTTTTGATGATGGTAGGACATCTGTTGTAAAAAATGTAGCTAGCGCTATTGAAGACCTAACCGATCAATGTAATGTTTCTTTTGATTTTATATGGCTAGGTGATTTTGACATTTCCTTATGTGAATTGTCATCTCAGAAAGTCTGTGGGGTTGTTAACAACGCTGGATTTGAAGACCTCCATTTTAGGCACAATATCTATGGAGAGATTCTATACAAATTCATCAGCAATTATGACCTAGAAATCCTGGACTTTGCTAAAGATGTAAATGGGCAAACCATCCCCACTTTTAAAAACTGGAGGACAAGCTCGGTGATTGACCATGTTATTGTGTTATCAAGTATTACTTCTCTTTGTGAAGCCCTCAGGATTGAAGTCACATCTCTGAGCGATCATAATTATATTATCCTAGATTGCTCGTTATGGAGTGGGAGTCCTGTAGATGTGGGTCATACTATTATTAACGCTGAACCCCACAGACCTAATGGTGTTAGAGTCAAATGGGTTGGGGATAGAGCAGATGAATTTATAGGCTCTATCGTCTCTGATTGTTTAACCAACATGACTGTAATCCTTGAAAATAACAATGGGTGTGAATGTGTTTTAATTGCTTTTAAAAATATCAACCTATCAATTGATGCCAGGTTTACCAGACCAATCAGAGATAAACGTAGTCACGGACAAAGTTGGTTTGACCACTCCTGTACCAAGTTATTAACAAAGTTGAAAAAGGCCTTAGCCACAAAACCTAGGAACACCAACCTAATAATTAAACAAAGAGCAGAATATAAACTTGCATTAAAGAAGAGAAAAAGAGACTTACAGCAGGAAGCATGGGAATCACTTAACCAAGCTGCAGAGTTACACAATAATACATTATTCTGGGCAACAGTTAATTTTCCCTTCCGCAGTGAGGACAATATCCCTGCATTGAGCTCAAATGTCCCAAGTGATTGTTGGGTAACGCATTTTTCCAATATTTTTGGTTCAGATTGTGGTCCAGTTGCTATTCAATGCAACTGGCCCATTCTACCTTTAAATTTTACTGTGGACGAGGTTGAGTCAGGAATCCGTGCATTCAAGGGAGGGAAGGCCCAGGGACCCGACGGGGTCCCTATAGATGACTACAAAGTAGCCCCGGAGATCTGGAGCCCCCTCCTTGCTAATGTTTTTAACGCAGCGGTATGTTCAGACGCTCCAACTACCTGGGGGGAATCTATTATCATCCCTATTTTCAAAAAGGGTAACAGGTCTGAAGCAAAGAATTATCGCCCCATCTCCCTCCTGGACTCCTCTGTAAAGGTTATGAGCCGAGTTTTGTTAGCAAGGCTCGAGGAGTGGGTTGAGGATAAGGTAATTCTGGCAGAAAGCCAGTTTGGATTCAGGAAAGGTAGGGGCACATTAGATCAATGTTTAAATCTTGACCTTTTAATTGGGAAATATGTCGAAGCCAAAGGTGGCGCATTATATTTATGCTTTGCTGATCTAAGCAGCGCCTTCCACATGGTTGATCATGACATTTTATGGCCCATTCTGCTGCGGATGGGTGCCCCTGAGGGTATTATCTTCTTCCTCGCCAGGTTGTATCAAAAACTGCAAACCTGTGTGCGTTTTGGAACTAAGGGAGAATGTACCCCCAAATTTAGCGTACGACGCGGCATAAGACAAGGTTGTGTTTTAGCCCCGTTATTGTTTATTTTATTTATTAACGAAATTGATGATATTTTAAAAGGCGTTCAAGCGGATGCTCCCAGGTTAAAAGGCGTATCACTGCCGGTGTTATTATATGCTGAAGACGACGTGCTCCTTTCCAGAACCCCTCTGGGTTTACAACGTTTGATGGATAGATTTTCTCTGTTCATCAAGGACAGGAAACTACTCATCAACAAAGATAAGACGCATACTATGACCTATGGGACAAAAAATAACAAATCCATTGCCATTTTTATTGATGGTATCAAGGTGCAACCAGTTGATTCGTTCTGTTATCTTGGAATCACCTTTTCTAGTAATAGAAAATGGACCAAGGAATTAAATAACGTTAGCTAACAAAATGGCAAAAAGTTCCCATGGTATCTTCAAATTTGCAGCAAAAATCGGGGATAGGCGAACAAGAGACATGTTGCAAATTTATCAAGCTAGATGCGCCACTATTGCATTGTATGGGGTGGCTATTTGGGGCCACATCTGTGACCATAAATTGCAGCTGGAGGAAAATTCATACTTAAAAAAACTTTTATGTTTACCCACATCTGCCGCCACCGTATTGATCCATCGGGAATTAGATATTAACTACTTGAATGATCTTTTATCTTTAAGACCGTTAATGTTATGGCGCTCTACATGGCTTCAGGACGAAAAGACTTTAAACAGATCTATAATTGAAGACTGTCTTTCACTGGACAAGTATAGAAAAATCCCATGGATAAAATATGTCTCTGATTGTTACTTACAATTTTTTTATCTTGATGTTCTGTCGGACCCTAAGGCTGCTTTGACTATACCTAAAGCAGAATTGAAAGCAATTTATCTGGATAACATGGCTAAGAAGAGGGCTCTAGCATGTCGATCCATGTTAACTGTCACATTTTTCAGTAGGTATTCCCTCACGGAAGGCTTTCCACCGTACCTTTCACTGGTAACAAGGCAGTCGCACAAGTTTGTCTTAACCAGACTAAGGTTCGGAATAGTACACGAGTTGGTGTCTTTGCCCAACCTTAAGCAACACCCTAAAGGACCGTGTCAGTGTGACGGTATATCAAAACAGAGCACCTTGCACTTTTTACTTATATGTAAACTGTACTTGAATTATCGAATTTTGTACCTTAAACCTTTATTTGTCAAATATGGGGTACGTACAGTTGAAGAGGCAATGAGTCTAATTTTTAACATGAAATCTGCTGACATCTGTTTTTTTACTGCTGTGTTTTTAATCAAATCTATCAGTGTACGTAAAAGTATGATATTTTAGTGTATTTGGTCTGTATTTTTAGGAATCTATTTTAAATTGACGATTCATGTATTATGTACTTTTTATATGTGCTTTTGTGGTCATCTCTTTTGTACCGAATAAAGCTTCATGAATTGAATTGAATTGACAGCTTTAAGAACAATCTTCTCTAGTACAGCTCACAGGATGGCTTTCTTTAGAGTACTCATGAAACGTTTGACAAGGCCATTGGCCTTTGGCCACAGAGAGGTGCTCTTCTGATTCTTCACATTAAAATGATTGAGAAAGGCACTGAACTCTCAACTTTTGAAAGGTGGGCGGTTGTCAGACTTAAGAACACTGGAACACCCCCGGTCACGTAGATGCTTTCTAATCTCTCAATTACACGTTCCTGAGTGACAGATGAGAGATCTTTGATCAATGGAAAAAGGGAATATTAATCATCGATCACCATCAGGTGATGTCTGCTGTCAAGAGAACTGACGGGTGTTGAGTAGTTTTCAATGACATGCAGTTGCATATATGAAAGACCTTTATTTCTCTTTATACTCTCTCATCGAGCTGTGGAATTCAGACTCGGTCTCGGAGAGCTCCTTTGGTGGCAACAATTCCATGATGTAATTCATGGGCCACTTCGATTATCTGTTGTTGCCGACTCTCCAGAATGACACTTCACGAACCTGTCAGGATACCTGAGTAATGGATAGTTCATCTTTGACCTTCTTAAACTTTTGATATTTACTGTCAATGGTAAGAGGTCAATGATGTGGGTACCAAGACTGATGTGAAATAATATGTTTCAGCTTCAGCATGTAACTACCTTAACTTGTGGCAGTGACAATTTGTTCCAATGAAATGACTGCTGGGGTGCTTGATTTCACTATGAAATTGATGTAAGTTTCAGCTGTCTAGAATGCATGCCAAGGCATTGCAGACACACTTATGAGAAGTAGCCGGCAGGGTTCTGATCTTTCCCTGGACAAGTCATGATGGTGTAGTTGCACTCTTGCAATCGCAGACCCCAACGTTCAATGCGTGGAGGCATTTTTGCTTTTGGATTTCCAAATATAGGCAACAATGCTTAATGATCGGTAACAAGCGTGAAGGGCTTCCAGTACAAGAATACATGAAAATGTTCACAAGCCCACACCACTGTTAGGCTTTCTTTCCCAGGTTGGGAATAAGCATGTTCAGTTTGGAACAAACATATAGCTGACATAAACCACAATACATCTTCAAGCATTTTTGGGTGTCCACTGTCTATGCAAGGATGGAGCAGAACCTGACAAGGCTAGAGCCAATAACAACCTCAGAATGAAGCTTTGGATCAAAATAGGCCAATTCAGTAGCATTCTCAATAGCTTGTTTGATTTGCTGGAAGCTTTGCTTGCATTCATGTGACCAAAGAAAAGAAGCATTCTTTTTCGTCAAGTCTCTTAATGGGGCACTGACAGTGGCAAAGTCTCATATGTATCTAGAACAATAGCTGACCGTGCCAAGGAATAAACGTCACAAGGAAATGTCTTGTGGTGGACTGACAGTTGACAGCATTTGAAATTTAGCTGGATTGGGTGTCCTGTCCCATCAGAAAAGACATGGCCAAAGAATTTTTACTTTGTCCGAGGGAACTCACATTTCTCAGCATTTACAGTTAAACCGGCATCAGCAAGCAACTGACACACTTGTGTGGTGCTTTGTGATGCTCCTTCTGTGTAGCTTCGAAAATCAAAAGTTCATCACTATAATTGAAAGCATTCATGTCAGGCTGTATGATACATCGAATGATGTCTTGGAATATCTCTGCAGCGGATGACACACCAAAACTAAGTCTCTTCTAATGGCAACAGATCAACATCTGTAGAAAAGGATGTAATGTACCTGCAATTCTCCTCGAGTTCCAACTGATGATATCCTTTATTCATATCCAGGTGAAAGAATACCTTTGTACCATTCAAGTGTGTTATTATGTCAGCAATATGCGGACCTGGATGTCAATCTCTTTCAATGTCCTTGTTCGCTTGATGCATATCCATGCAGATGCGTACAGCTCCTTCACTGTCCTATTTGGGTAGTCCACACTGGGAGAAACCCATAGAGTGGGACCAGTGGAACACTCAACAATACCGTGCTTGCATAAAGATTCAAGTTCTTTTCCAGCAGCTTCCTGTAAGTGAATGGCAATCCATTTTTGTCTTTTGAGCAATAGGAAAGATGTCCTCATTAATGTGTAATTGAACTTTCATAGTCTTGAGTTTCCTAACCCATGAAAGGGAATTGACTTACTATTTCGTGATGAGCATTCATGTTATAGTTCACGGAAATCTGTCCCATACCAGCAATATATTTCTCCCCAAGCATAATATTAATTGAAGAACATCTATCGATAATGAAAGGTATTGAACAATCATTGACTTTCAGTGTGAACTTCAGACAATGTTTTGGTGCTTTTACGTAAACATTGACATACCACAATCATCTTCTTCAATTGCACTCGATATTGATAAAAAAGAGGTGTTTGAGGAAGATTTAGATGTTGATCAACTTCGCTTGGTGTTAATTTGCTTTAGCTGTTGCGGTGGCTTGACCTTATGGGCGTCTGTCAAATGCCTCTTCTGGAACGTTTCAGTTTGCCATTTTGTCTTTGTGGCGTGACACACCTACTTTTTCCTTTGCCTTGCACACCATCACAAAATGGTTCTCCTTTCCACAGCCTTTGCAGATCTGCCCAATGGCGGGGCATGACCCTGCATGTGGAAAAGAAAATCCACATTTAAAGCACTGCTTCTTTTTCTGTGAAGAATACACTTGGTGTCCCTGGGCCCTGTGCTTTGGCTTTTTTATTATTATTTATAGATTTTATATAACACTAGCTAGACCCGAAGGTATCAGAGTGCTTTACAGAATCGAGAGCAAGGCAATAATCCAGTCAATGAGCATATGAGGTGCAATAATCTTAGGTTCAAGTACACACAAAATATATACACAGGAGAAATAGTTAGGTAGAGTGGGTGGAATACACAAAATATATACACGGAAAAACATTAGGCCATGAGGGTGGTTACTGAATTTTCGTCAATTCACATATTATGAGTCCATGGAGAGAAAACTATTTAAGACAATTGAAGCAAACACAAAAAACAGCCAACTGATCAACCGGGTCTGAACTGAGAGCCTATTAGAGCTGAGTTAAGATTGCTCATGTAATTCAGTATTTATTGGGGAGATGGCGTTTCAGGTCTCTTTTGAAGCCTGAGAAGGAGATGTTACATCATAGGTCCATCAGGAGAGAGTTCCATAGGCTGGGAGCATTACCTGAAAAAGAGGGAGCCGGGGTTGTTTTACTTTTTAGTTTGAGAGGAGCGAGAAGAAGTGTTTTGGAGCATCTAAGAGATTTGGTTCTTCCTGCTTTTGTGAGTTTGTTGTCTAAATAGTCAGGGGTTTGTGAGTGAAGTGCTTTGTTTGTGATACAAGTAGTCTTGTAGGTTTATCTTCCTTCGATGGGAAGCCATTTTAGGTTCTAGAAGGCTGGCGTGTCACTTTCATACCGTTTAATATCTGTTATGAGCCAGGCTGCCATATTTAGTACTGATCTGAGGGGGGCGAGGTGAATTTTCGGGGTCCCTCTGAGGATAGCATTCCTGTAGTCAAGTTTGGAGAGGGCAAGAGATTGAATAAACGGAATGAATGGTTTGAGTTTTTAGAGGTGTTTTAGTGTGTAAAGTGCTCCTTTGGCTGAGTTTTTAATGTGATCCTTCATTGACAAGTTTTTGTCCAGGGTGAAGCCTAAGGATTTTGTTGAGTTGGATAGAGTGGGAGAACAATTTAGAGCCTTCAGGTTGCTGATACAGTCTTGGATTGCAAAGTGGTTACTTTTGGGCTAGAACAGAATAACTTCTGTTTTGATGGGGTTTAATTTTAGATGGTTGGAGTTGAACCACGCTTGTATCTTACTCAGTGTGACGTTGAGATGTAGGATATCACTGAGTGATTTGATTTTGTAGTAGAGTTGAGTGTCATCTGCATAGAGGTGGTATTTGATCCCTGCTTGCTTCAGGATTATAATAAGGGGTCCCATGAAGAGATTGAAAAGTGAAGGAGACAGGATTGAGCCCTGGGGGACATCAAGAGTGACAGGTGGGTTTCGAGAGACAAGACTTGATTTAGATTTTTTGTGATTGGTGTTGTAGGTAAGATGTGAACCATTTTAAAATGGTGCCATTGATACCAGAGTAGGTCTTCACTCCAGTAATGCTAGGTGATTGACTGTATTGAAAGGATAAGTATGCAAGCATCACCTTCGTCTAAGGATCTATCAATGTCATCTGCAATATTGAGCATGGAAGTTTCTGTGCTGCAGCCTTTTCTGAACCATGATTGGAAGGAGTCAAGTAGGTTGGATTCCCCTATATGCCGATTGAGTTGTTGTAAGATGCATTTTTCTATAGTTTTTTGCTAGAAACAGGAGAGTAGAGATAGGTCTGAGGTTGTTGAGATCGTTTGGGTCTGCCCTGGGATTTTTGAGCATAGGCGAGCTTTGACCTAGTTGGAGGGAATCCGGCGAGAGAAGTCACGGGGTGATGATGTATTTCAAGGTACATGCTATTTTTGCAGGGAGGGGATCTTTGGTGTGTGAAGTTAGCTTTAATTTCGAAATAATATTGAAGACTTTTAGTTCAGTTATGGGTTTGAAGTCTGACCAATTGGTAGTGTTTTTCAATTGTGTGTTGAAAAGATTGCCGTTTGATCCATTTGGGACCATTTGATTATTGATAAATTCCGGTGGTAGGACTAAAGTGGAGGGGGATGTCAGTGAGGATAGTTAGTAGGGAAGGTAGGTTTGTGACTTGAATGAAAGATTGATAAATTTTTGCGATTTTCTCCATGAAGAAGCTGGCAATTTATTCACATGGTTCATTAAAGGCTATTATTTCATGTGTGGAGGAAGATGGTTTTTCGTTTGACAATATTAAAGAGCTCCCTGGGTCTATTCTTTGCACGGTCAAGTTGGATGCGGAAGAAAGAGGCATTTTCTCTGAAAATGTGCTTCTTGTATGCTAACCTTGCAGTTCTGAATAGAGTTAAAAGTAATGACGAGGGGTTTTGTCTCAATGTCCTTTCTGCTTGCCTGAGTGGTCTTCTTTCGTTTTTAAGATCTGAGTTAAACCAAGATTTTATTTTGAATGATCTTAGTTGTTTTAGTTTGAGCGGTGCAACTTGGTTGAGAACTTCTGTTATCGCTGTCTTGAAGTGGCCAGTGAGATCATTTACGTTATGAGTAGCAGGGAGACGTTGAAGTTGTTCCTGAAATTTGCATTCAAGATCCATAGTTGGGACTTGTTTGTGGTTTCGTGTCCACCCCTTAGGTTTGTTTGTTAAGTCTGAGTGTGTGTTTGACAATGGAATCGATATTGAACCATATGAGATTGTAGTCTGGCCAGTCAATGGGTAAGATTTCACTGAGGGAGACCAGTTCATTATTAGTGATAATCGCATCTAGAGTAACGGCTTTGATATGGGTTGGTTCATTGCAGAGTTGTTTTAGGAAATTCATTTCAAAGAAGGTTCATGAGGCACCTGACTGTGGAGTCTTCTGCGTTGTTCCAATGAATGTTAAAATCAGCCAAGAACATGTTCTTAGTGTCAGTTAAGGAGAACCGAGTCAGTAAGTCAGATAGCTCTTCTTCGAAGAGGGCCGATCACCAGGAGGGTTGAAGATGGTGTGAAGTTTGATAGGCGGGCAGCCTTTACCTTTAAGTTCAACACCTAGGTATTCAAAAGTCGAGCATTCTGCGTTATTTAAAATGGAAAGATGAATTTCAGCTTTGTGGATTATGGCTAGACCTCCACCTGTTCTTTCAAGTCTGTCATGCCTAATGATGGAGTAACCAGGTGGTGTAAGCAGGAAAGTATTGCAGTAGAGTGATCATTGAGCCAAGATTCCATGAGGAAAGCAATATCAATTCCCTCACCGAGTATGGTTTCAGCGATATCTGTAGCGTGTTGTGCTGCTGATCTACAGTAAATAAGCATGCAAGATAGAGGGCAGGGATTATCATTATTAGATGTTATGGTATGAATGGTTGTATATCGAGCAGGAGATCTGGGCGAGTTTATAATTACAAGGGTTCTATTTATGGCCACTATTACTGGGATTGTAGAGGGAGGATTATGAACCCTGGTCTGGGTCTTGAGGCGGTAAGATTCGCTGAGAGCATTTGCTTCTAGTGCGGATAATGGGCAGGGAGAACAATGGGGTCTGTGGGCCAGCCGGCACAGGGGAGTGGAGGGCCAGGGGATACATTGTAAGGTCATCGGAGAACCTGTGTGTGGAGGTAATTTCCGACTTTCATATGAGTGAGAGCAGGCAATGATCGCCTGGTTTGAGAGATCCTGTCTAAGATACCCTAAGTCAGTAGGAAGAGAGTCGAGTTTAGGCTCCATTCGATTCAGAATCTGTGTGAGAGTGCTACAGGAGCATCCCTCATTGAGGGTAGGGGAAAACGTGGTAAGTCCTGCATATGAGGGTTATCTGTGCCGGTGGGATAAGGATTGAAGACAGTCTAGGTGGGATGCATAAGGGTCTGCCTTGGTGAGGGAGTGCAACAGCTGAGAATTTAGTTGATGATGGTCTAAGGTTGGGGCCTGCATCACTAGGTGTGCAGTGGGTATCATCTGGATTTGTTACAGAGAGCTGGTAAGTAAGGGTGGGAGCAGGTGAGGACCTCCTTTGGGCAATTGTATGCAGTGAGCGTTGTAGGAGGTGTCAAGGTTGCTGGTTGTTTCTGTGAGAGTCCCAGAGTTCGATATATTGAGAGTGGGAGGCTACGTGGCCAGTCCTGTGTATAGAGGAGCAGAGAGTGCTAAGCTATTGGGGTGATCTGTGTCAAAGGGCCTAGGATTGTCAATAGACTGTGTGAGCAGAGTTGGGTTATCATTAGACGGAAGGGGGGCATCTGCTGCTAGATCAGTGGATGAAGGACTAAGGATGGGATCCGTGTCCTTAGGCTGGGTGTGAGTATTACCTGGGTTTGTTATCGTGAGATTACTGGATAGGGTTGGAACATGAGAAATCATTCTTGAGGGCCTTGTTCGGCGGTGGGTGTTGGTGGGCGCTCAAGGTTGATGGTAGTGTTTGAGAGTGTCACACAGCTAGATGGTGATTCCTTAGGAGGAAGAAGGCAGGACTCTTCTGGGATGATGTATTTTGAGACGGGGAGAGAGGTGCTTGGGGTAATCGGCCCTGTTGTGTGAGTGAAGTAAAAAAAATTACAGAAGTGTCTATCAGGGTCAGTGGCTTGTATGAGTGTATTGCCTGTCCAAAAAATGGATATATCAATTTCCCCTCTAAAAGAAGAGGAAGGGGACATCATCAGTTGTGTTCCATAGGGTATTTTGATCATTGTATTGACTTGAAGGAGGAGAATGAATATGTTTTTCCATTTAGCCTGGCATTTGGAAACGAAGATAAAGTCAGTTTTCTTGGTGCATTTGTCACGCTATGGTAGGTATCAGCTACTAGTGTTTCTGGATGCTGCTTCAGTAGTTTGTGTTTGAGATTCTTTTTTGCTTTCATGGAGATATCTTTCGGACATGTGATGCTCCACGGGTTTGGGCATTATCTCACAAAGGTAATGTCAAGGGGTTTATGGAGGTACATTGCTAAAGACATTTAGTGTCAGGTTACAGTTGAACTGCAAGAGGGGTGAAGTAGGAGAGAGAATAAAAGGCCGGACTAGGCATAGTGTGGTGGTTAAGATGAGCAATGAGCCATGTGTTAGAATGTGGTTAGGTCGATAGCAGGGTTGATCGGGTCTGTGATGGTGTGGTGTTCACTCTCCCCATTACTGCGTGGGAGGCCAGAAGAGTTCCAACCACAAGAGACGGGACAATGCCCTACTCACATTTTTTGCCTCTTGTAGTCTGCGAGGAAGTTGATTAAAAGTATAGCACAGACTCAAACTTTTGGCTCACACTTTATACTCAAACTTTTTGCCTCTGGTAGTCTGTAAGAAAGTTGATTAATAGTATGGCACAGCTGCCATCTTGAGTTCAGGCCAAAGTGGTTTTAAAGTGAGTCAGATAGCCACCGGGTGGTGGGTAGCCATAGGAGTGAAGTGAGTCATCTCCCACTTAGACAGCCTCCACTGCAGGGCCAGTCCCAGAAACAACAGAAACACCCTGCAACAGAAAGTAATATTTCATTTCTTAAATTAGTTAATTGTCACTTGCAGGTTGTGCGGACGGTTATTAATGTGTGGCACAGCGGCCAACTTGAGGTCAGATGGAGGTGGATTATGATTTAGCCACAAATGGAGTGGGAAAGTATGTTAGAATAGAGGAGGAAGAGCCTCACCACCCTCTCAAGGGGCTCACCAGCAGGGTCCACCCCAGACATGCACAGGACTCTCAGTGGCTTACCTAATGCCCTCACTGGGCATCAATCATGTCAGGAAGATGGCGGGCAAGTGGGTATTTACTCAGTCACTGGCAGGGCAGTCCAATCCTCCAGTTGTGCCCCTACCAAGAGCCTCTAAGGCCACACAGACTCACTCCAAGCTCCGTGAGGGACGAGTACGGGGAGGGGGACAGTCTCAGGTTGACTAGCACCCCTCAAAATTACTGGAAGTATCACAGAGCCAGCCTCCAGTGCCGGGGGAGCCACAACGAGTGGCCATGCCCCTCAGGCATACGGAATCAGGAAACAGCCGGATAAGCAGCTCCGATCACTGGACAAATGGGGAACGGGAGGGGAGGCCAAGAGCCTCCGAGGGCCACATGTACACATTTCAATTTCAGTGAGGGCCGAGTTCGGGTGGGGGACCAGTTTCAGGTGGACCAGCACCACCCATATTGCAGGAAGTAGTACAGAGCCAGCCTCCAGCACAGGGGGGAGCCACACTGAGGAAGCCAGGCTCCTTAGGCATGTGGAGTCAGGAAAGCAGCCAGATAAAGAGCAGCTCTCGTCACTGGGCCGATCAGGAGAGGGTGGATAGGCAGGTCAAAGCTGGTACTCACCCGGCCCATAACAATTGGAATCGCACCAGATGACTCCATGGCGCCAGTTAGATTGAGCGCCAGCAGGGAATGGTGATCTGCGAGGTCACAGGAGCAACTGTCGCGTAGGGCCAGGCCGATCCAAAACCGCTCAGTGGACCCGCTCGGGGGCTTAGGCAGTCCCCAATAGAGAAGCGAGATTGCGCCCAAGATTTGTAGCCCCAGTAGCCATCGGGGTGAACAGAAATTGCTCTGCGACCCAGCCCTGGGACAAAAGGCAGTCCTCAGCAGAAAAGGCAAGAGAGGTCTAGGCCGATCCTAGGCCCTGATTCAAGGATCGCCGAGAGTCACAGCCCCAATGGTCGTGGTGGTGGACTGAAGCAGGTCAGCAACCCCACGTCGGTAAGACAGCGATCAAGACTCCACTTGTATATATTCCATTATCCCTAAATGAATTTCAAGAGTTTTCCTGTTCGTAAAGAGGTATGGCACATGGGTGGATGGCAGGGTAAATCGGGGATATAGACAGATAAGTGATCCCCTACCCGGGAGTGTCCTCATTGTGCATCCATGTTAGCGGCCATCTTTATGAAACAATCCTTATTTGTCATATTCATGACTAACACACTCTGGGCACTTTTGGCCTCCATGCCAGAAGCTTGTCAATCAGCACACTCTTCAGCTCTGGCAGCCATGAGAGCTCACACCGGACTAAGAGTTTC
Organism: Lissotriton helveticus; assembly: GCF_964261635.1. NCBI lineage: Eukaryota > Metazoa > Chordata > Amphibia > Caudata > Salamandridae > Lissotriton > Lissotriton helveticus. Next base: position 1,089,807,259 of record NC_136059.1, on the reverse strand, counting down.
TCTCAGTATTCATCATCTGAATGAATCTGACAAGCATCTATTAATCACTCTGAGGTGTGAAAGCTTTCTCATCATTAAATTAATTGAACTTACAGGGTTTGATGAGCGTATCCAGTCTCTCAACAAATTTGCTGATGGCCTCACTGACTTTTTGTCTTTCTTAACCAAAGATATTCATTTTGTAATCTATATTTGGTATTGAATTGAACTTGATATTCAAGTCTGCTTTGATTTGATGTAATTTATTCAGCTCAATGCATTTTCTTTATGAATTCTTTTATACAATGGATTTAACCCAAATCTCATGACTGGGGGTGCATGTTTGATTCATTCAGCATTCTGTCCATCGTTTGTTGCTGCCGCTCTTTTACACTTTCACCAGCAAGGATCTTAAGGTACTTGATAATATTTTTTGTTTTTGGTGTCTTCAATCGCATCAATTAAATCATCATTTTTTGTTGCTGCACTTTTCACTCTACGTAGCATGGGTATGCTCAAACGTGGGTCACTTGCTCGCTATGCCACTGGATTCAAACTAGACTGACTGATGAGGGGTGTTACCCCGAAACCGGTCCCAGAAGGCATGTTTCCGTTCCTGGAGGACCTGGCTTGACAGTTCGGGCTGGACTGCTCCCATGAGGAGCAGGGTCAAGACTGTTTTGCATATGGCTGGGTCCAAACTGGGGTGGCGTAGTGAGCAAAAGAACAATGGATTTAACCCAGATCTCCTGACTGGGGGTGAATGTTTGATTCATTCAGCATTCCACCCATCGTTTGTTGCTGCCGTTCTTTTACACTTTCACCAGCAAGGATTTTAAGGTACTTGATAATCTTTTTGTTATTGGTGTCTTCAATCGCATCAATTAAATCATCAAATATCTCTATCCAGGCAGTCCATCTGTCGCCAGCATTCAACTTTTTGGCTGTATCGAATGGAGGAGGTGGTTTGTAACCATTTACAAGATTAGTTGACACTGAAGCAGTAATTCTTCCTGATACCGTCTCTTGGCCACTAGGACCTGCTTTATCCACATATCATCTCTAAGGCCCTGTGATGTGCTGGCCTCTGGATCATCATTGATGATGACAGGAAATGGGATCCCTTTCTTGGTCTCCATTGGTAAGGCAAACTTTCACAATTCCAATCGCTTTGGAGACCTTTGGAATTGTTTGGAGCCCCACTCAGAAACTTTGATGGGGTGCAACTTCTGATAGGGAGGGCTCTACATGCACAACCATGGGTGTTTTCTCTGGGGTCACTCCCTCCAGCGCTGTGGTATGATGACTCTCCTTACTCAGTATTCATAAGAAAATGAACATTTCTTTTACAACTTTGCCTTTGAGGGTCTCCCTGTGCTGACTGATACCTGGTAATCTGCTTCTGTTTGCAGTGTTATTTTGCACTTTGATACTCTTTCAAAACCTGGTTGCATCTGCCTATAGCATTATTACTCCATATGAATGTATAGATTGGAGTTGCGTAGTAGTGCTGCATCTCTTTGTGTGGCCTTGTCAGCAGGGTCACACCCACCGGTGTGTAGACTTTGCAGTGAAGCTTTCATTATCTTCAAATGCTTTACAAGGAACTAGGGCTGCATTTTGACTCCACACAAGCCAGACATCGATTCCACACTTCAAAGGAGACACACATGACACGCAGAAGCAATTTGCTGGATTGCAGCAAATTCTCTAACGGGGGACCGTCCATCTTGAGGTTACTTGTACCAACCTCATCACCAGTTGTAGCATCCTCCTCAGCTTGAAACTCCTCTCCTCCTTTTTGCACTCGAGAAAACAAAAAGTGAAGCTGGGTGAGTTTATGTCCCCCACTATGGCAGTACAATGTGGAGTTCCACAGGGCTCAGCGCTAAGTCCAGTGCTGTTCAACGTTTATGTGACCCCCCTGGCCAAAATTATAAGGGACTTTGGCTATCAGGTGTTATCGTACGCTGATGACACACAGATTATTGTCTCGGCAAATCAGTCAGGGAAAGACGGTGCGGCTAAATTCAAGGCCTGTATGGAGAGGGTTGCTTCCTGGATGGTAAGAAACTATCTCAAGCTTAACGGTGAGAAAACGGAGGTGTTGGTAATAGGTAAGAACCAGGATTTGTGGAACGAGGAATGGTGGCCCACAGCTCTGGGCGAATGCCCTCGGCCGGCAAAATTCGTAAAGAATTTGGGCGTCATTATTGATTCCACCTTATCTTTTGACCGACAGGTAAATAGAACGGTCAGTACCTGCTGTTCTATTATCCGCACTCTGAGGAAGATAGCCCCGTTCTTATCTCCCGAGGCGCGCAAACAATCGATGGTCGCCCTGGTGCTATCCAGGATTGATTACTGTAACGCCCTCTACTGTGGGATTAACCAGAAGGAGATATACAAACTCCAGGTTATCCAAAATGCTGCCGCGCGATTAGTCTTGAATCTCCCGAGACGTTCATCAGTGACGGCAGCAAGAAAAGAACTGCATTGGTTGCCTGTCCAGGCAAGAATTTCATTTAAAGTTCTGTGTCTTGCTCACAGTGTTTTTTTTGGATCAGGTCCAGAAGGGGTTAAGGGCCTGTTGAAGACCTATACTCCAAACCGAGCTCTCCGATCTGCCTCAAGGAATATGCTGGAGGTGCCGAGAATCAGCAAAGCGAGGTGGGGCGGTAGAGCTTTTTCTTGGCTTGTTCCTAGGCTCTGGAACTCGCTCCCGCCTGAACTGGCCACCCAACCTTCACTGTCCATCTTTCGCAAATTGCTGAAAACGTGGCTGTTTCCTTCTTCGTGTTAGTTCCTTAGGAATTTGGCTCTGCTTTTCTCCTCTAACTCTACGAACTGGCTATGATTATTCTTGCTCTTGGTATTTCTCAGGTTCTAGCGCCTTGATACCCTTTTTGGGTTTAGTGTCACTATTTCCAACTCGACTTTTAGCGCTATATAAATCTTATTCTATTCTATTCTATTGGGTAATTGCCAATGACTACACCACACACGGTGCTTAGTATATTATGTCTTTATTCATCTGAGTGTAACCATGAACTCAATATTCTAAACCAGCATTCAGTTCACTACGCTCTAATGCTTATGTTACAGTTCTATGGAGTCCATCTGGATCCCCAAAGCTTCATTCATTACAAACTCACATGACACAACACTATTCACAACTATATTGCTGAAAGTATTCAGCCAAAAGGGCACTAAAACAGTAATAAATGAACTACAGCTCAGTTCAGGACCACACATGAGCAATCACTGGAAAAGCAACGCCATTCAATAGAAAATAATGGAGGCAGGCAATTAACATTAAAACCCCATAGAAAATAATGTTAATATAAATTAAATATTAAATAGTATAAAAAAATCGTATTTAATGTTAAAAGTATTAATTTTTAAATGTAAGTATTATTTTACTATACAAACGTTTTATAATATAAAAAATGTAAGTTTTAAGTTATGGTAAAACAAATCAAAATAATCAAAATGTATTCTATACACGACTTTTAGTATTTTTGAATATATATTAAATACAAATAAACATTTTAATGTAGTTGGTAGATATTTTTAGTAAATAATCATATGCATTTAAAGTAACCTTTTAAAAAAAAATTAAGATAATAGTGCTCTAACATTTTGTATTTGTTCTAGGTTTAAAAAATATACATTAACGTATTTTATGTTAATACATTTGTACTATTTCCTTAAGTTTAATAATCTATAAAAAGTAGTAACTTTTCCCTATACATTATCATAGGGCGTCATCTGCTGCAGTAGTAGAGATATTCACCTACGTGTGAAAAGTTACCTCTAGATATTTACACTTGTAAATTTGGCTCCAAACTTTATGGTTTCAGGGGGTGGAGACATTTAAGTGTATACTTTGAAGTAACATTACACTTAGGAATGGTGGCTAGTCAAAAGGAGTAAAGTTTCTGCAAAGTATGAAAATCTACACATGTAATTTTACCTTTGTGAATAGGGCCCATGTACACACCTTTTTTTATTGGGGTAAACCCCCCCAAATAAAATGTGCAGTGTGTATGGGTGTGTGCATGTGTTTTCTGATGTATTGTTGTTTTTTGAGCTGTTATGTATATCTTTCAAAAGGTAACTTTTTTGATATTTGACTTTGGGAACTGCTTATAGCTGTTCAAATGGTTTCCTTGAGTTAAGCATGGAAGTCATATATGGGTCGCCAGGAGTCACCCCTGGATTGCCCCTTGCGACCTGTCACTGCACTTGAGAGCCCTGGCCTCAGAGGTAGCAAAATCAGTACCAGTAGCGCAGGGGAGCTCGTCCTTATGGACACTGGTTGGGGCTCCAATCTCCTTGATTTTTGTCATTTTTTTTTAAACAATAACAGTGAGTAATAATATATTATTCACTATTAGTGTGATGAAAACAATGGAATATGAGCCTCCATGGCAGCAGAGCTAAGTAAAAAAATGCTTTTCAGTGTATGTTGTGTGCATTTGTACAGGTGAGAGTGTGTTTATGTGAGTGAGAGTGTGTGTATGTGTGATTGTGTGTGTATGTGTGTGATAGTGAACCTAAAGTTCAAAAGGGGTTCCGTAGACCGCTACCCCTGGACATTTGGAGAATTGAGGTACATGGCGTTAATTAAGTACACATAATATGAATAGTGAAGACACATTTTATAATGGAGATGGGGAGGGGATAAATGAGAAAAGTGCAGAGAGGAGAGAGTGGGGTGGTCTTTTGTTTCTGATGTCGCACATTCCTTCGCAAATATGAAAGAAACGTAGTCGGGAAATAACGCAGGTATGCAAAAGGTAGTATTCTCGACAAAACTGTTTCCTCATATTTTTCATGTATTTGAAAATGTTTCTCGAAGACTTTAGAGAAATCTAGCGTGAGTGAATCTTATCAGATGTGACTGTCAAATCATATCAGATGTCACTGTCACCTTCCACATCTCTTGCTCCTGGCTGTCAAAATCATAACCCAGTTTTGTTAAGTGTAAGGCGAGTTAATGTGTGTCAAGACAAAGGAATGTCTGCTCCCTTCAACAGTGTATTAACCTACTCACCCTGCAAGTGTTCAGCTTGGCAGATTCCCCAGCTCGACATTGCCGTTGGTACATCCCTCGAACTCTGTTCAACCTCCAATGCTGCAGTTTTCAAACACGGGCCGTAGAGTTGTAGAGGCAAACTACCACGGGCACACTAACCACGAGGAAGCAGGACCTTCCCAGAGAGGCCGCTGCCTCTAAAAACTGGTTGGACTCCATCACTAGACCCACATGGTAAGCGACTGGATCTGCCCGAGGCTTCTGGCGTCTGCAAGGCACCAGCCAGTCTGGAAGGCTATTTGTTTCTCGTCCGACCAGTTGTACTTTTAAATGCAGAAATTACCAGTGAGTCCAGTTTTGCTGTTTTTGGTATTTCAGACTAATTCCCTAGTTTCTATTCCTCATTAGGTATTTTTCTGTATGCTAGTGGTACCTAAGTGGTGCATCTACTTAGATTTACTACTTTGTAAATCAAGTCATGTATTCTTTGAGCTGTTAAATACATTTTTGGCTCTACATAGTTAATTGACTGCTCTTTCAAATATTTTATTCTTAGATCCGCAACAATTCAAGTACAAAAACAATAAAACATGGCCACATACATCGATATACAGGTGACCATAACCCATCCGAAAAAAAACACAGGAGGCCCAACTCACAAAGAAAATCTATACTTTCACATTTACACCTATGTGCAAGCATAGATTTACTACTTCCTGGAATTCACAAACGTTCCCAGGAAACTAGATTGAAAGTTGTGCCCATTGCAGGTTTCCATGCGGAAGGTCATGTGGCATGCATTTTGGGATCCCATTCCCATTGTGTGGCGTTCTCCATAGGGTTAAACTCTAAACAGCGAGTAAAAGCAATTTTTTGTGTTAGGAATTTTTTTTCCCACTGTTGAGAAAACTCATTTTGTACGCCTGCACCAAATCTGGGCGTGGTCAATTCCGCTTCTCACTCCAGAAAGGAACTTATGCCTGTCCTTGGCTAGAGTAAGACAGTTACTGTTTCGAGCGTGGAAGGGGAAATGACAGGAGTTTTTGAATGCCCACAAGAATACATGTTTGTTGGTGTTCACAAACTTCCAAAGCTAATTACGCTTTGGAATGCCCATTTTCGCAATCGCACCCCTTGTTTGGGATTTAAGTATGTCCGAGATCTCCGCACACATGAATGGTTTACCTCTGTCAGTAATCAATCTGTGAGTTCCTGGAAGGTGCAAACCACGTACGTTTTGACGTTAAGTTTTGCTCCTAACTCTGACTGCTGGGACGAACAGCGTGAAAAGTCTCTTTGACTTCAGTACCTGCGGCCTGTGGAAAGGGAATCCAGCTTCTCCACTTCAGCGGCGAAGGTGATTTTCACAGGATACTGCGGGGCATATGTACAAGCCCTTATTGCCATGGAAACGTCACTTTTTTCGATGTTCCTCTGGCGATAGGGGCTGTGCCTTATTTACAAGGCAGCGTTAAGCCACTTAACGTGGCATAATGCTGCCTTGCAAATAAGGCCTCCTTTTATGCTACGCCTAGCGTGAAAGGGTTGGGCAGTGGGTGTTGTGGTGGGCGTTCCACTGCAACACCCATTGATTTTGACGCTGCCCCCTATTTAAAATGGTAGCATAAATAGGAGGAAGTGCCAATTAAGACCAGGGAATACCTGGTCTTAAATTGTCGAAACGATGAGAAATGCTATCTTTCTCTGCGTTTTTGCTTTTTCCATGTGTGCTGCCTCAATGCTTTCCACCAAGCTTTGCCCTGCACACAGACACCCTTGCACTATGGTTCAAGGGTGCCTGCGTTGTTGCTACACTGCTAAGTGTAGTGCCAGCGCAGGGGAAAAGGCAAGGCTGCACCATGTGTTTGTAAATATGGTGCAGCCTTGAGTTTCTGAAGTGGCGGAGTGAAGTGTTAAGCCATGACTGCTAAAGCCTCACTCTGCCTCTTCTGCTGTACATATCCCCCTTCGTATGTTAAGCAGCTGCAGTGCAAGTACCTTTGATCACACTGTAGGTGTGATGAAAAGCAAGCTGTTGTTGTGACTTGTAGTTCAGCAGCCAATTCACTTCCATTGCTTGTGAAAACTCTTCATCTTGTGCAATGCTAAACCGTGGTGCTATCCAAAATGAATCACTTTGCCCCAGCAATACATGGAGTCTTGCTACCAGAATATTACCGTGCTTACAACATGCATACCAGCATTTGAGACACTCAGGGAATGTCAGTGCTATGGTCTGGGTGTTACATCTGAGTGTGATGTTACATAAGAGGGGGCTGGTCGGCGGCACACACACTGAAAAAGTAAAACATTCACCATTGTATGAAAACCAAGAACCTTGCACTGACTATATGTGGGTATGTTAAGATTGTGGCTATGTTAAGGGGGTGTGTATGTGCGTGTGTGTGTTTGTGTGTGTGTATAGTAGAAGGTCCCTGAGTGTGTATGAGTCTGAGTACTGAAACCAGTGGGATTCATTTTGGATGCCCAGTGCCTCAAGATGGAAGATGAATGAAGACAGCTTCACCAGATAGTGAAAGTGTATTGACTGCATTCCTGTGGCTGGATCCAGACACTGAATTGAGGATGATGGAGACGTGACTACCTTTAGAAATTCCATGAAGACTTTGTTAGCAAGGGAGCTGCTGATAAATTCCCGCTGAGCACGGGCATTTGGTAGATGGTAGGGGTGAACACTGGAACCGCAGATTCTGTTGTGCAAGGTGAGGACATTGTGCTTAGAAACCTACTCGACTGTCTCTTGAGAGAGGGAAAGAGTTTGCCTCGTCTGCATTAGGAGAAAATGTCCAGCAGTGAAGGCCAGCATGTTGCCAGCCCCAGGAGCCCTCAAACAAAGCAGACTGCTTGAGAGATCCAAGCCAGAAGAGACATATCCTGCAGGGAATCTCTCCACAGTTCCTTGTAAGAACCAGGAAAGTCTACACTTATCCGCAAATCAGCCCTAGGTCAGGGATGCATCTGCCTTGCTGTGTTTATTGTCCCAGATTGGGGCGGTAACTAGATGTAGTATTTATTCACCCAGGGCAGGGCTAAATCTACTGTGCACTGGCGCAGGTTATGTGTACTGGCCCGGATTAGGCTTTAACTGCCTGACTGTGTGCATGCTGTCCTGGGGTGGGCTGTGTATTGGCCCGAGGCCGCAGCTGGCCATAACTGCTATGACAAGCATCTGTATCAGCCCCAAAAATGGTTTACAACTAACCGAAGTGGTAGCACGTCCCTGTCAGTGGCGTCAAGTCATATCATATCATCAGGAGCAGCTATTCTCTGAGAAGGCGCAAGCTGTGTTTAACTTTCTCAGCTACCACAGGCCTCCCCCCTGGAAGTACTGCCGGCCTCCATTTATAGTGGGACCGAAATGCTGAGGGGCTCATTTACCAGCCCTGTGCGCCGCTGGAGCATCACTTTTTGTGAGGTTCTAGTCATGCACAGGGCTTAGCCATACCTACAAGGCCACATAAAGTCAACATGCATGGCTTTTCATGGCCTTGTAGATATAGAGTGAGGCACACACTACGATGGGGAGGCGTGCCAAGGGCATTACGGTGGGTGTTCCCACGTGACACCCATGGCATTTGACATCTCTCCAGGTTTACAACAAGTTGAAAACCTGGGAATGCATCAAAAGTCTACGCCTCCCCCAGGGGAGGATCAAGGAGGAGAATTAACATTATTTCTCCTCTTTCTTTCCTCTTTCTATGTGTGCCTCATCCAGAAGCCCACATAGAAAGAGGAAATGGTCTCCATGTATTGTTTTTGTGTTGGAAGGTGTCCCTTCCTGAACAAAACAATAATCCTTACAACGTAGACCTCCTTGCACCATGCATGCATTGGTGCATGGCAGCCAATTTAGAGCCTGCGCAGGACAGGAGGACAGGAATGCATCGTATCTTATAGATACAGGGTATTACTGCCATTTTCATCTGCGGTAGGACAGAGCAGCAAGAAGACTTGTGGCTCTGTCCTACCGAAAAATATTGTAAAGGAGGCCATGAGGACTAAACACTGGTTTCCAACTCACTGTCACATCAGAGGTAGCAACCTGAGTAAACCGTTTCTGACTGCACATTTCACTTGTGGGAAAAGTGAAGTGGGCCTGAGACTTATTCATGCTTCTACCACAGTTTAATATCACCCGGGTGGGAGAGAGCACTGTTAGGGCAGTAGGGTTTGCTGGACTGGATTCTGTAGTATTGAGTAATGCAAGACAGAATTCCTGATATTAGCTAAGAACAACAAACAAGAAACAATACAAACCTGCTCAATAACATGATCCTTGACAGCTTCAAACCCCAACTTTCAGCGGATGCCTAGTAACTTGGATTTGTCCTGGACAACAACCTCATTCTCAAGAAACACAATGCCAAAAAACAAAGATGTTCTAAAGAAAGTAAAATATTTTCTTTCAGAAAGCAACTTGAGACCTGTTGTTCAATCCCTCATACTTTTTGTGTTCAGATGGTGGTAATTCCCTGCTCCATGGCCTTCCAAAATGGCACCCCTAAAAGTCATCTTACATGTCACAGCACATCTCATCCAGGGCTTGAGGGAAAATGATCATATCACCCCACCCTGATTAACTCCATTGGCTCTGAGTGCCGGGCTGCATCATTTCAAAACCAGCTGCATTTACAAAGCTATCATGAAACGTATCTCAATTATCTTGTAGACAAGCTCACCATCTCTGGAGGTTCTCAACACACCCACAACCAGGACACCATCAGCCTGCAGACTAAGAATTGTGAAACAAAAATAAAAAAAGAAAGAAGGCCTGTTTCTTTAATGCATCCAGCATCTGGAAAAACATGTCCATATCCATGAGAACCACCCTGATGCTGCTCCAATTTAGGAATGAGTTGTCACACCTCTTTAAAGAACACTATATCACAATACATTAAACGCCCACAAACCAGCTATCCCTCCTATAACTTGTTGATTTTATTCTAGTCTTTTACCCTGTACGGTACACCATGCTTAAAAAAAGAGGTTTTCCAAAATAACAAGCACTGGCTGCCTTTAAAGTTTTTGTGTCGGTTGGTTGAATGTTGAGCTCTGAGCTTTCGCCCCAAACTATCTGCTAAGGAAGCCTGTGACTGTCCTTGTTAGCCTGAAGGTCAAGTGAGGAAGGATTGTTTTTGGCCCAGTTTGCAGTACCATAATAGGGTGGAACTGATGGTTAGGTTGGGGCATATTAGCCATTGTCTGACATAGGGCCTCTCGAAAGGGAGCTAAACATTTTAATTCACAAAAATAATTTATATTGCCACAACCTTATGTACTAACAACCCACAACATGGACAGTAGACATGTCAGTAAAGAGGGTATGGTTGCTGCACCCATGCAGATCACAGAATAGAGTTTTGAAACACACAAAAGGTAATGGCAGTAATGCTTGTAAATTGTCTAATCACTGACAATCGCTCAGGTAGCACCGCACCCATCATTCGTTTTCTCATCATGCCACTTATGGGGTCCATTAGGATGGCCTGTCGGGGGCAGGTACCGTCCGCCATAAGGGCGGAGGAACCGTGCCCCCAATTAGGATGCACTCGCCACAGTGGCGGGTGCATCCCACATTTTTAACATTGCGGCGGACGGTGCTTAAAGCACCGGCCGCCGCAATGTAAATAAGCATGTTGTGCGTTTCACAGCACAACATGACAGGCACCGCGCGGTGCCCTCCATGTTGTGCTGTGAAACGCAGGGGGGTACCATAGGTACCCCCCATGTGCACCCCCCCTTAACCCTGGGGGCCCGCAACGGGCCCCCAAAGCAGGAACTGTATACCTTTTTGTGGCGACATTGCCGCCACGGAAAGGCATTCCACTCAGGCCATCCTAATATGGCCACCATATCAGGCCTTTTCCGCTGCGGTCGCAAGGCGACCGTGGCGGAAAAGCGGCGGACGGTCTTCCCGTCCGCCACGGTCCCCCCGCCATTGTAATATGGCGGGGGAAAAAAGGTGGCGGACGGGCAAGGATGGCAGACGGATCGCCACCGCCTGCATGGCGAATGCGATCCGTACGCCATCCTAATGGACCCCTTAGTTTAAAACCAGGCACATGCAAATCAGCCTTGACCCTGCTCCTCACGGAAACAATCCAGCCTGAACTGCAAACCCAGGTCTTTCATGAACCAGAACACAAGCAACCCAGGACCAGTTTCGCCCTGACTTGTCAGTTCAGGCTGGACAGTCCCCAAGAGGAGCAGGGTCAAGACTGGTTTGCATTTGGCTGAGTCCAAACAGAGGTGGAATGGTGAGCAAAAGAGCAATGGGTTGGGATGTTGGGATAAGGCCCTTCCTATCGTTGATACCTCCTTCCAAAACCAACCCTTGATGGATGTGCTTTAGGTTCTCCAGGTCTCTTTGTTAAAACCTGAGTCGGGTCGGGGACAATCGATATTTGCCCGGCGGTATTGCCTCTGTGACCCTCTAGTTATTTAATCAATGAAGAGGCAGGCGCTGGAGACTGGAAAGCAGGAAACAAGGTTTTTATTCTCTCCGGAGGAGAACACAACAAAACCGGCAGAAGGTATCGTTCTGAGGTGTTCTAACTTACGTTTGAGGCCTGGCCCCTTATATACAGTGTTTGTGGTTTTTATTACAGTTTACATACACATGACAAAGCTTTGATATACGGAAAGACATTCCCGGAATCCCCCTTTTGGGCCCGTTCCCATAATATCTACAGTAGAAGTCCCCACCCTAGTCACAACAGGTGATGAGTATCACGCAGCTGGATATTCCGCCGATTCACGGAATGTGGGGGGGTTTGATCGGATCTCATGGAGTGGGGGCTTTGATCAACCCGGGGATCCTTTGATGGGGGAAGCTTTCTATTGTACGGGGAGGGGCAAGGAATGGTATCGGCAGAGCTGGGTGTCGGCCTGGGAACGGGGAAGACAAAACGGGCACGCGGGGAAGAAGGGGGGTTTGCATCTAAGGGCCGGAGATCATGAAAGGGAAGCAGGGAGGTGTCGTGCTGGGAACAGGATGAGGGCCTGGGGCAGAGCAGCGCCGAAGAGGGGTTTATGACTCAAGGCAGGTGCAAGCAGGGGGTGGTCAGCGTGCAGGCTTGGTGAAGGCGAAGGGCTATGTCAGGGGCCAGCGGCATGCAAAAGGGTTCGTTCTGATCGGGGCATCTTAAAAAAATGGCGGGCGCGCACGACAAAAGTGTGGCATCAGGGGAAGAGGCAAGATGGCGCAGATAATGTTCACGAAAACGTACTAATTTTCAACAGTCCTCCCTTTAACATATTCAAGACATCTTGCTGGTTCATTTTCTACTCGGTTCTATTGTGGTGGGCATGAGAAAGAAAACGGTAGGAACCCTAGAGGAAAAGAGTTGTAAACAATACATTTTAACATTTCTAGTTTTTAGGAGGTGGGCCTATTTGATAAACTTTGATCAATTTGTTTAGCAGGAAAGTCATAGGAATGCAATACAAAAACGATTCTGTTGCGAGAGCAGCAAGGATATTTCATACTGGCAGGTTATTACATATGTATCAGGTTCGGATTGGAGCATGATCAATACAATGGCGGCTGGGAGAGAAATGAGGTTCAGTAGAAACGGCGATTGGGGATGTCAAATGTTCGAAGTTTAACGAGTTCTCATCATTCTTTGTTGCCTTTCGTTGGCGCTGTTGAGCACCGGCGGTGGAGCTACGAGTCCAGCTCTGTTCTAAGTTCTGCGTTGCAGGGCACGACCCTTTCCTCGCGTTTCTGGTCGGAAAGGTCCTTTTCGCCCTGTGTCCTTTGAGGTGATTGTCAGAAAGTTCAGATGGAAGAAGAGCGTACAAAACAGTCCATAGGGTAGGTCAGAGGAAAAGGGGGATGGAGCAAGGCCAAATTAGGAACAGACTAGGGGAACGAGAGACTTCAAATAGGCGGGCGTGTGACCGAATTCAGAGAGCGGGGACTTGTCGACAGACACTGGACATCGAGCAGGGGCATCAGGTCGACCCTTTCTTCTCATGTTGTCGAAAACAGTGCCTCGTCCTGCAGCTCTTTTCTGTCGTGGTCTCGCCTTGGCTAATGTCGCAGGTGTTCCTTAGTCTGCAGTCAGGCCTCGTGCTCCCACATCCGGTCCTTCTCTCCTCCAACAGCAGTACCCTTAAACAAGTTTGAAAAGACAGTCTTTAGAGAATTTGCAGATGAAGATAATCAAAAAGTCTATTTCTCTCCCAGCCCCAGGCAAAGAATGAAAAAAATGCCCGTTATATTAGTGTTCACAACTGGCATATGAATGACCGGTGACGGGCCTGTTGGATTTACTATGACTTTCCTTTACAATTATTTATTACAGTCACGACAGTTCATCTGATAGTGACCCACCTTCGTGAGACGAACCTGGCAAAGATATGCTGTTCTCTAGAGTTTTACATTTAAAAAGGGTACTGTGAGTCGTCAACATGGTACTACACAGGTATTTTGCTGAGAGACGATCATGGCTAAACATTTCCTTTTTATCGATGCATCCTGCTTTTCAACTACTACGGGGTTTATTTCGATGATTTCTTTACCTTGGACTAGTCTGTTAACCTTGTAAAACATCATTCTGGATCCTACGTAACCTTTTACAGCCCGATTACTTAATTAGGAAGGACAGGGGTTTTATGGGAAACAACCAGGGACATAGGAAACTTGTGGTAAGGGCATAAATCGACCCATCTCTCACAACCGGAAATGAGGGGTAGTTTCATAATTCCAGTTTTTGGGCGGCTGATACAGGGGAGGTAACAGGGGTGATCATTTTTCCGGTTTGGGTATTGTGACAATTCGGGGCGGGGAGGGTCGCGTATTCTGAGGTCTTTATTTTATACCATAGGAGCCGTTGACATGTAGTTCCCTTATTTCGGGCCAGATTAGGGAACCTCTGTCGTCTTACCTGTCCTTTCCCTTACGGCCCAACCTCGGTTCATTGACTTCTAGCGGAAAAGGAGAGGTAATGACGCGGCCTCAGGGCGATTGTATTAAAGACAAGTTTTTGTGCAAATACCGACGGTATTTGAAGCCAATTAGGTGGTGTGCTAGGGGTGGCAGTCTGCCAATTTCGGGGCTAATCACTCGGAAGAGTGGGAGTGCAAAAATAGAGGGAGAGAGAGAGAGAGAGAGAGAGAGAGAGAGAGAGAGAGAGAGAGAGAGAGAGAGAGAGAGAGAGAGAGAGAGAGAGAGAGAGCGAGAGAGCGCAACGGCAGGCTAAATAGTACACGTGCAACAGAGAGGGTGGCAGTGTATTCAAGAAAGGCTATTTAGTGCATTACACAGTAAAGGGCATTCACGGGTCTGCGTTAGAATCTTGTAATCATGCAGTTTGAGCATTAGACAGGGTAGAGGGGACGTGCCTTGAGAAAAGGAAAGAAGAAAGGAGGTACCATTTTGTCGCACTTCTCGCATTCTCGGTCCTTCGACCAGTTGGGTCGACGCCTCAGTCACACACACACATTCCCTCATAGTTTCGCATCATACGTGACATGGGTTCATTCGTCCGGTCTGGTTTAAGGGTGATCACTTTTTATCAGGTTGTGCTAATTTTTCGGGTTTGTTCGATACGTGAGTAGTTTGCAGGCGTGCTTAGACACCACCTTGCGGCGCTAGTCCGCTTCGTGTATTAGACATGGCAAGGCTTCAGATCTTCGCCACACCTCGGCTGTAATCTCTGATGTAACCTGCAGAGGGAGGAAAAAAGGGGGGGGGTGGGGGAGACAGCATTCGCGCATATTCAAATACATGGATTCATAAGTTCTTTACTTACCTCTTACTCGTCTTTCCTTCTCGGGGCAGGGTCCCCGGGGACATGGTTTCTGGAGTCGGGGGGGTAGTGCGCCCATATAGGTCGTGTGCGGGGAAACGTAAAAAGGAAACCAGAGGTGCCTAGTGCGAGGTATCTAGTCAAAGGACGTATCGCACTATCGGGATCCTTAAACCTCTTTCAACGCTGTGGCGTTCAAAGGTTCTTTGGTTCTTGGGTCAGCTCCGTTCCCTGATACTTTGGAACGTTGTACTTTATCACATTTACATTATTTCATTTCACCCTCCTTTTACATTCCCTCATTTACACCGTTCGTTTTACCCATCCTTGGAAGTCAAGGTCTTCCTCTACGCGAGAGTTCATGAGTCAGTCGCGTACTTTGAAGGCGGAGTGTCGTGTTGTCGATCCGATCCGTCCTCCAGGGCTGGGCAACCATCTTCTTTTAACCTTAAAGAGAGAGCAGAGTAGGGTGCACAGAAAAGAACTTTCCCACCGATCCCACATTTTTTTAAAAAATAAAGCATGCAATACCCGTCCATAGTTTCGAAAAAACTTTATCTTGCAAAATCATTTCAGCACGTGGATTATGAGGGTGCGGTCGTATTTGGCCGGTCGTGGTAATGGCTAAAGTGCGTACAGTGGGGGGGTGTCGTTTGCAGCAATAAAAACATCGGAAAGTTTTACTCATTCATTTGTAAGAGACTAAAACGTCTATTTAATTGGCTGGGGGTTCGGGGGCATTTATTTTCATAATTTAGAAGCATAATCATAATAGTGGTAATCAGATTTCCTATATGCATACCGTACGTGGGCGTCGTAAATGAGGTTTACATCAGTTATAAAAATATAATACATTGTACATTTGTAATCAACATTTGTAACGGGGATCCTTTCATACTGTTCGTCAAGTGAGTTCTCCTTGTCTTTTCTAGCCAAGTGTACAAAGGATCATGTAAAATCTCAGAACATTAAGTTTATATTAGTGCGAAGGAACACCACGAGGTGTTCGTAAGTTCCGATTGATACCAGCGCCATTTTGGGCGGGGCCGGCTCAGTCCGGAAGCAGCATCAGGGGAAATGTTTCCTATTACTGGCAGTTTGGACCAGAGTCCTTTTCGGCAGTTCTAGAATTCATGCTAACAGAAGGAGTGGCAATGTCATGTTTGTTTCGTTGGCGATCAAGGCAGCCGTCCCTTACCGGAAGCCTGCAAAGGCCGAAGGTTCCGCCGGGGACCTTTGTAGGATCTTCAAGGCTGCGGAGATGCTGTCGGAGATGGGGGCTCGTGCTCCAGGGGGCAAATGTTCGAGTTATGTTGCTGGTCAAAGTTACTCTAGTGGCCGGGGCCCGCCCTCCAGCGGACCCAGACGCCATTTTGAGGCCCTACAGGGGCCACTCTCGTCGAGTTTGCAAGAGTGGGAGAGATCCTCCGGAGTGAACGGAAGAGGTCCCTGTTGTGTGAAAGCGGGACGTTCAGCTGGGGTGCAGCTGTGACGCCCCCACCTGGGGGGCGAGGGAGACTCGTTCGCGCCGTCTCCTTCTCCCGGTGCACTCCATGCTGTTCTTTTTCATCGCCCCGCATGAAGGTCTCTCCACATCCGGTGTTCCCCAAGTCCTGTGCTCAGTGCTGTGGGAGTATGGCCACCTGTGGCGCGCATTCGGCGCGGCACGAGTATCAGCGCAGTCATTGCAGGTTCGGTGTTCCGAAAATATGGCCACCATTGCACGTTCGGTGCTGCGCAAGTACTGGGGTGCCACCATGGTGTGTTCGGTGCTGTGGAAGTATTGGCACCATCGCCTGACTGGGGGTGTTCGGCGTCGGGCCGGGGGCTGGGAGACCTCCTATCGGTGGAGGTGGGAGAGGCTCGTCCGCGTCGCCTCTCCCTCCCAGCCCAGCTTGGACAAATTGTTGTGGAGGTACGTGCAGGACATCCCGCCGTCCAGAGCTGCTGCGGCTGTTACGGAAGAGAAAAGGAAGAGGTGCCTCGTTCTTCTCTGGACATGTGGCGGGACTACTTAAGTCTATCCAGGCCCGTTGCGGCTGGCTGAAGAGACATGTGGCGGGACTACCTACAACTGCCCGGGCCGCTGGCTCCTGCCTCTCCTCCGGCTCCCCCATACGTTAAGATTTCCTGACCAAGAGTTGGCGGCGGGGCCCGCCTTATATGGGTTGCCGTTGGTTGGGCGTAGCCGTAACCCTGCCCTACTTTGGAAGGTTCCAGAATGGGGGGGGCGAATGTTCTGTTTGACTTTCATTTTCTACAGTTTACCGTTATTATTCCTTGTTTGTTGTGCTAAATTAAAAGTTCAAGTTCATTAATGGTCTACGGATTTTGTTTTACCATTTCTTTCTTTCCAGGTTGCTTTTATGCTAAGTTTCTGCTAACAGAGGTTGAGTAACACGGAAACACGTGTAGAGGGATGACGCAGATTTGTACATTACATACACACAAACTCAGACGGGGGACAGTACAAGTACGACATACAAAGACCCAGGACGAATATAAAACAGTTATTGGTTATAATTATCTCTTTCCGTCTGTGAATTTGAAACGAGGCTGGGTTCCCGCCTTGACGTTGCCCGACCTAGGAGAACTTGAGCATGCCGCTGAAATTGTCCTGGCGAAATCTGTGCCATCGGGCATAATCGAACGTGGTGGTTCTGTCTGGTCTGTCTATGTAAGTCGGGTTCTTCTTTGTCTCGCGCTTTTTCTCGTACTGCCGGTCTGTCGTTCCTGTCGGCCCTTTGCCTTTACTCACGCTCAGTAGAGTCGGGCATTGGGCTTTCCAGTGTCCGACATACCTACAAAAAGCGCATTGGTCTGGCCCTAAGTCTGGTCGTCTTTTGCATAGTGTCGGGGGATAAGTCGTGGGTAGCGATGTCCTGGGGTTGTCCTGTCGGTATATTTCTCTACTTGGTTTGTCCTCGTCTTTTCTCTGTCGTTGCATAGCCTCTCTGCGCCACATACCGAGACTGTCGAGCATAATTGGTGTTGTCTTATTATTTCGAAGGGCTATTTCTAACGTTTCTATTTTATCAAGGTCAAAGGATCCTGCCAGTGGCCACTGTTTGTCTTGACTCTCTTCGGTATACCTGTGCCACAATTTATTATAGGCTATGGTGACTAATCCATAGTTTATGAACATGTCCTTATTAGGGGTGCCTTCTAGTGGAGCTATATGGTCCACCTCTAATACACGGTCCGGGCTAAACAGGCTATTAATCAGTGGGGAGAAGACAGACATGACAGCTCGTAACGAGGGACTAAAAAGTCAGCACTGCCTATCTTATCACTAGGTGCAAAGACTGGACAGAATATTTCTATTCGACGTTGTTTGCAGGCAGTGAATACCTCATGGATCAAAAATAACAAAAAAGACCAATAAATAACAATGGGGAGAATGAGTAGGTCCGCAAAGATCTGCGTTACCTACCCTTTTCACTATCTGCAAAAAGGGTGGTCTCTTCCCTGTTTGCAGACAGGGAATCTCCAGGAAACAATAGTTTTGCGAACAACAGTTCAGTTTCAAGTAATTATTGAGTGGGGGAGAAAAATAAGCACGGCTGCTGCCCTACCTATCCTCCACTGCTTGCAAAGAGAGAGCCCGTTGTTTCTCCGTTTGTAGACAGTGAATCTCCAAATAAATAAAGAGCAATACTAGTATTTTTAAACAATCAAGCAATCAAGCAATTATTTCGCAACTTGTCGTGATTACACGACCTTACCCGGACCATGTGGACAGTTTCCTGTCTTCCGAATCCAGTGCCCGATCGTCCTCTTTTTCTCGTATTTCTCACGGCACTCCTGATGGTCCCCAGTCAGGACCGTAGATCACTCGAGAGAGGTCTGTTCGGAACTAGTGAAGTTCGGATGATCGGCTGCCAGACGAGGGTCTATTGGGCAAGAGCTCTCCCGATCGTTGCAGTCGTTCACTCTGTCGTCGGGACCTCTCCCACTGGATCCACGAGTCGCTGATGGGCCCCATTCTTGGGACGCCAATTGTTAAAACCTGAGTCGGGTCGGGGACAATCGATATTTGCCCGGCGGTATTGCCTCTGTGACCCTCTAGTTATTTAATCAATGAAGAGGCAGGCGCTGGAGACTGGAAAGCAGGAAACAAGGTTTTTATTCTCTCCGGAGGAGAACACAACAAAACCGGCAGAAGGTATCGTTCTGAGGTGTTCTAACTTACGTTTGAGGCCTGGCCCCTTATATACAGTGTTTGTGGTTTTTATTACAGTTTACATACACATGACAAAGCTTTGATATACGGAAAGACATTCCCGGAATCCCCCTTTTGGGCCCGTTCCCATACATATCTACAGTAGAAGTCCCCACCCTAGTCACAACAGGTGATGAGTATCACGCAGCTGGATATTCCGCCGATTCACGGAATGTGGGGGGGTTTGATCGGATCTCATGGAGTGGGGGCTTTGATCAACCCGGGGATCCTTTGATGGGGGAAGCTTTCTATTGTACGGGGAGGGGCAAGGAATGGTATCGGCAGAGCTGGGTGTCGGCCTGGGAATGGGGAAGACAAAACGGGCACGCGGGGAAGAAGGGGGGTTTGCATCTAAGGGCCGGAGATCATGAAAGGGAAGCAGGGAGGTGTCGTGCTGGGAACAGGATGAGGGCCTGGGGCAGAGCAGCGCCGAAGAGGGGTTTATGACTCAAGGCAGGTGCAAGCAGGGGGTGGTCAGCGTGCAGGCTTGGTGAAGGCGAAGGGCTATGTCAGGGGCCAGCGGCATGCAAAAGGGTTCGTTCTGATCGGGGCATCTTAAAAAAATGGCGGGCGCGCACGACAAAAGTGTGGCATCAGGGGAAGAGGCAAGATGGCGCAGATAATGTTCACCAAAACGTACTAATTTTCAACATCTTTATCAAATGTCCACAGCCAATAGGTTGAGCGCTACTGTGCTTTCTCAGCTCCCCTCACCCATAGTTAGCCCACTTCCTATGATTCCAACAGCTGATATAGGCTCTTTTAACTGACAGCCTGTTTTGTAATGCTCCCCTGTGGCTCCTAAAGTCACCTCTTTAGGCAGGAAGGTACTTTTGTTTCTTTCTTTGTCCTTCTGTTTCTGACTAGGAACCCACTTCCATTTTTTCAAGGGTTAAACCCTTGACCTCTGCAAATTTCCCTGATCCTCATCTTCCAGCTTGGAACCAGACTTTTTAGAGTTCCTTTCCTCCTATGACTCACAGCTCTGCTGCTCCAGCCCTTTAGTAACCCTGTTAGCTAACCACTTGTCAGTTAACTTTGCAAGTTTCTTTGGATCTTTCTCCGTAAAGACAGATATATTTTGGCTAAGAAGTATACAGCACTCCTCGCTGAGTTTCTCTGTTACCATCAACTGGTTAAGTACATGAAAATGATCAACATACATTCATTTCATGCACTCATTCCAATTATGCAACACACCATAAATGCAAGATTCAAATGTAAAACCATCCACTCTTTTGCTTTTTTGAATCTCTGTAGGTACTCAGCTGGCTTCAACCAAAACCATCATTATAAGACCTTCCTAAGTTTGATCATAGTTTATCAGCTACAGGCATTCTCCCAATGAATGACACACCATTCAGAGGCAAGTGTCTTATTAAAGCAGCTGTTTAAAAAACATAATTCATAACTTACACTCAACATGTGATCTCAAAGCTCACAAAACATTATAAAATATACTGGCCTTTCACATGGATTAGCTCTTTATTAACCGTTGCAGAACATCCTTCGGATCTGGAATGGGAATTGCCTTTTTGAAAATGAGCTGTCTATGCTGCTGTCCTGAGTTTCTCTTTCTCCACTACTGTCATTTCTCTCCAATTCTCTCCATTTCTTTGCCTTTCCTTTCCTTTTCGCTTTCATGTTTCCCCTTTTTTCTTTCCTCTTGGGCCGATCATTTCTGCCACCCCTGCCTCTTTCCTTTTATTTCTAATGAGTTCATCTCTCTCTCAAACACTCTGGCCTTCTTCTATTGCCTTCTCCTATTGTTCAGCTGTAGCACCCAATCCAAGGACAAGCTCTTATTTAGACTCTACCCATCCAAGGGAAAGACTCCTGGAGTCAGTGACAGTGATACCCTTGAAAATTGGTAATCGAGGAGTTTCTTGGAAAAATAATTTAAAGCAAATTCGTGGACACACTTTGGGTGCATCTGGGGAAATCCTGTGCTAAAAGAATGAAATAGTCTGACAATACAGTACTCACTTCCTGGGTTCCTACTATGGTACCTTGCCTCATGGTTTAGACCCAGCCATATGCAAATCAGTCTTGACCCTGTTCCCCATGGGAACAGTCCAGCCCAAATTGCCAGGCCAGGTCCTCCCTGAACCAGAAACAAGCATCCTAGGACCAATATTATTTGTGCACAGCAGTATTTGTTTTCAAGAGCACCTGTCTACATTGATTTTCTTCCTCAGATTTGCACATGAATAGGTTAACAAACGGTGATGTTGCACATTAGCATTATCAGTAAGTTGAACATAATACCATGAGGCAAGCCCGTCTGCGACCGTCCGCGGCCGACCGGGGCTCGGGGCTCGCCACTATGCCCATTTTTTAAATTACTCCTCTAATCAACTTGTTGCACTTCAGGGCAACTGGCCACTTAGTGTCCCCACCCTGACACGTATCGAAAATCTCGGTATAACACAAACAATCCCTATTATCTTTTCCCTCCAGAAACTTGAACAACCGGCCTGCCCACTATTATCCACTACCCCAGAGGTCTCCTCCCGGCCCCTCCCGGTCCACTGCTCTGCATCTGTAGTCTCAGTCTACCTTCTCAACACTCGCTCAGCCGTTAAACATCAACTTGAGCTCTTCACCTTTCTAGATACGGTTAAACCCGACATCTTGTTCCTCACGGAAACCTGGTTCTTATCTGACTCTTTGCCTGATGTCTTAGTGGCCCTCCCTGATTCCTACTAAGTCTTGCGCGCCGATCGCCCGGAGGGGAAGGTCGGAGGCGGAGTGGCTCTCATTGCCCGCTCCACTCTCCAGTTTCAACTCTTGTCATTTTCTTCCATTACCGCTGTTGATTTTTTAGTTGTTCGATCTGTTTCTTTTGCGGTTCCCCTTACATGTGCACTTTTTTACCGACCACCGCAGCCTATGCCCTACTTCCTCCCCGCAGTGCAGGAACTGCTGGCCACCTTGGTGGTCAACAACTCTTCTGTGCTGGTACTAGGCGATTTCAATTTCTGGCCCTTCGATCCTCAAGAAGACCATATGTCCAAAGACTTTACAGAATTGCTTTGCAACCTGAACTTTACCTCACATATACACTTTCCAACTCATATTCATGGCCACATCCTGGATCAGGTATGGTCAGCTAATCTATCAGTTTCCTCTCTCATGGTTACCCCCTGCCCATGGTCCGATCACTCCTTTATTTCCTTCTCCCCCGATCTAGGACTCGACACGAAGCCTCCACTCCCTAGTAACTTCTGGGCACGCAATTGGAATCATGTGGACCTAGCCACACTTTGCTCTTCCCTCTCAGCTTCACCCCCCGATTTAGCCGATATCTCCCCTCATTCTCAGGCTGTTGCTATTAATTGATGGCTCTCCGCAGCCTGCGATCAAGTGGCCCCTCTTAAACGAGTTAGAACTCGTCGCCTCCACGATGCCAATAGATGGTTTACCATCGAGCTTAAAAACAAAAAACTTTCACTCGGGCAGGCCGAGCGTCGTTGGAGGCATGGATATTATTCTGCATTAAAATTACAATAAACTACTTTACTCCAGGACAATAAAAGAGCCATCCTTCATGCAAAATAGGAACACTTCTCCTCCAAGATTCTTCTTGCTGCAAATAACCCCAAGGAAATTATTACTATTGTTCATGAGTTAGCCACCTCTGACAGAGCTACCCCTAAGCCGGTTCCTTCACAATTTCTCTGTGACTCCCTCAATGAATTTTTTATCGAGAAAATTGTAACCATCAAGTCCAATATTCCCCCGCCCTCCCTTACTTTCTCATGCCCCCAACCCCCGCTTAATCCTTTTCTCCTAGACCAATTTACTTTGATCTCCAAGGAAGCTTTCTCTACTCTGCTCACGAAGGTTAAATCAGGGTCTCCCTCTGACAGCTGCCCTGCCCACATTTTGGGAGAAATCTTCTCTACCTGTCTTGAGCCCCCCATTAACCCTTCTCAATAACTCTCTCACCCAGGGAATTGTCCCTGACTTGTTCAAATCAGCCAAAATAATTCCCATCCTAAAAAAGCCAGGCGCTGATCCCTCCTCTCTTTCTAACTTCCATCCTATTTCTCTGCTTCCGTTCCTGGGAAAGATTCTGGAAAGCCATGTCACCTCCTGCTTCAGTGCTTTCATTGAGGAGAGCCACTTCTTAGCTCCCCATCAGGCAGGCTTTCGTCCATCACACTCCACAGAATCTGTTGTCCTTTCCGTCTTGGACGAGCTCAGAGGGAGAGCAGACACTAACTCCCCTCAGGCATTGGTTCTCCTCGATTTGTCCGCCACCTTTGACACGGTCGATCATTCCATTCTTCTCGACCGTGTCGAAGGCACCGGCATCCGGGGACCCGCTTTGGCCTGGCTTACCTATTTTCTAGGGAACCGCATACAGGCTGTTCAGCTGGCGGGCTTTTCTGCCCCCACACGCTCTGTTCCTTGCTGGGTCCCCCAGGGCTCCTCTCTCTCCCCTCTCCTCTTTAACCTCTACATTCTCCCTCTCATATCTGCTCTGCCAAATATGGATGTCACAGTATTTAATTATGCCGATGACCTGCAGCTGATCTTTAACCTCTCTTCCCTCCCAGCCTCAATTCTTAATTTTCAAACCATCATGACTTTCATCAGCGACTGGATGAAGGGCAACCACCTAAAGCTAAACTCCGACAAGACCGAGCTGGTACTTACGGGTGGCACTCCCAGTCCCTGGACCTCTGCTTTCTGGCCCCTTTCCCTCGGTCCTCCCCCTCTACCCTCTGCTTCCATAAAAACCCTGGGGAATAAAGTCAGCAATGATCTCACAATGCGCTCTCAGATTAGCATTGTGGTATCAACATGCTTTCTGACACTCCGCACCATACGCAAAATTTCCAGTTTCTTTTCCTTTGCAGCTCTCAAACGTATCCTTCTTGCCATGATCATGTCACGCCTCGACTATGGCAACGGTCTGTATGCGTGTGCTCCTGCATGTGAACTTCGGCGTCTACAACTGATTCAAAATCAGGCTGCCCGACTGATCCACAAACTCCCGAAATTTCACCATGTCACCCCGCTGTTAAAAACCCTACATTGGCTGCCCATCCTTGAATGTTCGTTATTCAAGGTGGGTTGCACGGTCTTTCAGGCCCTGGCAGGCACTGCGCCAGCATTCATTAACTCTAAAATTAAAGCCTATGTTCCCAACAGAGATTTGCGCTCCTCCTCCCAGCTTCTCTTATGTGTCCCCCGCTTCAGGAGGAAAAAGTTTGGAGGCATGAGGTTCTCTACCTTGGCCCCCCCTTCTGGAATGCCCTTCCTTTTTCTATCAGGTCTATTCCGATCTACCTTGACTTTCGTAAAGCTCTCAAGACTTTCCTCCTTTACCGTGCCTTCTTGCTCTAGGCGGTACAAAAGGGGGTGGCTCTAGGCGGCCTCCTCAGTCTCCCTTGGGCCCATCCGTCCTCAGTGCCAAGAAACCGCATGGTGATCGAGCGCTTTACAAAACTCTTAACTTCAACTTCAACTTCAACTTCTGCAATGTGAAATGCAAAAGTGCCGCAATGAAGATAGAAAGTGCTTTTTCTGGTAGGTCTTTTAGCAAAGCACTTTAACCAGCTTAGGCAATCTGAAAGTGGAATTGAAGTGGAGGCTGAATTCACATCCAAAGTCAAAAATATTGGTCATTTTTATCTATCAATTTGTACCTGCTTGATTTTCCACAACATGTCTTCAGTGTGTTTTAGAAAGGACAGCATTGTAGTTAACATTTTCATGTGGAAGGTGTCCAAATATTTGCCAGCAGGTTTATCTATCACTTCAGGATTTAAATCCATACTGTTCACATTCCTGCATGGATAGATGGAGAAAGTCTATCAAATAGAGACCTGAATTTACACACTTGAATGTAAAATCAAGTGGAATGCTTTTTCTGTGAGTAGTTGTGTCTTTACTCCTGTTTTAGGTGTCACTTACCCCTGAACTTTTTCATCTGATTTTCAAAGCATGATGAAGAATTCTAAATTAATTTTGCAATATTAACTGGTTTCGAGGATGATGATAAAGGAACTCAGTATAAGGAAAGACTCTAAAGAACTAAGACCTTTCACAGTTTGACCCAAGTGATGGGTAAAGGGAACCGTGGTAGATGCATTAACAAGGTCTGGCGGGTACATTAATTCTAATTCCGAAAATCTTGTGAGCTTGCTTGAGGGAGAAGCACATGGAGTGGATGGAGCTGAAAAGTTTGCGCGAAAAAGTCAGCCAAAATAAAGAATTTGAAAGTTCAGTCCAAAACTGCTTCCTGTGAATAAGTCCTTTGCTTGAGGGACTAAATGATCCGATGTACCCTGATATGCTAGAGCCTCAGATACAGAAAACAACTTTTGAAAAAAGTATGTCTTTAAAATGTAATACACCAACTCAGAATCAAGAGAGATCTGATAGATCACTTTTGCACAGATAGACATTTTCATCTTCCTTTCAGACAACTCTCTGAGAGTTGTTCCCTTGCTCAACCTGACACCCAAAAAGCAACAAGACACTAATTTGTATTCACGCCTTTTTTTCTTACCAGTAAACGTCAACGTCAGGTCAACTTAAGTTCATTTAAATTTGCAAACCACAAGTGCTACTAGCAGTCCGTTTACTCACCCAGACACAAATCGGCCATTAGCACAAGACACAGCTCACACAACATTTACACGTTCTTCTAATTAAATGCTTTGTGATGGTCAACCGCCTCTTTGCACACAGTTCTCTGGTGGAGCTGATACAAGGCAGGTTCATGGTTCTTTCTTCCATAATATGGGGGCGTTTGTATCTTTCTCTCAATTATACTCAAAGTCAATTTAATTTCATGGATCCTGCCTTGTATGTGTTGCTGGCAGCTAGTCTCATAATGTGTCCTGTGCTCTCTTTTAGATTCTCTCTGTAAAGCACTTGATCAGTCACGTCTTGATTGTTTTTTTTTTTGCTTAACACACTATTGTGTAGTCTCTGGAGCATGTATTCCACTAGGAGTGAACGTTGATCTGTAAGAAGTCAAGGAGGTGTGCAGGAATGGCTTGGAGTACAACACATTGGCCAGATGTTATGCACACGTCCTCACTCTGTAACAGAATAATGCCAATGGTAACATATCGTTTGCATTAAGTCTATTTCAGCTTCATATTCACTAGAGAAATGGCTCTCTGCCTGCCTATAATGAAGAGGTTAGTTATTACCAAGCGACTCTCTGAACAATAAAATACATTCACATAAACTTTTTCATCTATACCTGCGTCAATCGATCATTGGCTGCTTTCCACTGTTTCTTTAATAAAAAGAGGCATTTGAGTGTAAGTTAAAAATACAGTGCTTACATCATTTTGATTTCATTTGAAAAAGTTACACAATTTTTAACCAAAATATATTTTGCCGAACACTTTCCTTTACTAGACAGGAAAAAAAAGTGGTGTAGAAATAACGAAAATAAGATCAATTAAGAGGTGCGCTCTAAAGCAATAGGTAATATTTAATTCACCTTAGAGTATATGAAAATGGAAAAAAGGAAAAAAAGACAGTCACGTTTTCACATTTGGCAAAATATTATGTGGGAATAATAGACCAATCAGAGCCCCGTCATATAAACAACTGTAGTTGTTATTAATTGTATTTTTTGTAAATTTTGTGTTGAACAAAATTCCATAAATATAAGAAAGGAATCACTCTAATCTAAATAAAAAATGTTTACATTTGAAAAACGCAAGCTATCACGGAGAGCATTCGTTCACCATGCAAAGGTTTAAAGAAGTCAGGAATCTACTCTTGTAGCTTTTCTTTTATTTTAAGTTTAGCATTCCGACATATTGGTATTCAAAAAAATGTACTGAATACTCAAAGAAATTTATGACCGATGTTTTTAGGTGATTGTATTCTTGTATGTGTTAATATAGTGGAAATTTGACGTGAGTCAATCATATGTGAGGTGTCTATGCACATTTAGACCCAGATTTACAAATGCTTTGCACAAGATATAATAAGAATTTGCATTTGATAAGTTCCCAAAGTAACTCAATGTGACACTGCTTTGCGTCAAGGTTGTGGTGGGTGGTGTGTGGACGTTCTCAGGGAACTACCCCTGGGTTTTGCAGCAAATCCCTATCTATAAACAGTAATGGACAGAGATTTGCACCAAAATCTTATACCTCCTTGAGCCAAAAAGTGCACCAGGCCTGGACAAGTGAACAAGACACCATATCTTAGTAGAAAAGGCACATGTTTTCTTTCTACGTTTGATGCAAGGCAGCGCACTGACTTTGGTGCAGCGTTGCCTTGCGTCAAAGAATAATAAATCTGGCCTAAACCTTTTTATTTTCTCCACGGCCAAAATAAGTTCCCCATTATATAAATGCTTGTAAACCAGCCCTTAATAAGAGCAGTTTTACACCTGTTTCCAGAGCGGGTAACTACGGCAAAATGTCTGTGAAAGCCTACAGGCCTCTGCCTCTGTGCACTGCCATGAATTTGATGGCCATTCATCCTGGAACCCCACTTTCCTGCCTTTAATCCAAAAAGTTTGAATGGATAATTTTGACCCTATTCCCTGGGGCCTCTCTAAATTATACCTTGGTGCCACAGTGCTCACATGGGGCACCCATCAATCACCACGTTTGGGGCCACAGGGGGAAGTCCCGGTGTCCCTGTAGCCCCCAGCAGGATGGGAGCAATATAGATTTTCCTGCCCGCAGAGAAACATAATTCTGCTCCCACCTGCTGGGTGTATTTTCAAATTTCCTGCCAGTTGGGAGCAGTACATATCTTCCCTGCCTGTACTCCTGGAGAGAAGGCATGTGTGATCCTGCCTGTTGGAGAATTAAAAATGCTCCAGCCAGATGGGAGCAAACATATTTTTTCCTTCCACAATCAGTGCATGCAGGGAAACTACTCTGTCACGGGGGTGGGCTTCCTGACAGAGTACTTGAGCCAGCCCGAGGGAATGGGGTCCCCAAGGCCGGTAAAGGCTCGTGAGTGCTTGCCCCCATCCCATCTAATTACACTACGGCCAGAGGGTTGGGGTCCTCGGGAGAGTGGATGTGTATCCTCTCTTCCATTTTCTACCTCGACCCCAGGGAATGGAGTCCCCAGGACCTCACTAAGGCCCAAAAATCAGTTTGTGCTTTCCCCCAGACTATGGCACACCCGGGGGATTTGTTTTCAAAATAAGCGCAGGAGGCCGTGTTTTTTTTTTTGCAGTATATATATTTATATATATTAGGTAGTTATAGTTAGTATAGTTTTCCATAGGAAATCCGCAACATTCTATTGGGAATAACTTTGGCGCCGAATGAGGGATCTGCCTGTAATATTCCTTAACTTTGCCTCGCTGCGCTCCGCTCCTTCCCTGAAAGTTTCGGGGGGATCCTTCAAGCGGGGGCTGAGATAAAAGGGGGGTCCCAAAACGTGTTTTTCCCATGTTAATTTCCATAGGGCGGTTGGACTCACTTTTAGCCCGAACGGCTGAATGGATTTCCACCAAACTTGGCAAAATTGTAGGGACTGGTACCCCGATAGGCCTTTGCTATGTCTCAAGATATATGCTCCAGTGGGTTTTACGAAAATTAACTTTGAAAAAATATATATTGGGCTACATTGGGCTATATATATGTTAGAGCCCAAATGTAGCCCAAATGTAGCCCAATGTAGCCCAATGTAGCCCAATGTAACCCAAAGATGGCCACCAGAGACAAAAAAAACCCAAATGTAGCCCAAATATCAGCCAGATGTAGCCCAACTATAGCCCAATGACAGAATGTCCCAGAGTGTTCTAAAGAACAACTAGAGCGCTAACAGTCTTACTTATGACAAAAGTATGGCACACCTGAAGTCATCTTGATTGGAATAAAGTGTTAACACTTAAAATATTTAATTTGCACAGGAACAAAATGAGGGGGTTCATTTTGCCATAGAAATTATGATTAGTGCTGAAGCAAGAAAAATTAGGGCACATTTTGAGTGACTTCTCAAATCCTCTTATATTTCATTAAAAAAAATCTGATATGCAGTCTCCCAAGATGGCCACCAGAGACAAAAGAGCCCAAATGTAGCCCAAATATTAGCCAGATGTAGCCCAACTATAGCCCAATGACAGAATGTCCCAGAGTGTTCTAAAGAACAACTAGAACGCTAACAGTCTTACTTATGACAAAAGTATGGCACACCTGAAGTCATCTTGATTGGAATAAAGTGGTAACACTTAATACATTTAATTTGAAAAGGAACAAAATGAGGGGTTTCATTTTGCCATAGAAATCTTATAAAAAAAAAAAAAAAAAAAAAATATATATATATATATATATATATATATATATATATATATATATATATATATATATATATATATATATATATTCACTGAAAAAACCATAGGTTTCACACCAGTTATAGTTAGGAATTAGCATTTAAAAAACCTATTAAATTCACTGAAAAATCCATAGGTTTCACACCAGTTATA
This sequence comes from Lissotriton helveticus, assembly GCF_964261635.1. Lineage (NCBI taxonomy): Eukaryota > Metazoa > Chordata > Amphibia > Caudata > Salamandridae > Lissotriton > Lissotriton helveticus. The sequence continues at coordinate 1,089,777,794 of NC_136059.1, read as the reverse complement.
GTTAGGTGGAAATTTTACTCGCATAAAACCATTGAAATTCCCACGTTATAGTTAGTTGGACTCACTATAACTTGCGCGTGCAATGCACTGCTGATGACGTCACATATTACATCACTCATGACATGGTCAGTGACATCACTCATGACATCACTGATGACATCTCAAATGACATCACTGATGACATCATCCAGTGAATGTGTATCTTTCTGAAAAATAAATATGTTTTATATATGTATATCTAAAGGTTGATGGAAGAATAAATGGGTAAATAAATGTCTAAATGGATGTTTTTTTGTGTAAAATTGATTGGTTAACTGACTTATTAAATGTATCTTAGTGAATACATATATTAGCGAGTAATGTTTAAATATTTAAATATCTGTATCTGTGTCTCACTTTGTGTATAAGTGGATGCATGGGTTGGTGAGTAGCTACATGAGTGTTTATATGGGTTATTAGTTGTTTTTTTGAGTATCAGTATCAGTGTCTGTATGGTTCGGTGGGGGATATTACTTAGAGCACAGATGCATGAATGAGTGACTCACTATTTGTATGTATTTTGAAGACAGCATGTGTGCAAGACTGTATGGGTGGATGATTGTGTGTATGGGTGGGTTAGTGAGTATGTGTTTTTTATAATTGATTGTTTAAGAGAGTAAATATGTTTCCGTTTCTGTAGAAGTATGTGTAGTGGTGTGTATATAGCAGTATAATCAAGTAAATGTTTTTTTGATAGTTTATTTGCATGTGTGAATTTGTGTGTGAGTAACTATATGGATGAGTATTAGTGTGTAACAGGATGTTTAGGTGTATGAGTACATATGATGAGTAAGTACATGCATGAGTGACTATATAGAACTGTTGGTGAATGAGTGGATGTGTATGTAGATGTTGGAATTACCTAATAAGTTGTTGTAATTGGTATTGGTTTCTCCTTTTTTAAGAAAATGTTAGTTTCTATTTTTGAATGTGTGTCAAAGGTTATTTTATGCTGATAGGAGGTCTGCCACTTTGTCACAAGGATGTTGTCATCAGTGATGTCATTTGAGATGTCATCAGTATTGTCATGAGTGATATCACTGACCATGTCATGAGTGATGTAATATGTGATGTCATCAGCAGTGCATTGCACGCGCAAGTTATAGTGAGTCCAACTAACTATAACGTGGGAATTTCAATGGTTTTATGCGAGTAAAATTTCCACCTAACTATAACTGGTGTGAAACCTATGTTTTTTTCAGTGAATATATATATATATATATATATATATATATATATATATATATATATATTCACTGAAAAAACCATAGGTTATAGACCATATATAGTTAGGAATTAGCATTTAGAAAACCTTATTTTACTCACACAAAACCATTGAAATTTCATATATAGTTAGTTGCACTAACTATATATCGCGCACCCGCAATCCACTGCTGATGATGTCACATATTACATCATTCATGACATGGTCAGTGACATCACTGATGACATCACTGATGACATCACTGATGACATCTCAAATGACATCACTGATGACAACATCCAGTGATTATGTGTTTCTGTAAAGTTTAAATATGTTTTACATATTGAAGAATGAGTGGATGTATAAGTGTCTGAATGAAGGTTTTAGTAGGTGCGTGATTGACTGTATGAGTGAGTGATTAAATGCGTCTTACTAAATGCACGGGTTAGTGACTAAACTGTCTGAAAGTGTGCATCAGCATGTCTGTTGTTGTGCAAGCTGCTGCATGTGTTGATCAGTAGCTATATAAGTAGCTATATGGGTTATTGATTGGTTGCACAAGTATTTGTATGGGAGACAGAGTGTGTGTATGGCTGGCTGGGAGGTGTGTGACTCTGTGCAGATCAATGTGTACTTGTATCAGTGATTCTATAAGAGAGTAAGTATGTGTTAGTATATGTTTGAAAATGTAAGGTACTCTATGTTTAACTGTGTAGATTAGAAAATGGAACTGTGATTGATTCTTTACAGGACTGACTAGGTGTGTGAGTAACTCCATGGATGAGTGGCAGAGTGTGAGTGTCTGTATAGGTGTATGAGTGCATATGATAGTGTTGTAAAGATGAGTGATTGTATGTATGAATGATTGTATGGGTGAATGAGTGAATGTGTGTGTAGACGTAGGAATCAGTGAGTGCTTATGTAGTAACTAGTATTGGTGTGTCAATGGTTTCAAAAATTATACTCTGTATTTAACACTGGGTGTAACAGAGGTTATATTAAAGTGTGAGGAGATGCATTGTATTGTCACATTAATGATATCATCATTGATGTGACCATTGATGTCAAATGAGATATCATCAGTGATGTCATTTGAGATGTCATCAGTGATGTCATCAGTGATGTCACTGACCATGTCATGAATGATGTAATATGTGACATCATCAGCAGTGGATTGCGGGTGCGCGATATATAGTTAGTGCAACTAACTATATATGGAATTTCAATGGTTTTGTGTGAGTAAAATAAGGTTTTCTAAATGCTAATTCCTAACTATATATGGTCTATAACCTATGGTTTTTTCAGTGAATTTTCAAGGTTTTGTAAATGCTAATTCCTAACTATATATGGTCTATAACCTATGGTTTTTTCTGTGAATTTCATTGGTTTTTTAACAGCTAATATCTGTAGCTGTAAAATGTATTCTTCTTTAAATCCAAAAATATATTTTATATGTTTATGAATAATTTTTTTTTTAAATATTTTTTTTTCTACGTTCCCGCTTCGCGAATCGGGAAGCTTCCCGTTAGCTGACCTTGATGCCGCGAAATAGACCGCGAGCCGGTAAACGTTTCTTTACCGCAAGTGCCGCGTTAGAAAACAACATCGTGACGCCTCCCGTCCGCATGACGTTCCACGTTGTCGCGTGATACGTCATATGACGTGCTACATTAGCGAACTGGTACGCGAAGCGAGTCGCAAAGCGCAGGTTTCTGGAAGCAAACCGTGAGGCCCTGCAAAGCGCTTAACGTAAACACAGCAAGTCATGTGACTTGGTAATAACACTTTTCATTGGTTCATTTCACTTTTGGTTTCCTAATGATGTAAGACTAGGTCATATAATCTAAAATGAACACTTTTGATTGGTTGAGAACTCTTGTTTTTCCCAAATGATGAAAATCCCTCCTTCTTTCCTCACTCTGACTTTCATCATTGTGAGAGAAAGACCCTTTGTGATCACTGAGCAATGGCTTCTTTAGTAGCTTCAGCTGGTGCTTCCCCACCACCTCCACCACATCCAAGGAAGAGTGGACCACCTGCTCAAGTTATAATTCAACAAGAAGAGGAAGAAGAGGAACAGGACGACGAGCACGAAGAGAGGCAGTTTTTGCCTGAGCAGCCCAAGACGTCTCACCGGAAAGAAAACTTCATTTGGCAATTTTTTAAAATTCCCAAAGGTCAGAAAAAAGTAAATGCAAGATACGTAACTTGCCTTATATGTCAAGATAGACTGTCCAGAGGAACCGAGAAAAAATACAGTTTCGGAAACTACACAATGCATCGCCATATGACTAGGTGGCATCCTAACAACTACAGTGCTGCACAGTTTCGGAACGACCTAGATAATCTCCCTATTATGGCCAGAAGATCTGTTGTACCGGAAGTAACGGGACCAGAGGGCAGGGAGATGGTGCCAAATATACAAATGAAATTTGGTGAAGTAAAACACACCTGCGTATTTTGCGATGGATTCATTTCCTACGGAGAAAAAAGCATCACTCTGATCAACAGAGCTATTGACTATCATATGCAAGTTTGTACGAAACGCCCAAAATAATAAATACTTCTTTTTTTGTTTTGTTGCTCCTGTTGAGCCCTTTACAATGAATCGTTTTCATTGCCCCCTCCAAGAAAAACCCCAAAAAATATAAAACCTCAGAAAAATTCAAAAAAAGTAAAAAAAAATTCCGAAAAATAATAAAAAAAATATAAAACAACAAAAACAATAAAAAAAAAAGTTCTTTTCAGAACTACCTCCCCGTTATTAAAAAATTGGTACAATATTTGGAACTGTGCCAACCTCTATTTCTCTTAGTTCGCTTCCCAGTTCGCTCGCCGGTACGCGAACTAGAAGCGAACCAAAAACAGTAAGTATAAGGGAAGGAAACAGACACTTATGTTAAAAGAAAGACAGCTATAGGGGAGTAAACTAGAGATACTATTACCCGTAATCCACTGCTGATGATGTCACATATTACATCATTCATGACATGCTCAGTGACATCATCAGCAGAGGATTGCGGGTTTTTTGGCAACGTGCCTTATCCACGGTTTAATAACGCTGCCTTTTGCTTTATATAAGTTTTCAAATTGTATGAAATATATACCAATAGGTCGTTATGAACCTTTAGGTAGTGCTTTTCTTCATGAGGTCTGGTCGCTTCCATACACATACAGATGTTTCAAAGATGATCAAGAAGTTTATCTGAATGGAGAGGAATGCACTGAGACGCCAGATCATTCACTAATGTGTAGGTACATACAGTTACACGGTTCATGCAACAAACACCGACCAAATATGGCTTGCGTGTTGCAAGGCACGCCAGTTCCTGCTATCATCCCCACGTTCAAGTTGTTGGAAAATGGTAGTTATTTGATGCTCAATAATGAAGATTGTTCTGAGTTAATTGAAAAGGGTCTGCACCTCTGTACGGGTGTTCGCTATGTGAAGCACGAAAGTTTCACGGGCCGAACTCAAGGCCACCTCTCTCTGAGACAAAAGAGCTCTTATTCTTGCCATGCCGTTGAAATCTGTCCCAAGGTTGGTATTTGTGGCCAGATTGAAAACTCCCTATGTTCATGTGTGGGAGGAAATAGAACATTTCTGCAGCAAATAACCCGTTCACTTACTGTTACGATAAAAGGAATACTTTTAATTCAGATTTGCCTTTCAATTTCAGCAAGATGGTTCCGACTATCTTTAACGCATCCTCCACAAAGACCCTGGCGCACTTTTTTAAAGTTGTTACCAGTGGTCTCGTGACTTCATTTGAGAAAATCTTTGGAGTCATCCCTGCTTCCTTTCATTCTATTTTCTCCACTCTGGTTCGTGGATTGGCATTTTTACTTGCATTACCAGCGGACGCTCTTGTGCTTTTTTACATTTTTAAATATGGATGTCCCTCCTATGCAACCTCCCACCCTGCAGCTGCTGACACTGTTCCGCAATCGCATGCTAGAATATTATGGCACAATGCCGTTGGCGATATTAAGCACGGCATATGGATTATCTTTTCGATTCTCCTACTTCACCTGTGTCCAGCCTGTATTTCACTGCCTGACCTGTGATTTCGATTGGGCCATTGATTTGTGTCTCTGCGGACCGGTTTCTCCTGACGTCGACTTTAATCAGCTGATGACTCCTATCATTACTCACGAGTTGGTTTGTCCTGGCGAAAGGATTATGGCTGTGGCATTGATGCATGGACTACTTGGTCCCTGGAATTTACTGGCGGCAGCACAGTCTTTCTTGGAACAGAGCTTTCTTGAAAACCCACCGAGCTGTCCTCTGATGGTGATAGAGGATCCGGTGCTGGGAGAGCACGTATGTTCTTTTCCGCTTTTAAATTGGATGGCTGAACTGTTTTCGGATGAAGACGGTGACTTCCTATTGGAGGCTGTTGCAGCTTATTTTGCATACACAGTTATGTCATAGACCTTTTTCATGTTTGATATGCTGAGTACTAGCATTTCATTGACAATTCATTGACTTATTTGTCAAGTTTTTATTATTTACCTTGCCTATTGGCTTAAGACTCGATAAAGTACTTGGCTGTTTTATTTTTCTTTAGCATTAAATTTTCCTAGTTTTTAATGCTTTACCTTGCGGACCGTCCACATATAAACTTGCAATCTACTCTCATGAGATGGCACTTCTATTATCTTATTCAGTTCCTTTCCGGATCATGGGGAGGTGTCATCTAGGTCCTGGATATCTTTACACCGTGTTAAGTTAGCATGGGCTCATTACCGGTTTAAACGCCATTTTTCCTTTTTTGCAACTTCTGCACACGACACTTAGTTGTTGCTTTAGCTTTCCACCTAGTAGTTCATCGTGGTTTACATGAGAATAATATGTTATTGCTCTACTATCTGCTTTGCTTGTTAAACTATATCTGTACAGCGAGTGCTAAAGTTTCAAGAACAACACGATACAGAATTGTTATGAGGTCTGATCTCCACGACTTCATACTCATAACATAAGTGCAACTTCTGCCAATTCTGGGCATGAGGCGGGTTTTATATTGCTTTGCCGAACACACATACACAACAGTTGATGCGGTTCACATGAAGAGAGAGCTGGTGTATGCTGATGTGATTCCTTCAAATCTAAGACACTAAAGTATGGGCACGCCCTAAACCAACACAAAGAGACCTTCTTAGCAAATAATATAATATGTGTATTAGGGAGGGTGAGATATAAGCAGCCGCGGGCCGTGGAGGGAGTTACGGTGAGGCAGGGAGGCGGGGAGGGGGAGAAGCAGGGTGGAGCCCTCTCTACCTTGCCCCTCCCCCTCCCCGCCTCCCTGCCCCACCGTAACTCCCTCCACGGCCCGCGGCTGCTTATAAGTGTTGCTAACTCTTATTCATTTACAGCATGTTAACATACTGTCACCATTCGCTTTTTATGTACTAGTAACTATGCTGGTAATTTTGCTACTGATAATATGTGTACTTGTATTCTCCACCCTGCTTCTCCCCCTCCCCGCCTCCCTGCCTCACCGTAACTCCCTCCACGGCCCGCGGCTGCTTATAAGTGTTGCTAACTCTTATTCATTTACAGCATGTGAACATACTGTCACCATTCGCTTTTTATGTACTACTGACTATGCTGGTAATTTTGCTACTCATAATATGTGTACTTGTATAATCTAAGATACTACGCCTCAGAAGACGGCATTAGTAAATAAACATTTCAAATACACATGTGTTCTTCTTAACTCCATGTTCTGGTTTCTAAGAAATATATAACGACCGACTGTTCATGAGTTCCACGTATCCTGAGGTACTATAAGTTCATATTCTGGATTGTCTAAACATTGAGAGTTTGTTATATCCAATGTGACACTGTACCTAGCTTGCTAAGGAGTTTTTGATTACTAACGTGAGTTTTGGGACACCCTAATTCGCCGAGGTTCCAATCCTCTGTCCACAGTTCTGTGTGAGAACAGAAACCCTGCGACAGGGGCACCCCCGACCCTTGCTGGAGCTTCATCACACTTGCGATACAACTCCAGCAATGCGCCACCTTTACGGCACAGATACATCACGCATCTGTGCTGTTTTTGCCCCATGATGCGCCGCATTGTAAATGCAGCACACCATAGGTGACGGAACAGCGGCACAGAATGACTAACACATCCCTGGTGATGCGCCAGTCATCATAAATGTATCCCTATGCTTCTTATCTTGTTAGAGATGAACCGCCATATGTATCATCAAAGTTTTTTGCATTTCCTAAATAGCGAACTTTAAGGAATAAATAGCGATTCTTTACCATTCCTAGTTTGCGATTAGCTATTTGCTAATTACAAATTACCCATTCATTTCCTTCATTTCCATAGGGCGGTTGGACTCACTTTTAGCTCGAACGGCTGAATGGATTTGCACGAAACTTGGCAAAATTGTAGGGACTGGTAGCCCGATGTGCCTTTGCTATGTCTCAAGATATATGCTCCAGTGGTTTTTACGAAAATTAACTTTGAAAAATATATATTGGGCTACATTGGCCTATATATATGTTGGAGCCCAAATGTAGCCCAATGTAGCCCAATGAAGCCCAATGTAGCCCAATGTAGCCCAAAGATGGCCGCCAGACACACAAAAAAACAAATGTAGCCCAAATATCAGCCAGATGTAGCCCAACTATAGCCCAGTGACAGAATGACCAATCCGCTTCGCAAACCTCCGTTACGCGAGGCGGAGCGCTGTTACAGATATATATCTTTTTTTGAACGTTAATTTCTCAAAATCCACTGGAGCACATATATTGAGACCTAGCAAAGGCACATCGGGCTACCAGTCCCTACAATTTTGCCAAGTTTCGTGCAAATCCATTCAGCCGTTCGATTATTATTATGATTTTTTTTTTTTGCCCCGCGGGGCCCTTTTAAAACCTCCACATCAAACCTAGGGGGTCAGCGAGGATCTACTATTCCCCCTTATGGTCATTTGCCCCTTCGCTTTGGCCTCCTCTTGTCTCTCGATCCTACCGAGAGACAAGATGGCGGCCGCTACGGACTGTTTGGAATGTTGACAGACGCCAGAGAACCAATCAGCTTCGCTTCACAAAGCTCCGTTGCGCGAAAAGTACGCGTCCTGGGCCGCTGCCCGGTCCGCTGTTACAGATATATATCTTTTTTTAAACGTTAATTTCTCAAAATCCACTGGAGCACATATATTGAGACCTACAAAAGGCACATCGGGCTACCAGTCCCTACAATTTTGCCAAGTTTCGTGCAAATCCATTCAGCCGTTCGGGCTAAAAGTGAGGCCAACCGCCCTATGGAAAACTCAATGTTAAAAACACGTTTTGGGACCCCCCTTTTTTCTCGGCCCCCACTGGACGAACCCCCCCCAAATTTTCAAGGGCTGCTCAGAAACAAAATGTGCCATTTTCCTGAAAATTTCAGCCAATTCCGTCTACAAACGCCAAAGTTATTAGACATAGAATTTTCAAAAAACCCATAGAGAAAAAATCCTAACTATATATACCTACTGGCGACCGCCAGTAGGTAATATATATATATATATATATATATATATATATATATATATATATATATATATATATATATTCACGTTGGGTACTTTGGAGCTGGAATATTTATATATATATATCTATATATATATATATATATATATATATATAGATATATATATATAAAATCACTGAAAAAACCTTAGGTTTCAGGCCTTATATAGTTAGGAATTAGCTTTTAAAGAACCTTTGAAATTCACTCAAAAAACTATAAGTTTTAGGGGTGTTATAGTTAGCTGGACATTTCACTCATACAAAACCATTGAAATTGCTCCTATATAGTTAGTTGTACTAACTATATTTCGCGCACCCGCAATCCACTGCTGATGATGTCACATATTAGATCATTCATGACATGGTCAGTGACATCACTGATGACATCTCAAATGACATCACTGATGACATCATCCAGTGAATGTGGTTTGCTTCGTTATTTAAATATTTAGAAAAACAACAGTGGTCCCAAGCACCAAAGAATATAGTCACACAAAATAAATATAGACACAATGGCACTATATTGAGTAGTGACTTGTCCAGCCGGACAGCGGTCCAATTTTTACTTTAGCAAAGAATATTCTGATTGAATGACTTCAACATTTCCATAGAGGAGGGCACAAGCCTGTACCCAAACATATACAATTTAACATAAAAGTGAAAAAAGGGTTAGAAAAATAGACCAGAATTATTAGGCAAAAGCTGTTATTTCCTGTGAAATACTTCAATAACAGAAATTCCATTAAACACCATTACTTGCCAACCTAGGCAGCTAGGACAATACACAGTATATGGTGTTTTTTACAGTCAACGGCGTTTCGTTCCCTTTTTTTGAGTCATAGGGATCATCATCAGGACAAAATGTTGCCTAATTTCTAACAAGCCATGAGAGCCGGGGCTGGCCGCTGTGAATCGGGGCCAGATGTAGAGATCCTGGGGGGAACTCGAGGGGTGTAGAGTTCCTTGGAATTAGTTGGGCGGGGAACAGTCTCCCGCGGAGCTGCAGGTAAGGCAGTCCGGTGCGCGAGCGAATCGCTCGGTCGCATGGGGAAGAGCCTTAGGAATAAGCTCGAATATCTTCCCTCGCCGCTACCATAGCGGCGAGGGAAGGTCCCTATGACTCAAAAAAAGGGATCGAAACGCCGTCGACTGTAAAAAACACCATATACTGTGTATTGTCCTAACTGCCTAGGTTGGCAAGTAATGGTGTTTATATGTTTCCCGAGGTCCCGTGCTGACTCAATCGGGTGCCCTTGTTGTTTTATATAATTCGTTATTTAAATATGCATTATATATATAGCAATTTTCATTGAAGAATGAGTGGATATATATAAATAAATATTTGGATGGAGGATTTAGTAGCAGTGTAATTGACTGTTTACTTGACCAATTTATAATGTCTCACTAAATATAGTGGATAGTGACTAAACTGTGTGAATATCTGTATCACTTTGTCAGTTGTTGTGTAAACTGATTCTACAGTTGGTTACTAGCTATGTGAAAGTCTATATTAGTTATTGATTAGTTAACTGAGTATTTGTATGGGCGTGTGAAAGTGTGTGTGGTTTGGTGGGGGTGTGACTGTCCAAAGATGTGTGAATAGTTGATTCAGTAGATATATGAAGTTAAAACTACATGTTCTAACAGTTTGGGTGAGTGAATCTCTTTATGGGTGTGGTGATGAGCAAATATATTTCTGAATGATACATGTCCAACAAACTAGAAAAATAAAAGGCAGTGTATGTTTCAGTTGTTGTATATAAATAAGTATACATAAGACTCAATGATTGTGTGAGTGACTGTATGGATAACTGTATACTTTTAATAATGATTTTATAATTCACTAAGTATGACTTACTATCTAAATGAATAGATGAAGTGGTGTTTGTATAAGTGTTTTGCTAAGTAAATATGTAAGTATGAACCATTGTTTGCATAAGTGAGTAGGATGACTTCATATGTGAATAGGATGTGTGCTGTTGTCTAATGTCGATATAGGTGTATAAGTATTTTTGATAGTGTTCTATTGTTCATTGACACCATGTATGAGTGAATCTACAGGTAAGTGATTAGATGTGTGTATACATCTATTGACTTGACTTGAATCACTGAGTGGATTTTTAGATACTTGTATTGCTGTGAAAATTGATTCAAATATTATACTCTGTATTTTACAAACAGTGATGAAAATTTTAATAGTGTATGAAAAGGTGTATGTGATTGTCACGTGGATGATGTCATCAGTGATGTCATCGGTGATGTCATTTGAGATGTTATCAGTGATGTCACTGACCATGTCATGAATGATCTAATATGTGACATCATCAGTACTGGATTGCGGGTGCGCTAAATATAGTTAGTACAACTAACTATATAGGAGCAATTTCAATGGTTTTGTATGAGTGAAATGTCCAGCTAACTATAACACCCCTAAAAGTTATAGTTTTTGGAGTGAATTTAAAAGGTTTTTTAAATGCTAATTCCTAACTATATAAGGCCTGAAACCTATGGGTTTTTCAGTGAATTTGCAAGGTTTTTTAAATGTTAATTCATAACTATGTAAGGCCTGAAACCTATGTTTTTTTCAGTGAATTTGCAAGGTTTTTTAAATGCTAATTCCTAACTATATAAGGCCTGAAACCTATGGTTTTTAAGTGAATTTGTAAGGTTTTTTAAATGCTAATTCCTAGCTATATAAGGCCTGAAACGCATGTTTTTTTCATTGAATTTCGAAGGTTTTTTAAATGACAATTTTTAAATGTATTAATTGTTATTTTTTTATACTGATTTACTACATTTTTGCAGGCAGGTGTTCAGAGGGCACGCCCCCTTTTTACAACGTTCTGCAGCGCAACCCCTGGCGCGTTTGCAGAGGAGGAACCAATTCCCCTTGCATACTGGGGGTCCCTGGGGGGCAACTAGCCCACCAGGAGCCTCCAGTATAAGCCCGGGAGCTGCATTACAGTGAGGTGTAATGAGGCCACACCCTTTTTTATACCTCTCTGCAACGCAGCCCCCAGGCGTGTTTGCAGAGGGGGAACTAATTCCCCTTGCATACTGCGGGTCCCTGGGGGCCAACTAGCCCACCTGGAACCTGCAGTATGCGCCAGTGGGCTGCATTGCAGAGAGGTGTAATGAGGTCACACCCTTTTTTACACCTCTCTGCAGCGCAACCCCTGGCGTGTTTGCAGAATAGGAACTAATTCCCCTTGCATACTGGGGGTCCTTTGGGGCCAAGTAGCCCACCAGGAGCCTCCAGTATGCGCCAAGGGGCTGCGTTGCTTTGCCGCGGGGGCGGCAGTTCCTGGGGCAGTGTGGGGGGGATTGTGGACCCCCCACACTTCTTTATCACTATGCCGCCGCGATTTGGTCCCCCCGGAGGGTAATTTTTTAAAAAACAGACCAGGTTTTAAAAAAAAAATGTGGGCTTTTTTGTCCTTGTGGGGCCACCTGGGCAGGCCTAGGGGGTCAGGGTGTATCTACCCTGCCCCCTTTTTGTGTTCTTCATGTTTGTTTTTCTGCTTTCTTGTGCCTCGGTCTATCTACACGCACACATATACACATATATATATGCATATATATGCATTTATATATATATATGTGTATATATATATACATACATATATAAACATATATAATCTGCATATCTATATAAATACAAATATAAATGCATGCATACATATACATATATGCATACATATGCATGTTATTTACATGAAAGTTTGAAAAACACTATTAAAAGCAAAGCTAAAAAGCCACCTCATTACAAACAGAATGGCTTTAACTTAAACGAGGGCGAGATCTATTGCATTACTTTGGTTCCATCAAGAAGGCATTCAGATGTGTCACACATTTGCCATGAATTCTGAATGTTAGCACTCTAGTTGCTCATTATATCACTGTAGTAAAGCTACTGCTCACCAGGGAAGTCTGCTGCTGGTATTCAAAGTGCATGTTTCAATTTGCATGTCAGAATTTTTTGAATGAAATAGAAGAGGATTTGAGAAGTCACTCAAAATGTGCCCTAATTTTTCTTTCTGAAGCACTAATCATACTTTCTATGGCAACATGAACCAACTCATTTTGTTCCTTCTTAAATTAAATGTTTTCAGACTTACCACTTCATTCCAATCAAGATGGCTTCTGGTGTGCCATACTTTTGTCATAAGTAAGACTGTTAGCGCTCTAGTTGTTCTTTAGAACACTCTGGGACAGTCTGTCATTGGGCCATATTTGGGCTACATCTGGGTGCTATTTGGGCTACATTTGGGCTCTTTTGTCTCTGGTGGCCATCTTGGGAGACTGCATGTCAGAATTTTTTAATGAAGTAGAAGAGGATTTGAGAAGTCGCTCAAAATGTGCCCTAATTTTTCTTTCTGAAGCACTAATCATACTTTCTATGGCAAAATGAACCACCTCATGTTGTTCCTTTTTAAATTAAATGTTTTCAGACTTACCACTTCATTCCACTCAAGATGGCTTCTGGTGTGCCATACTTTTGTCATAAGTAAGACTGTTAGCGCTCTAGTTATTCTTTAGAACAACCTGGGACATTCTGTCATTGGGCTATACTTGGGCTACATCTGGGTGCTATTTGGGCTACATTTGGGCTCTTTTGTCTCTGGTGGCCATCTTGGGAGACTGCATGTCAGAAGTTTTTTAATGAAATAGAAGAGGATTTGAGAAGTCACTCAAAATGTGCCCTAATTTTTCTTTCTGAAGCACTAATCATACTTTCTATGGCAAAATGAACCCCCTCATTTTGTTCCTTTTTAAATTAAATGTTTTCAGACTTACCACTTCATTCCAATCAAGATGGCTTCTGGTGTGCCATACTTTTGTCATAAGTAGGACTGTTAGCGCCCTAGTTGTTCTTTAGAACACTCTGGGAAGCTGCAGTAGAACACAAAGGAATCAACTGACAGTCTCTGTCCTTGTTGGATGTACATGTTTTACTGAGAATGTCAGACTTCATTCTCACATGACTGAGAAAGATAATGTGAATTTACAGAAAATATGCTTTTAGTTTAGCTTATAGATCCCCTTTCAAACCACTGTGGGAAAAGCATGAGATAATAGTTTTCTTTCAAACATGATTCATGATATCCCAGCAGAAGGCTTTTTCACATGGTAAAATCACCTTAGAACACACCACAATTCCTAAAATGAGTATGGTACCATCATCAAATGATTTATAATGTAACTAAAGTCCTAACACCTTCTATTAACTGCAATGCTGTTTAATGAGGTGCTATCATGTATATTGGTCCCAAGATGGCTGCCAACACTTCTTGGATGAAGAATTTGAATTTTGAAAACAATTTCTTTTTTTTTTTTGCCTTGGGGGTCCTTGTGGGGCCCCCTGAGCAGTCCTAGGGGGTCAGGGTGCTTCTACCCTGCCCCCTTTTTGAGTTCTACACGTTTGTTTTTCAGCTTTCCTGTGCCTCAGTCTACCGAGGTACAAGATGGCTGCCAACAATTTCTGTTTTGGAGTGTTGACAGACATTGGCAGCCAATCAGAATGCAGCTCATACTCGGGAAGGTACATAGTACAGTAAGCTTACAGTAAGCTTATATAGATATATATGTGTTTTTGAAGTTAATTTTCATAAAAACCACTGGAGCAATTTTCACCAAATATAGAAAAGGCACTTCTGCGTACCAGTCCCTACAATTTTGCAAAGTTTGGTGTAATTCCATTCAGCGGTTCGGGCTGTAGCCTTGTCTATTCTTCCTATGAAAATTAACATGGCGAAAACACGTTTTGGGACCCCCTTTTTTCTCGGCCCCCGCATGACGAACCCCCCCGAAACTTCCAGGGAAGTAGCGGAGCGGAGCTGGCCTAAATTTTGGAAAATCACACACAAATTCCTCAATCGGCGTCAAAGTTATTCCCAATAGAATGTTGCGGATTTCCTACGGTAGCTAGGTCCTAACTATATATACGTTATGTTATGTTATGTTAAAAATAATTTGTTAAGCGCACTGCCACCGATTGGTTTCCTGGCGCTGATAGAGACAGAGAACGTAGCCTGAGGTTATGAAGCGTGCTGGGATTATTGATATGCTTGTCTGAAGAGCCAGGTCTTTAATGCTTTCCTAAATGACATGAGATCCGGACAAGTCCGGATCTCAAGGGGGAAGGTATTCCACAGACGGGGAGCCAAAATAGCAAATCTGCAACCCCGCACGCTTGCGTTTAAAAACAGGTATCTGGAGGAGGGCCAGGTGGGCTGAGCGCAGATTGCGGGAAGGGATATGTTTCGTGATAATTTTATTAATAAATTTAGGGCTTTTGCAGTGAAGGGATTTAAAAATCATACAGCCTATTTTGAAGGAGCAACTTTGGGCCATAGGGAGCCAATGGAGGTTCCTAAGCAATGGGGTGGTTGATTGCCATCTGGGTTGAGCCAGAATCAATCTGGCCGCGTAGTTCTACACCATCTGAAGGCGCCTCAGCAGATAGAGGGGTAGACCTAAATAGATGGAATTTACATAATCCAGGTGGGAGAGCACAGTGGCGATCACCACCTGGATAATGGCCTCTGGGGTGAAAAAACTTTGCACCTTCCGTATTTTCCTGAGCTGGAAAAAGCACTTGGAGACCACCTGACCCACTTGCGCTTTTAGTGAGAGATCACTATTCAGGGTGACTCCAAGTGTTTTTTCTGAGGGGGAGGGGATTGGGGCTTGTCCCATATCTTATGGCCAATAATGCGGGCCCCAATATTTAGCACTGTCTCCTGTAAGCACCAGCTCACTTTTTCCCCGGTTTAGTTTTAAATGATTTTGGTTCATCCATGCTTGGATGAACCTCATAGTGGACTGAAAGTGGGAAATAAAAGTTTCAGAATTATCGATGGTAAAGAGCAATTGCAAGTCATCTGCATAGTTGAACACCGTCACCTGTTTGTCTCTTAGGGCCTGGATTAACGGAAGGATATAGAGATTAAATAGGTGGGGTGACAGCGAGGAGCCCTGTGGTACTCCGCATGTGATAGTCTGTTTTGTACCAGCCAGATCTCCAATCGCCAGTAGGCAATATATATATATATGTATATATATATATATATATATATATATATATATATATATATATATATATATATATATATATATATTCACTGAAAAAACCATAGGTTATAGACCATATATAGTTAGGAATTAGCATTTACAAAACCTTGAAAATTCACTGAAAAAACCATAGGTTATAGACCATATATAGTTAGGAATTAGCATTTAAAAAACCTTATTTTACTCACACAAAACCATTGAAATTCCATATATAGTTAGTTGTACTAACTATATATCGCGCACCCGCAATCCACTGCTGATCATGTCACATATTACATCATTCATGACATGGTCAGTGACATCACTGATGACATCACTGATGACATCTCAAATGACATCACTGATGACATCACTGATGACATCTCAAATGACATCACTGATGACATCACTGATGTCATCTCAAATGACATCACTGATGACATCACTGATGTCATCTCAAATGACATCACTAATGACATCACTGATGACATCACTGATGACATCTCAAATGACATCTCAAATGACATCACTGATGACATCTCATTTGACATCACTGATGACATCACTGATGACATCTCAAATGACATCACTGATGACATCACTGATGACATCACTGATGACATCTCATTTGACATTACTGATCACATCACTGATGACATCATTCATGTGATATTATGATGAACCTCTTCAGACTCTTATATAATCTTAGATACACTCAGTATAAACATACACTCACAGACTGTCACTCATCCATGGAGTTACTCACACACCTAGTCAGTCATGCAAAGAATCAATCACACCTCCATTTCCTCAACTATACAGTTATACACACCTTACTTATTCAAACATATACTAAAACATATTTACTCACTTATACAATCCTGGATACAAGTTCACAATGATCCATACAGCCACTCACACATTCACTGGCTCTTATGTACAGTTATTTATATATGTCAACTCTCACATGTACTGTATTTTACATATGTACTTACTTTGACATGTAGCACTGAGATATCCATTCACTTACCAATACACTCATGCACACAGTCAACCGCCCATACAGCTGTTTCCACATGCACTTTTGAACCCATACATCTAGTGAATCAACTGCTCACACATCTATGCAGAGAGTCATACACCTCCCAGCCACCCACACACACACTCAGTCTCCCATACAAATGCTTGGGCAACCAATCAATAACCCATATAGTTAATCACATAGCTACTGATCAACACATGCAGCAGTTTACAGAACAACAGACATAATGATGCACAAATTAAGACAGTTTAGTCACTAACCCATGCACTCAGTGAGACACATTTAATCAGTCACTCATACAGTCAGTCATGCCCCTACTAAATCCTTCATCAAGACACTTATACTTCCACTCATTCTTCAATATGTAAGACATATTTTAACTTTACAGAAAAATACAGTCACTGGATGTTGTCATCAGTGATGTCATCAGTGATGTCATTTGAGATGTAATCAGTGATGTCATCAGTGATGTCATTTGAGATGTCATCAGTGATGTCACTGACCATGTCATGAATGATGTAATATGTGACATGATCAGCAGTGGATTGCGGGTGCGCGATATATAGTTAGTACAACTAACTATATATGGAATTTCAATGGTTTTGTGTGAGTAAAATAAGGTTTTTTAAATGCTAATTCCTAACTATATATGGTCTATAACCTATGGTTTTTTCAGTGAATTTTCAAGGTTTTGTAAATGCTAATTCCTAACTATATATGGTCTATAACCTATGGTTTTTTCAGTGAATTTCATTGGTTTTTTAAAAGCTAATATCTGTAGCTGTAAAATGTATTCTTCTTTAAATCCAAAAATATATTTTATATGTTTATTAATATTTTTTTTAAATATTTTTTTTTGTTCGCTCCCGGTTCGCGAACCGGGAAGCTTCCCGTTAGCTCAATTTGATGCCGCGACCCGGTCCGCGAACCGGTAAACGTTCCGTTTGCGCAACTGCCGTGTTAGAAATCAACATAGTGACGCGTCGCGGAAGCGCGACGTATCACGTCGTCGCGTAATGCGTCTTATGACGCGCCGCGTTAGCGCACCCAGAAGTGCTCCGGTACGCGAACTGAGACGCGAAGCGCAGCTCCCCGGAAGCGATCAGGGGCGCGTCGCGAAAGCGCGACGTATCGCGTTGCCGCGAAATGCGTCTTATGATGCGCCGCGTTAGCGCACCCGGAAGTGCTCCGGAGCGCGAACCGAGGCGCGAAGCGCAGCGGCCCGGAAGCGATCCGGGGCGCGTTCCGCAGCGCGTAACATAAGCGTAACAGGTCATGTGACTTGTTAATAAAACTTTTCATTGGTTCATTTCACTTTTGGTTTCATAATCATGTAAGGCTAGGTCAGGTGACCTAAAAATAACACTTTTCATTGGTTTAGAACTATTGTTTTACCCAAATGATGAAACCCCCTCCTTCTTTCCTCACTCTGACTTTCATCTTTGTGAGAGGAAGACCTTTTTTGATATTTCAGCAATGGCTTCATTGGTAGCTTCAGCTGGTGGACCCCCACCACCACCACCACCTCCTCATGGGAAGAGAGGACCACCTCCCCAGTTCATCAGCAACACAGAGGAGGAAGAGGATGAGCAAGAGGAAGAGGAGACAGAAGGACCACAGTTTTTACAAGAGCAGCCCCGGGTTTCTCATCGGAAAACCAGTTTTATTTGGCAGTTTTTTTCGATCCCTGAAGGGCAGAAGAAAGTTAATGCTAGATATGTCACCTGCCTCATATGTAAAGAGAAGTTATCTAGAGGCACCTTAAAAAAATACAGCTTCGGTAACTACACCATGCATCGTCATATGAGCAGGTGGCATCCATTAAACTACAGCCGGGCAGAGATGCGTGACCAGCAGGACAACCCAACAACTCCTGTGGCCAGGTCATCATCACAGATATCTTTGACAGCAGCAAAGGCACGGGAAACCGTGCCAAACATTCAGGACAACTTTGTCCATATGAAGTTTACCTGCTTGTATTGTGGTGCATTACTGTCTTGTGGCAATATGAGTATTACCTTAATCAACCGAGCTTATGAAAATCACAATTGCCCTAAACGCCCCAGACACTAATTTTTTTTTTTGCTCCTGTTGAGCCGTTTCCAATGCCTGTTTTTTGTTGTTTCCGCTCCATCAAAAACAAAAAAAAACCATAAAACTGTTCAAAAAATAAAAAAAAAAAAAAAATGTTCAGAAAAATAAAAAAAAAACATAAAACAACAAAAACATTAAAAAAAAGTTCTTTTCAGAACTACCTCCCCTTTCAAAAAAAATTGCTAGAATGTTTAGCACTCTGGCAAGCTCTATTTCTTTTGGTTCGCTTCCCCGTTAGCTTCCCGGTTCGCGAACCGGGAGCGAACCAAAAAAAAAAAAAAAAAAAAGAAGAGTTAGTATAAGGGAAGTAAACAGAGAGTAATGTTAAAAGAAAGACAGCTATAGGGAGTAAACCAGAGATACTGTTTAATAGATCTATTTACCGAAGAAGAAGAAAAGATGGAAGAGGGTATAATTGTGAAAAACAAAATAAAAAAGGAAGTGAAAGAAAAAAAAGAGAGTAGAACAATAACAAAGAAGAGTTTCTTGGAGAATGTGAGTGAATGTTCAAAATAAGATTAAAACATGTGGAATAACAGAGAGAAAAAACAGAAAACAGAAAAGAAAAAATAACAGAAAAAGATTAATTGAAACAGCAAAGAAATGTAAATAACATAGAGCCATATCATCAACATAGCCAATAAAAGTTTTGCAGCTTTTATCGGCAGAAATGTGTCGCTAAAGCCGCTTTTGCGGCAGAAAACTGCTGCTAAAACCACTTTTGCAGCAGTTTTCTGCCAATAAAAACAGCAATAATTTTATTGGCTGTGTTCATAATATGCCCCTTAGTGTGCTTCACCTACACAGAGAAAGCATTATGAACAAGTAGTGAAAGAGTAATCAGTCAAAGACACTAAGAGTAATAGAGACGGAGTGAGTGAACAAGAGTGAGGAACTATGAGAAGAGAGGGACTGAGAAAAAGAGTGGAAGGAGTTGAGTAAGTAGGTAATAGAGAAAGGAATGAGGAAAGTAGCAAAGGCAGGAAACTGAGGGTTAAAGAAATGAAGCTGTGGAACTAATAGTAGGTGAATGTGATAGAAATGTAACGAAAAGAGTACAAAACATTTACCTTATAATTGTCGTTAACTTACTCACTTTTTATTTTTATACTTTCAATCTGTGAAAGAGAGAACAAACATTTGAAAAATATTAAAACATGTATTTAAAAATTAGAAAAGACAAGGGAAAAGATTGAAGGA
Organism: Lissotriton helveticus; assembly: GCF_964261635.1. NCBI lineage: Eukaryota > Metazoa > Chordata > Amphibia > Caudata > Salamandridae > Lissotriton > Lissotriton helveticus. The sequence continues at coordinate 1,089,757,628 of NC_136059.1, read as the reverse complement.
CAAACAGTTTTTCAACAACTTTGACACTTACAGAAGCTTCTGCTTCTCCAGGCCCCCTACACAGTCCTAAAGATATACATTTTAAACTAACAGTATCTTGATGCAGATGAAGTGAGGCCTATCTTAAAACATGGTGCATCTTTTGCACTGCTGTTGTCTCACAAAAGTGTCGCAAGACACTAACATTTTAAATGATTGTTTCAGGATGCCAATAAGATGTGTCCTATCCAGAGGTTTGTTTGAGGTGAGGCCTACTCAGGGTTCCAAATGAAATTTCGAGTTGTTGAAGAGAACAGAGGACATAATACATGTGAAGGCCTACTAATGAAGTAAGTCATGTCCACTTCACTCTTGAACAAAGGCCAGACCTCTTCTGTGTCCGTGGACAGACCTAAAGTTCATCTGCACAATGTCATTCGTAAACTTAGGAAACACTGGTGATGTAATTGAAAAATGTGGAGTTTCTTTTCCTCATTTCACAATCACATCACCTGTGTTGCCTTTGGTTAGGTATCTCATAGTGCAGATGGAGTCTAGCATATCAAAGAGTACATAGAAGTTGAATAGTATATACAACAATTTTGACATTTACAGAAGACTTAGCTTCTTATCTTGTTGGAGATGAAGTCAGGCCTGTCTTGCAACATGGTGCATCTTTTGCATCACTGCTGCATCGGTTTCATGTGGCACGGGTTTTTTACAGCATGACACATCTGCCTAGATGCATCAATTTGTAATTTTGTCGCCTCATAGCAAATCTTTTGCACCGCCGCTGCATCACAAAAGTGACGCACAGTGGCGCAAAAGAGGCATACACCTATCATAAATCTGTCCCTAACATTTGAAATGATTGATTCAGGATGACGATAAGGTGTGGCCTCTCCAGAGGTTTGTTTAAGGTGAGGCCTACTCAGGATTGCATATCAAATTTATGCTTGTTGAAGAATACAGAGGAGATAATACATGTGAAGGCCTACCAATGAAGTAAGTCATGTCCACTTCACTCTTGAACAAAGGCCAGACCTCTTCTGTGTCCGTGGACAGACCTAAACTTCATCTGCACAATGTCATTCGTAAACAGGTGATGTAATTGAAAAATGTGGAGTTTCTTTTCCTCATTTCACAATCACATCACCTGTGTTGCCTTTGCTTAGGTATCTCATAGTGCAGATGTAGTCCAGCATATGAAACAGTACCCAGAAGTGCAGCACTGCATGCAACAACTTTGACATTTACAAAAGCTTCAGCTTCTGCATGCCCCCTACACAGTGCTAATTATATACATTTTAAACTGATGGTATCTTGCTGGAGATGAACTGAAACCTATCTTGCAACATGGTGCATCTTTTACACAAAAGTGACCCACAGCGGAGCAAAAGAGGCGCACGGCCATCATAAATCTGACCCTAACATTTTAAATGATTGTTTCAAGATGCCGATAAGGTGTAACCTATCCACAGATTTGTTTCAGGTAAGTCCTACTCAGAGTTGCAGATGAAATTTAGGTTTGTTGAAGAATACAGAGGAGATAATACATGTGCAGGCCTACCAACGTAGTGAGTCATGTCCACTGCACTCTTGAACAAATGTCAGACCTCCTCTGTCTCCAGGAACAGGCCTAAACCTCATCTACACAATGTGATGTGTAATGTTAGGAAACACAGGTAATATAATTGAAAAACGTGCAAATTTTTTTGCTCATTCCACAATCATATCACCTGTGTTTCCTTTGCTTAGGTATCTCATTGTGGAAATGTAGTCTATCATATGAAAGACTACGTAGAATATGAGCACTGTATGCAACAACTTTGACACTTACAGAAGCCTCACCTTCTCCATGCCTCCTACACAGTTCTACATGTACATCATAAATGCAAACAGTACAGAATTAATTATACATGTTAAATGGTGTATTTTTGCTGTTCTCAGAATGTATCAAATTTCACTAAAAACAGTGGCTTGAAGGTATTCATCATATAACAGCGGGGAAAAAAAAACACAATCAAAATGATTGTGTTTAAAAAACCCATACAACATAACAAATCAGAATTCAGAACTCCTTAAAGTTAACTTACTTTCCATGACGTTGAAGGATGTCCTATGAACAGCTTACACTCTGTTGTGCTGTTATTACTTTCAGCCCGCCACTTTCTGAAAGAAAACCTCCATCGTTTTGAAAAATATGTTACATACAATAAATGACTTCTCGCTCTCTACCACACGTTTCCACAAGGCCAAATCATGTCAGAGCCATTTATAACTCTTGGAATTCTTGTAAGCCAATCCCGTCATGTTGTATTTCCGCAACTTTCAGAATCAAAATGTTGAAGATCATTTTCACAATCCTGGACTACTAATATCTTACCCTTCTTGCTCACTCATGTTCTACATTTCCTATGACACTGATACTGCTTACTATGAAGCAGACTTACACTACCTCTATGACTACTACAATTATTTAATTCTCTACATCACTTTTAATCACAAAGCAATATAAAACAGTAGACAGCATTGCAGACTTACATTCCCTCTACTCCATGTTTTGATTGGCTGCTTGAATTAGCTTATAAAAAGAAATAGTTTTTCTGAACTCATTCAAAGTGCAGTTATTTTTCCATGACGTCCAGTGTTATGGTAAGAAGTTATGTCTCTGTACTACACTTATCCTCAAGGCCAAATCGTGTAGGAGCCATTAGAACTTCTTGAAATTCCTCAGAGCACATCCCGAGATTCTTTCCCTAAAATTTTGGTTTTAAAAACACCAGGTAAGAATTTTTAAGGTCATACGGCAATTTTTTTTTGAAAATTAAAACAGAATCGTTGCAGAATGACCAGCCATTTCTAGACTTTAAATAAGCTGTGTAATGTCCTGATGTTATTGAAGGACCGTCATGATATATAATTGCTACAGTTACAAAAGTCCTTCCTGATATTGACAACTGTGAAGCCACAAAATTTTTAATTAAAGTTGTCAATTTTGTTCCATCAGGCCTACATCGTTGGAACATTAAAATGACATACTGGCCATATGTTCGTATAAATAATGTTGTCATCATTTCAGATTTACATTGGCTACATTCCATGTTGTGATCAGCTGCTTTTACTAGCTTATTAAAGGAGACTGATTTACTGTCTGGCAAAGTTAAATATATAAATCTTTCTGAGTCTACACTAGTAGTACTTGATACCCTACAGTTCTCGCAGTCATGCTGCCATTGATAAGAAAGCCCAAACAGGTGATCTACATCTACACCTTCAGCATGCAATACATCAAGCATATACATTAAAAACTCCTGACAATCTTGCTGAATATTTTGAGAGAATTGTGTTTGGCCTGAACATCTGTCTAACAGATTTCGAATTTCAGACACACTTTCTATTTTTGTTCTATCAGTGCTACATTTCTCTAACACAGAATTTAACAAACTGCATAATCTTTGATCAGAATTGACCACAATCTCTTCTTTTACATTTTCTAGAGAAAACAAAACATTAACCACTACATTAGCATAGCAGTTGACACCAGAAGTGTTTTCAAATTGAAAACCAACAACATCTTCAACAGAATCCTTTTTGTTTCTGCTTATAATTTCAGGTTCATCGACTTTTCGTCTTTTTGCTACAACCTCCCCAGTATTGGTCACATTTCTTCGTTTCCGGCCTACCACACGTTTCTCAAACAAAGGATATTGAGGCAAATGTGGCGCATACTCTCTTCTCAACCTATTGTATTCCTTAACACAATCTAGATCCGCACAAATGTTTGTGACATCACACTCAATCAAGTACAATCCCGATAAAGTTCTAACTCTTGACAATGCCACATATGCCATACCCTCCTTGAACACAGAACTGCCAATATTCACCAATGCACTGTCTACACTTAAACCTTGCAATTTATGGATTGTCACCGCATATGCCAAGCAAACAGGAAACTGCTTACGGCGAACATATAAGTCTTTTACAAGCAAAAATCTAGCAGAACAACGACCAATTAGCTGTACTTCCTCAATGCCATCAAATTTAATTTTTAAAAATTCAATTCCATCTCTATTTCTGTATTTCACAAAATCAACAACATTACCCATTGATCCATTTACCAGACCTCTTTCAACATGTAAATTCCTTCTTAAAATTATACGGCAGTTCAAGCACACATTCAGACTCTTTTCAAAACCTGCAGTTTTAGATATAGTCTTCTCTAATGAATCCAATTTTGATTTCAAATTCTCAGACAAAATAATTGTTGATCCCATATGCTCTACTCTGTCAATAGCTTCCAGTTTCACAATCTCTTGCTTTTCTAAATTCAACATTTTGTTGTTGAAGATGGCACATTCTGCAAGAGTTGGCATCAAACATATTCCAGATTTCTTCTCAGTAATTTTCTGAAAAATATTCTCAGGCACAACATCTTGTTCTGGATATAAATTTGACAGTAATCGTGCATGTAAAGCTCCCATGCTCGGTCACTTTTCCAATTCTAACATCTTGTAGAATATTCTTGTAAACTTCATCCTTCGCCTGACGCATATTTTCATGCAGTTCAGCATAATTGAAGTTTAACCATATATTGACGTTGCCAATGCTCCCTAGGCACTTCCTGGTATCTTCATGCGTGAGCATTTTGAACACAGGTTGCCCTTTCACTGGTGTCAGCTGCAGAAGATCTCCGAAAACAATGATGTGTTTGCCACCAAATAACACATCATACTCTGTTTTGAGAACTTCTTGCATTCTCAAATGCACAAAGGCAAGCATGACATTGGAAACCATGCTTACTTCGTCAATGATAAGAAGTTTCATTTTCCTCAAGATTCTTGAAACTTCACAACAAGCATCTCCAGATAGCTTGTGATATTGTAATTTGTTGTCATGCTCCACTGGCAGCATCAGTAAACGATGTAAAGTAATCCCTTTAATGTTATGTGCTGCCAGTCCAGTTGGAGCGGTGACAACACAAGACAGCGATGACTCAGTCCTTTCCTGCAAATAACATGAAATTGCTTTAATAAGGAAACTTTTTCCAGTTCCCGCTTCTCCACTCACGTAGAGTCGGACAGGCTTCAACGACGTACATGAGCACTCTTTCTTCTCATGACTTAATCCATGATCAATTTGCATGGTAACTTCGTCATATATTTTCCTCTGCTCAACGTTGAGTTGTCTTTCCAACTCTTCTAAGTTAACCGCATCCTCCTGAGCATGTGCCATGGCTCTTTCCACTTCATTCATAGCAGTGGCAGCTTCATTTTCGATAACAGGTCCTCCTAGTGGATCCTGACTCAATGAAGCAGAACTCTGACTGTCCTGAGAACTGTCTCTGGCAATCTCGGCTGCAATCGTTGCTTCCTTCCTCGATTTCCACATTCAACATTTCTACATATTTGGGAAAAGCAGGACATTCTATGGTCTCCTTGGCGGCAGTGAAAGAGTCTTCGCAACAGAGGAAATCTCCAAGCAGTTCCTCTTCTGCACGCCAAGGCTTGAAAAGTTGCAAAAGTGCTAAATAGAAAAACTCCTTTTTTTCAGGAGATTCGCCACTCAATTTTCGATGGTTTACCAAGTGGCATTTTCTTTGCTTGACCAGACATCCCTCACTTCCAATTACAGCATACACTCCTTTCTCAGTATCTTCTTTGATGTTCCTCTTGAATATGTAATTTTGAAGAACCTCATACAGACAAACATTCTCGAGGTGACTGCTTCGATTTGGATAATATGTATCCAACATGTTGCTCTTCAAAATGTCGGTACTGTTTGGCTCCTTTTCCGCCAAATATTCAATTTCCCGCACAGGTTTCAGAACTCGATTACGCGTTGCAGCAAGACCAAGACTCGCCCAAACGATACGCCTAGATTTGGCATAGAGACTTGGTGAAGACAACCGGTCAGAACATTCGTAAGCTCCGATTTCTCGATGCGACAACATCTTCAGACTGAAACTGTACAACTTCTTACTGAGGCTCTTTTCATGGGAAATGTCCTCCCACATATCCTTCAATTCTGTCTTCTCTTTTTTGGTGATGTAAGATGTCACATACCGAGCCACAATGTGAAGGTAAACACCCAGACTATCTTTACAACAAAACACTCGCTATGTACTTGCACAAACTATTACCAAAGAAGAGAGTATAAACTATAACACAAGCAATTGAATTGATATCAAAACCAGTTTGTTTTAATAAAAAGAGGAAACATTTTTACAGTAGAGTTTTGTAAACATGATGAATTGATATTAAAAAGTGATATACTTTATAAAAAACACATAAATTAAAAACATTTAAAGGACAATGATGTATGTCCTATCTACTGTTGCTGTGGCTGTTGTATGTCAGTCAACGCGTTTCGTCACGTCGTAGTGTCTTCATCAGGACAATTATATTTTCAGCCAGTTTATCTAAAAGGAACAGGACAGTTTTAGTTCTCATTTTTACATAAAATAGTGTTATTGCTCATAGTCTCATTATGTCTATTTATGGTAACAAGGATAGATCCCAATGCAATGATTAATTTCATTTTTGCTAACATTGAGACTTCCAGTGCAATTCTTATTTTCATTCGGGTTATTATACCCATATTACATCTCCTTATACATAGCTTAGTGTCACCACGGTATATTATTTTTTCATGGAGGTACCTAAGGATGAACAGGCATAGACAACATTATTTTAATCAAATTCTATTTCGTCCATAGCATACAGTTCTTTCGCTATTGTTATACATCGTATTTCATGTCTCTGTTCTATCATAGATCATCAATTCCTTATCCTTCTATCTAAAGAGAGATCATAGGTATAGAAAAATGCAGAATGAAAGGAAAGAGTGACAAATTGCAGAGATGCACAAGTTCAGTCATATTTTCAGTGTGACTAGAAATTCCCGCAGGGCACACATATCTCGAATAATGATCTGTATTATTCCCTATTGCTGTTTATGCGCTCTTATGTTCCTTAACATTACATTAAATTTTAATATATATATATCCATTCATATCATGTGAAGGTATTGTATTTTCTATTCTTTTACCTGGGTAGACTTTTATTAGAAAGGTCTTTTAGTTCTTCAGCTAGGGACAGGATAAGTGAGGCACCTTTATTTCTAATATGGCATGTGAAACCTAGAGAAAACATAATTTGCATTTCTTAATACTAACCGATTTTTTTTTTTTTTTATCATAATGAAGTAAGGCATCTAATTAACATGATTATCCTGCCCTGTTCGTATGATATCACATACCTTTGATTTAGGATTTCACTGCTCCCTTCTCACTTAACGTATTCTTAATTTTTCATGGATTTTCTTGGTTTTGAAGTTTTCTTGCAATCTATTAAAGAATCAGCATAACTATGCGTTACATTCTAGCGTGAAATTTTTCAAAGGTAAGTTGTTAAGGATTTGTAGGTATTATATTTCTCACCATTTTCGGAAAAGTTTTCCGAATATTCAAGGCGACACACTTAGAGCCGGTAACTGATGCCGGTGGAGATTCCCAAACTCCCGCGAGCGGAGCCGATGGAAGTTTCAAAACTCCCGCGAGCGGAGTCGATGTTTACACGTAGCTACAAGAAGGATATAAATGGCTCTTGTTACTATTCTATGCTTCTTTTTTTTAACAAAATCCTATCTCTGCTACATCGATTGAAAAGCCGAGCCACAGCCATACAGTTATCAGCCACAAACTGTATATCCATGTTAGCATTCCACATGGACAAAATCACCGGGTTGTAGTCGTTGATGTACTTGGACTCTTCGTTCCTCTTCAAATTGTATGTGTTTTTAGGTGATTTCTTCATCACATTATGTCACAGCGAAGACATCAAACTGTTTACTCTTCCTTTAGAAATCTCCGGTCGTGGAAAGCCGAAACGACATTTGGTGTAGAACTTGTCCTTGTTTCGGAATTTACGACGACAGTACTTTCCACAACGATGGCTTTGGAAACGTAGAACTTTTTCTCTTAGGCTTTTCTTCTCCTTTGCGTTTGGAACAGCACACGTAGAATACTGTTGTATGAAACTCATCACTGAGTCTTCTGGATCTGTTCCAAATTTAGGTGCATCCTTGATCCACAACAGCATATGTATGTGAGGAGCACCTCTTGCTTGGTACTCCTTTCTCCAGAAGAAATCCAACACCTCTCCAAGAGGTGGATTCTTCTTATTCATGATGAAAGACATCATAGCTTCAAATCTATGATTGAAGTACCGGCATACATTGACTGGATCCAAAGAGCACAGTTCTCCGGGTGTCTTGAATTCGATGTTTTCGATGTTTCCATTTGCCTCTCGTAGAAATTCAAGTAAGTCTTCCCAGCCATACTCGGCACAGCTCAGAGTGAGGAACCATGTGGGAGTTCCTAAGTTCCTCAGCATACATTTTAAATCACCATGACGATGGTACCAGTACTCATTAGTACCACGCTGACACGCCATGAGATTAATCAGGTGAGAATCCAAAATACTGTCTTGGACATTGACTTTATCCATAAAGTCACTTGCCGAGATGTTTTGCATGTGTATACCACTTTTCAAGATGTGGTTCACTGCATATGACAGTCCAGACAGATCGCTTTCAAACAGGAGATGAAACAAATAGGGAATACATTGTCGAAACCTAGCATCTCCTGCATACAATCGCAAAGTCCGGTATTCAGAAGCAGGAATTTGATGAGGTCGCTCATCATATCTTCCTCCCTGACCTGTTGGAAAAAGCTGTGGGAAACACCGAGCTTCCAAACTTTCCTCCCAAACACTAATGGGACTCCCTTTGGCTTGTTTCATTTGAAACAACTCAATAGCATTCCCCATGACTTCCTTGGAATGCAAAGGATGAACACTATAATGTTCATATATTTCTTCACTAGTAGAGGGTTCTACTTTCTCAATTTGACCAGCACACAAATCGCTATCCTCTTCCTCACTTACTTACTCTTCTGCAACATATATATTCTTATAGTACTTATTATTTTTTTTCAAGTACAATGTTGCCTTTTTGACTTTCCTAACATTCACTAAATCTTGCCATATTTTCTTATTCTTTGTCGGAACCCCATTAACTAAGATAACCAGAGGGTCCTCTTCCACTTTTTCTACTCCAATTGTGTTAATGTTTTTCTTCAAATCTAGAGGCAAATAAACAACTCTTCCCTTTAATCCTCTCTGTAAATCTGATGGAGGCAATTTCCCTGTCTTTGGCTCCATTCTTACAATAGCCTGAAAGGGATGGATACTTTGAATCAAAATAGATTCATAAGTATTTAAATCCTTCAATTCAGAAGGAATCTCAACCAATTCCAGATTATTATGAACTGCTCTAGCAGGCATCTGGTTTTGATTTAATTTGCTACAACAATAAGTACACACACGTTGATCCGATCCCAAATCAAAACAATTTTCTACCATCAAATATGTTGTGAAATCCTTCCATTCACTATTATTTTCCCTTTCACTTTTTGCATATAAATCCACTAACTTAGTCTGATTCTTATAATAAGTGCGTCGACAACACACACAAGTGAAATTAGGCCTCTCACTTGATTTCACCTGAAACGTCGCAATTTCCCTCTGAAAATTATCTGTACTGGAAACCTGTACACTATCTTCCACATTACCCTCTTCTTCTTGGTCAATTTCAACATTCTCCTCTTTACTTCCAAAGTAACAAAACTCAATTTCTGCACAAATATTCTTCACATCTATTTCAGAACCATGCAAAAGAGCAGCGTATAATTGTTTAAGCATAATTGCTGGACTCTTAGCATAATACAACATTCTAACTAATTTCCTCACTTTATTATGATGCACTGCTAGCATCCTGAAATGATGAAAAACACTCTGGCATACTCTCCTGGAAAGACAAGCCAGTGAATGACCATGCAAACCTGTCACTTCTCTCACTCTGCAAGGATCTAATTCTTGCAACAACTTCATTTTCTGCTTCAAACTTTTCTTATTAAATGTCCGTACAAAATCACAAAGCAAATTGATGGAATCCTGTCGCACACTGCAAATACTACTACACTTCCAGGTGTACACAGGACCCTTAGGACGTCTTCCTAAAACCTCATTACCTAACACCTCTTCTGTCTCTGTTGTCACAAGTTTTTCTTTTTCAACTGGACAACCATCTTTCACTTCATAAGCTCGACCACTGGTGTCAACTGCATGCACCAAATCATTATCCTGGAAATAACTCTCCTCATTAAAAAATGCCTCACAACTTGAACTATGCATCCATTCTCCGGAAAAAACTTCACAAAAATTACTACGATTAACTATTCTCTTCCATCTACTATTTCTTTTGAAATCATAAATTGCCTTGTTTAGCTTCCTAATTCAATTGATTATCAAAATAAATAACTTACGTTTAATTTCAAATGCCTGATCAATAACTTTCTCAACTTTTTTTTTCTGTTATAAAAAACCACTTTCTGTTGACCTTTCTTAATATTTTTTAACAAATTGCCAATTATCCTGTTGCGGAACATTCGTTTACGAATGTCCCTAAACTGTTGTTTCCTTCTACTATCATGCACAGAGTTATCTCTTGCTCTAGCAGTAACATTTTTGATTGGCCTTTCCTTTCCGTTTAAAATGCTTCTCTTTTTCTGGACTGAAACATTTTCTGTAGTAATATTTTTTTTACTACAAATATTTCTTATAAATGTTTTTGTGCTCTTACCCGGTGCTTTCTTGGTGACTTGACAAGTTTTTTTGTTAGAGGACTGCTGCATTATATCATGTACCTGCTGTCTTTGACGTTTTGCAGTCTTTCTAAGTCTTTCTTTAGTTGGCATGCTGAAATCTTGAAATGATCTGCAGTTGAATCTGTGGTAAAATATAATAAAATTTTTTATTAACCACTATTACCAAACAGTAAATCAATAACAGTCATCAAAAACTTAACACACTACTTGACATTTTTAGTGCTTGGCAAATTTAGAATACAGAAATAGCAGAAAAGAAATGGAATTCATATTCATTTTACCTGTGCTGTTTTATATGTGAATCTGATCTAATTTTATGAGCATATTTTAATATTTTATTGAAGACACTACACATAACCTGTTTTTGAAGGTGTCTTTATTTTTAAATGAAACGGTTTACATTTTTACTTTTCATTTATTATAAATTTTTTAAAATAAATGTTTATAGTTCCATAGGCTCAAGCATGTCAGCTTCCCACCCTATGTCATACAATTCTGACAAATCTGTATCCTCATCATGTTCTTCTTCATCCTCAGGATTTAAATCATCCAAGGGATCTACTTCCACTGATGTTTCAATTACGAGTTCAATTATGAGGTCGAGATCAACTGATTGCTGATTGTCGCTCATGTTGATGTTGTCGTTATCTTTAAAGAAAGAGAACAACAATGAGATGTTGCAGAGTAAGGCACAAATCTCAGAGACTATAATAGTAAAATTGTTTAACAAGAGTAACATTTTGCAGCTATTATTTAGCCATGACCAGCGATGCTGAGGAGGTAAGGCCTATGTCCAAGTTTTCAGTGAACAGGACTCATCTCTTCTTAACCTTGGATAAGCCTCACCAACTCTGTGTCCCCTGCTCATACTTAAATGTAAAGTGGCAGATTTATGTTAACTGACGCATTCCCAGGGATGCACCAGTTAATGTGCACCGCTGCTCTGCCACCCATGGTGTGCCGCATTTACAATGTGGAGCACCATTGAGTGAAAACAGCACAGATGCGTCACGAATTTGTGCCGCAAAAGCAGCACATTGCAGGAATCACGTCGTAAGCGCAACATGTCTACTGCAATGCACAGGAGCAAGCCACACATTGCATGGTGCATCACTCCTTATGCCTGTTTCAAACAGGCGTAATGATTTGATTCAGCAATGCTATAAAGCTGAGTCAGTGAAATCTTCTAAATTTCACTGTGTTAGTTTTACAGGGCTTTCTTGCAAATTAATGCATACCTTGCAACAAAACACCTATATGAAAACTGACGCAGGTTTCATGTGGCACAGGACTTTACAGCATGACACATCTGCCTAGATGCATCAATTTTTAAATATGTCGCCACATAGCAAATCTTTTGCACCGCCGCTGCGTCACAAAAGTGACGCACAGCGGCACAAAAGAGGCACACGGCTATCATAAATCTGTCCCTAACATGTTAAATGATTGATTCAGGATGACGATAAGGTGTGGCCTATCCAGAGGTTTGTTTAAGGTGAGGCCTACTCAGGGTTGCAGATTAAATGGAGATGGGGCACCCCTGAGCCTTGCTGGAGCTGCATGGCACTTGCATTGCAGCTCCAGCAATGCGCCACCTTTACGGCACAGATGTGTCACGCATCTGTGCTGTTTTTGCCCCATGGTGCGCCGCATTGTAAATGCAGCGCACCATGGGTGGCGGAACAGCGGTGCAGGATGACTGGCACATCCCTGGGGATGCACCAGTCATCATAAACCTATCCCTAAGCTTCTTATCTTGTTGGAGATGAAGTGAGGCCGGTCTTGCAACATGGTGCATCTTTTGCATCACTGCTGCATCGGTTTCATGTGGCACGGTTTTTTTACAGCATGACACATCTGCCTAGATGCATCAATTTGTAATTTTGTCGCCACATAGCAAATCTTTTGCACCGCCACTGCGTCACAAAAGTGACGCACAGTGGCGCAAAAGAGGCATACACCTATCATAAATCTGTCCCTAGCATTTTAAATGATTAATTCAGGATGACAATAAGGTGTGGCCTATCCAGAGGTTTGTTTAAGGTGAGGCCTACCTACATTCATGGGGAAATTAATTAAAATGTCCTTAAGACACATGAAAGCGTTTTTTTAAAGCCTTTGCAGCATTTTTGGGTCACTTTTAACATGGCTATGTAACTTAAACAATCAAAATCTAAATTTGCCAAGCACAGGTGGGAGCATATTTACAAGGAATATGCACCACGGGGAAAGGTCCTACATTAAAATGGAAAAATAACATCAGAGACACTCAAATGCCTTATAAAGAAGCATACACCATTATGTCCTTGTCATAAATGTTAAAAGCATTCCTTTTCCTCAAAAACGATTTTCAAGTCTTAATTTGAAAACACTGCACATGGGGAAATGACTTAAAATGTCCTTAAGACACATGAAAGCGTTTTTTGATTGCCTTTGCAGCATTTTTGGGTCACTTTTAACATGGCTTTGTAACTCAAACTATCAAAATGTAAATTTGCCAAGCACAGGTGGGAGCATATTTACAAGGAATTTGCACCACGGGGAAAGGTCTTACATTAAAATGGAAAAACAACATCAGAGACACTCAAATACCTTATAAAGAAGCATACACCATTATGTCCTTGTCATAAATATTAAAAGCATTCCTTTTCCTCAAAAACGATTTTCAAGTCTTAATTTGAAAACACTGCACATGGGGAAATGACTTAAAATGTCCTTAAGACACATGGAAGCGTTTTTTGATTGCCTTTGCAGCATTTTAGGGTCACTTTTAACATGGCTATGTAACTCAAACATTCAAAATCTAAATTTGCCAAGCACAGGTGGGAGCATATTTACAAGGAATTTGCACCACGGGGAAAGGTCTTACATTAAAATGGGAAAAATAACATCACAGACACTCAAATGCCTTATAAAGAAGCAGACACCATTATGTCCTTGTCATAAATGTTAAAAGCATTCCTTTACCTCAAAAACGATTTTCAAGTCATAATTTGAAAACACTGCACATGGGGAAATGACTGAAAACTTTCCTCCCAAACACTAATGGGACTCCCTTTGGCTTGTTTCATTTGAAACAACTCAATAGCATTCCCCATGACTTCCTTGGAATGCAAAGGATGAACACTATAATGTTCATATATTTCTTCACTAGTAGAGGGTTCTACTTTCTCAATTTGACCAGCACACAAATCGCTATCCTCTTCCTCACTTACTTACTCTTCTGCAACATATATATTCTTATAGTACTTATTATTTTTTTTCAAGTACAATGTTGCCTTTTTGACTTTCCTAACATTCACTAAATCTTGCCATATTTTCTTATTCTTTGTCGGAACCCCATTAACTAAGATAACCAGAGGGTCCTCTTCCACTTTTTCTACTCCAATTGTGTTAATGTTTTTCTTCAAATCTAGAGGCAAATAAACAACTCTTCCCTTTAATCCTCTCTGTAAATCTGATGGAGGCAATTTCCCTGTCTTTGGCTCCATTCTTACAATAGCCTGAAAGGGATGGATACTTTGAATCAAAATAGATTCATAAGTATTTAAATCCTTCAATTCAGAAGGAATCTCAACCAATTCCAGATTATTATGAACTGCTCTAGCAGGCATCTGGTTTTGATTTAATTTGCTACAACAATAAGTACACACACGTTGATCCGATCCCAAATCAAAACAATTTTCTACCATCAAATATGTTGTGAAATCCTTCCATTCACTATTATTTTCCCTTTCACTTTTTGCATATAAATCCACTAACTTAGTCTGATTCTTATAATAAGTGCGTCGACAACACACACAAGTGAAATTAGGCCTCTCACTTGATTTCACCTGAAACGTCGCAATTTCCCTCTGAAAATTATCTGTACTGGAAACCTGTACACTATCTTCCACATTACCCTCTTCTTCTTGGTCAATTTCAACATTCTCCTCTTTACTTCCAAAGTAACAAAACTCAATTTCTGCACAAATATTCTTCACATCTATTTCAGAACCATGCAAAAGAGCAGCGTATAATTGTTTAAGCATAATTGCTGGACTCTTAGCATAATACAACATTCTAACAAATTTCCTCACTTTATTATGATGCACTGCTAGCATCCTGAAATGATGAAAAACACTCTGGCATACTCTCCTGGAAAGACAAGCCAGTGAATGACCATGCAAACCTGTCACTTCTCTCACTCTGCAAGGATCTAATTCTTGCAACAACTTCATTTTCTGCTTCAAACTTTTCTTATTAAATGTCCGTACAAAATCACAAAGCAAATTGATGGAATCCTGTCGCACACTGCAAATACTACTACACTTCCAGGTGTACACAGGACCCTTAGGACGTCTTCCTAAAACCTCATTACCTAACACCTCTTCTGTCTCTGTTGTCACAAGTTTTTCTTTTTCAACTGGACAACCATCTTTCACTTCATAAGCTCGACCACTGGTGTCAACTGCATGCACCAAATCATTATCCTGGAAATAACTCTCCTCATTAAAAAATGCCTCACAACTTGAACTATGCATCCATTCTCCGGAAAAAACTTCACAAAAATTACTACGATTAACTATTCTCTTCCATCTACTATTTCTTTTGAAATCATAAATTGCCTTGTTTAGCTTCCTAATTCAATTGATTATCAAAATAAATAACTTACGTTTAATTTCAAATGCCTGATCAATAACTTTCTCAACATTTTTTTTTCTGTTATAAAAAACCACTTTCTGTTGACCTTTCTTAATATTTTTTAACAAATTGCCAATTATCCTGTTGCGGAACATTCGTTTACGAATGTCCCTAAACTGTTGTTTCCTTCTACTATCATGCACAGAGTTATCTCTTGCTCTAGCAGTAACATTTTTGATTGGCCTTTCCTTTCCGTTTAAAATGCTTCTCTTTTTCTGGACTGAAACATTTTCTGTAGTAATATTTTTTTTACTACAAATATTTCTTATAAATGTTTTTGTGCTCTTACCCGGTGCTTTCTTGGTGACTTGACAAGTTTTTTTGTTAGAGGACTGCTGCATTATATCATGTACCTGCTGTCTTTGACGTTTTGCAGTCTTTCTAAGTCTTTCTTTAGTTGGCATGCTGAAATCTTGAAATGATCTGCAGTTGAATCTGTGGTAAAATATAATAAAATTTTTTATTAACCACTATTACCAAACAGTAAATCAATAACAGTCATCAAAAACTTAACACACTACTTGACATTTTTAGTGCTTGGCAAATTTAGAATACAGAAATAGCAGAAAAGAAATGGAATTCATATTCATTTTACCTGTGCTGTTTTATATGTGAATCTGATCTAATTTTATGAGCATATTTTAATATTTTATTGAAGACACTACACATAACCTGTTTTTGAAGGTGTCTTTATTTTTAAATGAAACGGTTTACATTTTTACTTTTCATTTATTATAAATTTTTTAAAATAAATGTTTATAGTTCCATAGGCTCAAGCATGTCAGCTTCCCACCCTATGTCATACAATTCTGACAAATCTGTATCCTCATCATGTTCTTCTTCATCCTCAGGATTTAAATCATCCAAGGGATCTACTTCCACTGATGTTTCAATTACGAGTTCAATTATGAGGTCGAGATCAACTGATTGCTGATTGTCGCTCATGTTGATGTTGTCGTTATCTTTAAAGAAAGAGAACAACAATGAGATGTTGCAGAGTAAGGCACAAATCTCAGAGACTATAATAGTAAAATTGTTTAACAAGAGTAACATTTTGCAGCTATTATTTAGCCATGACCAGCGATGCTGAGGAGGTAAGGCCTATGTCCAAGTTTTCAGTGAACAGGACTCATCTCTTCTTAACCTTGGATAAGCCTCACCAACTCTGTGTCCCCTGCTCATACTTAAATGTAAAGTGGCAGATTTATGTTAACTGACGCATTCCCAGGGATGCACCAGTTAATGTGCACCGCTGCTCTGCCACCCATGGTGTGCCGCATTTACAATGTGGAGCACCATTGAGTGAAAACAGCACAGATGCGTCACGAATTTGTGCCGCAAAAGCAGCACATTGCAGGAATCACGTCGTAAGCGCAACATGTCTACTGCAATGCACAGGAGCAAGCCACACATTGCATGGTGCATCACTCCTTATGCCTGTTTCAAACAGGCGTAATGATTTGATTCAGCAATGCTATAAAGCTGAGTCAGTGAAATCTTCTAAATTTCACTGTGTTAGTTTTACAGGGCTTTCTTGCAAATTAATGCATACCTTGCAACAAAACACCTATATGAAAACTGACGCAGGTTTCATGTGGCACAGGACTTTACAGCATGACACATCTGCCTAGATGCATCAATTTTTAAATATGTCGCCACATAGCAAATCTTTTGCACCGCCGCTGCGTCACAAAAGTGACGCACAGCGGCACAAAAGAGGCACACGGCTATCATAAATCTGTCCCTAACATGTTAAATGATTGATTCAGGATGACGATAAGGTGTGGCCTATCCAGAGGTTTGTTTAAGGTGAGGCCTACTCAGGGTTGCAGATTAAATGGAGATGGGGCACCCCTGAGCCTTGCTGGAGCTGCATGGCACTTGCATTGCAGCTCCAGCAATGCGCCACCTTTACGGCACAGATGTGTCACGCATCTGTGCTGTTTTTGCCCCATGGTGCGCCGCATTGTAAATGCAGCGCACCATGGGTGGCGGAACAGCGGCGCAGGATGACTGGCACATCCCTGGGGATGCACCAGTCATCATAAACCTATCCCTAAGCTTCTTATCTTGTTGGAGATGAAGTGAGGCCGGTCTTGCAACATGGTGCATCTTTTGCATCACTGCTGCATCGGTTTCATGTGGCACGGTTTTTTTACAGCATGACACATCTGCCTAGATGCATCAATTTGTAATTTTGTCGCCACATAGCAAATCTTTTGCACCGCCACTGCGTCACAAAAGTGACGCACAGTGGCGCAAAAGAGGCATACACCTATCATAAATCTGTCCCTAGCATTTTAAATGATTAATTCAGGATGACAATAAGGTGTGGCCTATCCAGAGGTTTGTTTAAGGTGAGGCCTACCTACATTCATGGGGAAATTAATTAAAATGTCCTTAAGACACATGAAAGCGTTTTTTTAAAGCCTTTGCAGCATTTTTGGGTCACTTTTAACATGGCTATGTAACTTAAACAATCAAAATCTAAATTTGCCAAGCACAGGTGGGAGCATATTTACAAGGAATATGCACCACGGGGAAAGGTCTTACATTAAAATGGAAAAATAACATCAGAGACACTCAAATGCCTTATAAAGAAGCATACACCATTATGTCCTTGTCATAAATGTTAAAAGCATTCCTTTTCCTCAAAAACGATTTTCAAGTCTTAATTTGAAAACACTGCACATGGGGAAATGACTTAAAATGTCCTTAAGACACATGAAAGCGTTTTTTGATTGCCTTTGCAGCATTTTTGGGTCACTTTTAACATGGCTTTGTAACTCAAACTATCAAAATGTAAATTTGCCAAGCACAGGTGGGAGCATATTTACAAGGAATTTGCACCACGGGGAAAGGTCTTACATTAAAATGGAAAAACAACATCAGAGACACTCAAATACCTTATAAAGAAGCATACACCATTATGTCCTTGTCATAAATATTAAAAGCATTCCTTTTCCTCAAAAACGATTTTCAAGTCTTAATTTGAAAACACTGCACATGGGGAAATGACTTAAAATGTCCTTAAGACACATGGA
Source organism: Lissotriton helveticus (assembly GCF_964261635.1). Classification (NCBI taxonomy): domain Eukaryota; kingdom Metazoa; phylum Chordata; class Amphibia; order Caudata; family Salamandridae; genus Lissotriton; species Lissotriton helveticus. Next base: position 1,089,739,193 of record NC_136059.1, on the reverse strand, counting down.
AGCGTTTTTTGATTGCCTTTGCAGCATTTTAGGGTCACTTTTAACATGGCTATGTAACTCAAACATTCAAAATCTAAATTTGCCAAGCACAGGTGGGAGCATATTTACAAGGAATTTGCACCACGGGGAAAGGTCTTACATTAAAATGGGAAAAATAACATCACAGACACTCAAATGCCTTATAAAGAAGCAGACACCATTATGTCCTTGTCATAAATGTTAAAAGCATTCCTTTACCTCAAAAACGATTTTCAAGTCATAATTTGAAAACACTGCACATGGGGAAATGACTGAAAATGTCCTTAGGACACATGGAAGCGTTTTTTGATTGCCTTTGCAGCATTTTAGGGTCACTTTTAACATGGCTATGTAACTCAAACATTCAAAATCTAAATTTGCCAAGCACAGGTGGGAGCATATTTACAAGGAATTTGCACCACGGGGAAAGGTCTTACATTAAAATGGGAAAAATAACATCAGAGACACTCAAATGCCTTATAAAGAAGCATACACCATTATGTCCTTATCATAAATGTTAAAAGCATTCCTTTTCCTCAAAAACGATTTTCAAGTCATAATTTGAAAACACTGCACAGCTCCTATGCACAAAAACACCCTGTCAGTACTAATACTTCACATTTTCTCCAATTACAATTTCTCAAAGAAACAAAATCTATTTGTAAAACACTTGAGGCAAAGCAACATTTTAAAAACACAACTTTCTTCATAATTTTCTCCTTAAAGCACACTATTCTCTATCTAAATTAAATAAATATTTTCTCACCTTAGCAAATACTTTATGAGTTTCAAAACAGTCTCAGAAACACACCACTTTGTCTTTAGCAGAGCAAAAGGTATGCACTCCAGAGTCTGCAGCTATCAAAAGCACAGAAATGCTGTAATTCTTCACACATATCTCTCATGTCACCCAATCAAAACTCTTCCCTCACTTTTTTCAAATCAAAACCCTTCCCCCCTCTGCCCTCTCTGCCTTTTTTGCATAGCAACCACCTCTTGGAAGACCTCTGGTGTTTGCAAGTTCACACAACAATGTTTCAATTGAACTCTGAACTCTCAGTGCACCTGCATATCCAGTGCAATCTTTCATTTAATGATTTTTTCTTGACCATTCAAAATACATCTTTCAAAGAACTCATCCATGCACCCTAACTTTCTGTTTTCAGCAATGAAAATCCACCAATCACTGTTACTGCTTCATTAACACAGAAACTCCACAGTTTTTTTCATTTTAAACTCTTATTTTTTCAACTGCCATTTCATTGCCACACTTCATCTGACTGCAGCAGAACCTTCTCTCACCATGTTTTCTGTCTGGATTGTTGGACATAGTTACATCTACTGGGCTCAGAGGTATGCTGATAACAGACATTTACCTAACCTCAATTTACAAGATGTGGAAATTAAGTGGTTTGGCCACAGAGGATTAAAATGTCACCAATTGATACCATTGGTGAAAACCTTTATGCATTTGCCAAAACCTGACCTGTTAATTGTGCACTGTGGAGGTAATGACTTGGGCACTTTGACTGGGGTAGGTCTGGAAATGCTTTTAAAGGACACCTTTGAACAATTAATGGCACTTTTTCCTCAGACTGCCTTGGTATATTCAAATATATGCCAAAGACAGAAATGGAGGTGGTCAAACCAATTTTGTCCACAAATTGAGAAGTCGAGGAAGCATGTAAACAAATCTGTTTCAGCTTACATGAGAGACCATGGAATGGGCTCCGTGTACAACAATAACTTGCGTTACTACATGCAAGATATCTACAGAGGAGATGGAGTTCACTTCTCAGATGAGGGCAACAAAATTTTCATTCTGAATTTAAGACTGTGCATTGGTACCTACTTATAAGTACCTAAATGTACCATAAACCCAAAAGCTCTTCTCAGAGCTACCCTACATCTGATCACTCACAATCATTATTTTACTCTAACTTTTTTCACTAATTTTCAACAAAGTACGCTCCCCGGGGCGCTACCCGGTACGCGAACCGGAAGCTAACCTCGCGAAATTTTTAAAAACAAATTTTTTTTCCCACATATGGGCCTCCTCAGCCACCCTCAGAAAACCTAGGGGGTCAAGATAAGTCTACCGTGCCCCCTTCTACCCATTCTGAACATTAGTTGCCCTCCATCTTGTATCTTAATTCGACCGAAACACAAAATGGTGGACTCCCGTAACGCTTCAGGTTCGCGTACCGGGGCGCTCGCCAGTTCGCGTACCGGGGCGCTCCCCGGGAAGCGCTCCATCAAAAAAGGTGGGAAAGTAATTTACAGAAAAACGACTGGAGACACTTTCACCAAATATAGATTAGCTCATACTACATACCAATCCCTATCATTTTCACAAATTTGATTGAAATTCCATTTAGCCATTTAGCCTGTAGACCTCTCTAAATACCGTGAGGTAAATTACTTCACAAAACACATCTGAAGTGTTGGAATTGACAACCAATGAAAATGTTACTTTCATTTTCTACTTTTTTACCTGACATTTGATTGGTTATATACCTGAATATATATAAAGGAAGAGAAGGAAACACAGCCATTTTGACTACTACTTCCTGGTGTACATTTCAATTGGATTTTCACTAATCACTTCAACTTCTTTGTAAAGGTAAGTTGTTATTTTAAAAACTGAAGTATATTGTGCACTATCAGTTAATATGGTAAACTTTTTATGATAGTTATATACTATCCCTCTGTAGTAGTTATAGATTTAGATAGACTTCTCTGTTATAGTTATGGATGGAGTTAGGTTTCTCTTGTATAATTATGAATTTACTTACGTTAAATCACATACACTTTTTTATATTCCTACTTCCACTCTGATACTATACACTGCCCAAAGATAAATTCACTGATAAAAACTGCCTATCTAAAATTAATCCCAACAGTGCCCTATCTCTACTAATATATTTTTTTTTATCCAAATTTCAGGCAACATGGAAGGCGAACAGAAAGTTTCATTTCAAATTGTCCTGCAAGAGAGCAGCCAAGAATTAATTGATCCAAATTATATAGAATTTATGGATGAAACTTGGGACCAAGAACTACTGCAATGTGTGCAAGCAGTAGATGACCTCCTTCAAAATGAGGACATTTTACACACTCAGAGATTACAAGCTATGTTCAATGAAAATGACGACATTTCAGACAGTGAAATGTTAGAAATGTTATTAAATTTTGAAACACAATCACAATAATAAATAATTGCTTAAAAAATAAAGAAATTAAAAAATAATCAACAAAACCAACAATCAATTAACATACAGTATTTGAAAAGTCTATCATTCTTTTTTCCTTATAGTACGCTCCCCAGAACGCTTCCCGGTTCGCGAACCGGGCGCTCCCCACGCAAAAAAACAAAAACATTTTTTTTTTTTTTTGCACTGCGGGGCCCTTTTAAAGCCTCCACATCAAACCTAGGGGGTCAGGGAGGATCTACTATGCCCCCTTATGGTCATTTCCCCCTTTGTTTTGGCCTCCTCTTGTCTCTCGATCCTACCGAGAGACAAGATGGCGGCCGCTCCGGACTGTTTAGAATGTTGACAGACACCGGAGAGCCAATCAGCTTCGCTACGTGAAGTTCCGTTACGCGTCAGGTACGCGAACCGGAGCGCTGCCTGGAGCACGCTTACAGATATATATCCTTTTTTGAACGTTAATTTCTCAAAATCCACTGGAGCACATATATTGAGACCTAGCAAAGGCACATCGGGCTAACAGTCCCTACAATTTTGCCAAGTTTCGTGCAAATCCATTCAGCCGTTCGGCCTAAAAGTGAGGCCAACCGCCCTATGGAAATTAACATGGGAAAAACACGTTTTGGGACCCCCCTTTTTTCTCGGCCACCCCTTGACGAACCCCCCCCAAATTTCCAGGGGCTGCTCAGAAACAAAATGTTCCATTTTCCTGAAAATTTCAGCCAATTCCGTCCACAAACGCCAAAGTTATTAGACATAGAATTTTCAAAAATCCCATAGGGAAAAAATCCTAACTATATATACCTACTGGCGACCGCCAGTAGGTAATATATATATATCGCGCTCAAAAAGTATTCTCTCCCAGCCGGGAAGAAAATTAGCAGCACTCGCGGGGTTGTTTTACAGCTTCTGTTTTATTTCAACGCTTCACAAACGCGTTTCGGGGTTCTCCCTTTTTCATTGTGTTTACCTTATGCAAACTAAGGCAGCATTTTAACCATACGTAACAGTTGTAGAAAACGATGTAGGACTACTCCTCACAAATGTTAATGGGCACTATCTTGTAGTGTGCAGAACCACAGAAATAAATGCATGTAAAAACATATAAAAACATTTCTATACATATCTACATTATTATTTACAATATCTACACCAATGTATTTACATTTTATACAATCGCCTACTTTAGCATAGTTCTGTATATTGCCCTAGTTGGTTCTAAGGCACACTACTTGTAAAAATCTTGCCGTGGATTGGCCTAAGGCGATTCCTGATTAGGGAACCGCAACATTTCATTACAATCTCGCCGTGTATCGGCTAGCCCTTCGTCTGTTACCAATTATTTATCCAACTTTGTTGTCACATGTTTAAGAAAGTTATATACATTAATGGCTCAACCTAGCTCCCTAGGTGAACTGTTAATTCCACACCGCTATTCAGACCTCTAGGGGTCTTAGTTTGTAAATCGATGATGAATCTAGATTCTAGCCTTCTTAGTTTGAGTACCCTGTCTCCTCCTCTAACATGAAGAGGTACATGGTCTAATCCAAAGTATTGGAGTAGATCTCTACTACTTTGATGTTTGTGTTTGATGGCGAAATGTCTCGCCACTGGGTAGCTCATATCTTTATTCGCAATCGCACGCATATGCTCTAGGACCCTCATTTTGACACTATTTATTGTACTCCCTATGTACTTTAAATTACAGGGACAAACTAAGCAATAAACCACATGTGTGGTCTGACATGTTATGAATTTGTTAATGGTTTTTCGTTCTTTCAAACCTGGAATGTCATAGCCTAGAACTCTTTTGCTGAATGCGCATGCCTTGCATCTTACGCAAGGGAAGAAACCTTTCATCTCGGTCAGCATGGTCTGTTTAGGTACAGAGTTATCTAAATGGCTGTGAACCAGCTTATCTCTGAGAGACCTTGCTTTTCTGAAGGTTATTAACAGTACTGGTGGAATATCCATTCCAATGATTGTATCGGTCTTTAAGACATGCCAGTTCTTGCGTAAGGTTGTTCTAATAAAATTAGTATCTTCTGAGTAGGTAGTTATTAAACTAAACCTACCCTCACTTGTTTTCACCTTCTTTTTGTCTGTGAGTAAATTCTTTCTTGGTATTTTGCTGACCTTTCTTAGTGTGTTCTCAAGTAATTCTAAGCTGTAACCTCTAGCTACGAATCTTTCCAGACTCTCTCTGGCTGTTTGTGTAAAGTCACATTCATTAGAGCAGTTTCGTTTAAGACATAGAAACTCTCCATAGGGGATGCTATTCTTTAATTTTGCTGGATGACTGCTGGTAGTATGTAATGTGCTATTTACAGCAGTTGGCTTACGATGTAAGGCCGTGACAATTTTATTCTCCCTAACTTCAATTCTCAGGTCAAGGTAGCACACTGCCACTGGGCTAATCTCGCCTGAGAACTGAAGGTTAGCATCGTTGTTATTTAGATGTTCTACGTATTGTCTCGCACTTTCAACAGACCCCCTCCACACAAGGAAGAGGTCATCAATATATCTGTGCCATGTGACAATGTTATCTGTCCACATGGAGTTGGTCGGGGACCAGGCCACCTGCTCCTCCCACCAGCCCACGAATAAATTTGCGTAGCTGGGGCGAAGCAGGTACCCATCGCGGTCCCCGATACCTGCCTGTAAAGGTCGCCTTGAAAAAGAAAGATGTTGTTTAACAAGCAAAATTGTACAAGTTCTTTCAGCATTCTGCTATGTTCAGCAAATGTCAATGGTCTTTTGCCAAGAAAATACTCTACAGCCTTTAGACCCTGTGCATGATCTATGCTTGTATATAGGCTAGTTATCTCAAGCACCATGAGGACATATAATGGCTCCCATTTTAATTTTTCGATTTTCATAATGAAGTCCTTAGTGTCCCTGATGTAGGAAGCTAACTCCAGAACAGATTGAAATAGAAAATGGTCTATAAAAACAGACACATTTTCTGTTAGGATTCCCAACGATGATAAAATGGGCCTGCCAGGCGGTTGTGTTTTGTTCTTGTGTATTTTCGGCAATTGGTAAAAGGTAGGAATTATGGAGTTCAAATTTCTCAAGAACAAATATTCTTTGGTGGTCGACATTAATTTATTGTGCCATTTCTGAATCAATACATGGTATTCAGTTATACCCTCCTGATATTATTTTTTGTTGTGATTTCATAATATCTGGATATTTTTCTTTGTTCTGATTTCATAATAATCTGGATATTCCACCAGTTCCGTTAATAACCTTCAGAAAAGCAAGGTCTCTCAGAGATAAGCTGGTTCACAGCCATTTAGATAACCCTGTACCTAAACAGAACATGCTGACCGAGATGAAAGATTTCTTCCCTTGTGGAAGATGCAAGGCATGCGCATTCAACAAAAGAGTTCTAGGCTATGACATCCCAGGTTTGAAAGAACGAAAAAACCATTAACAAATTCATAACACGTCAGACCACACATGTGGTTTATTGCTTAGTTTGTCCCTGTAATTTAAAGTACATAGGAAGTACAATAAATAGTGTCAAAATGAGGGTCCTAGAGCATATGCGTGCGATTGCGAATAAAGATATGAGCTACCCAGTGGGGAGACATTTCGCCATCAAACATCAAAGTAACAGAGATCTACTCCAATACTTTGGATTAGACCATGTACCTCTTCATGTTAGAGGAGACAGGGAACTCAAACTAAGAAAGCTAGAATCTAGATTCATCATCGACCCCTAGAGGTCTGAATAGCGGTGAGGAATTAACAGTTCACCTAGGGAGCTAGGTTGAGCCATTAATTTATATAACTTTCCTAAACATGTGACAAAAAAGTTGGATAAATAATTGGTAACAGACGAAGGGCTAGCCGATACACGGCGAGATTGTAATGAAATGTCGCGGTTCCGTAATCAGGAATCGCCTTTGGCCGATCCACGGCAAGGTATGTACAAGTTGTGTGCCTTACAACCAACTCGGGCAATATACAGAACTACGCTAAATTAGGCGATTGTATAAAATGTACATACATTGGTGTAGATATTGTAAATAATAATGTAGATATGTATAGAAATGCTTTTATATGTTTTTACATGCATTTATTTTTCTGGTTCTGCACACTACAAGATGGCGCCCATTAATATTTGTGGCGAGTAGTCCTACATCGTTTTCTACAACTGTTACGTATAGTTAAAATGCCGCCTTAGTTTGCATAAGGTAAACACACTGAAGAAGGGAGAACCCCGAAACGTGTTTGTGAAGCGTTGAAATAAAACAGAAGCTGTGAAACAACCCTGCGAGTGCTGCTAATTTTCTTCCCGGCTGCGAGAGAATACTTTTTGAGCGTGATATTTTACACGGAGCATCACCGTGTTAGCGGCACCCACCCACGAGTGCTCCGTGTTTGGGAAAGGTGCAGTGGAGCGGATATATATATATAAATCAAATTAAAAATCAAAAAATTCTTTGACATAAAGGAAGGCTTAAATGAAAAGGAAAAAGCGCGATCAGGCAATAGTGAGACTGACAATGTATCTCTGGCATTGCCTGCTAAATACACTAAACCATTGTTGGCACTGCATCATTTGGCCTCTGATATCACAATATCTCCTAATACAATATCTACTCAGGAAGAATTGAGAGCGGCATCCATTTCGCAAGTAGGAGCTAACATCAGCCCATTTAAACCTAAGTCTAAATTTAATCCTACCATGCCTAGGGACTCTATTGATGTATTCCAGGACGTGGTGGTTGAGGACCTTAAACAATTACATCACAAGATTAAACACAAGAAACGCTACAAAAGTAAACATGAGAAAGACTATTTTTCGCTCATCAAAAAATTGGGAAATGACCACAATATCATTGTTACTACTGCAGATAAGGGTGGCAATGTAGTCATTTGGCCTCAAGAAGCCTATATTGAAGAAGCAAAGAGACAGTTAAACGATCCAACTTGCTATTCTAGAACCAACATTAAACAATTTAATGATGCCAAGGACTTTTTAAAAAAGTTGCTATTTAAATGCAAAAGAGATGGCATGACCTCCTCTCAGGAGTTTGACTTTCTTCATGTTGAGTTTCCAATACTGCCCAAGCTATATCTACTCCCAAAGATTCATAAGCAGGTGACACCTGTCCCTGGCCGACCTATCATCTCGGCCATTGGGGGGGTTGCAGAGCATGTCACACAATACATTGACTATTTCCTGCAGGACTTAGTTAAAAATGTACCTACTTATGTGAAGGACACGGGTGATTTTATTGCTAAAATCAATAACATCCCATGGAGCGATGACATGTTAATGATTACTTTGGACATAGAATCGCTCTACACGAGCATAGAGCATACAACTGGTCTTAAAGCGCTCAATTTCTTTCTTTGTAAAAGACCTATGAATTGCTATTGTCACAACAAAGTATTGATGGAGCTAACCACCTGGTGTCTCAACAACAATTTCTTTTTATTTGGGAGTGATATTTATTTTCAGAAGCGTGGAGTTGCTATGGGGGCCTGCTTCTCTCCCAGCTATGCGTGTTTACACGTAGGCTGGTGGGAGGAGCGGGTCCTCAGGCAACAACATGCGATTGTTTTTGATGAACATGTTTTGTTGTGGATTCGTTATATTGATGATGTTTTTGTTTTATGGCGTGGGGATTTTATTAGTGCAGAGAATTTTGTTACAAATTTAAACACTAATCATGAAAATCTGAAATTTACTAAATCCATCAGTAATTGTGATGCAGAGTTTCTGGATGTCAAAATATTTGTACACAATGTACACCTGGCTACTAAACTACATAGAAAAAGCACTGCTGGCAACAGTATCCTCCACGCCAGCAGTGCACATCCACGACACGTAGTAGACAATATTCCGTTGGGTAAGCTACTCAGGATTAAAAGAATATGTAGTACAGAGAATGATCTTGAAGTCTGCACCATGGAAGCTTTGGATAGATTCAGGCAGAGGGGTTACCGTGAATCTGTCCTAAAATTGGCAGTGCAGAAAGCCAAGAGTAGAACCCGTGATTCCCTGATTGATCTAACACATAACAACAAATCAGGCAGTGTCTCTGACGACAACACCGAGGCACCGAGACTTATAACTGCCTATAGCAGACAAGCTAGACAAATCAAATCCATTGTAACACAAAGATGGTCGGTTTTAAAAACTGATTTGGTATTAAAACACAGACTGCCTGATGGTCCTAATGTGACCTTTCGGAAGGGCCCTTCCCTTAGGACACACATTTGCCATGATTTTCCTGAACTTACGAAAAAAGTTGAGTGGATGAAATCCCGATTTGGGTTCAAACGTTGTACCTCCTGCAGGGCGTGCAAATTTGGTAAAACAACTACCCAATATTATACACCTTTCAGCCCTGACCCAGTTAACATCAAGGGTCAATTTACTTGCAAGACTGAGTTTGCTATCTATGTCCTGACATGCACATGTGGACTTAGATATGTCGGCAGTACACGACAGCCTGTGCATGTCAGGATTCTCCAGCACCTTCGCGCCATCGTAAATAATGATCCATCATATCCGGTGGCCAGGCATTTTAAAACCAATCACAAAAATGATCTACAATGCCTGGCTTACTTTGTCATCGCCTCAGTGGATAAGCCTCTCAGGGGCGGTGACAGAGATAGGATGCTTAGGAGACTTGAGACTAAATTCATTTTGGAACTAGATAGCAAATTTCCAAACGGGCTCAACACTACGGATGATTTGCATGTTTTCCTGTAAACTTCTTTGCTTATTTTGGGTTAGCTTAAGTGTCAGCCGCAATACACCTTCACGGTCCAATTTTTTACAGAATTTCGTTAATTTATCACTTCCCCGTTTTCCCATCACATATCGTTTCATGGTTGTTATCATATAAGCTTTTTCTTAGTTTATTTGGGCAACCCTTTATGTTATTTATATTTCGGACATAGCCATTGGGTACTATCTGTTAATTCCCGTTTTTTACGTAGAACTGTGTTGAGAATACTCAACTGCGGTCTTGTTTTACTATTAATCCAGTCTTTTCAGTTTGGCACTTTGACCATTGTTCTTATCTGCATTATAGGCATTCATATCTGTTGTTGCTATATTACATTTGAATACATAAGAACCTTGTCTTCTTGGACTATATCCAATTGTTTACATTTTTGCATATTTTGCACTTATTGCATTTGTCACTTTATTCAACTACATAGAGAGTTGTGGTATTTGCACTATGCATTGGCACTTTATAAAGACTTTTATAAATTGCACTTTATTGCTTATTTGCACATTGACAAGGTCCTATTTACTATTCTGTATTGTATTTTAATGTTTTTCAATATAGCATTACTTAATTGGATTTTTATAGCACTACATGCAATTATGTTGTTTGATCTACACCACTAAGTGTCTGATCCACTTTATGCAGGTCACTAGATGCATTTTTAAGAAACAATGGAGTCATTTCTAAATAACGTGGATTTTAACCATTTTTAAATTAGTGAACAATAGACCGTGATAAATAATTTGTTTGGAAAACAGACCCCACAGTACTAAAAATGTAGTATGTCCTTCACCTCTATGATCACATGGTGTAATGCTAGAGAAAGAGAAAAAAATGTTAATTGAAAAAAACTGTGAAGCACTGGGTATTTAAATGTGGTTGTCTTACTTACTGACTGTCTGTGAGCAAGGGCGGATGCCCGAAACGCGTCAGATTCTTGTTAAGCTCAACTTTTAAATAAAACTTCGTGCCTTCATTTACGTTGGATTCGTGTGGTTTTCCTTGGTCGTTTCAACACGGAGCTCTGGGAAGCTGCAGCTGTTGCATATATATATATATATTCACTGAAAAAACCATAGGTTATAGACCATATATCGTTAGGAATTAGCATTTAAAAAACCTTATTTTACCCACACAAAACCATTGAAATTCCATATATAGTTAGTTGCACTAACTATATATCGCGCACCTGCAATCCACTGCTGATGATGTCACATATTACATCATTCATGACATGGTCAGTGACATCACCGATGACATCACTGATGACATCTCAAATGACATCACTGATGACATGACTGATAACAACATCCAGTGATTTTTTGTTTCTGTAAAGTTTAAATATGTCTTACATATTGAAGAATGAGTGGATGTGTAAGTGTCTGGACGAAGGATTTAGTAGGTGCATGACTGACTGTATGACTGAGTGATTAAATGTGTCTCACTAAGTGCATGGGTTAGTGACTAAACTGTCTTAATTTGTGCATCATTATGTCTGTTGTTCTATAAACTGCTGCATGTGTTGATCAGTAGCTATATGAGTAACTATATGGGTTATTGATTGATTGCCCAAGTATTTGTATGGGAGACTGAGTGTGTGTGTGGCTGGCTGGGAGGTGTATGACTCTGAGCAGATCAATGTGTACTTGTATCAATGATTGTATAAGAAGGTAAGTATGTGTTAGTATATGTTTGAAAATGTAAGGTGCTCTATGTTTAACTGTATAGACAAGAAAATGGAAGTGTCATTGATTCTTTACAGGACTGACTAGGTGTGTGAGTAACTCCATGGATGAGTGGCAGACTGTGAGTGTCTGTATAGGTGTATGAGTGCATATGATAGTGTTGTAAAGATGAGTGATTGTATGTATGAATGATTGTATGGGTGAATGAGTGAAGGTGTGTGTAGACGTAGGAATCAGTGAGTGCGTATGTAGTAACTAGTATTGGTGTGTCAATGGTTTCAAAAATTATACTCTGTATTTAACACTGGGTGAAACAGAGGTTATATTAAAATGTGAGGAGATGCATTGTATTGTCACATGAATGATATCATCAGTGATGTGGTCATTGATGTCAAATGAGATGTCATCAGTGATGTCATCAGTGATGTCATTTGAGATGTCATCAGTGATGTCATCAGTGATGTCACTGACCATGTCATGAATGATGTAATATGTGACATCATCAGCAGTGGATTGCGGGTGCGCGATATATAGTTAGTGCAACTAACTATATATGGAATTTCAATGGTTTTGTGTGGGTAAAATAAGGTTTTTTAAATGCCAATTCCTAACGATATATGGTCTATAACCTATGGTTTTTTCAGTGAATTTTCAAGGTTTTGTAAATGCTAATTCCTAACTATGGGGTCGATTAGGATGGCGGACGGAAACGTGTACCGTCCGCCGCGGAAGGTGGCAAGATACTCCGGACCTGTCGGCGGAAAATCCGCAACAGCAATTAGGATAAAACATGCAAAAAACGCCGACCACGGCGTACGGAGCACACCAATCCCCGTCCGCGGCGGTCGGAGTACACCTGAGTCCGCGGCAGGCGGACGGAACAGAAAGAACACCGACCGCCGCGTACGCACATGACCGCGAATACATCCACTACCCCCGCGATACCTGCGCAATGTCCGTGTCCGCAATTAGGATAACTCCGCAAGTACCCCGGTAGTCACCGCCATCCACGTCCGCAGCGGTACCAATGCACCGAGAATCCGTGCTCCACAGCGGAACGACAACACAAACAACATCCCTACTGTCAAACCAATGCCATACATTGCCACGGAAGTTATCACCAAACACACGAAAAAAAACGGCCACCCACCGAAAACATCCAAACCAATCACAACACACAGTGATCCACCGCCAAGCACCACACAATCCACACCTGGCAACACTCCCACCTAGCACCTGACTGCCAATAACCATTCAGACACGGCCTAGACACACACCATAAAAGAACTCCCACCCACTCCACAACTCCTCTGCATCACTGCATGGCTGCTAGCAGGATACACTACAGAACTGACACCAAAGACATATATCATTCACACAACCCACACCCAAACACACCCACCACACAAAGACCCACCACACCATTCCTACACACCACACACCTGCACCTCCCCATCCACGCAAACCCACACCCCGAGCACCACACACCATGGCACCAAAAAAAAACCCAAAATTCACTGACACCGAGTTAAAGGTTATGGTAGATGAGATTATCCGTGTGGAACCCCACTTATTCGGGGCCCTAGTGCAGCAGACCAGCATAGCCAGGAGAAACAGCATGTGGGACCAGATAGTCACCAGGGTGAATGCCTCCGGGAGCGTCCCGAGGACGAAGCAGGATATACAGAGGCGGTGGCATGATCTAAAGACCCGAGTGAAATCCATTCGAGCCAAGAACTATCTCCGGGCAAATCACACAGGCGGTGGAACCCCCCCGGAGCCCTTACCCTACACCGAGTGGGAGGACAAGGTGATGACCATTATCCACCCTGAGAGCCTTGATGGACTTCCTGAGGGAGAAGAGGCTGGTAAGTACAAACCAAGCACCACGAGCACAACTACATGGTGTGCCTCACACAACTGTGAAGACACATCTCCCAGACCCCAACCCATGCATGCAGTCCACATACTCACCAACGTCGAAATGACTCCAACAGGCCCCCATGTCCATAGGACTGGCGGTGGTGGTGGTGGGTGGTGGTGGGTGTGAGGGGATGGAACTACAACTCCCAACAGGCCCCCATGTCCATAGGGATGGCGGTGGTGGTGGGTGTGAGGGGATGGAACTACAACTCCCAACAGGCCCCCATGTCCATAGGGATGGCGGTGGTGGTGGTGGGTGGTGGTGGGTGTGAGGGGATGGAACTACAACTCCCAACAGGCCCCCATGTCCATAGGGATGGCGGTGGTGGTGGGTGTGAGGGGATGGAACTACAACTCCCAACAGGCCCCCATGTCCATAGGGATGGCGGTGGTGGTGGTGGGTGGTGGTGGGTGTGAGGGGATGGAACTACAACTCCCAACAGGCCCCCATGTCCATAGGAATGGCGGTGGTGGTGGGTGTGAGGGGATGGAACTACAACTCCCAACAGGCCCCCATGTCCATAGGGATGGCGGTGGTGGTGGTGGTGGTGGTGGGTGTGAGGGGATGGAACTACAACTCCCAACAGGCCCCCATGTCCATAGGGATGGCGGTGGTGGTGGTGGTGGTGGTGGGTGTGAGGGGATGGAACTACAACTCCCAACAGGCCCCCATGTCCATAGGGATGGCGGTGGTGGTGGTGGGTGGGGTGAGTACCAGTGCAGACAGAATCGGCAACAAAATGAAAACAACCTGTCAAGTCCACATTACTCATCCTCACATTTTGGTTTTGCAGGTCATCCTAATCTGACAGCTGGAAGCAACACCCGCCCTCCAGACTCGCCACTCACAGAAGTCTCAGGGGACGATTGGGCAGCCACCTCCGGGGCAGAGGATGATCCCGGCACAAGCAGGCAGCCAGGGCCATCTGGCTCCCAGGTCACACCTGCACCAACGACTACGGCCTCTGCCATTGTCACAACACCGGCCACTGTGACCTGCACAGCCACCACCAGCACCACCTCCACCACCACCACTACTACCACCACTCCTGCCCCTGCCACCCTGCCCAACCCAACGGCCAACGCCGTGCCAGCGCCATCCCAGCCACGCAGGGAGAGTGTGAGGCAAGGCAGAGATGCAAGGCCAGATCCGGCAGGCAGGAGCATACGCCAAAGACGACACGAGGATACCAACACACCCAATCCTGTGCAACAGTCATTGGAAGCACTGGGCAGGGTGGAGGTGAGCTATCAACGTGGTCAGGCACAGGCAGACCGGGCCCACCAGGACTTTGTTGACAACACTGCAATGTTGGGGGCCATTGAGAGGCGGCTTGGCCAACTAGTGGACATCTTTACCAGGACAACCAACATGCGGATGCCATGTACATCCGCTAACACCACCCCACAAACAACGCCACCGCCACCGCCACCGCCACCTGCGGCGGATGTGGTACCCGATGCCCCAGCGCAACCAGCTGACTCTGTACCGGCACAAAGACGGAGGGGCCGTCCGAGGCTGGAAGTGGGCGAGAGCAGTGTGGAAGCAGCTGGCACACGCTCCAAGAGGAACCGAAAATGACTGTACCAGTACCTGTGCATGCCATTCACCCTGCCAACTATCCGGTCCCACCTGCCACAGGCCTGCTGTACTAGGCAGACACCACCCTATGTGGTGTCAGCACGGACATTTCATCTGCCATAACCTTCTACTCTCACTCCCCCACCCCTTCACTCATTTGTAAATATGCACCTACACCCATGCACAATTTGTAAATAAAAGCCACTTACTCACTCAATCATGTGTTGCCTCCATGTTTATTCACATGAATGCATCAGAAACAGATGTTACTAGGTACAGGTATCCAACTGGTACAGAATCATGGCGCTGCGGGAGTGACCTAGGGAAAATAGAAACCGCAAAGACACGTCAGGAAACATGATCACACTCATCAGAACACACTGCAGTGCAACATTGAACAACCCACACGCATCACAACAGTAATGGATGAGACGACACACATCATGGAGACGTGCATTGGCCACAATTTAGCACACACACACACATGCATGCATCACATAGCAGAACACAGAGATGAAGCACACCACTATGCCACAACACCAGCACACATTCACAGGGCATACCCAAGCAGCACAAGAGGAGCACACTCACAATCAAGGGAAGTAGCGATCAATGATCTGGCGCCTCTGGTCCACACCTTCCTCCTCACCACTATCCTCATCAGTTGACATGGGTGGGTCGGGAGGGCGAGGAACTTGCAGTTCATCAGGGTCCAAGAGCAGTTCAATGTTATAGCGCACAGCCAGGTTGTGGAGCATGCAGCACGCTATCACGATCTTGCATACTTTGCCTGGTGAGTAAGGCAGGGCCCCTCCAGTCTTATCCAGGCACCGAAACCTAGACTTGAGCAGGCCAAATGTCCGTTCTACCACTCGACGTGTCCTACCATGGGCATCATTGTATCTCATTTCTCCAGCTGTAGTGGGATTGCGTATGGGACTGAGCAGCCAAGGCCTGTTTGGGTAAGCCGAGTCGCCTGTGTTGGTGGAAGAGAGAGAGAGAGAAACATCACAACCTGCATTGTGGGGCACACCATGCCACACAGATATCACTCCTGTCACCACAGCATACTCACCAACAAGCCACGCTTGTGCCGGACGCAGATTAGCCATCAGTTGGGGGACCATGCTGCTCCGCATGATGTGGGCGTCATGTGCAGAGCCAGGGAATCTTGCACACACATGTGAGATGATGTTGTCGGCCTGGCACACCACCTGCACGTTCAGGGAATGGAAGTGTTTCCGATTCCTATACACCTGCTCACGTGCCCGTGGTGCAATGATAGCGATATGCGTGCCATCAATGGAACCCACAACGTGTGGTATACGACCCAGGGCATAGAAGTCAGCTTTGACCGCTGCCAACTCCGCCGCCTGAGGGAAATGTATATAGTCATGCTTGTACAGCATCATGGCTGTCAGTACATCCCGGAGTACCGTGCTGAACATGGCCTGTGACATTCCCCCGGCATCTCCAACTGTGTACTGGAATGTGCCTGTTGCAAAGAAATGGAGTGCCGCCATCACCTTTTGCGTGGGTGTCATGGAACCTGGATAGGTTCTTCGCGGCTGCAGGTGAGGAGACAATAGGGTCACAAGTTCCAACAATCGACGGCGATCCAGCCTGAATTTCCGGATCACCTCCTCGTCCACCATATCCTCCAGCACAGTGTATGGGCGAAGGACATTTGGAGCCCTCCTGTGTGGGAGTAGATGGAATGGAAGTCAATTCACATACAACGCATGTGTGTGCAACTCAATCACATGTCAACGCCCTCTACCAACATGTAGTATCCAGTGTATGCTTGTCATATGTGTGACTCCTCTGATTGTCAGGACAACATGGATTGACGTAGCAACAATGTGCATCCACTAGCAACATGATGTTTAGCAACATGTGCAATGCACAGTGTCTCACCTCAACATCACTGCCAACCAGACATGTGACATGACCCACATGTGTAGGCCCAACATCACATGCACACATGCAAGTACATGCACACATACTAAATTAAACACCCCCCCCCACCCCCCCATTTCATGATGCACCAATGGCAACACCAGTAATGGTGGGCATACGGACATCACATGCATGGGGACACAATAGGCAACACACATGTACAGTACACAACAGAACCCCCACCATAGTCATCATCTGACACATACCACTTACTGACAACTGATTCACAGGTGCCCATACATACGGGATCTACTGTGTACATGTGAGGTACGACAAACTTGTGTAGGGTACTACCCGATGTGGACATGCACACGTGATGGACACTTGTGGCTCACCGATGGCCATGGTATGGACACACATGGGATGGAGCATGACATGTGTAGCCACGCAATCACGCACACAACCGTGAGCAGGCAGCTGCAGACAATGGTACAAGGTGCATCATCGGCTAAGATGCAAACATTGACCACGCCATGGCGGTGCACTGCATCCGCTGTTTACGTCTGGGCATACGCGGGCCGCCTTCGACATTCACATTGTCTGCACGTGCACAGACCGTCACGCCCACACACCGGCAAGTGCATGTGCAAGGTTCCGGGACGGATGGTCGATTTGCAACAATGTTGTATCACTGGCGCCAACATGGCGGGGCACGTGATCGGCGGGGGACGTGCAGGCCAACACATCCATTAGCTGATGTCAATGCACATGGCAGGTCATGCCCCCCCTTACAGTGCCATTGCATCATCCAGCCTTCACCGGCCGCCCGGCCGGCCGGCCCTGCCCTGCCCAGGACCGCCGTGCCGGCCATGGCAACCACCGCCATTGCACGGCCCTTCCACTACCGCCGTGCCAGGCCCTGCCCAGGACCGCCGTGCCGGCCATGGCAACCACCGCCATTGCACGGCCCTTCCACTACCGCCGTGCCAGGCCCTGCCCAGGACCGCCGTGCCGGCCATGGCAACCACCGCCATTGCACGGCCCTTCCACTACCGCCGTGCCAGGCCCTGCCCAGGACCGCCGTGCCGGCCATGGCAACCACCGCCATTGCACGGCCCTTCCACTACCGCCGTGCCAGGCCCTGCCCAGGACCGCCGTGCCGGCCATGGCAACCACCGCCATTGCACGGCCCTTCCACTACCGCCGTGCCAGGCCCTGCCCAGGACCGCCGTGCCGGCCATGGCAACCACCGCCATTGCACGGCCTTTCCACTACCGCCGTGCCAGGCCCTGCCCAGGACCGCCGTGCCGGCCATGGCAACCACCGCCATTGCACGGCCCTTCCACTACCTGGGCAGGGCCTGGCACGGCGGTAGTGGAAGGGCCGTGCAATGGCGGTGGTTGCCATGGCCGGCACGGCGGTCCTGGGCAGGGCAGAGCCGGCCGGCCGGGCGGCCGGTGAAGGCTGGATGATGCAATGGCACTGTAAGGGGGGGCATGACCTGCCATGTGCATTGACATCAGCTAATGTATGTGTTGGCCTGCACGTCCCCCGCCGATCACGTGCCCCGCCATGTTGGCGCCAGTGATACAACATTGTTGCAAATCGACCATCCGTCCCGGAACCTTGCACATGCACTTGCCGGTGTGTGAGCGTGACGGTCTGTGCACGTGCAGGAATGGGAGGTGCGAACAAGGGCGGCGTGTGCCCAATAGAATGTACCGTATCCTGGACAGCGCAACACCAGGGCCAGTCATTGGCCCTTTTCCAAACACGCTTCTAGGGCTGCCCAATGGCTGTCGCCGTATGCCACTGACATGGCCACAGGGCCCTATAAATGTGTCATGTGCAATACCACACATTCCACGATCACCACCGACTGCTGCCTGTGACCATCACCTCCAACTGCTGCTGCGGAGCTGACCACCGACTGCTGCCTGTGACCATCACCTCCAACTGCTGCTGCGGAGCTGACCACCGACTGCTGCCTGTGACCATCACCTCCAACTGCTGCTGCGGAGCTGACCACCGACTGCTGCCTGTGACCATCACCTCCAACTGCTGCTGCGGAGCTGACCACCGACTGCTGCCTGTGACCATCACCTCCAACTGCTGCTGCGGAGCTGACCGCCGACTGCTGCCTGTGACCATCACCTCCAACTGCTGCTGCGGAGCTGACCACCGACTGCTGCCTGTGACCATCACCTCCAACTGCTGCTGCGGAGCTGACCACCGACTGCTGCCTGTGACCATCACCTCCAACTGCTGCTGCGGAGCTGACCACCGACTGCTGCCTGTGACCATCACCTCCAACTGCTGCTGCGGAGCTGACCACCGACTGCCGCTCTAGTGCCCTACTCCGTGACCTTGCCATGTCGAGAGGCAAAGAGATCCGGTCTCGTCCCTTCACCGCCGCGGAGCTGGATGTCCTCGTGGACGGTGTGCTCCGCAACTACGGACGCCTGTACGGCGCACCCGGACAGGTGGTAAGTGCAGTGGGGGACAAGTTGGTGTGCATGATGTGTACCATGACACCTGGGCTCTGGGATCTTGGCGGTGTGATGTGGGACCAACGCATGAATCGCAATGTGCATGGCTGCTTGAGAGTAACGTGTTGCCCCAATCTGTGTGACTGGCCAACTGTCCACTAACTTGCACCCTTTTGTCTCCCATCATGGTAGGTCAAGCTGCACCTTCGCAAGAACGTGTGGAGGAGCATTGCACGTGATGTACGAGTAGTGGGGGTGTCCAATAGACGACATACACACTGCCACAAACGCTGGGACGACATTTGCAGGCTGAGCAGGAACGTAGCGGAAGTGACACTAGGGATGATTCCAAGAACGGCCCGACTGGCCCGACGCTCAATGACCCCTCTCATGCACCGTATCATAGCTGTGACGCATCCTGCCCTGTCCGAGCGGTTGCGTGTGGATGACCAGCAACGTGGCGGTAAGCATACTGTCAGTGAATGTTGCTTGTGAGTGCAATGCATGTTATGTTGGCCAGACACATTAGTGACTTCCGTGATTCGTGCGTCTCGTTGCAATGCCATGTTGGTGACATTGGCGCAGTTAAAAGTCACTTTCCGGTGCGGCATATTGAGACGGCACTCGCTAAGCAGTTGAGTGTTGGTGCACATGCTGTAGTGCTCCGTCACCCCATGGCAAGACTGGTGTGCAGATGTAGTTGCTCATGCCCTGTCCGCATGCTGTACATGTCGCACGGACAACGCCACTTATTTCGTGTGAGGATGACTGGTAGGGGTGGCCCGTGTGTAGGTTGGGGGATCGAAGTACGTCGTCAGCAATGGCAATAGGGTTTCCGTACCAGTACTGTACGTGAGTGTGGCCGTGACTTACACCTCTTTCCTGTGAATTTCAGCTTTGCCAGTGGACACTCAGCCACAGACCGAGGAGATATTTGAAGCCAATGCATCCGGATCAGACGTCGGGCACACGCAGACTGACACAGAAGGGGGCAGCGCCGGAGAGGGGGACAGGACCGTCCCGGAGGACTCGCATGTGGAGACAACATCGTCAACATCTTCCGACAGTGTTGGTGAGTCAGCACTGTTGCCACAGACTGGGAGTGGGCAATTCACACCTTTGGTCGGGACACAGCACACAGGGCCCACCCTGCCGCCAACTGCACCATGTACTGTTCGTGCACGCAGGAGTAGGGGGAGCAGAGTAGCGTTCGGTGCCGGAACCGCTGCACGGCCTCCGTGAGCCAAAATGCTCTTTGTGCTGAGGCTGTTGATCTGCTGCGACAGCTGTGTGTGGGGCAGACCAATATGATTAATGCTTTGCAAGACCACGATAGGAAGTTGGGGCAGGTGGTAGCTTTCATGGAAGGTATGCATGGCGATCTGGCTGCTCTACACAGGACAGTGCAGTCATTGGGGAACAGTGTGTCGTCTGCCATTGTACAGTCGCAGGGACTGGGTGCAACTTCTGTTCCACCATCTACAACACTGGATGTCTCAGGGGGGAGTCAATTGTCTGACACAGGTCATTGCACTAGAAGCAGCGTCAGCCAGCACGTCAAGTCTCGGAGGGCTCAGACACCATCCCCTAGGTCAGCTAAATCTGTTCACAGAGACACCGTCAGAGACAGTGGAGTACAGACACGTGATCCAATAGAGGGTTTGGGTTCAATGGCAAGACATGCTGCACAGGCATCCCACACACAAGGTACTCCCAAGGCAAACCTTACTCCCAGTTCCATTGACACTACCTTGGACATGGACAGTGAGAAGAGGAAGGCACCTCATGAGAGCAGGGACCCTCCCAGGGGCTGGGAGACTAGGAAGGAAGGAGCCACTCCCAAGGGCAGGGAGACTAGGAAGGAAGGAGACACTCCCAAGGGCAGGGAGACTAGGAAGGAAGGAGACACTCCCAAGGGCAGGGAGACTAGGAAGGAAGGAGCCACTCCCAAGGGCAGGGAGACTAGGAAGGAAGGAGACACTCCCAAGGGCAGGGAGACTAGGAAGGAAGGAGACACTCCCAAGGGCAGGGAGACTAGGAAGGAAGGAGCCACTCCCAAGGGCAGGGAGACTAGGAAGGAAGGAGACACTCCCAAGGGCAGGGAGACTAGGAAGGAAGGAGCCACTCCCAAGGGCAGGGAGACTAGGAAGGAAGGAGCCACTCCCAAGGGCAGGGAGACTAGGAAGGAAGGAGCCACTCCCAAGGGCAGGGAGACTAGGAAGGAAGGAGACACTCCCAAGGGCAGGGAGACTAGGAAGGAAGGAGACACTCCCAAGGGCATGGACAAGGACAGTCACAAGACATACGCACCTAAGAAGAGCACGGACACTCCCAGGGGCAGGGACACACACAGGGAGAAGGTGTGTCCTGGGGATGTGTACACCAAAGACAAGTCTGCTGCCTGGGACAGGGCACCATCCAGGGAAGAGGGAGGATCCACAGACATCATTCCTCCTACGGAAATTGGACATCCAAGGGCAAAGGCATCTCCCATGGACAGTGGTGCTGTCAAGGACAGGCATACATCACCCCTTGATGCACTGCAGTTGCTGTTTTCTGGGAAACGGAATACAGATGTCTCCGCAGTGGAGTCACCCCTTACCTCCACTCCCATCAGGGCCCGTCAGGAGCGGATGGAGGTTGACCCTGTAGTAGCATCCCCCATGCCACATGTTGCTGAGGCCAGAAGGCAGCCACACAGCAAACGACAAGCTGGCTCAAGCACGTCCCCAGAGAGCATTCCCCCGCCAGCAGATACACCTCCCATGGTGGGTGATATTTCTGCCCAGTCAGGCCCACTTGCCAGTCCTGTCCTGTCCAGGGTGCAGTCACATGTCACCAAGAAACGGAAACACACACCATTGACACATGCCCAACCCGAGGTCGGCCAATTGCAACTATCCCCCGCTCCCAGAGCCACCCTGCCTCCTGGCCCATACAGCCCTGTGGCTCATCATTTCAGTGGTCCCAGTGGCGCCGCTGCAGTTGACTCGCATGTGTCAGGTAGTGGCACTGTGTTTGTTGTTTGCTGTCATGCATCATGTAGTGCCACTGTATCAGTTGTGCTTCATCCTGTTTCAGGTGCTGGCAGTCTGTCTGGATCTGTGGCCCATGTGTTGGTCACTCGGGCTGTGGCTGTGTCTCACACTCCTGTTTCAGGTGCTGGCAGTCTGTCTGGGTCTGTGGCCCATGTGTCGGTCACTCGGGCTGTGGCTGTGTCTCACACTCCTGTTTCAGGTGCTGGCAGTCTGTCTGGGTCTGTGGCCCATGTGTCGGTCACTCGGGCTGTGGCTGTGTCTCACACTCCTGTTTCAGGTGCTGGCAGTCTGTCTGGGTCTGTGGCCCATGTGTCGGTCACTCGGGCTGTGGCTGTGTCTCACACTCCTGTTTCAGGTGCTGCCAGTCTGTCTGGGTCTGTGGCCCATGTGTCGGTCACTCGGGCTGTGGCTGTGTCTCACACTCCTGTTTCAGGTCCTGCCAGTCTGTCCGATGCGGGAACTTCACGCAATCCACCTGATGGTCTGATGTAAGGTGCTGTTGTCTTCACTCACATGTAATTGGACATGGTGTGTGATTTGTCCATTGTACACAGTCTTCCACTGCTGTGGACCTTGTTACGGGTTGTTGGTGATTCGTACTTGTGGTGCCTCAGATACTGCTGTATGTCCTGTGATGTACTGCCTCTGATGTACCTGCTCTGGTGTCCACACTGCCCTGTTGCTGTTCTCTTGATGCTGTATGCCCTGTGATGTACTGCCTCTGATGTACCTGCTCTGGTGTCCACACTGCCCTGTTGCTGTTCTCTTGATGCTGTATGCCCTGTGATGTACTGCCTCTGATGTACCTGCTCTGGTGTCCACACTGCCCTGTTGCTGTCCTCTTGATGCTGTATGCCCTGTGATGTACTGCCTCTGATGTACCTGCTCTGGTGTCCACACTGCCCTGTTGCTGTTCTCTTGCTGCTGTATGCCCTCTCATGTGCTGCCTCTGATGGACCTGTTCTGTGCAATGGACTGTTGATGCACTTAGCCCCTCTCACGTGCTGCCTCTGATGGACCTGTTCTGTGCAATGGACTGTTGATGCACTTAGCCCCTCTCACGTGCTGCCTCTGATGTACCTGCTCTGTACTCCACAATGCCCTGTTGATGCTCTGATACTGCATTCTGCCCTCTCGTTTACTGCCTATGATGTACCTGCTCTGTACTCCACAATGCCCTGTTGATGCTCTGATACTGCATTCTGCCCTCTCGTTTACTGCCTATGATGTACCTGCTCTGTACTCCACAATGCCCTGTTGATGCTCTGATACTGCATTCTGCCCTCTCGTTTACTGCCTATGATGTACCTGCTCTGTACTCCACAATGCCCTGTTGATGCTCTGATACTGCATTCTGCCCTCTCGTTTACTGCCTATGATGTACCTGCTCTGTACTCCACAATGCCCTGTTGATGCTCTGATACTGCATTCTGCCCTCTCGTTTACTGCCTATGATGTACCTGCTCTGTACTCCACAATGCCCTGTTGATGCTCTGATACTGCATTCTGCCCTCTCGTTTACTGCCTCTGATGTACCTGCTCTGTACTCCACAATGCCCTGTTGATGCTCTGATACTGCATTCTGCCCTCTCGTTTACTGCCTATGATGTACCTGCTCTGTACTCCACAATGCCCTGTTGATGCTCTGATACTGCATTCTGCCCTCTCGTTGACTGCCAATGATGTAGCTGCTCTGGTGCCCACTTTGCCCATGCTCACGCATACACTGTGATTATACCCCTATTTTGTACAATAAAGGTAGTCTATCAAGTCTCGTGGTCTGTCGTTGTCATTCCTGCTTGCGTACTACTAATGTGTATTCGTATTTGCTTCTCATCAGTGGTTTCGGTACCATGACACTCCCCCTCCCTACGTCACGTCCCTTACTGGTATTCCCCTGCAGACAGCCAATGGTTTGTGCCTTACCTGCGTCGTCGTCCATGGTGGGCCATGACTAGGACGTGGTGGATCGCGAAGAGCATCGGGAAAGCGTGTAGCGCTGGGTCCATGGTGGTGGTCAGCTTGCGGTGGGTATCTCTGCTATGTCACCTATCTTCGCTGTGGGGATTCCGCCGTGTTCAGACAGGTTGTTTTTCCGCTGCGGTTTTATGTGTATTTTCCGCCATCTTGATTTGGGGGACGGTCTTCGACGTCAGTACGTACGGCGGGGCCTCCGGATGTCTTCCGTCCGCCACGGTCTCGTGTGTAGTTCGGCGGCGGTGCGTGCTTTTCCGTCGCGGACGGAAATTTGACACGTTTTCCTATCCTGATATGGCGGACGGAGTATCCGCGGCAGGCGGACACGGAAAAGGCTTTTTCCGCCTACTCCAGGGCCGCGGTGGCTCTTCCGTCCGCCATCCTAATGAGCCCCTAAATATGGTCTATAACCTATGGTTTTTTCAGTGAATTTTCAAGGTTTTGTAAATGCTAATTCCTAACTATATATGGTCTATAACCTATGGTTTTTTCAGTGAATTTCAATGGTTTTTTAATAGCAAATATCATAAGCTGTCGAATGTCAAGTACGTGGTAAGTAAAAACATTTTCGTGTTTATGCACACTGATCTGCTTTGAATGCTGCCCCCCCCCTCATTTCTATTAGGAGTACTCTCTCTTTGCAGATAGTGAAAGGTAGTTAACGCAGGCCTTTGCCCCCGTTGTAATACGTCGTGCCTGCTTCTCTCTCCATTTGATTGATTGTTATCCAAGCATTTACTGTTTTAGAATTGGTTCCCTTTGGTTCATTCTCTATTTACAAACAAACACAGAGTCGCAATACTCTGTTTAGTCTTTGCAGATAACGAAAAATCGTGTAAAAAAACAAAAGGAATCGAGCAAAATCAGTAGGCCACTAATGGGATCTCTTCTTGACCTCGCTAAAATAGAAACATTAAGAACAACCCCTCATGACAAATACGAAACTAGTGAGATGAACTGAACTCCACACCATGATGGCTGCAATACAGCTCGGCTCCGCCACCCACCCCGCCCAAAATAACGATAAAGAGCGGCTGCCATGATTGCTCGCGGAATGGCCACGACGGAGCTACGAAATGGTGGTGCTCTCATGCTAACGCCAGCTTCAGTCTGAAACATCCAGAAACACTGTAGACTACCAATTCGATCAGTTCCGGTAGCGCCCCAATGTAACCCGGTAGAGAAGAACTAGCCCTCCCCTCTTTGAATGATGGTTCTTGTTGCCTGTCCCTTCTGTTGTCATTTAACAGAACTATTTAGCCTGCTGAAAGGGGTTGTGTTCCGACCGCTGGTTGGTGGAGACATTTTGACTATATTCTGGACCTGCGTTGTCACGTAATGCGTCATATGACGCGCCGCGTTAGCGCATCCGGAAGTCATCCGGGGCGCGACGCGCAGCGCGTAACGTAAGCATAACAGGTCATGTGACTTGTTAATAAAACTTTTCATTGGTTCATTTTACTTTTCTTATTCTAATGATGAAAGGCTTGGTCATATGACCTAAAAATTACGCTTTTTATTACTTCCGAACATTATTTTTTCTTAAATATATGTTATAATGTTCCAGGCTAATGTACTTTCCCGGAAAATTTACAACTGTCCTGCAAGTAAAATATATTCTTTTTTCGAGAAAAAGGGCGTTTCTTCGTCCCATGACGGAGCCGTTGAGCAAAAGAGGGTCGACCTGCTGTCTTAGTCGCCGATACGCCTGAATATGAGATTCTTATCGATCACTTTATGTTGCAGGAGTAGAAAACACAACAGCCCTTGACCATTTATCTTTACTGCGTTCCTGCGTATTATACCTTTTACCCTTCATGTAATTGGTCTGCTTTATTTCACTTGCCTTTTAATGATTCTAAAACAGTGACTATTATTAAAAACTTTACCAATGTATATACTACTACCATGTTTTCTTTTAAAAACCTTTATTGTGAAAATTTCATTATACAAATACGAGCCTATAACCACGTGGGCCGGCCACGGAGCAAACTGTAATCGTATATGATGAGTAGACATTTACACTGTAGAGGAACGTAATGGGCGGGCCATTAGGTTGCAAGAACTAAGGTGTCTAACAGTTGCGGAATCGGTGGACGTACATTTTATAATTAAAATACGACAGGGCCAGTTACAATAAAATTATCTAGATATACATTTGCGGGCAAGTACCATGCGTGACGTTAATTCGAACTTTCAATAGTACAGTAATCAATAACACATCAGAACTTAATATCAATAGGGATGTCGAAATACTCAATCAATTCTCGTCCCCGCCCGCCATGTGCTTCAAAACTGCATACGTATCTCGTGATTTCAAGGTTGTGCAACCAGTACACAACAAGGAGTTACGAGTCCCATTTATTCCGGCGCCATTTTGGGCGAGGACGGGCAGGTCCAGGATATAGTCAAAATGTCTCTACCAACCATCAACTATGATGATGTTCATATGCTGTATTTATAGAGTAACACTCATCTGTCCACATGAAATTAATTTGCCACAATCTAAACATGTCATTTTAATCTTTCCAAAGTTCTTCTAAATATTTGGGACCGTTTCCCTTGCCTCTGATGCTGTCAGTGCCACTTCTTTGATGAATGTACTGGCAGGTCGGGGGTTCTCCTCCAAATCTCTCTTTTATGCAGCACTATAATTAATTGATGCCACCTCTCCATATGACGATGCATGGTATAGTTACCATAACTATATTTTTTTTCGGTTCCTCTGGAGAGTACATCGTGGCAGATGAAGCGTATAACGTACCAGGCATTTACCTTTTTTTGCATGTAGAGGAAAGGAAAAAAAAATCGAGCGTCTGAGTTCTAAGGTGTCCCAGGGCCATTTTAGTGGACCAGGCCCAAATCCAAAGAACAGGCCGCCATTTTGAGAGTCCTGTTGCAGCCGCCTGTCGCTGTAGCATCAAGAGCGGCCAAAACTCAGCTGAATGGCAACTGAAACGGTAAAGGGGCGCCCCACTACAGCAGACGAGCCTCCACCTAGGAAGGCCCGTTCACGCCGCCCCCCCCCCCTCTTCGGGCACCCCACGCCGTTATTCGGAGCAGTATTGTAGGATGGCCACACCAGTGCAGCAACTTGCTAGACACCACCTCGGTGGTAACCGAATCTCAGCGCCTTGTGGTGTCTTCTATTCAGAAAACATTGTTGTGCTGCCTTCGACCTATTCGCCGCAAGTGCGCACGCAACTCAGCTGCATAGCTTGCTAGACACCACCTCGGTGCTAACCGAATCTCAGCGCCTTGTGGTGTCTTCTATTCCAAAAATATTGTTGCGCTGCCTTTGGCCCCATTCGCACATCGGTCCGCTACTGCCGCCATCTCACAGGCCAACGGGGCGCCCCACGCCGACTTTCAGCATTGTAGGATGGCCACACCAGTGCACCTTACTAGACACCACCTCGGTGCCATCCGGATCTTGGCATCTCAGCGCCTTGTGGTGTCTTCTATTCAGAAAATATTGTTGCGCTGCCTTTGGCCCCATTCGCACATCGGTCCGCTACTGACGCCATCTCACAGGCTAATGGGGCGCCCCACGCCGAGTTTCAGCATTGTAGGATGGCCACACCAGTACAGCAACTTGCTAGACATCACCTCGGTGCCATCCGGATCTTGCCATCTCAGCGCCTTGTGGTGTCTTCTAGTCAGAAAATATTGTTGCGCTGCCTTTGGCCCCATTCGCACATCGGTCCGCTACTGACACCATCTCACAGGCCAACAGGGCGCCCCACGCCGACTTTTACCATTGTAGGATGGCCACACCAGTGCCACAACTTGCTAGACACCACCTCGGTGCTAACCGAATCTCAGCGCCTTGTGGTGTCTTCTATTCCAAAAATATTGTTGCGCTGCCTTTGGCCCCATTCGCACATCGGTCCGCTACTGCCGCCATCTCACAGGCCAACGGGGCGCCCCACGCCGACTTTCAGCATTGTAGGATGGCCACACCAGTGCACCTTACTAGACACCACCTCGGTGCCATCCGGATCTTGGCATCTCAGCGCCTTGTGGTGTCTTCTATTCCAAAAATATTGTTGCGCTGCCTTTGGCCCCATTCGCACATCGGTCCGCTACTGCCGCCATCTCACAGGCCAACGGGGCGCCCCACGCCGACTTTCAGCATTGTAGGATGGCCACACCAGTGCACCTTACTAGACACCACCTCGGTGCCATCCGGATCTTGGCATCTCAGCGCCTTGTGGTGTCTTCTATTCAGAAAATATTGTTGCGCTGCCTTTGGCCCCATTCGCACATCGGTCCGCTACTGACGCCATCTCACAGGCTAATGGGGCGCCCCACGCCGAGTTTCAGCATTGTAGGATGGCCACACCAGTACAGCAACTTGCTAGACATCACCTCGGTGCCATCCGGATCTTGGCATCTCAGCGCCTTGTGGTGTCTTCTATTCCGAAAATATTGTTGCGCTGCCTTTGGCCCCATTCGCACATCGGTCCGCTACTGACGCCATCTCACAGGCCAACGGGGCGCCCCACGCCGACTTTCAACATTGTAGGATGGCCACACCAGTGCGGCAACTTACTAGACAACACCTCGGTGCCATCCGGATCTTGGCGCGTTGTGCTGCCTTCGGCCTATTCGCACATCGGTCCGCTACTGACGCGAACTCACAGGCCAACGGGGCGCCCCACGCCGACTTTCAGCATTGTAGGATGGCCACACCAGTGCTGCAACTTGCTGGACACCACCTCGGTGCCATCCGGATCTTGGCGCGTTGTGTTGCCTTCGGCCTATTCGCACATCGGTCCGCTACTGACGCCGCCTCACGTGCCAACGTATTTTCTCCGCATTTTATACCCTATGCCGCATAACAGGTCATGTGACTTGTTTATAAAACTTTTCATTGGTTCATTTTACTTTTGGTTTCCTAATGATGGAAGGCTTGATCATATGACCTAAAAATAACACTTTTCATTGGATGAAAACTTTTTTTTTTCCCAAACGATGAAAGCCCCACCTTGTTTCTGGATGTTTCACACTGAAGCTGGCGTCACCATGAAAGCACCACCATCTCGTGGCTCCGTCGTGGTCATTCCGCGAGCAATCATGGCAGCCGCTCCCCACCAGAAGCCTGCAGGAGTCGGGGGCCCCCAAAACTTTTGTTGAATCCTCAAGGCGGAGGGGACGCTTTCGAGAATGGGGTCCAAGACCTATCAGACAAGCGTCCGATTTCCAAGGTGTCCCAGGGCCATTTCAGTGGACCAGGCCCAAAAAGAAAAGAGCCTGCCGCCATTTTGAGAGTCCTGTGGCAGCCGCCTATCGCTGCACCGCAAGAGTGGGCGCAACTCAGCTGAATTGCGGCTTTTGACACAGTGGACCAAAAGCGGACGGAATGGCAAATGAAACGGTAAAGGGGCGCCCCACTACAACAGACGAGACTCCACCTGGAGAGGCCCGTTCACGCCGCCTCCCCCCCCCCCCCCGGGGCGCCCCACACCGTTATTCGGAGCAGCATTGTAGGATACCAAAACCAGTGCGGCAACTTACTGGACATCACCTTGGTGCCATCGTTCTGCTGCCTTGGAACTATTCGCACAACAGTTTGCTACTGATGACCCACCCCCCGCGACGCCCCACGCCGGATGCCGAAATCAGTGCGGCACCCAGGCAACATCACCTGGGTGCCGTCCAGAAATCTGGACGTTGTGCTGCGTTGGGACTATTCGCACAGCCGACCGCTACTTCGTTGTTTTTCCCTAAAAATGTTTTTATGTTTTTACTGTTTTTGTTTTGTTGTATATATTTATAAGTTATTAAAGTTTTATAATCTTACTACTTTGTTGGAGTGCTATATATTTTTAATGTGACACATAATTGTAAAAACTTTGATGTACAAAGAGTCATCCCTGGAATCTTCCGCTTCAGGCTCGGTCCCCTCCCCAATCACAATACAGGATGGTTTTCAGATAGTAGGAACGCGTGTGCTGTGACGGATCTCATCGAGTGTGGGCCTTGATCTACTATAACTCCTTTGAAGAGGGGTGATTCTTTACAGCTGGGGCCATAAACTACATCTGCAGGGCTAGCTGATAGCCTAGGACCGGCCTGGACAATCGGACACAGAGGAAAAGGAGTGTCAGAGGGTGCGGTAGTGAATAGGGCGAAAGGGAGGTGTCGGGCGGGCACAGGGTGTGATTCTCAGGGAAGAGCAGCGCAGATGGGGGGAGGTTTATTACCCATGCATAAGACAGAGAACGAGGGTGACCAGTGCCTGGGGGAGATGCTTGCGAGGGTGGGGAGCCATGCTAAGGATCGACAGCGTGCAGAGAGTGGGTCTGGTCAAGGCATCTAAAATGACTGCCGTGCACGACAAAAGTGTGGCATTTGAAAAAAGGCAAGATGGCGCAGACAATGTTTTTCAACACTTCCTGATTTCCTTCGAATCGAACGTTAACAGACGTTGGGGCATATTACCAAAGTTAAGCGATATTTATCCCTAACGATGCTTAGCAACGAATTTTTTACCGCTAAGCATCGTCCGAAATTATCGCAGATAAACCTTGCTATTATCAAGGTTTATCGCAAATGCCATAAAAAACGACCGCAATGCATTAATATCGCTGAAAACTCAGCGATATTCATGCATTACCGAGCTAATGCTCTTAGCCATGTTATCCACCTCCCATTGGATAACATGGCTAAGAACTGCTCAGGGCAGGTGGTAGCTTTTGGAGATATTCGCGCTTAGCGCGAATATCTCCAAAAGTTGGTAATAGGAGATAGCGATGTTAGCGACTGTTTCCAGTCGCTAACATCTTGGCATGCCCACTTTGCATGTCATTAGTGATAAATATCACTGACATGCAAAGTGGGGCCCAAGATGGTCGCTATCTCCTACTAGCGGTCGCTAACTGGTGTTAGCAACAGCTAGGTAATACAGAGATAATTTTATCTCCGCGG
The DNA here is from genome assembly GCF_964261635.1 of Lissotriton helveticus. Lineage (NCBI taxonomy): Eukaryota > Metazoa > Chordata > Amphibia > Caudata > Salamandridae > Lissotriton > Lissotriton helveticus. Next base: position 1,089,707,673 of record NC_136059.1, on the reverse strand, counting down.
AGCGCTGTTACAGATATATATCTTTTTTTGAACGTTAATTTCTCAAAATCCACTGAAGCACATATATTGAGACCTAGCAAAGGCACATCGAGCTACCAGTCCCTCAATTTTGCCAAGTTTCGTGCAAATCCATTCAGCCGTTCGATTATTATTATTATTTTTTTTTTTGCCCCGCGGGGCCCTTTTAAAACCTCCACATCAAACCTAGGGGGTCAGGGAGGATCTACTATGCCCCCTTATGGTCATTTGCCCCTTCGCTTTGGCCTCCTCTTGTCTCTCGATCCTACCGAGAGACAAGATGGCGGCCGCTACGGACTGTTTGGAATGTTTACAGACGCCGGAGAACCAATCAGCTTCGCAAAGCTCCGTTACGCGAAAAGTACGCGAAGCGGAGCGCTGTTACAGATATATATCTTTTTTTGAACGTTAATTTCTCAAAATCCACTGGAGCACATATATTGAGACCTAGCAAAGGCACATCGGGCTACCAGTCCCTACAATTTTGCCAAGTTTCGTGCAAATCCATTCAGCCGTTCGATTATTATTATTTTTATTTTTTTTGCCCAGCGGGGCCCTTTTAAAACCTCCACATCAAACCTAGAGGGTCAGGGAGGATCTACTATGCCCCCTTATGGTCATTTGCCCCTTCGCTTTGGCCTCCTCTTGTCTCTCGATCCTACCGAGAGACAAGATGGCGGCCGCTACGGACTGTTTGGAATGTTTACAGACGCCGGAGAACCAATCAGCTTCGCTTCACAAAGCTCCGTAACGCGTAAAGTCCGCGAACCGGAGCGCTGTCTGGTCCGCTGTTACAGATATATATCTTTTTTTGAAGTTAATTTCTCAAAATCCACTGGAGCACATATATTGAGACCTAGCAAAGGCACATCGGGCTACCAGTCCCTACAATTTTGCCAAGTTTCGTGCAAATCCATTCAGCCGTTCGGGCTAAAAGTGAGGCCAACCGCCCTATGGAAAACTCAATGTTAAAAACACGTTTTGGGACCCCCCTTTTTTCTCGGCCCCCCCTTGACAAACCCCCCCCAAATTTTCAGGGGCTGCTCAGAAACAAAATGTTCCATTTTCCTGAATATTTCAGCCAATTCCGTCCACAAACGCCAAAGTTATTAGACATAGAATTTTCAAAAATCCCATAGAGAAAAAATCCTAACTATATATACCTACTGGCGACCGCCAGTAGGTAATATATATATATATATATATATATATGTATATATATATATATATATATATATATATATATATATATATATATATATATATATATATATATATATATATATATAGTTTGTGCATGGAAAGGTTCAGGTGATTCGTCAAGCAGGGCTTAGAAAAAAGGTGAGCTAAAAATGTAAAATCCCCATGCATTTTCCATAGACTTCTTTAAGAAGGGCTGGCTACAACAGAAACTGCTGAACGGAATTACACCAAATTTAACAATCAGCTAGATCAGCAGATTGTGATTCTTGTGATTAGATGTAAATCTGTTCAATAGTTTTTGAGAAATTAAAGGTTTAAAATAATTGTATATCTGGATGGTTGGATCCACAAGAGTCTCGAGAGACTCTCACAGGAGCAGCATTTTTAAAATAGAGCATTCTTATTGACTCAGGGAGCTTTATTTACTGTGAGCCGTCTCACTCCTGCTGGAGTCAGGAAATTATTTCTAGCAGCCATTCCAGGACTTATGGCCAGATGTAGGAAGGCTATTACCGGTCAGTAATGGCCGAAATAGGCCGTTACCGACCGGTAATAGCCTTTTCTGATGTAGGTGGCAAATTTACTGATTCAGTAAATAACGAATCGGTATTTACCGATTCGGTATTTACTGAATCATCATTTACCGATTCGGTATTTACCGAATCGGTAAATGACATGTAGGAAGCACTTTAAAGAGTACTTCTGTGCTTTAAGGATTCGTTATTTACCACCAACTATTAGGTGGTGGTAAATAACGAATACCTCTGTAAATGCAAATCTGTGCATTTACACCAGTGCCATGTGGCAGACATACATGCCCTTAGGGCATGTGTGCTACATGTGCACACAAGCACTATTCAGGGGTGCAACAGGGTGTCAATGTGCCACCCTGCCACCCTTGACTCTTCCCCATTTTACCGAGGCCCAAAGGAATGAATGGCAATTACCAAATCGGTAAATACCGATTCGGTAAATACCGAATCCTAACGATTCAGTATTTTTTACCGATTTTTTACCCACATCGCATTTACCGATTCAAAAATACATAATCGGTAAAATTCGGTATTTTCGAATCGGGAAATTTAAATTACCTACATCTAGCCCTTAGTCCATTGACCCCTTAGGCCCCAAAGAGGGACCCAGAGGGGCCCCACCTGGGGCCCAAAAACAAATTGGCAAAATTCCTGCAATCCTGCATGACTCATGCTAAAAAAAACAAAATGGTGGCATTAATTACAGGCCCTGGGGAGCCCATCACTAGGGCCAAAACCACGAAAAAAGGATTTGGGGCTGTGCGGCTCACCTCAACGAGCTATTAAAGATCCGCAGGAGCCCACACTCAGGGCTGAAATTTCCATATAAGGGGAGGGGGCCATGTGGCCCCCCGTGCCTCCAGAAGCCCTGAGGACCCCATCCCAGGGGACGATTTCAATAATAAAGGGGAGAGGGGCTGCGAGGCCCCCCTTTCTGAGCCATGACAGGCCCTGGGAAGCTCAAACTCAATACTGATGTTTTTCTATTTGGGGATTGGGCCACGCAGTCCCTCTCCTTGTGCCTCTAAAGGCCCCAGGGAGCCCACCCCTGGGCTGAAATGACTGAAAATGGGGACGTGGTGTGCTCTTCCTGCTCGAGCCATTAAAAGCCCAGAGGAGCCCACCTGAGGCTCAGTTCTATGATAAAGGTAGGGGTCTGCACAGCTCCCCTCCTCGAGCCATTCATTTCTCTGGGGTGCCCACCCCCAGGTCATAGCGGTGCAGGCAGGGAAAACTCTGTTTACTACTGCTTGGCGGGAGCATTTTTAGATCTCCTGCCAAGAGGGAGCAAACACAAAGTCTGCTCCCAGCCGGCAAGAGAATTAAAAATGGTCCTGCCGGCTGGGAGCAGATGCTTGATCTGAAACAGATCCAAATATTGCTTCCACCTAGAGGAAACAGCATTAGTAGATGCTCACTGCTGGAGGGAGCAATGCCGGCTCACCACTGCATGCGGGGAGCTGGCTGGGGCCACGGGGGCCCTGGGGCTCCTCAGCAGCCCCGAAACAAGTGTATGGTGGATGCCCTGGGTGGGCACCCACCTTTAAAAGTCTGGGCCATGGGGGTGAGGGGCCAGATAAGGCTCAGGGAGGGGGGCCACGTGGCCCTCCTCCATTTTAATAAAAGTAGTGGCCCTGTAAGGGGGCCGCAAGGCCCTCTCCCCTTTCATTTAAAAAAGGCCCTTGGGATAGGGACCCCAGGGCCTAATAAGGCTTGGGGGATGGGCAACATGGTACCCCTCCCATTTAGTTCTAGAAGTGACCCTGGGGGGTAATGATGTTCCAAAGACCTAACAAGGCTCGGGGGGGGCTCACCTTTAATTACAAAAATGGCCCTGGGCCCCCCAGGGTCTAATAGGGCTTAGGAAGGGGGAGGCACACTGCCTCCCTTCCCTTTTGTAAAAAAAGACCCATAGATAGATTAGGGACACATACTTTTGACAACGGCTTAAGCTCCAGCCGTATCGACTACATTTTGATCAATATTGAATATTGGTCGATTGTGCGCGATATGGTGGTAGAGCCCCGTCCAGAGAGTGACCACAATCCTCTCTCACTCGAGATTTTGGTCACCGGCCTGGGTGAGCAAGCCTGTGGAACTAATTGCCTGACATCTGACGTGGTCTTGTGTGACAATAGACGACGCGTAAAGTGGACCAGAGTGTTGGATGATCCAGCGCTTATTGCCGAGTTAGAGGAGAAGGTCAGGAGCACGAGGAGTAAGATGCCATCACTATCCTCTTTTGGTGCAGTTGACCCAGCTTTTATCAATCTCCATGAGGAGTGTTTTACGAGTTTAAAAAACCTCCTTACTAAGTCCTCTAAAGCCGCCCCCATTAAGGCGCACAAAAAATGGTATGACAAGAGCTGCAGAGTAGCTCATAGCAGCCTAATAGAGGCTGTCAAGGCTAGGAACACCGCAGATATTAGGGTTGCTAGGCAGCGTTATAAACAAACTCTTTGGGTGGCCAAGAGGGATTGGGATGACTCTTACTGGCTCGCTCTTCTTAGGGCCTGTGAGTCCTCCAATCCAACTGAATTTTGGCTGATTGTGAGGAGGGGAAGGGCTTCAGTCGCCCAAACACCCAATAATCACGTGTCAGCGCAATCTTGGGTTAAATTCTTTGCAGCACAATTTAATGACCCAAATATAGCCCTAGATCACACAATAGCAACCATCCCACAGAGTCCTCTATATTTACCAGGAGATAGACTTATCTTTCTGGAAACTGATGCCTCACAAGCCTTGGAGTCAGTTCAGTCGGGAAAAGCCCCCGGCCTCGATGTCATTCCCGCTGATCTTTTTAAGCTAAATCCTGGTTTATGGGTCCCTTATATCACGCAATTGGCTAATTACATAGCCGCAGGCGCAGAGATCCCAAAATCCTGGAAAGGTGCGGAAATCCTGCCAGTATATAAGAAGGGTGATCGCTCCATCCCAAATAATTATCGGCCAATCAGTCTGATCGATGCACTTCAGAAGATTGTGTCTAGGATGATTTTAGTAAGAATCCAGGAATGGATCGACACCAATAACATACTTTCTCCTATGCAGGCAGGATTCAGGTTTGGCATCAGTACTATTGACCAGGTTCTGCGGTTCTCACTTCTTTTCTGGAAAGTGGTCTTGCTGGGTGGCGGCGTAATTTACGCCGCGTTTGTCGACCTTAAGTCGGCTTTTGACTTAGTTCCAAGGAAGAAGCTATGGGAAGCTCTTAGATCAATGGGTCTTCCCTTAGAGCTTTTGAGTTTCGTTCAGCGCTTACACGAGGATAATTTCGCCCAGGTAAGATGGGGCAGCCAGGGCCAGGTAACAGAGTGTTTCCCTGTACAACGTGGGGTGCGACAAGGTTGTGTCTTGGCACCCACCCTGTTCCTCTTGTTTATTAATCAGGTCATCGATTATTTTAACAATATCCAGTCCGATGCACCAATGTTGGGTGGTCGCAAATATCCTATGCTTATATTTGCTGACGACACCCTCCTTCTTTCTAAAACAAGAGGAGGGCTCCAGGTTGCCCTGAATAGATTTTCGGAGTTTTGTAATGCAAACGACCTACAAATAAATGTTGAAAAGACCAAATTTATGGTCTTTTGTAAGAAAACCCCCCCAACCTGTACGGTGTCTCTAAACGGGGTCCAACTTGAGCAGGTCAAAGTTATGACTTATCTTGGTGTGACTCTTGATCAGCATCTTGATTGGAACTCCCAACTGGAGACATCTAAATTAAAATTTAATAGGCTGGCCGGTTGTTTGGTTCTTGAGCAAAAGAACTCGTTTACAAAACGTATCACCCCCGCCCTTAAGATCTATGAGGCAAAAGTCCTTTCCGCAACCCTATATGGAGCCGAAGTCTGGGGTCATAAAGATCTATCAGGTTTGGCTGTGGCACAAAATAGGTTCCTACGGAACCTGGTTGGTCTTCCACAGTCTGCACCTATAAAACCTTTGCTACTAGACCTAGGTTGTAGACCAATTAATGATCTGGCCCAGTATCGTATAGTGTCACTCTGGCGTCGCCTTTGGTCCACTCCCGAGCTTAGTCTCTTTGCCCGGGAACTGGACGAGGTTAAATCACTATGGGGCGCGCAAAAACTACACTGGTTTAGGGAAGTTAGAATCACCCTACATAAGATGGGCCTTTCAGAGCTCTGGTCAAATCCAGGTGGGTCCACATTTCCATCCAAATCTGAGTTTAAAGCGCTTTTTTGGGCATGGAAAAAATCTATTTTGGTATCCCAATCCCTGGACACTAATTTAACAGGAATATTTCTGTCGCACAAGGTCACCCCTGCACTAGAGCAGTATTGGGATTTGATACCCAAGGTGTTAGATCGTAAGCTTTATCATCAGTTTCGTACTGGCACCTTGCCAGTCAACTCCTTTACTGCTAAATGGGATTCGAAGTCAGGAAGCAAATGTCCTTGGTGTTTGGACCAGGAAGAAAGCATTGGTCATCTCTTCTTTGGTTGCCCTGTTTATCGTGATCCTAGGAATAAGTGGCTAAAACCCATCTGTGCATCCCTGAATTGTAGTGGTTCTCGTGATGCACTTAGGAAAATGCAAGTAATAAGATCTGAAATAGTGGTGATTTGTGTTGCAAGATTCCTGGGATGGTCTTGGCTGATTCGAATTAAGAAACTGAACGCACCCTTGCATTGATCGTTCCATTTTGATGTATTTTATGTATACTGTCATGCTTGTGCTTTTTTAGTACAAGGGATTGCTAGTGAATTTTATAGTGTATATGATTGTGTATTGTCTTTTATGAATTTTTATCATTCGAAATAAAGACTAATCGAATCGAATCGACCCAGGGATGCAGTGTGCCAGGTCTTATCACCTCACTCGCCACACTACATAAACCATGACTTGCCACTGTCATGCACTGTGTTCTGGCAAAAAAATATAATTTCAGATCTCATACGCGTTTTTAATAATGCAATGATTTCACCTGCATCGCATTCCACAGGAGTTCATATAAGAGTCAGACAAGTGCTCAAATTTTGGGGGTAACATTAATTTTTTTGATGACTGCAAACAAGAAGATCCATTTGATCGTATCAAATGCCTTCTCAAAATCGATGGAGTTCACTGCCTGTGGCTCTGTCAATCTTAGTCCTAGATCCAGCACAGGGTGCACATACAACACTTAGTGCCCTTCTTTGGCATGACGCCAATTTGGTCCCAGCACGGTCGCAAAGATTTTGGAATCTGTGTTGATTAAAGAGATCGGCCTATAGGAGGCACAGTAAGTAGTGGGTTTAGCTTGTTTATTTATGACTACCACATGGGCATCACGTAAGTCGTGCAAGAGGGTCCTCAGTGACAGGGCCTCCCAGTGTAACAGGGATAGTTGTTGGACCAGTTGGGGAGCGAATACCACTGGAAAGTCAATTAGACCCGGGGTCTTTCCAGTTGGCAGGCTGTGTATTGACCTCAGGATTTCTTTTTCCAAGATCATCTGATCCAGTGCCTCTCTGTCTCTTGGCAAGAGTCTGGGGAGGGGCAAGTCCCTAATGGTGGGTTTGTTTATCCCCCCAGTCGGATGGTCCCTTTCCTCATAAAGTGTTTATATAATAATTTGGAAAGGTTGAGGCGATTCCCTCTGGTTTACTGACTATATCCTGTCCATCAAAGCAGACACATGAGAAATACCTTGTTTCTGCCTCTCTATTCACAAGCCAATATATTAATTGATTGGCTTTGTCCCCAGCCTCGTATATTCTGTATTTGGTAGCCAGGATTGCCACTTTGGCCTGGATCTATAGATTAGTCTTGCCTCGTCCAGTTCGTGGAGCATTGATGGGTCTGGTGTCTGGGATGTCCCATCTTCTAATTTCCCGATCTCTCACTCTAAAGCTTGGATTTCCTCACGCATTTGGGTTTTACGCTGTGTGGTATAGCATATAATATCTCCCCGATGATCACCGTAAGTGCTTCCACAGGACTATATCTGAGAGGACCAAGCCCTTATTCAGGTCCAGAAAGTTCTCAATTGCCCTCTGAATTTCCTGTTGGATCTCTACCATGAGCCAGATCTGTAAGCGCGAGGCCATACACCCCCTATCCCTGTTAGAGCTGATGGTCGAAATATAATATAATCTGGACTGAGTGTGATGCCTATAGTAGAAATATGTTAATTTGCGGGCTTGTGGGTGCACGAATCACCAAACATTGCAAAGACCAGTTGTCTGTAACCAGGTACTCATGATTGGCCTCCTAGTGTGAGGAGCAAGGTTTGTGGAGTCAAGTCCAGCTTCAGCAACATCCTGAAGAGTTATCCAAGGCCAGTCCTCCCAGTCACCCATTGCGCCAGCCTACCGGGGGGTTCTCTTCCCCTGGGTCGGTCTCCGCCGCTCGACCCACTCCCAAGCTGCCTCCAAGTTAAAAAAGATAATGATTCCCCCGCAAACATAACTTTGATCCTGGCAGGGAATAACAGCATGTAGGAAATTTAAATGGTTCTCAGTTTCTGTTTAACCCCCTCAAAAGACCTGAGCTGCTGCCGAACACTAGCAGTGTAATCAGGAAATATTAAAGCTTTATCAGTGTCCCAACAAAGTTTTTCTTCTGTCTGGCAGTGAGAAGGATGAAGTCCCTGTTGGAATAGGTGAGGATTTGTGTAATAATAGGGAGCAGGGGTTCCCAGAGGATGGCGAGTTACCAGGGAGCTATGTTGCCTTTCGAGCCTGATGAGAGGCCCCCATCAGGAAACCATGATTGCAGCTAAGTAGTGAAAGTTTGTTTTGGTCTGGTTCCTCCGATCTTTCTGGGACCCTCACTCCCCAGAGATTGTTCCTCCTAGATTGGCCCTCCACAACTTCTGCCCGCTTTTCCAGACCCATTATCAGGTGCTGCAGCTGCCTGACCTCCTTACGGAGGGAGGTCACTTTTTCTTCTACTATGGCAACCTCCATCGTGTGTTCCGAAAGCTTTCGTAGGTCTTGGCAAAGCAGCAAAACCTTATCCACCACTCCGCCAATCTTGTCCTCCAGCACCAGCTTAGACTTCTTAAATGCTTGCAGGATGAGGGAGGATGTGGCGGCCTCTCCCGGAAGCCTCCATAGGGTCAGTATGGGCAGTGTTCTCCCCTGCCTCCCAGACATCAGAGGCGGGTTTGCCAGGTTTGTTACCAACCTTCTATTGGCCCTGGGTAAAGACAACCTCGGATGCTTACTGTAGGACTTGACTCAACCTGCAATGCCAGTGGGAAGACTGGGAAAAATCTCAACACTCCCCTGAATCCCATGCCTTTCGTTGGCAACCACTTTGAGAGAGTGGGCATCAACATTGTTGGGCGCTTGGACCTCAAAACTGCCCTAGACAACAGGTTCATCCAGGGCCTCAGGTGGCTTGGTATATTAGTATATTTTCCCCTGTACCTGTGTTTGAGACTTGTCCTTGTCCATCTTCATTCGTCTAGTTGACATATATGATTGAGCAGGCACATCCATGGAAGTAGTGATGCAGGGTTTATCGCCTCAGGGCAGGTGTGATCTGCCGGTTCCTTAGTGAGAAAAGAGGGGGCACGGTGTGATGTTCACTGCAACCTCGGCTGGCGGCAGCACTGGACCACATCCTGCGGTGGGGCACCTTTGATCAAAAAGGGGTCTTGAATTCTATGGGTGGGATAGAGGAGGGAGAAAGAAGAGGTCAATACTGCTCTCTCAGTCTTCTCCCCACCCAGGTGTCCCCTGGCCCGTACTGCTTCACCACCTCATGTAGCCATTCTCATGCCTTTCACTGATGCATGAACCTGTGATGTGGGGCTCCTGCAGATCAAGTCACTGCTCCGTAGTCGCTGATCCCTTCCTCAGCGAGGCAAATGGCTGGCGATCCTCGACTAGGGAGCTCAGCCCTGCCCCTCTCTTGCTGGTTCTCAGGCAATCCCTTGGCCACAGACTCCCGCAGGGGGAGAGGAGGAGGAAGAAGGGGGCTGTGTGGCAGTGCTGAGTCCAGTAGCTCGGCTACTGTGGCTTTCCTCCACACAAACAAGCGAGCAGGCCTACATTCCAGTCTGTGTTTGTCTGTGCCCTTTGGGCCTTTTTGTGCTGGTGGCAGTCCCCACACACTGCAGTCTCAGCAGCCGGTACATCCTTTATCTGCCAGCCTCAGTATTGTGCTTGGGTCCGAGGGAGAGCTAATCAAGTATCTGATCTCCTTCCGTGGCTTCTCTCAGCCGCCCTGGTGCATGTGTCCTTGCCGGCTAGGCCCAGTCAGTGCCACTGCAGGCAGACCATAAGGCCTTCTGGAGTGGAAAAAGCAGACCTCTCTTTTACCCCATCTTCAAACTTCTCAGAAGCTTTCTTCCAGAAATTCTGATTTTGTTTGCGGAGGGCTAGCATGTAGCTAACCATATCATGAGGGGGCCTCTTGGGGGCCTGGTCCCACCCCTCCTTCACCAAGCTGAGAGGTCCCCTCTAAGGCTGACCATTAAGGAGTTCAAAAGAGCTAAACCCTATTCCCTTCTGTGGTTCCTCGCTGTATGCAAAGAGCAATCATAGCAAGAGGACATCCCACTTTGGCATTATGGGCTCAGGCAGGTCCATAATCATGCCCTTGGGGGTCTTGTTGCACCTTTCAACAAGTTTATTAGTGTGGGGATGGTAAGGTGTGGAGAACTTGTAGCTTACACTAAATGGATGCAATGTACGCGGATATGAATTTTGTGCCCCGGTGGGACACCATTTCCTTGGGGAAACCTCCTGGGGTAAAAATCCCCATAAGGGCCCTACCACTGTAAATGCAGTCATGGTCCTCAGAGGGAAGGCCCTGAGTACCTAGTACCACGGTCCACCAAAACCAGGATAAACAGGTTTCCCAAGGCAGGTTTGGTGTCCAACAATGGATTTTACAAGGCTACTTAAGTGGGTAGCACAGTCAGTGCAGAAGGCCCACTAGTAGCATTTAATTTACACACCCTTGGTATATGGGTTACCAGTCCACAAGAGCATTGCAAGTAAATTAGAGGTGCACTTGGGTATTAGCCCATGTTACCATGTTCAGGGAAGGGAGCACAAGACAATTAGCATTGGCTAGTAGAGATAAAGTGAACATGGTCTTAAGGCCAACAAAAACAAGATCAATTCAAAAGGGGGTGGTGATGGACAGAGTATCTGAATTAAGCAGAACACTCCTACCCAGTCAAAAGATCAGGGCTTGATCCATCACCGTTTTTTAGCTCACTGCACCATCCCAGTTCAGAACCCGGCTACATACAAATTAGTCTGACCCTGGCCCAGTGCATCATGGGAACAGGGCAGACCAAACTACCAAGCCAATTCTTTACTGGACAAAATAAGATCAGCAAAAAAATAGGACAGGTGTAGGCAAAATGATTGGAGGAAGAGCACCCTATGGCTGACAGGTCTAACACTTGTAGATCACAAGTGCGAGGGAGCATAAAGGGGACACCTTCCTCCTATTTGTGGGTCACAATGCTATGTGTAAATTGTTTGAGATATTGCAAAACATTAATGAGTAACTGACACACGACTTGGGGTGGTAGCTCATTTACAAAAGGAAAATTATCCCTGTGGGACAGCTTCCTCTTAGGAAGCATGTTGAGCAGTGGAGCAAGGGTATATTAGCATCTCTTCATGATGTCATTCCTTCCAAGTGGACATATTTTTTAAATCAGACTAGCCCTTTTGAGAATGGATAGGTTTATCTCTATGCAAACTAGCTATGACAAAGTCAACGGAGGCTGCATGACAGTGCTTTTTTGTCTGTACTTTAAGCAATGTTGCTCAGCAGCAGGCTGCTGTGAAACATGTCTCAAAAAGCATCGACAAAGTCAGTTGATCTCGCTTAGGCAAAACCTATTCACTTTTTTTTTTCTATTTTTCTATTTTTAAAAAAAAATGTTACTCCTCATTCACCTCCAACCCCAGCTAACTTGGAAATCAGTAGGTCATCACTGTCGCTCAGTTAAGTAAGTAAGCAGTAGGGTAATCTTTTTCGCCCTTCGTCCCCTGATTACCAGTAGTATACCAACTTCCTTCCATTTGCTGACCTCCCGTTGTTAATGAGAGGTTGGTGCTGGTCCTTCAGGTTTCTTAGAACCGAAGACTAGTGCTGACACAATCCAGCCCAGCCTGAGAGCTCCACTGAGGCTTAATCATAGGACAAAAGCATGATGTTTATATAGTATTCTCAAAAATCAGAAGGCAAAAAAAAAGACTGATTAGACTGAGGTCCAATTTAGCAAACAGTTCCAGATGGCTCTCTTCTTAGAGTTCTTCTATCTAACCAGATCTATCTTTGCAGAATTATATAAAGCAGGTAACCAGTCTGAATGTGTGGGGGGTGTAGTCTCAACCCATCTCTTGCATATTTTCGTCTGGCTAATAATATAGCAAATAATAGAAAACTTCTATTAAAGCCAGTGATGTCACTTGATATGCCAAAAATGATGAGCTTAAGGGACTTTTGTATTGGGTGTCCCAATATAGATGTTAAAGAGTCTCCAACTTCAACCCAAAATTCTGAAAGAGATGGGCAAGCCCAAAACATATCGGACACTTTCCGAATTACATTTTTTACATCTATCAGGTGGGCCTTTAGACATTTTAGAAAGCCTCGCCGGGGAAAGGTAACCCACATGTGTGGTGAAGTAATGGTACCTCCACAGCCAAGCTGGCTTAACGACTGAGAAGAGAATGTTATAAGAGGTCTGCCACAATTCCCCCCAGTCTATCTCTGGGATGGATTCCCCCCATAACTCCTCGGCTAATCTAAAATCACCATCGATGGCTTCTTCAATTGCCCAATAAAAGAAAGAATTCTATTTCTTCCCTGCAGGCTTACTAACCAGATGTTCTTCCAGAGAATTCCCCCGCCCTAACAAACTTTTCCGGTTCTGGGACCAACTTTTTAGCTGCAAATATTTAAACCTTGACATGCCCTCCTCCAGCTTATCATTTAATGCAGCCCAAGATAACAGTGATCCATCTGCCGCCAGATCTCCCCATACTGATAACCCCGCTGTTTTTAAAGGGACAGCCAACAGATCTTTAAGACAACTAGGGGTTCCTGGGCTATCCCACAGAGGAGCTAGTCTTGAGTAATACTCGAGACCCATTAGTTTTTTAATCCTGGCCCAAATTTGAGCTACACCACATAGAACTTTAAGTGTTACCTTCTTAAATAATTTTTTGTCCCCATATTTAAACAGAAAGCCTTCATGTGGAAGCCCCGATTGTTGTAACATGGCTAAAAACATATTACCTCTCCTTGAGGAATCTGGTAAGTTTAACAGCATTCTGGAATGTGTTAGCTGAAAGGCCCAAGCATAGTATTGAATATCGGGGAGTGCCAGACCTCCTTTCTCCCTTCTCCGTCTTAGCTTTTTCCACAATATTCTGGAAGCTTAATGGGCCCACACAAACGAATTAATGGATTGCTGAAACTTATCTATTATTGATTTATCAAACTTTAATGGAATGGTGTTAAATAAGAAAGTTACTTTGGGTAAAATTGTAATTTTTAACAAATTTACTCTTCCCAAGATAAACAATGGCAGATGAACTCAAGATTTCATAAGTTCTTGACTTTCCTTTAAGATGTTCACAAGATTTACTTTTGCTATCTTGTCTATCTTTGGAACAACTTTAACACCTAAGTAGCGCATCTCATTTTTGGTTTGGTATCGGCACCCCGGCAGGTTCCATGTCATAAGCTCCGTTTTGTCTGCGTTACCTCATAACCAGAGACTCGGCCAAAATCTCTCGCTAAATCAATAACCCGAAGAAAGGAGGATTCCAGATCTGATGAGAGAACAAAATATCATCTGTGTACAGGGCTACCTTCCTCTCCCATAAGCCGCTCTTAAATGGTAAAATAGCCGTCTCTTCCTGAGACGCTGAGCAAAAGGCTCTATATATAGGTCGAATAGGAGGGGGGAGAGGGGGCAGCCCTGTCTAGTTCCCCTTTTAATTTTAAATGGTCTGGTCACTCTACCATTTACCACCAACCTGGCCGAAGGCTCACTATGTATGAGGCGGATAGTACGACAAAATCTTGGTCCAACGTTCAACTTCTCAAGCACTACCATGAGGTACAACCAGTCAACTCTGTCAAATGCTTTAGTCGCATCCAGTGTCATTGCTGCCAGGGGAAGAGAAAAAGTAGAGGCAAAATCTATCGCACCTATAAAATCATGTGTAAGGTCAAAAAGATTCCTGCCCTTCACAAAGCCCCTTTGGTCAGTATGTAGTATATCCCCCGCAACTGCCCCTAATCCATCTGTTAGGATCTTAGAGAAAACCTTGTAGTCAGAATTCAACAAGGAAACAGGTCTATATGACCCACATTTTGTAGGGGGTTTACCTGGTTTTAGAATTAAAATGATGTTTGCTTCCCCCCATGTGGTAGGTGGTTGAACTCCATCAACTAGAATTTTATTAAATACCTCAGTCATGAAAGGAATTATTGTTTCGCCCAATTTTTTATCTAATTCAGCAGGAAGGCCATCTGGCCCTGCAGATTTACCTTTTTTACACTCCAAAAATGCCTTCCTGACTTCTTGGTGCGTTATTTCTGTCTCTAAATTCTCTTGTTGAGTTATTCCTAATGTAGGTAGCTGAATTGGATTTAACCAATCCTGAATATATGTTCTATCTGAAACCCTATCCTCATCATAGAGTTCCTTAAAATAAGCATGAAAGGCCTCTCCTATCTCCTCTTCCTTGCTTGTCGGTGAGTTGGTGTGTACATTATCTATTTCTTTAATGTAGTTTCAAACTCTGTCTGTTTTTGCCTTCCAGGCCAATAATCTTCCTGCCCCCTCTCTAAATTCAAATAGGCGCTCTTGCTCACCTCCCACCTATTGGAGATTCTAGTTTGAATTGTGTTATTGAGTAGGGCTTTTGAAGTTTCTAGTTCTACCCCTAATGTCTGACGGAGTTCTTGCTCCTGATCTGTTAAATTATTAATCCTTTCCCCCAGCCCCTTCATTTGATGCTCAATAGAAGCAATTTCCTCCCTATACTGTCTGTTCTTGAAAACAGTTTTGTTTGTGATCATGCCTCTCAAAAAAGATTTCAGGGTGTCCCATACAACCATAATATCTACAGATCCTATATTGATATCCAAAAAGGATTTTGTCTCCTGAATAAAATATCCAGTTACAGCATCATCTAAGAGCAGTGTGCGATCGAAAGACCATACCCTCTGTTGTTCCAGCCCTACTAAATCTACGTTTATCCAGACCGCTGCATGGTCCGATAAATGGGGAGTAAGATAACCGATATTTTTGTATTACCCCTTAGATTATTGCTGATTAAAATATTATCAATTCTTAATTTGTGTCTGTATTTTTTATTGTAAAATGATACTTCCAACTACGTGCCAAATCTTTCTCTCCAAATATCGCATATAGCATTTTGCTTCATCATCATTTTTAGGTTTCGACCTGGCGAGGGGCAAAGCCCCTCCCAGATCGAAAACTTTTGTTTTCAGTAGGGATGTTTGGACCGCCTCTGTTTCCAATTGGCTAGCTCCATAAATGGAGACTAGCCATTGGGAGACAGAGGCTGTCAATCGCGCTTTCTCTTGAAAACGCGATTCGGGGGCGTTTCTGGTGCTTTTTTTAAGCCCCGCCCCTTTGTCCCGGGCCGCGCTGTGATTGGCTGCCGGCCCGGGACACTCCCGTGACGTCATTTCCCGGGCCGCGCTGTGATTGGCTGCCGGCCCGGGACCTGACTTGTTTGTACCTAGCCTTGGAATCCCGTATTTCTAATTCGAAAGTATTAGAACTGCATGTATCATACATATTGCAATGAATAAACACAGGACTGGATTAACTACCCACACCTGAGGTGTCGCAACTTTCCCTTTCTGGCGTTTGTGAAGGGCCCCTGGTCCTCTCCTAGCCGTGCACCTCTCGCGGTTTAAAAAGGTTAAAGGAAGGGGGCTAGAGACACAGCGGCCTCCGAATAATTGCATTATGTCACCGGGCAGGGGGGGGCAGGGCTTAAGGCTGTGATGTGAAAAGCACACAGAACGTACTTAATTAGTTTCAATGCCTGGGGCAGGCGGGCCCCTGCGCCGGAATTAGAGGGGGCTTGGTGACTTTGAGCAGACTACTCCCAGGCCCCGCTGCAGTGACTCACAGGCAGGAAAGAGCCCGCAGCAGGGGCCGTAGAGACAGGACAGGAGGCAGAGAGCAGCGCCGGTCCGCACAGAGAGCCCAGGAGACCAACCATGGCAGCCCCCCCCCCCCGCCCTTGCGGCTCTCCTCGCCCTGTGCCTCCTCCGCCCGGGGGCTCTTGGATTTAACCTGGATGTTGGGAACCCAGCAGTTTACACCGGACCGGAGGGCAGGTATTTTGGATTTTCTGTGGATTTTTACCTCCCGGATCTGCAGAGGTGAGCCTGAATAATAGAAAAGTTGAGCCTGAGGGGGAGTTTTTACTACCCGGTCTGAAAATGCACCCCCCCCCCTGCCAAACTCACGCTACGGTCTTAAGGGGGCTGGGTGCGGTGGTCAATGTTTCCTGTTCTTTTACGTTGCAGGAAGTCCCAACAGCCTTGTTTCAAATATTGTGAAAATCTGATTACCTCGGGGCTCTGTGAAAAAAAGGAACGCCCCGCACAGAGCCTGTGTGCCTGTTCTGTGTTGGAATCCCTTGATGGAGGGGGTGGTATGTTCAAATGTTGCACGTCAGAGAACTGCTCCAGGCTGTTTCACGCTGAGTTGGTACTCCCCAGAAGGTTCATTGCAGGCAACTGGGTGTGGATCAAAGTTTAGCCTCTGCAGCTCGCCTGCCACAGGTTGGCTGGGAAGTGAACTTTCCTCGTGCAAGTGGTGTTATCGCAGGTCACGTCTCTTTTGTTCATTCTGGCAAATCCTTGATTTATTATCACGTGTTTGTGGTGGGGCAGAAGGGAGAGTCTCTAAAAATGCTTTTAAGGGAATCACAACCAGCATGAACTGTATTGTGAACCCCGTGAAAAGGGATGTATACCTGGTTATAGGAGTGCCTTCTATGTGCCGTGTGGGACGTAGCCACTCCCACCAGCATAGTGTTTTGGGGTGGTCCCGTGGTTTCCTTTTGCCTGGGAGGGGTGGGGGCTGGGAATCTCGTTTGATGTGCGAGTTTTGGCTCTTGCACCATGTTGTGAGCACGATTACAGCTTTTGAGAGCATTTGGTGACAGGGTGGGACTCCGCTCCCTGATGGAATTAGCAGGTCTGGGAGGCAGCAGCTGCCTCTGAGGATGCAGAGCCGGTGCTTGACACGTGGGTGTAAAAAGTGCCCCCCCTCCCTAGACGGCAAGCTATAACTGTTCTTCCCGTCTTTTATTTATTTTAGGTTTTATATAGCGTTAGCTTAACCAGTAGGTATCAGAGCGCTTTACATACATCCTGTAAAAGAACAGATGGAAATTGCTTTACATAGTAGGCAGTAAGGAAGAAAACTAGGGATAAAAAAAAATACAGCATAAAAAATAAGGTGGTCCCTCTACAGCTGATCGCTTTCCCACTCGTGTGGGCACATCAGCTACCCTGTTCTGTGATGTAATGTCCGTAAGAGCAGCAGTGGTGTGGGTAATGTGACTGGTATTGTATGCGGGGGCAGAGACTGGGTGTTATTTGATATGCCTGTGTTGAGTGTGATCTGGGGCACTGGGCTGAAATGCAGCAATGCTGCTGGCTGCACTCTGCTGGGCATCTCGGGGGCGTGGGAATGCAGGCTGCAGACCGGCCTGTGAGCCGGGAGGGAGAGCGGGCTGTGTAAAGCCGGGTCCCGCTTTAAAGTCGGGGGAGGCCCGGCGTGTCTCCGAGTCCGAGCCTGAGTAAGCAGACAGGGAGACCGGCCTCGGTTATTGGGTGTAGTAGCGGCTACACCCAACACGCTCTCGAAACCGGGGGTGTGGTGCAGACGGTGAACTCTGCGTAGTTATATATTCGTAGTTTAAGACCTATACCCAGGGAACCGCACTGGACGAGGAAGGGTTTACTGTAAAGCCTCTATCGAGGCTTAGGTTGGAAGAGAGCCGGGAGATCCGGGCTGTACCCGATGCAGTGTTTAGGCGAGTCTGTTAGAGTTAAGACTACAAACGGACCCGAGGGACATTGCTGTATTCTCCGGGGCCGTGCCCCCATTCTAGGCTGGAAAACAGCAGGAGCTGCACGTAGATTTCTTTTTAAGTGGGTTTCGCTGCAGCGTTAGTTTATTGTGCTGAAAGTCTGTGCCTCAAAAGACAAATCGCCAATCTGGCGTTGAGAAATCTAGGCTTTCGAGCGTCTCAAGCTTCCGCCCAGTGAAGGCGCTTGAAGAAAGCGCCAAACAAAGGAAAGAGCGGAAAGCCTGAGGCTTCGAGGCCCCTGCGGACCCAGCACACGGGCCTCTCTGGTATACCGTGGTTCATCGCCCCTCGCTCCGACTATACCCAACTCCTCACCACCCGTGTGACCCCCCACACTTTAGTCGCCTCTTTTCTATACACATCTCCCCTATGACTCTGCCTGACTCGTCTCAGCTTGTGGGGATCCCCCTCCCTCTTCGCCTCTCCACCATGTGACGCTTCATGACTGCACATATGACTTTCTGCCGTTAACTTGTACGACGCTCCCGTTCCTTTCTGAAGTTTTCCACTCGCCGACTATGCTTTTTTTTTATCCATCTTTAATGTCCTTTATCCTTGCTTGCATGTTTAATTACCTGTTCCTCCTATTATTTAGATCAGTCGGTCTCTGCCTTGTATTATAAGTTTCCCTCTTTTCACCCCCTTCCACTGCAGTCACTCCCATCTCTGTCTGCACTTTCCAGCTACGCGCCAGGACACTTTACCTCTCGTGTAATCAGTTTACCAATTACCTCGCATGTAAGCAGCAGGCAGCGCCGTGATCTCGCGTTGCTTCCGTGTATGCGTCCATGGCGTGCAGCCTGACATTCCACTGACCTGAGGCGCGCTCTGGACAGATGTTTCTGTGGTCTACTTGTTTCTTTTTGCGAAGCACTCCATGAGAGTGCATGTGTGTCCACCTGTTGTCTGTCGTGTACTTTTCTCCCCACTGCTTTCCTCGGTTTCCAGTGTGCTTTTATTTTTCAACTCCGCTTCTCCCCCACCTGCCCTCCATGCTATTTCCCCTACATGTCCTTCTGTTCTGATTATTTTACTCCTCCTGTCCTTCTTTCACGTCTCACTGCCAAAATATATATTTATTTTTTAAAGCCTATTAGCTTTGCCAATGCTTGTTATTGCTTGCGCCCGTCCCTCTCCATTTCCATTTTGCTATTGTTGCTGCTTTTCCCTACTCCTCCCGCCTCCCTGTTCGTTATTGTTGCTTGCCTTGTAACTTCGACCCCTCCCCTGTTGTTGTGGCTTACCTGTCCATCTTCCTCACAGACACCCTGGCTCTGTGTGTGTGTGTGGCTCGGCAGGTATGGATGTGTGTGGGACTCTGTGGGTCTGTGTGTTTGTGTGTGGCATTTGCGAGAGATTAAGCTATTGGTATTGTAAATGACAGTGCCATTTATTTATCTGTTTTGAAAATCAACACATAAATAAAAATGTTGTCATTTACAATGCCAATAGGTCTAACTTTCTCAAAGGCGAAACCGTTGCATTGTAAATGCTTGTTTAATATGCCCTGGATTTAGAAGAGATGATGGCTCTACTTTTTGGTGATTTATCTAGTTTTGGATTCAATACAATATTGAAATCTCCTGAAAAGATGAGTGGGTCAGGAAACTCCAAAAGATGTTACTCCTCATTCACCTCCAACCCCAGCTAACTTGGAAATCAGTAGGTCGTCACTGTCGCTCAGTTAAGTAAGTAAGCAGTAGGGTAATCTTTTCCGCCCTTCGTCCCCCGATTACCAGTAGTTTACCAACTTCCTTCCAGTTGCTGACCTCCCGTTGTTAATGAGAGGTTGGTGCTGGTCCTTCAGGTTTCTTAGAACCAAAGACTAGTGCTGGCACAATCCAGCCCAGCCTGAGAGCTCCACTGAGGCTTAATCATAGGACAAAAGCATGATGTTTATATAGTATTCTCATAAATCAGAAGGCAAAAAAAAAAGACTGATTAGACTGAGGTCCAATTTAGCAAACAGTTCCAGATGGCTCTCTTCTTAGAGTTCTTCAATCTAACCAGATCTATCTTTGCAGAATTATATAAAGCAGGTAACCAGTCTGAATGTGGGGGGGGGTGTAGTCTCGACCCATCTCTTGCATATTTCACGTCTGGCTAATAATATAGCAAAGAATAGAAAACTTCTGACAGGAGCAAGCACAATGCTCTACCCACCTGTGCTTCCCGCAAATCTCACTAATTTCTTTTTACAACAGGTGGGTTTCTTGTAAAATTATTATTTGCGCAGGTGAGTCTCTCAAGTAGTGGAGAATTTTCTCCCTCCTACTTTTAACTCGCAGGACATTAATATTCCAAGACAGACATTGCAATGTCCTCATGGCGGATTAAAACACTGGGTTTTAAATTTACCCCAACCTACACCGGGCCGACACCAAACCGAAAACAATAACAAATGTACATCAGCTAAATTGTGAGGAAAATGATTTTTTTTCTTTTTTTACCCTCTGCCCCCACACCCGTGCCCTCCCCCCTTTCCTAGGAAAAAAGGGGGGGTTGTGCCCAAATTACCCTCATGTGCATGAGCACATGACATCAAAAAGATGTATACAAATACAAAAAAGCACAGAGGGATCGATTCAGTATTTATTTATAACAAGGTTAAATTAAAAGCCTTGATATATCCAAAAATGAATTTTATAAAGTAATGAATACACAAGTTATAGTCACATATATAGCTATATCAAACAACTAGATGGAGCACATAAAACAAACAACAAATGATTATATACAACGAGAGTACCTTCTCTTGCACTCAATCTTTCCATATAATACAATATACAACATATACATCACATATACATATTTACACATGAATTTCACAACAACACAGCCCTACAAAAATAATAACCAAAAAATTACACAAAAAACACATATATCTATGTGCGCATTCCTGAGTTTCAATGCTAAACTCCCAGCGCCTGGGGAAACTAATTACCCCAAAATAATTATTTAAACCGGCGCTCATGCTACAGTCTAGCACAAATTAACAATTGAAACGGACTCCTCCACAGAATGTCGACGCAGTCGCGGTCGCGTTTCAGCCACACGTATCTATTGGCTTCCTCAGGACAGAAGGGCCAAATTACAGGGATCCAACGATAATATACGGACCCTGTGCACCGTGGCTGGAAAATCCAAGGTTGGGGTACACCCCACGGGGGGTACCTCTGGGTTGGTGCCCACTTCAAGTGCCCACTCGGTAGAAAAATACACAGCAAAGGAAGGGATCAATTATTCTCTCTCTGGCCGCTTAAGTCCACACGGCTAAAAGAATTCAGGATGCGTCGGGAACAAAGTTTCCCCCCTCTCCTGACACTCCCCCACACTCCCCTGGAGAACCCTACCCCCATTTCAAACCTATTCACTTTGTCAATGCTTGTTTCATTTGGCATAGTAGTGTGATTCAATCTGTACAGTAATTTTTGTTAAATTTCTTAGCAAATCTTAGCAATTCCAGTTAGTGGTCTGGGGGTTATATCTGACTTACTTCAAGACTCTGAGCATGTATCTTTGAGAGGCCTTGTTTTCACTGTTACTTGTGTAGGTGTAGGTGTTTCCTTTTGTGAACGTAGCTTCCTCCATGTTAATTTGTACTTGTCTAGGTATGACAGTGAATTTGCATTGCCCTTCGAATGCATCAGTTTCACTTCGCTACACTAATGTTTGAGGAAATATTCCCCATTTTGGGGTCTAAGCAATCGTCCTCCATGGAAGCTCCTCCTATCAAAAACATTCCTTAACCCTCACTTAAACCAATTGAAATCCCACTAAAGGCTCATAGGAGAACCAGAGGAATAAAGATGTGGCCAAGTTTAGCAGTGATGTTCCTACATGAGAAAGTCTGGAGGGAATTAACATGTTTGAGAAAAAATGATAAATTATAAACTCATGTTGAACACATTCGCACTGCCAGTCAACCAAGCTGAGGGAGGTCTGCCACAGAGCAAAAGAAACATTAGGATATGTTCAAAAGTATGTAGTGGCATGTTTCCATAATTTTCAGGAGCAATACCTGCAACCACAAGAGAAGTACGTTAAGCCAACGTTTACTTTTCAGTTCCTTTCACAATTTGCTTAATGCAGAGTCTGTCCGTGGGAACCCCAAAACTATTAAAATACAATCTTGTCTGATGGCCGCCTGCTCTGAAATTGCAAGGGAACACTGGTGCGGGCAAGGTTTGGCAGGAATGTATTCCTGTGTGAGAATGACCGGAGGGAATTCTCACACCGGCGGGAATTACCATGTTTTAGGAAAGAATGACGAAAAATCTGATAAACGTCATGTTTAAAGAGCATTACCTGCCAGCCCATTAGTTCTGGGTTTGACATCTTTAATCAAATGAACAGTGTTCTATAAACAGTGACTGTATCACTGTTTCGGTGTAATATTAGTATTATATGTTTGCAGACCAAATCACCTAGGCAACCCCACATATATTTGGTAATTCGAGACTTTGGACATTCTGTGGAACATTTCTTTAGTAATTGTTCCAAGATTTTTGTTTGCTAGTTTGTTCATTTGAGAAATGCAGCAAAATGTTAAATGATTTTGTTTTAAAAACCCATAAAATTTCCACCTCCATTGTTATATCTTCAGAGTGCAATGAGATAGTGATGCGGACGTCACACCAATGTATATTCAAGAATGTGCTAACAAACAAATCCTTTATAGGGGTGCACAAAAAGACTAAAGAGTTACACATGTTATGTTACCGTATGTTATGTATGTTTGTATAGCAAGCTAGTCACCAGTGAGGGTATCCAATCACTTTGCAGGTATTTTGGGTACAGTCTTGTTGGTGATGTCACTTGAAGAGCCAGGTCTTCAACTTCTTGCAGAACTTGAGAAGCGATGAGTAGGCTCTGATGTGATGTGGGTGGTCTTTCCACACTCTGGGGGAGAGGTAGGAGAAGGTGTGGCCACCAGATGTGGGTTCGTGGATGCAAGGTACATGTGCTAGTGAGAGTCTGGCTGAGCAGAGGTGCCTGGCAGGTATGTGGAAGTATATACGGCTGTTCAGGCAATGGGCAGTGTTGTGGAGTTCCTTAGATGTGTGTGAGCAGTTTGCACTGGGTGCATTTGTGCATGGGGAGCCAGTGAAGTTCTCTGAGATGTAGGGTGATATGGGTGCGGTGGAGTATAGTGAGGATGAGTCAGTTTTTAGCCAGTTGAGGAGTTTTTCTGAGATTCCTGCATAAGGTGTGTTGCTTTAACCCCTTTGTTGCTGCCGTCGGCCAACGGCCGCCGCGAGCACTACCTTGGTAGTGCTGCGCACGTCCACTGGCCGACGCGGCCCCGCCCACACAATAGAACCCCCGCACTGCAGCAAAAATATCACCGTGGTAAAGGGGTTAATGAAGTCTACTTTTAATCAGGGCCTGTGTGGCCATGTTCCTGGTGTTCTCTGGTATCCACTTGGAGATCTTTTGCAGTATCATCAGGTTGTGGAAACAGGTGGTGGTCACTTAGTTTATGTGGGCTGTCATGTCGAGCTTGTCGTCCAGGTTGATTCCTAGATTTCTGGTATGGGTAGTGGGGATAGGGGTGAAGCTGAGGTCAGTTGGCCACCAGGCGGAGTCCCGAGCAGAAGATATTCTCCCAAAGATGACTTCAGTTTTGTCTTTGTTAGGTTTGAGTCAGTTATACTTCATCTACGTGGCTATGATGATTATGCAGGTAGCAAAGTTGTTTTTTGTATTGGGGGTCTTGTCTGACAGGAAGAGTATCTGTTGGATGTCATCTGCGTAGGAGAGTTATCTAATGAGGTCAGCCATCAGCGCCAGGCATATTTTGATTAACGTTGGACTGAGTGATGATTCTTGAGGAACTCTTCATATGAGGTTCTTGGCCTCTGACGTGTAGGGTGGAAGGTTGACTTTTTTTTTCTCCCAGTAAGGAAGCAGCAGATGCAGTTGAGAGCTAGTCCTTGGATGCCAGTTTCATGAAGTCTTCTGATCATTGTGGAGTGGGAGACTGTGTTGAGGGCTGCTGAGAGGTCGAGTGATATGAAGGTTGCTGTATCTCTACAGTCAATGATCAGCCTGATGTCATCTGTGGCTGCAATGTGGGCAGTATTGGTGATGAGGTTGGGCTGAAAACCTGATGGTGTGGTGTCTAGGAGATGGTGTATTCATGTGCATTGAGATAGTGAGCAAGTTGTTTGTTGATAGCTTTCTCCATGTTCTTTGCAGGGAATGGTAGAAGGGAGATAGGGTCGTGGTTTACTAGTTGAGTGTTATGTTAAGAATGTTTTAAAGCATGCAATTACCACAAGGTGTTGTGGCACTGACTGAAAGGCAAGTTGGGTGCTGTTTAGATGTTAAATAGCCAGGTCTTTATTTCCTTCCTAAAATATGTTAGTGAGGGAACTGCTCTGAGAGGAGGTGGAAGGCAATTCCAAAGTTTGATTGTGTTGAGAACTATACCTCTGCCACCACATTGCATCTTTTTAAATTATGGGACAGCTAAGAGATTGCCATTGGCCGATCCAAGTTTTAGGCTTATATGGCTTAAAAGGTGATCTGAGGAAGTCCGGCTCTGAGTCATGCATTCCTTTGTGGGCTAAGCAGAGGGCTTTAAATTTAGCACAACTGCACATGGGAAGCCACTGAAGCTTGCGAAGTCCCTGAGTGATGGAATGAAATTTGGGAAGCTTAATAATCAATCCAGCCACAGCATTTTGGACTAACTGAAGTAAACGCATGCGTTTTTCTAGAATGGTTAGATAGAGACTATTGCAGTAGTCCAACTTGGGAAGTACAAGCGCAGTGATTAAGGTTTTCCTGTGGCTATCCGGGATAAATGGAAGAATTTTCCTGATCATTTTTAGGATATAGTAAGCTGAAGATGTTATAGCTGAGATTTGCACACTCATATTAAGTTTGAAGACTCCTAAATTCTTTGCTTTGGTGACAGCTATGTAGTCGGCAAAAATGACTTGTGATCCCAGTGGTCAGTAAACAAGGATTCTGCTCAGGGTGTATGTTGCTGAAATTTGAAGCTTGAAATGTAGGTGCTCCGTGTAGGGGATTGTAGTCTCTGTGGTTGTAGTGCAGTTGAAGCAATATTTTAATATTAGCTCTAATCCTCTTCCTGGTTTGTGTTGGCATCCCTGATGTGTGCTCTTGTATCCTGCTGGGTGCCAGATTCTCTGAGATTTTATTAAGTTACAACAGAGAGAGAGCAAGTATCACACTTAAAGGATCATACCTGTGTTTGGGGTTTGATTGCGTGTCTGAGGATCAATGCTTAAGAATCAATCTCAGTGTATATGTCTAATGAAGACATTTTGAAAGAGTTTAGTGCTCGGTCAGTGCACCTGAAGCTTTTGGCTACAGACTTTTCTACGTAGGCACAGTGCTGCATGAAGTGCATTGTAGAAAATGACTGATGGAGTTCTCTTTCAAACCCCTGTCTGACTGCTGCCCAAAATGGAAATTTTCTCCTCTTTGACAACCTAGCTAGTTGGGCTGGAAACTTACCTAAAGGTTTAAATCTCACAGTGCCCTAATCCAGGGGCCTTCTTGTAGCACCATTTGGGTAATCTGGCTATGTACAAAATTTAAACTTCGACTGTAGTAATAAAACTAATTTTGTTGCGTGCACTGCATCACCAAATGCGAATGTCTGACAAAATATCGATAACACAAATATCGATATACAAAAATATAGGAACAAAAATATCGAAGTCAAAAATATAGGAATCCTATCCCTAACAAGGTAAGTACAAATATATCGAGAAAAAAAATATAGAATGACAAAAATATCGTTTTTTGTAAAATATCGTTTTTTTTATTAAATAAAATTCTAATATTAACAAAATAATACTTATAAATGTAATAAACATATTTAAAAATGTACGATAATATTTAAAATTAATACATAATGTAATACAAATTAATATTAATAAATATATAATACATAATATATGTTTCATTAATATTAACTCTAAATTAAATATTTTCATAACTTATAAAAAAATAAAAATATAATAAATTACCAATACATTTATATACATAAAATAATCGCATAAATAACAATTAATAACAACATAATACTAATAAAAAAGGTAAATACATTTTAGATAGTGTATGAGTAAAAATTACTATTCCCACTCCAGAGAATGCAACAGTAGGGAAAGTGTTGGATAGCGTAGGGGTAACAATTACTATTCCAACTTCAGAGAGTGCAACAGTAGGGAAAGTGTTGGATAGCGTAGGGGTAACAATTACTATTCCCACTCCAGAGAGTGCAACAGTAGGGAAAGTGTTGGATAGCGTAGGGGTAACAATTACTATTCCCACTCCAGAGAGTGCAACAGTAGGGAAAGTGTTGGATAGCGTAGGGGTAACAATTACTATTCCAACTCCAGAGAGTGCAACAGTAGGGAAAGTGTTGGATAGCGTAGGGGTAACAATTACTATTCCAACTCCAGAGAGTGCAACAGTGGGGTAACAATTACTATTCCAACTCCAGAGAGTGCAACAGTAGGGAAAGTGTTGGATAGCGTAGGATTAAAAATTACTATTCCAACTCCAGAGAGTGCAACAGTAGGGAAAGTGTTGGATAGCGTAGGGGTAACAATTACTATTCCAACTCCAGAGAGTGCAACAGTAGGGAAAGTGTTGGATAGGGTAGGGGTAACAAATACTATTCCAACTCCAGAGAGTGCAACAGTAGGGAAAGTGTTGGATCGCGTAGGGGTAACAATTACTATTCCAACTCCAGAGAGTGCAACAGTAGGGAAAGTGTTGGATAGCGTAGGGGTAACAATTACTATTCCAACTCCAGAGAGTGCAACAGTAGGGAAAGTGTTGGATAGCGTAGGATTAAAAATTACTATTCCAACTCCAGAGAGTGCAACAGTAGGGAAAGTGTTGGATAGCGTAGGGGTAACAATTACTATTCCAACTCCAGAGAGTGCAACAGTAGGGAAAGTGTTGGATAGCGTAGGGCTAACAAATACTATTCCAACTCCAGAGAGTGCAACAGTAGGGAAAGTGTTGGATCGCGCAGGGGTAACAATTACTATTCCAACTCCAGAGAGTGCAACAGTAGGGAAAGTGTTGGATAGCGTAGGGGTAACAATTACTATTCCAACTCCAGAGAGTGCAACAGTAGGGAAAGTGTTGGATAGCGTAGGGGTAACAATTACTATTCCAACTCCAGAGAGTGCAACAGTAGGGAAAGTGTTCGATAGCGTAGGATTACAAATTACAATCCCAACTCCAGAGAGTGCAACAGTAGGGAAAGTGTTGGATAGCGTAGGGGTAACAATTACTATTCCAACTCCAGAGAGTGCAACAGTAGGGAAAGTGTTGGATAGCGTAGGGGTAACAAATACTATTCCAACTCCAGAGAGTACAACAGTAGGGAAAGTGTCGGATCGCATAGGGGTAACAATTACTATTCCAACTCCAGAGAGTGCAACAGTAGGGAAAGTGTTGGATAGCGTAGGGGTAAAAATTACTATTCCCACTCCAGAGAGTGCAACAGTAGGGAAAGTGTTGGATAGCGTAGGGGTTGAAATAACATACTTATAAAAAACAATTCATTATTACTTAATTACATTTAAATTAGTTCCCACCATATTTCCCTATAAACACACAACCCGCAACAGAACACATTTATCAATTAATGAATTATTTAAAATTAATTACCAATTAATTATAATTATTTACCAATTAATAACAATTAATGTAGGCTTCCTACTAATTAATAATTAATTCTACATAATTAAATTACTTCCCATCCTATTCCCCTATAAACCCATAACCCGCTACAGAACATATTTATCAATTAATCAATTAATTAAAATTAATTAAAAAGAATTCTCAATTAATTAATTAATAATTCCTACTAATTAATAATTAATTTAACATAATTAAATTACTTCCCACCCTATTCCCCTATAAACCCATAACCCGCTACAGAACATTTTTATCAATTAATCAATTAATTAATATTAATTACAAATAATTCTCAATTAATTAATTAATTAATAATTCCTACTAATTAATAATTAATTTAACATAATTAAATTACTTCCCACCCTATTCCCCTATAAACCCATAACCCGCTACAGAACATATTTATCAATTATTCAATTAATTATAATTATTTAAAAATTATTCTCAATTAATTAATTTATAATTCCTACTAATTAATAATTAATTTAACATAATTAAATTACTTCCCACCCTATTCCCCTATAAACCCACAACCCGCTACAGTACTAAAAGACAACATTTAATTAAATTACATTAAAAATAAATTATTAAACATAATAAATACAATATAATATACACAAAATTTATTTAAAAATCGATATTAGTAACATCGAAATTATTTACTTCGATATTACTGACTTCGATATTTAAAACTTCGATATTACTAATATCGATATTACGAGTGTCGATATTACTTACCTTCTATATTATGTCCCTTCGATATTTAAACTTCGATATAATTGTATATCGAAATTTAAAACTCGATATTTTGTCTGTGTACCACCAAATGCGATGCAGTGCACGCAACAAAATTTGTTTTATTTATTTATATGTTTACTTACCTGTTAAGGTCCGTAATCCATACATTACTACCCCCCACCCTGCCCCTCCCCCTCCCCACGTCACCGTCCGGCAGGAACTCCCAGGAACTCCCAATACCGGCCGCGGCTGCCTGTGAGGTATTCAGACAAAATATCAGGAAAAAATATCCCCATACCAACATTTCAAGTGTGAAATATTTTTACATGAAAGCAAGAATTTCGATGTCAAGAATATTGATTTTTAAACTATTGAAGTCATTAATATTGTTTGCAAAAATATAGGGGTTTAAAATATCGTTTATTAATTATTGTTATGTATTTAAGTAAACATTTTAAATGTATATGATGTAATTTTATTCTATAATTATTTTTAATATATGTGTTACATTTTTAGTAGTTCCTGAATTTTATTTATTAAAATTTTGTGTAGCGGGTTGTGGGTCTATAGGAGTATAGGGTGGGAAGTAATTTTAGTTATAGTTAATTAATGATAATTTTTGTATTTAATATTATTTATTTATTTGATATTTAATTGTGTTTTTCATTTTTTTTGGGGTACATTTTACGTGCGGTATGTGGGGTTTATAGGAGTTAATGTATTTTTTATTCATTTATATTTTGTTGTTAATTAATAATAAATAAATGAGAATTATGTTTATTGTGTAATTACTTATTTTTTAGTAGGTGTGGGTTCTGCGGTTATAGGGGTAAAGGGTGGGAAGTAATTTATTTTCAATTTATTAATAATGAGTTGTTAAGTGAAATTAATTCAATTCAGTAATTGATAATTCATTGTATTTATTGTTCAATAATTTAATTTTTTAGGTGCATATTGTTGGGTTTATATGGATAAGGTTAGGAAGTAATGTATTTTTAATTAATTAATAATTAGTTCTTTATTATTAATTGATAATTAATTATGTTAATTGTTTAATTACATTTTTTTAGGAGCAGGTTGTGGGGTTTATCAGAGTAAAGGGTGGGGAGCACATTAATTTAAATTAATCTATAATTAGTTGTTAAATACTATTATTAATTAAAAAATATTTTTTTAATTGTGTAATTCATTTTTCTAAAGTTTATTTTTAGGTGCGGTTGTGGGGATTATAGGAGTAGAGGGTGGGAAGTTAATTCATTTTAATTAATTAATAGTTAGGGCCCCATTTACGATGTCGGACAGAAAGCCTTCAACTAGCTGCTGAAGACTTTTCACTTGACATCGTGGGTTTCAGTTCGACCGCCGCATTAGGATGACGGTGGTCAGAGTGAAACCTCCGGGGGGGATTCCGATGTGCTTCCGAAGGGCTCCTTGACCCCGTCGGAAGCCACCATAATCCCCTAATGATGGCAGAGCCATGCTCGACTCCGCCGTCGGGATTATGATGGCACTTTCCAACAGCCTTTTCATGCCCACCTTTCCGACATTGAAAGGCTATCAGAAAGTGTCTTTGGGGGCCCCTAGCAGGGGCCCCTTCCCACCTCCCTCTCCGCTATGGGGCCAGCGGGGACTTAAACATCCCGGCACCATGTGGCAGGCAACTAGGGCGGTTGCATCCATATCCGGTGGTTAGAACCCCCGACCTATGTTCAGTCAGTTCCAGACCGCATCGTGTCCGCCCAACATAATAAATGTACCCATAGTTTTTAATTATTAATATTTGTGTAATTGATAGTTAATTGTGTTAATTGTGCAATTAAATTATTTTAGTACAATTTTAGATGTGGGTTGTGGGATTTAAAGGGTTTTGGGATGAGAAGTAAATTAATTTTAAGCAATCAATAACTATTTCTTATAATTAATATTAATTATTAACGTAATAAATATTTACATTAATTGTGTAAATCATTTTTTGTTACATTTAATGAGTGTGTTGTGTGTTTCGTGGGGGTATATTTTGGAAAGTACATGATAATTAGTTTGTTGCTAAATATTTATATTAATACTGTACTTTTTACAAGTTGAGTTTTAGGTGCAAATATTTAGTTTTTTGGTGTTATATGGTGAGAAGTAACTACATTAAATTAATGTAATAAATAATGTTTTGTTCATAAATCATTTCTAAATAAAAATATTAATTTTTATGAAAAATATTTTTGTATTTTATTTATAATAATATATTTTGATTGCATAAACATATCTTTTTTTACA
Source organism: Lissotriton helveticus (assembly GCF_964261635.1). Lineage (NCBI taxonomy): Eukaryota > Metazoa > Chordata > Amphibia > Caudata > Salamandridae > Lissotriton > Lissotriton helveticus. Next base: position 1,089,677,114 of record NC_136059.1, on the reverse strand, counting down.
AAATTTACCAAAACTCACAATTAGAGCGGAACATCTAAAACTTCCAAATGAATGTCAAATCCATACTTGTGGGAATAAATTAGGTATGAAGGAGATTGTTTGTTACCAAAAGCATATATATGCGTTTATGTAGAAAGTTATATTTTGGTTAAATAAAGGGGCCCTGGTCTTTCATTGTCATGCTGCATGTGAAAACATGTTCTCAAAACTGTGCCAGTGTTAAGGCTAATCTAATAATTGACGGTACTTTTTGGTACATACAAAGGCACATACGTGGCTGTTCAACCTAAAAATTGTTAAAACACATTTAATGAAAATTCATAAATTGAGATATTTTCGTTTATTTGGTCTGTGACTTGTTCATAGTGACTGGCATTGCAAAAAAACCATGAAATAGACCTTAAGTTACTTTTGGCTCTTTAGTGCCGATGTAGCCAGGCAGAATGTCAGCATTAAGTGCACTGCTATAACCTCATTTGTATGTTTGCAGTGGGCAATGAAAGATTATTATGGCATGCAGTTGTTAAGGTTCACTGTGACTACCTCTAGGTGTATTCCAGTGGCCACTGACCAAATACATAAAGTAGCCATTGCAGTCACTGAAATGTTGGGGCACATGCCTCTATCAGGAGAGGTAAGGCACTGTGAAAACATAATCATACATTCCTATGCATTGCAGTATTATTATTTTACATATACATATGTACATGGCAAAATATGGATCTATGTTTTATATTGGTTGATGTGCCCATTACCATTAAATGTTTTCTAAATGTCATGGTTGTAGGAGACCCTAGAGCCATCCTATTCATGGTTGTTCATTTGCACATTTCCGCAAAGCGAGATCTCACTTTCAGTCCCGGTGACTGGGAGCAGGATTTCAGGGGAATAATGAGCTCAGTATTGTATTCATGATTGAAATCAACGACTTCTTGTACTTCCTCTGGACAAGATCCTACCATCCCCTTTTTAGATACATTTTTGCTGAAAGTAACAAGTTTCTGATGCATGATTATATTCCATAGATATGTATTGAGAGGAAACCTATATGAACTATCGTAAATATATGTATTTTAGCATTATACTCCTCCAACAGTTGTTTTTTAATTACTTTTGCTTGCTGCTTGTTATTTTGCACTAAATGCAAGTTGGACTTTGGGTTTCCTGACGTGTTGGGTTTTATTTGTGACAAATGGTGCATGGGCTGGCATTCGCCTCCACAGACTAGAACAGAGGAGCGTTGGAGCTCAGTGAATTTGCGTCATGTGTCATTGCTATGAGAGGTGGAAGTCATGTCCAAGTAAGCAGGGTGTATTAATCAACAATCAAAAGGGAGGAAGGTACCCCTATACAATTGACAGGGAGGGGGTAATCAACACAAGCAAAAGTACAATCCCTGTTGTAAGGTAACTTCTTTAGGCAACAATATATACTCTCTCTCAAGACCAATGTGCCTAACCTGCTATCCACAAATTCAATACCTCTCAGTCACAAGTTTCAACTGCTATCACAAAGTTGTCTGTATTACAGTATACTACAAATCACATCTACGGTTATAGTTTAAAAAGATTTTATTTGAATAAGTACCTCCCTCTGGGTTACAATCTAAATAACAATTTATTGTCTGTAATAGTTAAAAACAAATATAGTTAAAAACAGTTGATGCGGCGTTTCGGTGTACAATTTGTCTTTTCCACCTTCATCAGGACGAAAACACTTTCTTTTATTAAAATCTAAAAATAAAAACAACATTTTAGATGCCTGGTATATACTGTGGACCCTAAGATTGATCTATACAACATTAACATTTTGTGATACCTATACATGTACTCGTACACTGTACAGTGTTCTACAAGGCTGTTTATTTTGGTGTATAGATTCATTTGTAGCAAGTCCAGTGACAATATTTCTTGTTAACTGTCTCCATCAGATTTTCTCAATCCCATTTATAAAATACAATGAGAAACAACCGCACATGGGGCCAGATTTCTCTCACATTCAGATTAAATCATTTTCCACTTTTGGCGTAGCTTACATAGCTATCTATATAAGAATATTATCTTTAGTTACCTTATAATATTCTTAGGGAATAAGATTCATCAATTTCATAATTCCAGGGTTATACAATGTATCCTAGGGCTGCTTTATTGGAGCCTTGGAAATAAATAGATATCAACCATTTTAGTTGGATATTAACATTGCGTAATACAAAGGCTATTTAGAGTGAATTATACCTCTATTTGGTGATGTAATTACCTTTTTATTGGTTTAAATTACCAAAACTTGCACATCCTTATTAAGGCTGCACGTTGGAGCCACTGTCTTTTGTATATTACCTTATGGGAGTGGGCTCTCTACTCTTTGTTAAGAAAGCTGTAAAAAATGAGAACCCTTCTCATTAATGGCACAACTTAATTTCTTAGTCTCACTAACTAACTAGTTATGTACTGACACAAACGTACCCCTAAATAATCGGCATGACCATATAATGTGTGTGCTGTTCGTCTTCCACTCGACAGTCACCCCTCACTTGGATTGTGATATCTGGCTCTGGAATTTGAAATGCGTACAAGTATTAATAGTCCGCCATTATTAGCCCACATGATCGTAAACAGTAGTCTCCCGTCATCGTAACTTTTTATATAGTCTATGCCCTGTGCAAGGTCTACTTCCGGGTTAGAACAGACCGGAATAGTACCAATGAGTTAGGAAACCGGAAGCAATTCACTTTGAAAACTCTTCCGGTGGCGCACGTTGGAGCAGGGAGGCTGCATTGATTTTACCAGGTACTGCAAAGAACCTAAGAAAACGTAGTTATTTTCTATGTGGAGGCTATAAGGATTTGCCCTTAGATTTAGAACAATGTCGGGTATACCACTAGGAGCTAATATGGTTTAGGGGCTTAAAAGAATAAGAACTAGTTTATCGCTTAAATAGGGACAACATGCGGCACTTTCAAATGTTTGGTAGCGCAAAATAACCCGTTATGTGACAACAACTCGCACCACGAGTGAAGTAAATATTTGAGCGCGTAAAAGTGTTTGCGCCATTACTTGCAGGAAATCTGATAGATTATACCAATACAGAAATATGGCGAAGTTATACATTACAACACATCATAATATTATTATGAAAGAGAAACCAATGAATACCTACAATGACGACATCCCATGGACAAGTCTGGCTAGGCTATGATCCAAGGGGAAATAATTATGCCTACATATGCCGAGGACATAAGGTGGCACTGTGGAGAGTAGGCATAAATGATTTCCAATGCAGTGGCATATCTGTAATTACCAGGCTATGCATGTAAACAGTAATATAAATATACATATACACCCAGGGGTACTAGGCAACAGCATTCCCACCCAGGGTTACTAGGCAACCGCAAACACATCACCTGAGAAACCAATGATGGGTTGCTCTGGGTTACTTCTTACAATACTATGATGGTTTGAATAACGACCCCCACACTCCTGTGTTTGTCTACTATATGGCCCATGCAATAATGTTTTTTGATCACTTTTGCCCTTGAGAGCTAGGAGGGCTTTTGTGCCATAAATTGTTGTCCCTGTGTGCAAGGAGGGCTGTATACTTTATATATTACCCATCAGGGACCAATAACACAAATGGCCCCTTCCCACTAATCACCGGGGGTTTCATCCACAGTAACATGAAGGAACTCCCTCATTAAGATACTGAATGATTTATTGAATTAATGAGGTATAGTACTCATCGGCACCAATTAAGCTCCATTTACGTAGAACTGTACAGCATAATAATTGCTTTCATTGACATAGTAGCCATTTGACTTACAGATTATATATCTTCTCCCTACTCGCACTAACAAGATTTCTTAGTGCGTTACACCCGTAAAGTAATCATCACACCATGGCCTTTGTTATTCAACATGGGATAGTCAACTTTCTAGTGTTCAGGGACGCTGAAATGCTCGGGCAAAATGACACCAGATGTTGACGCCCTACGTCATGCGCATATGCCCCTGGTGATGCGGCACATGTGATGGGAACTCAGCCAGCATTGAAGGGGCGGCGTGGCTTGGAGCCGGGGACCTGCACGGCACCAGGAGGGACCAAAAAAGTGGTGGCGCACCACTCTTGACAACTTAAGGAGATGGATGGGGGCTTTGCTGATGAGCATTCTGTTAATGACAGTAGCCTGATCACGAGATATTTTTAACAGGCCGGTGGGCTTTTCCTATGGTCTAGAATTATTCAAATCTGCTCTCAGAGAGCCCTTTAGCACTGAGTGTAATATGTTATGAGTGAAGCATTTGCCTTATACTTATGGTGCCTATCTAACTATAATTTCTCCAACTAGTGTGTGACTAGAGGGGGTCGCCCTGTTCCCTTGTGCTAGTTCTAGCGATTTACAGAATGAAACTCTGTAAGATGCACTGAGTGGTTGTGTATGAAATAAAAGCACATATGATTATAGGTTTGTGGCCTGGGTACTGTTGGGGGCATGATTACCAATAAGTTTTTACAAGTAGGTGTGTTTATTTATGTTACAATATGGGCACATAGTGCCTGCAATATTGATACCTGCATCTGTGACTTCACAAGCAAATTAAGGGCAATGGGGCATATTATCAAGAAACAGCGTTAAAATTATCGCCGCTTTAGCGGCAGGAAGCTACTGCTAAAGCGGCGATAATGGGCTTGATAATATGCCCTTGTGAATTTCCAGAGAAGCCCGTGTTCTGGTGTGAACATGGGCTTCTATTGGAATTCTCAAGGGCATATCATCAAGTCCATTATCACTGCTTTAGCGGCAGTTTCCTGCCGCTAAAGCGGCGATAATTTTAACGCCGTTCTTGATAATATACCCCAATGTTCCTTCACTAGCGGTGACGTTAAATGTTGAATACGGTCGCGTAGCACCAAAAAGGTTTATAATATAATAAAGGTAGCTATAAAAAAGGTAGCATATATATCACTTAGTCACTTTCATCACTGTTTTGTTTGTTTGTTCATGTATACACAAACCCTCTTCACTTGTATTTTTATTCCTCTCCATTTACAGATTTTAAATAGGAGTGTGTGTACTGGACTATACCACATAATACAGGTGGAGTAACCTTAAGTATACTGATATACTAGGAGTACATTGGCAAAAAGAGAATCTAGCATAGAGATCTGAAAGTCCTGATGAAAGCTGTTAGAGACAGGGATTCCGGCTGAGACATGTCGACCATTATGCAGAACAGAGGGGTGAAAGCTGCATAACACACTAACCTCACCACCATCCCAGGGTATGAATTACCTTTTTAATGCTGACAGGGGAATCCAAGAATACAATTACTATTAGGATAACCCTTATTTAGTTTTAGACTACTTATCTGCACCTTCCTTGGGTCCTTCTTTGCCTTTTCTATTTGTTTGTATTGTCTCCCCCACTCTATTGCTCTTCCTCAAGTGCTGGTCTTCGCTGAGGCGTCAAAGCAGCCCTATGATGGCACATGACACAATACGTTGTGGGTGACAGCAGTGTTTTACAAAGTAATGCGCCTTGTCACACCTTTATTGTAGATTGATACTAAATAAAAATTGCGACAACAGGAACCTTACTTTTCTGTGTGTTGATACCTACAAGTACCTTCAGAAGGACCCACTAAATGGTGGATAATCATAACCTCACGAAGTCTTTGTGTTTCTGTCTTGCTGAAGGTCTAGAACATCTGTATTGAGTGTTTCTGCCATCTCCACTTCACAGTGGGCCTAGACTATTGATCCACCAAATGGACCTCCCTTTCCATAGCTTTTGTAGACTTTGTCTGTACTCCAATTCTGACCATGGTCTAAATTCACCTCATTGTTCCAAACTTTAACAATATGATGTGTTTCAGGAAATGTAGTACCTTTGCTCCTTTTAAGTTTGGATCTAGAAATGTGTACCTGGTTGCCTACTTTCCTTTGGGGTAATAAAACTGCATGCAATCTGTCATAATGTCCTTTGTTAATCCTTTTTCAGGTTTCTTTCTTGTGCACCTCTACAATCGTATTGTCACACCATCAAGAGGGTGTCAATTTGCTCCCTGTCTCTCTTCCATTCAAGGAAACAAAAGGTGATACTCTGGTCAAAGAATGTGGAGTGGTACAATATGCCCGCTTCACATCTTGCAACACAGCCAATCCATTCCATCCATTTACTCAAGCCATCTGGAGGCATTCTTTCACAATATGGTTCATTCACACCATCTTTCAATAGCCCTTGGAAAATATAGTGCTGTTTAATGATGAGAGAAGCCCATCTCCTAAAAAAAATTTCATCTCATCTGAAGTTAGCTGGACATCATTGCCCGTCACTAGCCTCCTAGGGATTTGCTCATCCTTGAACATAACATTTAAGAATTCAATAATACTGGGGATAGTATTGGGAGTAGCTACTTGAAGGACAACCCATTTAAATTGATAATCCACTAAAACTAAAATGAATTTACTTTTAATCATCTGGCACTTACTTGGTCCTTTGATATCCAGTGCTACCTAGTCCCAAAGTTTAATAGGGACAACCACCGGATTTAAGGGGCAATTGTGCAGCACCCTCACCTTATCACTAATGGAACAATATAAGCAATCTCTCATCTTAGGTTCAATCATGTGATCTCACCCAGGCCACCAATATGTAGATCTTACCCTATTTTTGATCAACTACTCAATAAATGCCCCTCATCAGCAACATATGCTATTTTAGTCCTAAGAGATTTGGGTGGTATTAGTCGTTTACCTTTATATAATCTGTAATTGGACAGATTGAGCTCATTTTGTACATCATAATATGCTCTCACATTTTCTTCTAGATCACTCTTGTTAGGTCAACCTTCTCCAACCCATTCCTTTCCATTTACGAAAGCCTGGTATTTTAATTAACATGTTTCCCATTCCTCCATGTGAAGGCCTTCTATATTCATGTTCATGACAATCTGTTCATCCATACAGTCGTCTTCCAATTCATGCTGGAATAGTCAAATGGGATGAGCAATCTGCAACAGCATTTCTCAAGCCTGGTAAACATTCCATTACAACATTTCAAACCTCCAAGCTAAGTAAACATTTTGAAATTCTTGTTATAGTGAGTGAGCTCTGAGCTTTTGAGGAGAAAGCATGAATTAGGAGCTTATGGTCAGAGTGTGTTACATCCTGCTTTTCTTTCTTCTCTGTCCTTCTTTAGTGTTTGTTATAACTTGATCAGCATACATCTATGATGTCACATAGAATGCTGGTTGTGTATGCTTGAGATGAGAGTCAGTTACATCTGAGGCTGAGCAGCAGTCCAGCTGCTCCTGGTGGGATTATAATTGAATTTACTTAATACTTTATTATCATCTTGATCTAATACAAATCTTCAATAAATCAGATCTATTTCTATCAACCGGATTCAAGGATCATCTTTTAAATGTTACCATGGCGACGAGGTACAGAACCTATGCATTAAGGAAAAGACTGAATTACTACAACTAAGGAATTTAAGGAATCTGCAACTGAGAAACTATTTGAAGCACAAGAAGAAAAGGTAAATTAAGAAAATCACCCTGGTTAATCCCACCAGTGTCCCTTATGATCTGGACAGCCTGTTTCCCCAGGGTGTTGGAATTTTACTGCATGATTTACGCTACATTGGCCTAAAATGTAATGTTTGAAGAGTGAACTTTTATATTTTGGCTTCAGTTTTTGAGAGTGAAAATTTTGCTTGGCACCGTTGGATTATGAAAACCTGCTTACAAATGTGTCATTGAACCTGTTTCAAACACATGACTTGGATGTGAGTCATGTTTGAGGAGAAACACGCACCTACCATCACCTGTGTGGGAGTGAATGTACATCATTTAATTATTATTCGACATTCCAGCAGTGTGAGTGGAAGAAAAGAAGCCCCTGCGGAAGAAATACTGACATTTATAAACAGAGCACATTAATCAGTTTGATGATAACAGCTGTGCTCGGTCTCTTACAAAAAAAAAAAAAAAAAGGGGAATAAGTGAAAACTATGGATGTACGGAACAAAGATTAGTGGCCTGCTTTCACGGAGTTGAACGCGTCAATTATATCACAGTTTGTTACCATTCTTAACCTTTCTATCTGACCTCTGAAGAAATCGGATTCATTGAAAGCTGCGTGCAGGGAAAAGACATTTATTTCATTTTTGTTTTCAGTTGTTGACAATTTAACAACAGCAGCGCACACTTGATATAATCGGACTTTCTGTATGCAAGTCAGGATTTAATGTGAGCCTCTTCCCAATTTTGTCATTTAATTTATTTTTACTGCGCAAAAGTTGACAGTTTAACTCTCATAGATACCCTTAAGTTTACCTGCTGTCTTCCACGCGAAGAGCTTTCTGATGTCAGTGATCTGCTGCTTCATTTCTCTAATGTTTTTGCAAGCACAGGCGTGCTGTGAGTCACCCGGGGCTACGTTAGATGCGTGCCTCCATTTTGAGTTACACACGAAATGTACTGAAGATTTGTCGATGAGTTTCGTTTTGGAAATCACCTTGGAGATAGACATGCCGAGTCACTACCAGTCTTGTGGTATATGTGCTGTGTTTTGAACACAAATGCAGCGTAATGAAGAATAATTTTGCCAGCAATTTCTTGTGTTCTGCAACAGGTGACATTTTATGAATTATTAATTTTCTTCTGCGCAGAACCCGGGTGAGAGATCGCTCACCGGAGTTTGTTTATTCATCTGATTACTTAAAGGAAATTAACAATTTATTGTATTTCATTTTCTGAGGGAGGTGGTATGCATTTTAGAAGGAGTGCACATTTTATGTTGAAATTTTACGCTATTAGTAATTCTCACATGTTTGTTACATATGTGCTATAGTGCAAACATTTTCAAGTGTATAAAAGTGTGTTGGCTTTCTTTAAGGTAGTGAGCCATTTATATATTCAATTAACATTGAAGTGCTCAGTTGTTTTGAATTTTGCTTATATATTGATGATAATACTACAGTGAGTTAGTATCTTTAATGAAGGGAGCCATTCTTATGCTCAACTTAGGTTGAGGTGCCCCGTTGTTTTTAATTCAATTTTCTGGTATGTAATTTCTTTTATGAAATCAGCCATAGTGCTTTCTTGTGCAGAACCACCATTTAGGTGCTCAATTTCCATTGAGGTGTTCAAATTCATTATTTCTTACTTTTAATGAACCACATTACTCAGTACCTTAAAATTTTAGAGGGGTTCATATATGTTACTGAGAGAAGTCATGCATTTTCTTTTATTGTTGTGAACCACAAATGTGCTCAAATTATTTTGAGGTGTTCTTTTCAGAGAATTAGTTGTCCTAGTGTTAGATTTATTGGATGTGTATTATGCGGAGCCACATTTTGTGCTCAATTTTGAGGTGCTCCATTTTTTCAAGTTAGTTTTAAGAGCAGTGCTGTGCTCTATTTTGCGGAAGATGTTCATTTATACAAGGAGTTATGCAGTGTTATACGAGGAATTATACTGCTTCTAGATTTTATGTATAAGGTTTGCATCCGAGGTCGAGCCATTTTTCAGAAATGTCATTGTGTTAAAAGCGTTAGTGCTGTGCTGAACCACTTTATTTAGTGCTCTTATATTTTAGAGGCGTTCAGTTTGTTAAGTTTAAAGGAGCCATTGGTTGCTCTATTTACAAATGTATTTATTTATCTAACCCATCCATTTTCATTCTTGTGGATGTTATTATGTATCAAATGTGGATTTTGTTATGTTATGGGTGACTGTACTTCTTTCACCAATTGAGGTTTTAACCTTTTTCTATTTACTTTATTTATAATATTTACTGTTTAGGTGTGGTATGTTCTATCTTCTCTACACTATTCATTCTTTCATTCTTGTGGATTTTGTATTGTTGTGCATGATTGTATTTTCTTCCATGCTTTCACTATTTTAACTTCCTCCTTTGTATCTTTTCAATAATATTTGTCGTGTAGACATTGTATGTTCTTTCATCTCCTTTTCTGCTTTCTTTGTTTCTTATCTGTTTTTATTTCTATTAAAGGGGGAGATGTGTTACATCCTGCTTTTCTTTCTTCTCTGTCCTTCTTTAGTGTTTGTTATAACTTGATCAGCATACATCTATGATGTCACATAGAATGCTGGTTGTGTATGCTTGAGATGAGAGTCAGTTACATCTGAGGCTGAGCAGCAGTCCAGCTGCTCCTGGTGGGATTATAATTGAATTTACTTAATACTTTATTATCATCTTGATCTAATACAAATCTTCAATAAATCAGATCTATTTCTATCAACCGGATTCAAGGATCATCTTTTAAATGTTACAGAGTGGATAGTGAATGGAGTTCCCCACCAGTAGAATTTGAAGTGTTTCACGCCCCAAAAGCAAGTCAATGCTTCAAGGTCTACCACAGAGTAATTGTATTCTGCTTACTTTAGCTCGCTAGAAGCAAATGGTGTAATACATTCCTTCTCAAACAACAATTTGGGACAGTGTAGCACCCAACCCCTTTGCACTTGCATCGGTGGCAATTATGGTCTTTTTTTAGTGTCAAACCATCCTAAGGTACAGACATCCGATATTTCATTTTTAGTGGTTCCAAACATTTCCTGAGACTTCTCACTTCAGTCAAATTGTGCTCCCTTCTTTATTAAAATTCAAAGAGGGTCAACAATCTTGGCAAAATGTTTTACAAATTTGCAGTGGCAGTTTGTGATCTATAGATGTAGAGGGGCGCCGGGGCTGAGTGGATGTTTTAACCCACTGACAGGCACCGTGATAAATACCTTTAGTCTCGATATCAAAGCTCTCAATCACGGCTCATTAAGAGTGTTTTATTTATAACGAGCCATGATTGAGAGCTCTGAAGTTGAGGCTGAAGGCAGTGTGAGTTTCTCACAATGCCTGTCAATGGGGCAAAAAATTAAATAATATTAAATATTTACTTATCCACACGACCCTGGTATTCTCCTCGTCCGAATTCCCAGTGTGCATCTCGGAGCCTCAGCCAACTCCCCTCTACCACTCTAGATGCTGCTCTCATGCTACTGATAATGTTCAACAGCATGAGAGCAGAGCTAGAATTGGCTGGAGCAGGCTGGCTCGACGCTCCTTTAGGCCTGGTCTCCACTGCTGTCTAAGACAGCTAAAGTGGAGCGATTTAAAGAGTGCATGTCAGGCTGTCTGTCACAAGATAGCCGGCCAAAGTGACATGCACACATTAAGCAGGAGTAGGCACCTCCTCCCCTACTGCAAAACAGTAGCAATGGTCCAGCCCCTTCTTGACTCTTGGCTCGGTCTGAGAGTATCTGTGAAAAATAAAATGGTAATAAATTCACTTTATTATCATTTTATTTTTCACTTCTGCAGCTTTTGCAGCAGGGGCAACACTCCTCTGCCCACATCGAGGAACCACCGCTGCAAATCTGGAGCAGAATTCCTCCAACCAAAAAACTGATCTGAGCTGGTCTTTATTCTAAGGTGACAGAACAGCCTTAAGTGCCTCAACTGAATCAAAATTTGTTTCTTTAATGGGAGATGGTATATCATAAATCATTGATTGATTGTATATTTATCCTTATTGATAGTGAGCCCTGCCAATCTCTGTCTAGGTGAAAAGTTCTCCTAAACTTCTGTTGTGCTTCTGAGAAAGTGGATTATTAGTTGGGGTGGCTGGTAGGCCACAACAAGTAATATGTTCACTATTCCTGTTAGGTCCAATAACGGTTTCAATAATTTAAACCGGAGCTAATCCCATTGGTAGCTGTGGCATAGAGCAGACATTCTTGCTTAAAGAAAATGTGTAAACCATTAGGAAGTAGCAAATCAGCTAAAAGTAAAAAAAACAGTGTAGGTATCCAACCTCTCTTCCTCAAATTCAAGATCCATAGATGCAACAGATGCTGGTTTACTCATGGTAGTAAAAATTGGAAGTTTTCAGGAAAAACTAACAGTCCAAGGAAAAAGATTCTTAAAAAAAGTATGTGGTCGCGCTTGGTCTGCACTCACTAGTAGTGTACACCAATCACTGTATATGAAACACAAATGCAAAGTCCAAATCCTCACCGCTGACCACCAATGTTAGATCTGGGGGTTTCTAGTTGGCAATGGTATTCACCTTTGTCCAAATAGGGACCCTTACTTCTAAGTCAGGATAAGGGGATTACACTCCTTAATAACCCCTGCTCACCCCCTTGGTAGCTTGGCGCGAGCAGACAGGCTTATCTCCGAAGCAGTGTGTTAAGCATTTGTGAATATACACAGTAATACAGTGAAAACACTACAGATGGACACAACACAGGTTTTATAACAATAAGTATTATTTATATAGACAAACACAAGACCACAAACGACAAAAATCCACAATACTACACTTAAGATTGCATAAAATATGATTAAAGTTGCTTAGTTCAAGTTGATGATGAATGGGACAAAGTTCTCAACAAAGTACCTGGATGCGTAACGCAAAGTAAACAAAAGGCTCACAAAAGGGGAGATGCGTTGGTTCCATGATCCGGGGGAGATGATGCCTCGGGCATCAATGCTTGCGCAGAGTAGGGGATGCGTCGTGATCCTAACTTGTGCAGAGGTGATGCGTAGATTCTCGGCCTGTGGGCCCGTTGCGGTGTGCAAGATGGCGCCTTGGTGCGATGCGATGATCCGGTTGCGGTGCGAGAAGATGGCGCCCTTGATGCGGCGATGCGATGACGATGATGCCCTGGCAGCCTTGGGACGAATCTTTACTTTGGAGCCGCGACAGGCCCGGCGACACGCTTCTGGATGATGCGATGGCGACTCTCTCGATGGCGTCACGCTTCTCCGGTGATGCGACACCAGGCAGCTTCGATGAACACACGCTTCCAGGGAGATGCGGCGAAGGCTTACTTCTCCGGTGATGCGACAATTTCAGCTGCGGCGACAACACGCTTCTTCTCAATGCGTCGTGCTTCCAGCTCCCAGCGACACGCAAATGTCTGGAGTTAGAATTTCCAGCAAGGAAATTCAGTGGGGAGCTGAAGGTGAAGTCTTTTGTCCCTGAGACTTCAGCAGGAGGCAAGCACAGTTCAAGCCCTTGGAGAATATTCTGTAAATGAAAGTCCTTACAAAGATCCTTCTCCTTTCCCTTGGCAATGAAGCAACCACTGCAGGCCATCCCAGCAAACAGCACACTGGCAGAGGGGCAGTACAACTCCTGCAGCTTCCTTGGTGGTTCTCCTTGGCAGAAAGGTTTTTTGTCCAGAAGTGATCTAATTTCTCTAGGATCAGGTTCCCAATATTTATACCCCAAAATCCTTTGTTCTCTGAAGGCAGAGAGTCCTCTGCCTAGTCCAAACCAGTTCCTGAGCACTTTGTTTACATGACTCTCTTCTTCCTTTCCATGTGCAGGGCAGGGACATCAGCCACCCCACAGGAGGTCGAGTCAGCATTGTAGAGGGAAGGCCCAGCCCTATTCCGGTCCCAGGTGCAACTCCTCAATCCCATCTACATGCAGATTTCTCTATTCACCACCAGGCTGCCCCAGCCTGTCTCCTGGAATCCCCCAGCCCTGTCACTCACAAACCCAGACAAGGAATACACAACCCAGCAGAGGCAGGCCTGGATAGTTAGGCAAGAAAAGACCTACTTTTTAAAAGTGGTATTTTCAAACACAGTATATTAAAACCAACTTTACTAAAAGATGTATTTTAGTATTCTGAGTTCAGGCATACTCAATTCGAATTTCTACCATGTTCCCTGAGTCAGTTAGGATTATAAGAATGTAATAATCAAACTGCCCATTCCGGCCTATTAGAACAGGTTGCCTTCAATAGTGAAAAACAAAAATGGCTGTAATTCACTATTAGAACATGCTACACACATCAGAGCATATCCTATCTTACAATGCACCCTGCCCTTGGGCCTACCATAGGGGTGTCTAATATGAAGCAAAGGGAAGGTTTAGGGACTGGCAAGTGGGTGCACTTGGCCAAGTCGACATGGCAGTGCCAGACTGCACACAGGCCTTGCAATGGCAGGCCTGAGGCACACTTTACAAGCTGCTTCTGTGGGTGGCACAACCAGTGCTGCAAGCCCACCTGCAGCATTTGATTCACAAGCCCTGGGCACACATGGTGCCTGTACTAGGGGGTGACAGGTAAATCAAATAACCAATCATGGAATAACCAATTAATAGATAAATTTACCATAGGGAGCACTTGCACTCTGGCACTGATTAGCAGTGGCACGGTACCCAAAGCATAAAACCAGCAAAAACATATCAAACAGAGGAGGCAATCCATCAAAATGGAAGGGAGACTGCACCAATCATTCCAGGTCTAATACGTGTCCCTTCCAGCTGAAATGTGGGGAGAACTACCCTTCCCCTTGGGAGTTCTCTTCACTAAGGCAGAAAAATCTGGACAGACCATCAGCGTTGGCGTGTTCTGTACCAGGGCGGTGTTCCACCATAAAGTCTGTACCCTGTAGGGAAATGGACCACCTCAACAACTTTGGGTTCTCACCCCTCATCTGCATCAGCCATCTGAGGGGCCTGTGGTCGGTCTGAACCAGGAAGTGAGTCCAAAACAAGTATGGTCTCAACTTCTTCAGCTCCCAGACCACAGCAAATGCCTCACGCTCAATTGCACTCCACCTCTGTTCCCGTGGAAGTAACCTCCTACTGATGAAGGCTACAGGTTGGTCTAGACCCTCTTCATTAATCTGTGATAGAACAGCCCCCACACCATGCTCTGAAGCGTCTGTCTGTACAATGAATTATTTTGAGAAGTTGGGTGCCTGAAGCACGGGTGCTGTGCACATGGCAGTCTTCAGGGCGTTAAAAGCTTTCTGACAGATGTCAGTCCAGTTTACTTTCTTGGGCTGCTTCCTGGAAGTCAGCGCAGTCAAGGGTGCAACGATGTTACCATAACCCTTGACAAACCTCCTGTAGTACCCCATGAGTCCTAAAAAGGCTCTCACTGTGTCTGAGTTTTTTGGGTTTCTGATGCCAGTTTGGAATCAATTTTGGGTTGTAGGGGCGCCACCTGGCCACTTCCTACGTGGTGACCCAAGTACACCACAGACCCCTGCCCGATCTGGCACTTACTCGCCTTGATTGTGAGGCCTGCCTTGCGCAGTACCATCAACACTTCCCAGAGGTGCTGCAGATGTTCTTCCCAACTGGCGCTGAACACTGCAATGTCATCCAGGTAGGCGGCACTGAAATCCTCCAGCCCAGCCAACACCTGGTTGACCAACCTCTGAAAGGTGGCAGGTGCAGTCTTCATCCCAAAGGGCATAACAAGGAATTGTTAGTGCCCATATGGTGTGGAGAATGCTGACCTCTCCTTAGCCCCATCAGTCAATGTTATCTGCCAGTACCCAGACGTCAAATCAAACGTGCTGAGGTACCGTGTAGCCCCTAACCGATCTATGAGCTCGTCAGCTCTGGGGATGGGGTGTGCATCAGTCCTGGTGACTGAATTGAGCCCTCTGTAGTCCACACAGAACCGGAGTTAGGGCGTGACACCCGGCAAGGCAGCCATTGGGACCAAGACCACTGGGCTGGCCCAAGGACTGTTTGAGGACTCAATGATCCCCTAAAGCAAACATCTTGGAGATTTCCTCCTTAATGTAAGCCCTAACCTTGTCAGTCACTCTGTAAGCCTTGTGCATCACAGGAGGACTGTTTCCAGTGTCCACATCATGGACGCGCCACTCTGTGACACTAGGAACCAAGGAAAATAGATCAGAGAATGGCCCCAACAGCTGGCGACAATCTTGCTGTTGATCAGGGGTCAGTGTGGCAGAGAGGCTGACACCATCCACTGACCCATCTTTCTCTGTTGCAGACAGGAGGTCAGGAAGAGGCTCGGTCTCCTCCTTCATTCCATCATCTGTCACTAGGAGCATGCACACTTCGGAACTTTCTAAGTGGGGCTTTAGGCGGTTAACATGCAGGACCCTCAAGGGGTTCCTGGGAGACTACTAGTTCACCAGATAAGAGACATCACTCTTGCGCTCTACCACCTCATATGGACCGGTCCACCTGACCTGGTATGCACAAGGCTCCACAGGGGTCATGACCCAAATTTTCTGTCCAGGATGAAGCTCAATCAGAGTGGCAATCTGATCGTACCACCGCATCATTTCCTCCTGGCTGGCTTCCAGATTGGCCTGAGCAAGATCTCTGAATCGTCAAGTCTGGTTCCTTAAGGCCAGCATGTAACTATATACATCCTGGGGAGGTTTCCTGGGGGATTGCTACCAGCCTTACTTGACAAGACTCAAAGGTCCTCTTACCGGGTGTCCATACAAAAGTTCAAAGGGGCTGAACTCAAGGGATTTTTGTGGCACCTCACGGTAGGCAAACAGAAGGCATGGCAAGAGGACGTCCCACTTATGCCTCATTGGTTCATCAAGACCCATGATCATGCCTTTAAGGGTTCGGTTGAATCTCTCAACCAGTCCATTACCTTGTGGGTGGTAAGGAGTGGTGAACTTATAGGTAACACCACACTCCTTCCACAGAGACTTCATATAATTAGAAATTAAGTTTGTACCTCGGTCAGACACCCCCTCTCTGGGGAACCCCACACGGGAGGAGATCCCCATCAGTGCACTTCGTACCGCGGGGCCGTCACTGTCCTGAGCGGAATGGCTTCCGAGTACTGGGTAGCATGGTCTACCAAGACCAGGCCAAGCCTGTTGCCCATGGCTGTCCTGGGATCCATTGGCCCCAAATGCCAATGCCCACCCGTTCAAAGGGACCTGTCAAACTTGCCAGGCAAGTGGGAAAAGTGGGAGGAGGCACAAGGCCCCTCTCCAACCTTTCCCTATAGTCAATAGGGAAAGGTTGGAGAGGGGCCTTGTGCCTCCTCCCACTTTTCCCACTTGCCTGGCAAGTTTGACAGGTCCTACAATGAGTATCTGAACTCTTACGCATCTGGGGCAAATAAAAGTGGGAGACAAGCCTTTCAAAGGTCTGGTTCTGCCCCAGATGACCAGCTAAAGGAACATCATGAGCCAAACCCAGTAGGAAGGCTCTGAAGCGCTGAGGTACCACCAGCACACTGGTTGACCCAGGCTCACCAACCTTAGGCTCGCTCTACAGGAGACCGTTCACCCAGTAGGTCCAATGTGATCCAGACTGATCACCTGCTGCCTGGTTTGTGGCCTGTTGCCTCAAACCCACAAGAGAAGGGCACTTCTGCTGCTCTTCACAAAATTCCTCCCTGGAGGGACCCCCCTCTTTCTGCCAATGGGTCATCTCAGGTAGGTTCCCTAGTTCAGGATCTTGCTCCCTTGTAGGTTCCAGGGCATCTCCCTCAAGGTCTGCCTCCTCCTGGACCGTGGGAACGATGGGGGCTGGATTCCCATGCCCCCTACCACTTCTCTTTAAGGCAGGTCCCTGGGCCATACTTTCTGGCTCCAGGGTCTCTTGAACACCCTTAGCTGCCATAGACCGAGTTGTCACACATGCCCACTCAGGCAGACCCAACATCTAAATGCGCCTTCCTCTCCACCTTAGCCCAAGGGGAGATTTCTAAATTATTGCCTAACAGACAATCAACAGGCATGGATGGCCTCACAGCTACTTGAAGAGTACCAGAGACTCCCCCATTCAAAGGGAACTTGAGCCACTTTGCAATGTCTCTCTGTGTTGTCAGCAGCAACAATTGGGAAGAATGCATGAGGGACTACCTGCTCTTCAGACACCAAGTGGCACTTGACAGCTGTCACACTGGCTCCAGTGTTTCTCAGAGCCTCCACTCTATGGCCATTGATGGTTACCCACTGCCTGTATTTCTTAGTGTTATCAGACAGCTGAGTTCTAGGGACCATCTCAAAGTCTCCTAATTAGACAAGGGACATTTCTGCAGTACCCCACCCACATTGGGCATTCATCTCCCCCCCCACCCAGGGCTACACTGGCCATCTGACGGGGTGGTGCACAGGGTGGCACATACTGACCCTTTTGAGGACACTGGGGATCATACCAACGGTGTCCCATCTGCTTAAACTGAAAGCAGGTAATGGCCCCTCTGAACAGGTTTACCTGTCAGGGGTCCTGACTTCTTCTCAGGGGGAGGCTGGGAACCATTACCTTGGTTCCCTTGGGAATTCATTTGGGGACCTTTTTTGGAACTCCCTTTGTTTACCCTTGTCCCCCCCCCACTCTTCTGCTGGGGACCCTGCCCACCTTTGTCGGGGTCTCCCACAAGACCCTTGTGGACCCTGGTACTGACCAAGCGGTCTGCCTCTTCAGCAAGCTTTCTAGGGTTAGTCAACTTGCTATCAATAAGGTGCTGGCGTAGCTCTGGAAAACAAATAGCTCCCTAGCAATCAAATCATAGAGCACTTGAAAATTATCAACATTGCTACCCCTCACCCAACCATCCATAGCTCTGCAAAAAAAAAAACACATGTTCTACCTAAGTGCTTCCCTCCAGCTTCTTACAATTCCTGAATCTCTGTCTATAGAGTTCTGGAGTTAACCCATACCTTGTCATCAGTGTTTCCTTCATGTGGGCATAAGATATCCTATCATCACTGGGCAAGTCTAACAAAGTATCTCTACCTTCAGTTAAAAAGCAGCCCCACAACCCTGCTCCCCAATCCTTCTCAGGGACCCGATGGGCGAACATTGCTATCTCATAGGCTGCAAACCACTGCCCAATATCTTCATTTTTGTGAAATCCTTGATGACATCCTTGGGAATATGTACTCTGCCTTCTGAAGGCACAGATGGTGCTCCGCCACCAGAGGGACTGATTTCTAAGCCCTTGTCCCTGATTTCTAACTCCCTCAACATTCTCTCATGCTCCATTCTGATTCTCTCTCTTTTCAAAGGCAACCTATTATTCTCTGTTTCCCTCTGACTCTCCATTTTAAGTTTAGCCAACTCCAGATTCAGGGCCCTATTTTTCTCCCTGTCTTCCAACTCTCTGGGGGACAGGCCTTTGGAAGAGATACTGCTGCCAGGTGGAGAGAGTCCCCCTCCCCTAGCTGAAAACATTGGCCTCTCAATAGGCCCATTTGCATCCACAATTGCCTCCACCACAAGATATGGGGCATTTCTTGCTTCTACCAAGGCCCTCGGCGCCTTTTGGTAGTCTTCCTTTTTAGAAATGCCTGGTGTAGCAACTTTCAATTTCCTACACAGATGTTTGAGCTGTTTCACAGTGTAGGTATCCAACCTATCTTCCTCAAATCAAGATCCATAGATGCAACAGATGCTGGTTTACTCATGGTGGTAAAAAATGGAAGTTTTCAGGAAAAACTAACAGTCCAAGGAAAAAGATTCTAAAAAAAGTATGTGGTCGCGTTTGGTCTGCACTCACTAGTAGTGTACACCAATTACTGTATATGAGACACAAACGCAAAGTCCAAATCCTCACCGCTGACTACCAGTTTTAGATCTAGGGGTCTCTAGTTGGCAATGGTATTCACCTTTTTCCAAATAGGGACCCTTACTTCTAAGTCAGGATAAGGGGATTACACTCCTTAATAACCTCTGCTCACCCCCTTGGTAGCTTGGCTCGAGCAGACAGGTGTATCTCAGAGGCAGTGTGTTTAGAGTTTGTGAATATACACAGTAATACAGTGAAAACACTACAGTTGGACACAACACAGGTTTTATAAAAATAAGTATTCTCTATGTAGACTTAAACGCAAGACCACAAACGACAAAAATCTACAATACTACACTTAAGATTGCTCAAAGGATGATTCAACGTGCTTAGTTCAAGTGGATGATAAATGCGACAAAGTACCTGGATGCGTAACGCAAAGTAAAGAAAAGGCTCACAAAAGGGGAGATTCGTCTGTTCCGTGATCCTGGGGAGATGATGCGTCGTGCCTCAATGCTTGCGCAGAGTAAGGGATGTGTCGTGATCCTTACCGGTGCAGAGGTGACGCGTAGATTCTCGACCTGCGGGCCCGTTGCGGTGCGCAAGATGGCGCCTTGATGTGATGCGATTATCCGGTTGTGATGCAGCGATGCGATGCCGATGCGATGATGATGCGATGACGCCCTGGTAGCCTTGTGACGACTCTGTACTATGGAGCCCAACAGGCCCTGCGACACACTTCTCCGGTGATGCAATGGCGACACTCTCTATGGCGTCACGCTTCTCCGGTGATGCGACAGCAGGCAGCTTCGATGAACACACGCTTCCAGGGAGATGCGGCGAAGGCTCGCTTCTCCGGCGATGCGACGATTTCAGCTGTGACGGCGACACGATTCTTCTCAATGCATTACACTTCCAGCTCCCAGCGACACGCAAATGTCTGGAGTTAGAATTCTCAGCAAAGAAATTCAGAGGGGAGCTGGAGGTGAAGTCTTTTGTCCCTGAGACTTCAGCAGGAGGCAAGCACAGTTCAAGTCCTTGGAAAATATTCTGTTGACATGATTCATTCTCTCCTTTCACAGTGCAGGGCAGAGACATCAGACAAGCAACAGGAGGTGGAGCCTCCAATGTAGAGGGAAGGCCCAGCCCTATTCAGGTCCCAGGTGCAACTCCTCCCTCCCATCTAGATGCAGATCTCTCTATTCACCATGGGCTGCCCCAGCCTGTCTCCTGGAATTCCCCAGCCCTGTCACTCACAAACCCAGACAAGGAATACACAACCCAGCAGAGGCAGGCCTGGATAGTTAGGCAAGAAAATACCTACTTTCTAAAAGTGGTATTTTCAAACACAGTATATTAAAACCAACTGTACTAAAAGTTGTATTTTAGTATTCTGAGTTCAGGCATACTACATTCGAATTTCTACCATGTTCCCTGAGTCAGTTAGGATTATAAGAATGTAATAATCTAACTGCCCATTCTGGCCTATGAGAACAGGTAGTCTTCAATAGTGAAAAACGAAAATGGCAGTAATTCACTATTAGAACATGATACACACATCAGAGCATGTCCTACATTATACTTACAATGCACCCTGCCCTTGATCCTACCATACGGGTGTCTAATATAAAGCAAAGGGAAGGTTTAGGGACTGGCAAGTGGGTGCACTTGGCCAATTCGATATGGCAGTGCTAGACTGCACACAGGCCTTGCAATGGCAGGCCTGAGACACACTTTACAAGCTTCTTCTGTGGGTGGCACAACCAGTGCTGCAAGCCCACGAGCAGCATTTGATTCACAAGCCCTAGGCACACATGGAGCACTGTACTAGGGGCTGACAGGTAAATCAAATAACCCAATCATGGAATAACCAATTAATAGATACATTTAACATAGGGAGCACTTGCACTGTGGCACTGATTAGCAGTGGCACAGTACCCAAAGCATTAAACCAGCAAAAACATGTCAAAACAGAGGAGGCAATCTGTCAAAATGGAAGGGAGACTCCGCCAATTTACAATGTACCCTGCCCTTGGGCTTACCATAGGGGTGTCTAATATGAAGCAAAGGGAAGGTTTACGGACTGGCAAGTGGGTGCACTTGGCCAAGTCGACATGACAGTGCTAGACTGCACACAGGCCTTGCAATGGCAGGCCTGAGGCACACTTTACAAGCTGCTTCTGTGGGTGGCACAACCAGTGCTGCTAGCCCACCTGCAGCATTTGATTCACAAGCCCTGGGCACACATACTGCACTGTACTAGGGGCTCACAGGTAAATCAAATAACCCAATCATGGAATAACCAATTAATAGATACATTTAACATAGGGAGCACTTGCACTGTGACACTGATTAGCAGTGGCACAGTACCCAAAGCATAAAACCAGCAAAAACGTATCAAAACAGAGGAGGCAATCTGTCAAATTGGAAGGGAGACTCAAGCCAATGATGCCAGGTCTAACAAAAACACAATAGAAATCCTACTTAAATTGATAAGTATATTGAATAATTTAATGAAAAAATGACACCAAAATGACAAAAATCCAATAAAGGCAAAATAAATTATTAACGTTTTATGTTAAAATAGCACCCAATTGCATTAAACACCAACCACGGTCATCTGGTTGTACTGACCAGGACCTAGGCATGATTTAACGCCGACCAGGATGGATCACCTGTTGGATATGGAAATCAGGTTTATTCTGGTCACAAGCTTTACCTTTTGACTTAGTCTGTGAAATAGAAGTCAAAACTCCTTAGCGGGGAAAGGCAGCATTCTATAGCAAAGAACTCCATGAGACTGTCTAAGTGTTGGAAGAAGTCCTGGTGAAGTTTAATTTTGGCAGAAAAGCTCAGAGTGAGAAAACTGTTAAATTCACACTCAAAGAAGGTCCCTTGTTGGATACTTTTGGCGTCTTCACCTGGTAAAGATTTCAACTTAGCCATCTTTTTCAATCTATGATTCCTCCAACGTGGCAAGGCTGCAAGCTATAGCCAAACCGGGTTCCATGAGCTGGGTACCTTCTCTGCAATGTCCTGCTGAAACAGATTTGCTGCAGAAAAGCTCTGAGCAGGAGCAACCTGAGTCTTTGGCCCAGCTGCAACACAACCTTGTGAGATAGACTGGGCAGGTTTGTACCGGTCCTCTAGAGGTCTTTGGAGCCAAAAGGTTTCCAAATCTCATGTTTTTCAGGTTATTTGGAGTAGGACTACACTTTAACACATCCAAGAGTCCCAGGACCTCACAAACAGCACTTGATGGGTGAGGCTCACTCTAAGAGAAGCCAACAGCACAGTCCTGGCCAGATCCAGTTGAAACTGGTGGTCAGATGGGCTCCTCTGCAAAATGGTTTCTATGTTATGTTATGTTATTTGCTTTTATAACGTGCACAGCTACTCCAAGAAGTGTCCTGGTGCGATCAGGAAAGAGTTATGAATCTTTAAAAAACTGAAACTAAAAGAGAAATGTTTTCAGCTTTCTCTTAAAGTAAAAAAATCGTGAGTACTGCGTAAAGCTAGCGGCAGGGCATTTCAAGCCTGTGCAGCCTTCAAGGTCAGGGAACTCCCTCCCAGCCTCTGGCGAGTGAACCGAGGGATCCGGGCCAGAAGTTGTGAGGAAGACCGCAATTGACGATCCGGGACACAGAAGGAAAATCTTTTCTGTACATAAATGGGGCCACAGCAAACAGGGCACTGTGAGCAATGGTGAGCATTTTACCAGGACTCCTCACAGATCTCAAAAGCGGCTGTAGTCCTTCATCTGCCTTCAGTAGTGTTCTGCAGAGGCTGTCTAGGAGACCCATATTCCTGCCTGTCACTGGCCTGTGGGTGGGGGTGACCCCTGGCCCCTCCCCAACTATGAGGGAAAAGGTTGACAGGGGTGACCTTATCCACGTTTGCACCAGTTCCTGTGTGCCCTACATCAATTAATACCACAGTACCATTCGCTACCTAAATTCAACATGGTATAGATGAAATGTTTCATTCCGCCTCTGGAATTTGCTGAATTTTGGTCATTCCACCTTACTCTTTAAGGTGGATTTCCTTCCAAATTCTGTGAGCTGCATATTTTCTGTCCATTGGTGGAAATCCACAGAATCTCACAGAGTTTTTATGTACCTACGCAGTATTCCACAGAGTGAAACTCCTCAAGTTCTGCCCACCCCTTGTTCTGGGGAACCTCTTCTCCCACTGGGATTGGTGCCTGGCTAACTTGATGGACAAAGAAGGGGCAGGACCAGGTTTTAGCTACACCTGCCTATGTCAGGGTAGATCTCTTTGACATTATTTAAGTTACTGGGCACAACCCAAATGATCTGTCAGCCAGAGGATCAGAATACCTCCCCATATCCAATGCCTTTGTCTCAGCTGTGGGCGCAAGTTCACACTTCATCAAGGGGCTGTTCACCTCCTGGGTGAGAGTTAGAAGCATATGCAAATAGGATCCTAGAGGCTTTAGGCAGGTAACTGGCAACTTTCTAAAAGTACCTGTTCTTAAACAAAAAGTCCAAGAATAACATTTGTAGCTGGTTTCAAGGCAGAGATAACATTATTTAATTTAACATTATCACCAATTGCTGTCCTATGGAACATCTAACCTTGATACAGTAAAAATAGCGTTTTAGGCTTTTTCACTGTTATGGTATAATTAATACTAAATATTTATATGTTAAACTTTTAAATACCATGAGCCATGCCTTATTGTCATTAGTGCTGACTTTGGGGTCACTTAATATTTAAAAGGAGGATTATTCCTGTGTAAAGAGATTATTTCGAAAAGTTAAATTGCAATTTTACAACTGCACAGACATGTGACAGTGGTAGGCATGTAGACATGTTTGCACTGTAGTGCGTGGCACAATGGGTGCGGCAGTTCTCTAGTATCTTAACTTACATGCCATGGGTACACTGTGTGCCATATATTTGTGATGTATAGGTAAGTTAACTATGTATATCAGGAGTATAGCCAATGTGGACATGATTTAGGGGTCATAGCTAATGCACTCTAGCCTTTAGCATGTTCTATTGCATGCCTGAGGTCTGGGTTCTCCGTTATTATCTTTCCTTGTGTTCTAGGATTACTTATGAATCTAACTAGTTGAACTCAGTTTAATGATTCACTTAGTTCACAAAAATCACATGCATTAGCTGGACCTCTTAAGACACCAATGAAAGATATTATTTATTCAGTTTTGCCTGGAACCCAGGAAAAATATATATATATATTACTAATTCAACATTCATTTTATCCCCAAAATGTTCTTCCAGTTTTTTAAGTTCATTTGATAAACATTGTTCTCTCCTGCACCTTGTGTTTGAATAGGATCTGAAAGGTTTTCCTAAAATTCGCAACTTTCTGTACCTAGATTTTGCAGCACGATCTATTGGTTTCTTAATGGGATGATTTGTTCCCCTCCTATGGTTATCAAGTAGGATTTACACATTTTAACTCACTTTGTCCAAGGTATTGCTGGTTCACACATGTTATTCGTAAAAGGGCATGGTTGATTTATGCCGCTGGCTTCCATTATGAGTGACAATGGGTTAATTCAAGCAGCATTTTGCTGGTTGATAATTAGGTAAAATAAAACTATAAATAGAGAGCAATATGCAGAGCATGCATATGTTTTCCTACAGTGAAGGTGGAGTTGCAAGTAGTCACTCTATGCAATGTAGGAACCAAGTTCTTTCTCAGGAGTTAATGTGCGCCCATCTAAATTTGGCAGGTGGACATGTAGCCATTTCTACGACGGCCCTTACTATCCAGGGCTGTCGAAGAAGTTTCGCCAAGTCAGAGAAGGTTTAGTCTTTGCTGTGACCGAACTTAAGGTCCACCTGTAATGAATTTTGGCAGGCGGACAACTATATTGGTGGAGAGGGTCACGGCAGAGTGCCCTCTCCACCAATATAGACACCAGGCCCTAAGAGGCATGACAATTGTCCATCACCAGATTGTCATGTAAACCATGTCCTAACCCACATTACTATAGAACCACATTCCTTACATTAAGGCATTGTGTTTTTTTACCTCCTTGGGCACCTTTCGGCAGATTTTATATAGCACAAACTCGACCCTAAGGTTTTGGAGCGCTTCCTGTTACATTACACAAGGTCACCATTCATTGTTTATAGGAATGGGAAAATAAACAGATGTGCCCAGAATTACAGGTTGTAGTCAGGGCCGGACTGGCTACCGAGTGTTTCTTACTGGGGTTGGGTCCAGGTTCACTGCTGAGGGGCTGATTTTGTTGCCAGGGAGCTGCCCGCGCTTCTAAATGTACAATGCAAAATAAATAGCTTTAAAGCATACTTTTTAAAACATTTGTTTTGGACTGCTTATTAACCCCTTGCGTGCTCATGACGAGCCACAGCGAGGCTGTGCTGGTGACGGAATGGTTCCGTCACGGCCCAGCCGCCGCGCCTGCGCAGCTCTGATTCCGCGCATGCGCGGTAATTACGCCGTGGCGCTAGGGAGCAGGGGGAGCGCCATGCTTGTGACGGAACCATTCCGTCACAAGCACAGCGCCACCGCGGCTCGTGACGGAGTGGTTCCGTCACGAGCATAGCGGCGCCGCGTGGCCCCCCCTGCCCCCTACCGCCGCGGCCAAGGGGTTAAGGAAAGCCCGCTAGCCAGTCCAGCCCTGGATGTAGTGCTGATGCCGAGACTCGAATCCGATTCTCCACATCCAAAGTCGACAGCTTTGACCCTAATGCCAAATCCAGGGTACGGGCAGGGATGCAGGCTCGAGGTTCCAACAGGAGCTTTTAGTGGCTCGCTCACCTCTACATAGACGAGGTGGGAAGGATCAAAATGGAGGATGGAATTTGTCAATACAGAAAATATGCGAGATTAAACATTACAACACATGTCACGAGGAAGTAGGTGAGAAATGCTCAGCTGCGATAAGAACCTCAGCAGCCTGGCCCTCTCACAATAACGTACGTCATGGCGAGTCTAAGTGATCCTTTCCTGTAATGAAAATCAGTTCAATGCCCTGCAGGTTGTGGACAGGTGTTCATACCTTCCTCTTCCTAAAATCAGCAAGGACAAAACACGTTGCTCAATTGGCAAACACTCTAGGAGCATACGCATGCCTGACAAATTCAATCCAAGGTCGCCGATGTCAAGTGGAGCGTGTGAACAGACGTGATGACATCAGACAATAAAGTCGGCAATGTAGGACCAGCAACCTGATAACATTTCGATGAAACACACACAATGTAGGGAACACTGGAGTGTCAAGGGATGCGCAATATTATATTTAGATAGTAACGATTTACCTAATGTCCTGGTCAACGATCAGTTCTGATAAGGTCTGTTAATAATAGTCTGTTGGGTGCTAGATTTTCTTTTCTAACTTCAGTAACACAGAGATCTGTGGCATGGTGGTAAAAAAACTAGACTCCACCTTGTGCACATGTAACAATGTGCTGGGCAGAGACTTCTGTGTGGAAAAGTGGCTGAAAGAAGGACCAGATTGTTCGTTTGAAAACCAGCTTATTAATCACCAATCCTGTTGAAATTCTATGTATAGGTGGCTGGCAACGATAACCAAAGTTCTGACCTAAGTTTTAGATGTAAAGGTGTCTGTGCTGTACAGTAGTTTGTGAAATGTGCTGTTAGCTGTGTTGTATACCCACTAGCTGTGTTGTATGCAGTATACTCTTGGGGGCTTATTTATGAGAGGCTTGCACTGCCGAAGCATCACTTTTTTTGACGCTCTGGAGGGGTAAGCCTCTTAATCATATCTATGAGGTGACGCAAAGCCGTGCTGCGTGGCTTTGCACAGCCAAATAGATATGGAGTAAGACAAAGCAGTGCAAATCACTGCCTTACTCTGCATCAAGGAGACGTTCCATGGGCGTTGCGGTGGGTTTTCCCATGCGGCATCCATGGATTTTGACGTTGCCCCAGATTTTCTAAATCACCTAAATCAAAACCTTACACCTCCCCAGAGCAGGCATAATGAGAAGAAATATTTTTATTTCTCCTCATTTTTTCTCTTTCCATGTGTGCTACATTCTGCAGCACACATAGAAAGAGAAAAACGCCTCTCTGGATAGTTTTTATGCAGGAAGGTGCCCCTTCCTGCACAGAAACAATCCTGCCTGCAATGGAGGCACATGGGGCCTACATTGGAGCTAGGCAGCAAATTGTGTGCCAGTGTAGTGGGAAAGGACAGGAATGCTCCATATTTCATAAACACAGTGCATTCCTGTCCTTACACATTGGCGTAGGGCAGCGCAGCAAGAAAGCTTGTGGTGCTGCCCAACGCCAAGTCCTCATAATTGAGGTCCCAAGTTGTGATTCGCCCACTGTTGTCAGCACTTTATGCAAGTGACTGCAATATTCCAGATAGTTGAGCTGCCTGTGAAAGTCTGACCTGTTCCATCCTCTATAAAAGCTGTTTGCAGGTGATTATGATGTATGCTGACTACTTTTTTGCACAACGGTAACTATACTGTATTTAAGTGTTTGCAATATTTACACATTGTGTCTGCGCAATACACAGCAATATTTACACATTATGTCTGTGCAATACACGTAAGCAGCTGTGCTATATAAATCTGAATGCGATCAATCCAGAGGTCTCTGCTGTATGGAGTATGTAAATGTTTCGCTGTGCTGGTTTTTGCATTGTGTGGTAGCAGTTGTGCTATATAGACATGGTAGTGCTCTATGCACAATGCAATGGGGAGAGGAGTTGGCCTAACGGCTAGGGTGGTCGACCTCAAATCTGGGGATCCGGGTTTGAGTCTCAGTAATGACACTGAACATCCTGTGATTCTGGGCAAATCACTTAATCACCCCGTGCCTAACAAAAAAAATTATGAATGTGTTCTCATGTATCGCAACTGGTGCTATGTAAAGCGCTCTGATACCCAATACTGGGTCAAGTTTGCGCTATATAAAACTCCGCAAAAAAAAATGCTATAGTGTGCGCAAGTGAAGGATCTATGGGGCACATGCATCATTCTTACATTTTGCATTTCTTAATTTGCGAAAATTACCGAATCGCAAATTAAGAATTGCAAAATGCTATGCATCATTTTTTTCGGTATTTGTGATTCGGTAAAAATCGCAATTTTTACCGAATCGCAAATAAATACCGAATTCCTAACTGCTTTTTCGCAATTCCTATTGATTCCTATGGGCCGAAAGGCCCATAGGAGTCAATGGGAAGGCATTTACGAATTCGCAATTTGTTGATGTATTCCAAGGGTGCAGGGGGGGGGTCCAAAGGACCCCCCTCTGCACCCCTGAAATGTATTTGAAAGTGCATGTTTCAAACACACATGTCCTAAGGACATGTGTGTCTGTAACATGACAGTGTAAAAAATGAATTTTTTTGCATTTTGAAAGATTTTCGCAAATTAACACGAGGGTCAACCTCGTGTTAATTTGCACTTCCAATTTCAAAATTCGCATTTTTTTTAAATTGATGCATTGCAGTTAAGGAATCGCACAAATTCGATTCCTTAAATGCATTCGCATTTTTAAGAAATGCAAAAAAATGCGAATATTGAAAAAGTGTTTGATGCATCCCAAAAACGTATTTAGGAAGTGCAAACGGCCGAATTTACCGATTCGCACCGTTTGCACTTCCTAAATAGGTTGATGCATGTGCCCCTATATTTTTAAATGTCCTTCTGAAAGGTCCGAAAAGCCTCCATCTCCCCAACTGCGAATGAATAACCTCTTCAGCAGACTAAGCTGCTCTGGTACACACACCCCATTCTCTTTCCAACAGAGTTTAGCCACTCCAATGCCTACACCCTTCATGTTGCAATAATCGGCCTCTAAGAGCAATGCATCATGACCGTTGAGCTTTGTCAGACAGAAAACTAGATATCATGTGCCTCACCTAGAAATCATATGTCTCCTCTCCCTAACTGCTTTCTAGCAGGATTGCTTGCAGTTACCTCTATCTTCAGAAATCCATAGCCAGTATATAGACCACGAGACTTACATGACCCTTGCGCGCTGCAGAATCTATTGCCACATTGCGGTTTTAATTATTTTAATATTAATCTACTCTACTGCGTGCTCGCGCTGTCAATCTTGGCGCTAGGCGCTACCTCTCTCATAGCCTGTTATTAGTACCACTCTTACCCGCACTATAATTGTGACCTCATTCCGCACTTTGCGGGAATTCGAGCGCTTCAGGGCATCTTAGGGCTCCTGGGGACATCGCGTTGCGGTGTCGGTAGCCGCCATCTTGGGTGAGTGAGGGAACCAGGGAGTGCCGAATTGCTGGCGCCATCTTGGTTGGGGGGCTAGTGATCGCACTACAGGACTCTTGCGTATACGGCTATATATGATGGACGCCCCTAAAGCGCGCAGCGTAGGCGTGCAGCGGGCGCGCCGGCGGCTCGCCGGAGGTGCGCCAGAGGTAAGCCCGTTTGCGCCCGTTCGCGCACAGGACGCGCCGGGCGCCGAAAGCTTTGCCTCTCGGAACCAAGATGTAGCTTTTTACTCTTATTCCCGCGATGAACTTTTAAGCCTTAATCTCGGTTCACTTAGTAACCGAAAGTATAACATCACTAGCAAGCACCCAGTTGCCTTGTCCTGTGGTTTGTTGAACGTGAGATCTCTCATCAAACACTGTGAAGAAATTGCGTTACTTATCGAGTCTTACCATCTAGACGTACTCTTCATGACAGAGACTTGGACAACACCGACTAGTTCGGTGGAATTGGGGATAGCTTGTCCCCCTGGCTTCAAAATAATGCATAATCCCAGGGTGGGAGCCAGAGGAGGTGGAACTGGATTAATTTTTAGGCAGACTCTCGACGTCTCCCAGCTTATCATCAAGGCAATCGCTGGGTGCGAAACATTGAGTTTTTCCATCAAGGATCAAGGTGGCGTGCTATTCACGGGTCTATTATGTTATAGACCCCCGGCTAGTTCGTTATCTCTTGTACCTGAGCTCATAGATTTAATATATGATCTCTCCCACTCCCACACAAAGTTGATGATGTTAGAGGACTTCAATCTCTGGTCAGAGGGACCGAACAAGACGGCCTATGTAGAGCTGGTCGAAGCTTGCCATAATATCGAGATACAACAACTGGTACTCTCCAAAACCCATTCAAAGGGCCACATTCTTGATCTACTTCTTGCTGACGCTTGTCGAACGGCTATACGTGACGTCCTGCCTCAGTGTTGGACGGATCACGCCCTCGTCCAGTTCTCCCTCTCGTGCACTAGTGCTCCATTAAAGAAAGGGAGTGTGGGGGGCACTAGAATGGGGAGACAATGGTCTAGACTCCTCAAACAAACGATCTTGCCCTCTCTGCTGCCAGATGGCTTTGTATTGGGAGTGAATGTGGACGTAAGTTACGAGACTCTCTGTCAGCGAATCTCGGCCTCTCTGGACTCCTTGGCCCCGCTGCGAAAAATAAAGATAGGACTAATCTTGCTATGCCATGGTACTCGGAAGAACTTCGGCAGCTCAAGCTTCAATGTAAACAGGCTGAGCGGACCTGGAGGAAACAGTACCTGGAATCACATAGAGTCCTCTTTAAACAAGTACTGGCGTCCTATAAAATCCAGATCAAGCTTGCCAAAGCTAGATTCTTAGAAGAATCCTTGATGGCAGCTGCAAATAAATCTCAGGCCTTATTTAAGATCGTAAAGGACCTGGCCCATCCTGGTTGTACCAAAAATGTCATTCCGGCCTCTCAAGCTCTCTGCGATTCGCTAGCACAGGCCTTTGAGGATAAGATTGCTAACATCTTAAACAATCTTCCCTCGTCAACTGGCCGTGCGGTGCACGATTCCATCTCGTTTGAGAATAGGAAGGAGGGTACCAAATTAGGTGAGCTGACCAATTTTCCTCTACCATCTTTTGAGGATTTCTGCTCTTTGGCCGACGGGGTGTCCTCTGGCTCACCTTTCGATCCTCTTCCGGCCAAATTCTGGAAACTTTTTCGTGAAGAGCTGTTTCCCCCGCTGTTTTCCATCTGTCGCCAGTCTCTCACTTTAGCACGGGTTCCAGATTGCTGGAAATTGGCGGTGGTCTCCCCACTGCTTAAAAAGGAGAATCTGGACCCCACATGCCCAGCCAACTTTAGGCCCATTTCCCTCTTGCCATTCCCTATTAAAATTCTTGAAAAGCTGCCCACAAAACATCTCTCCAACTTTCTTGAGACTACTGATTATTTGGATGTGGCTCAGTTCGGGTTTAGACCGGCACATGGGATAGAGTCGGCATTAGTGACTGTTCTCGATGACCTTCGAACGCGTGCCGACCAGGGTCGAGCGGCCTTTTTAGTGCTGCTCAACATGTCGGCCGCGTTCGATACGGTCAGCCATGCAATCCTGATCAGGAGATTGACGGAGGCTTGGGTGTCGGGCTTGGCCCTTGAATGGCTGGTGTCATATCTCGATCAAAGGCACCAGGTAGTTGCCCTGCCACCCTTTAAATCCAACATCAGGAGGGTTGGTCAGGGAGTACCCCAGGGCTCGGCCATCAGCCCCATTCTTTTCAATCTTTACCTCAGTCCTCTGATTATGTTGATTAAATCTTTTGGCATAACAGTCACCAACTATGCCGATGACACCCAACTTATCTTCTCGTTTGAGGGTAAGGACGGGGTGTCACAAGAGGTCTTCCATCGATGCATGAGCACCACGGCAGAATGGTTGGGGAACAACTCTCTACAATTTAACAGCTCGAAAACCGAGGTGCTACATTGCTCTGTGGACCGGACCCCCAGACCTCTACCACTGGGTTTTTGGCCTCCTGAGTTCCAAGGTACTAGTCTGCCTGCCGAATCGGTTCGGAATTTGGGTGTAATGTTTAGCTCCGATTTACAGCTGGACACATCAGTGAACAAAACGGTTGCCACTTGTATGGCATTACTTTGATCACTGCGACAGATTCTACCCTTGCTCCCGGTACAGGTCAGACCAGAGGTAGTGCGGAGCATAATTTTAAGTCGTCTCGACTACTGCAACGCACTGCTGCTGGGGGCACCAGCTACTCTGCTAGGAAAACTCCAACGAGTACAGAATTTTGCGGGCAAACTGGCACTTTCGCGACGTTGCCTGGACTCTTCTGCCAGGGCACTTAGGGACCTTCCTTGGCTGCCAATCTCTCAACGGGTGAACTTCAAAGCTCTGTGTTTGGTTTTTAGAGCTCTACACGGACAAGGCCCGTCTCCTCTGCAGGACCTTTTCTCATGGTACATCCCTCCAAGACCACTCCGGTCAGCCTCACCTTACTTGGTGGTAGTACCCAAGTTTCTGAGGTCCCGGATGGGTGGCCGGTCCTTCAGGTTTACCGCAGCGCGACTGTGGAACTCTCTACCGCTGGGCCTGAGGGGCCTGGAAGAACTCTCTTCCTTTAAAAAAGCATTAAAAACCCATCTGTTCCCTAGAACAATGTAAATAGATTGGAAGTTGGAAACATCATGTATTGTGTCATAACAGTCTGAGCGCCAGGATGCCCGTTGGGTGACAGTTATAGCGCTATAAAAGAACGTCTATACATACATACATACGTCTATACATCTTGTATTAGCATTTGTCACTGTAACTTCAATTAAACAGTCAACCTATTGAAATGTCTGTATTCCTCCAATTGCTGCTGATGTCCACTGACTTAGCTCTGACTGCTCATTCCCCCTGTCCAAATACAGGCGGTGGTCCCAGACTGAGCGACTGATGCATTCCAGGACAGAGAAGTAGTGAAGTCCCTCAACCTGGCCCTTGTAAGTTTAGGTGAATGTTGAACCTGGAGCAATAAACCAGCTATTAAACTGTACCAAAAGATATTGTGAGTGATGCGTGTACTTTCTGAACCAGATGTTCTACTCCTCACCATCATCTGAGAGTAGACCATGACTTCACAATCCCCTCAGATTAAAAGCTTTAGGCAAAGGTACTTGCAATGAGTTTACAGTAGTGCCCAGGCCCTGTGTTTCCAAGGACAACAGCAACACCTGTCACAAGGATTTCCTGTCTGCTGATGTCACTGGTAAGTTTCCATTTTTGCAGTTGGTGATAATATTTGCTAATAGATATGGGTAGACTTGTGGTACTGAGCAGATAACATTCCTGTCAAACTCCCTGTTAATGACCTTCTCCCCTTTGGGATTACAGGAAGTGTGCTTATATGCAAAAGCACCCAAAGTGCATATATTTATGATTAACGTAAGGGAGGGCTCAATATATAGGTGATTGTTTGAGGAATATTTGCTGTGGCCTAAGGGATGGACATGTTTTTCGTTTCTCCCATAAAATGTGGGTGCAGCAAAGGATCACATCTGCGTAGAGGGTGTTAGACCTGACAGCTTTAGAGTGGTCTTCCCCCAAACATTTTGCCTGTGTGCTTCATATTTTGCTGATTACCTTTAGTTGGTTTTAGGATTCTCAGCACTTTACCACCGCTAACCAGTTCTAAAGTGCATGTGCTCTCTCCCCTAAACATGGTTTGATTGCTGCATCCACAATTGGCATATTTAATTTACTTACATTTCCCTTGTAAAGTACACTGTTTGTCCCCAGGGCCTTTACATTAAATGCTATTAGTGGGCTTACAGCACTGGCTGTGCCACCCACTCAACTAGCCCTTACACATGCCTCAGGCCTGCCACTGCAAGGCCTGTGTGTGCAGTTTACACTTCATGTCAACTTGGCATTTAAAACCCCTTGCCAAGCCTTATACTCCCCTTTTATTACATATAAGTCACCCCTAATGTAGACTCTAGGTATCCCATAGGTAGGCTGCTATGTAACTAAAAGGTAGGACATGTGCTTTTAAGTGTCCTTGTAATGGAAACCCCCCAAATTCGGTTTTCACTACCTCTCATAGGATAACATTGGGGAATCCTTATTACATTTAATAAGCTGTAATTCCGCACTGAGAGGGAGTAGATAGATCATGTTTTATACCTATGGGTTAGCAGTGATGATTCCTCTTTAATGGTAAAAACGAATTTATCATTACATCTTTAAAACTGCCACTTTTAGAAAGTTGTCATTTTCCTGCTCTTAGCCCTTTTGTGCCTGCAGCGTGTGTCTGGTCAGTCTGGGGTTGGGTGACAGCTGGACTTTGTGTACTCCCTCTAGATGGCCACACACAAAGGGAGCTTAGGTGAGACTTGAGGGATCTTCCTGGGGGGATGGGAGAGAGGTGCTGGGCACAGACACACACTTACACCTGAATAGGCTGTGTCCTGCCCACACACAAAAGTGAGTCTGGAGCCAGGGCAGGAAGGGAGAGCAACTGTTCACTACAAAGATCCTTCTTTGTCATCCCCATTTCAAAGGCATAACTGGGTATAAGTAGTGGGTCTGTGACCCCACCAAGGCAGTACACTTCTGGACCTGAGGATACACTGCCAATAAGGAGGACTGCTGTGCTGAAAGACGGCCACCCTGCTGGACTGCTGCTCTGGAAGAACTGCTTTCTGCTGCTCTCTTGCCCTGGATGAGAAGGACTAGAACTGCTTCTCTTGTCCCCTGAACCCAGAGTGACTCCATGGGCTAGCTGGCTAGTCTCCGGAACCAAATTCTGATGGACTCCAAGGGCTAGCTGGCTAGTCTCCTGAACCAAATTCTCAGGGACATAACAGACTTCAACTCACCCTGGTCTTACACCTATGGCTATTGGAAGTGGGCCAAAGGTGTTCAGCTACAGCACCAACGCATACTTTTCTGCAACACTTCGCCGCCATTGCAGTAGCAGGACTGGCACATCGCCCTCACAACCAGCGCATCGCTTTGGAACCACTGCATTGCCACCACTGCAGGGAGATGATCGTTGCATCCCCTTGACTGCATGGAGATGTCCGGCGTTTCGGCTTCAGAAATATAGATTCTCAGAACCAGTGCATTATCTTCAGAACTGGTGCATCGCCTTTGTTGCGTGGAGAAAATCAATGCATCACCTCAACGACAGGATTGCGGCTGACGCATTACTCAGCTTAAACCTGCATCCTCTCTGTTACTACTAGGATTAAGGTACTTTTGTTCAGTGGGCCTTGCAGTATCCCTGTATCCGGCCCGTGCGCCATCGTGGTCAGCCTGAATGTTTGACTTTGCCCTGGTCCAGCATGACCAGATGTCCCAAATAGGCGCTTATCGTTTCAAAACAATATTTTCACACTTAATCTTTAAAAAATAATATCTTGATTTCTCCTTATTGGATTTTTGTCATGTTGGTCTTGTTTTATTTATAAACTTGAGTTCTATTTGCTAACCTGGTGTGGAGTCTTTTAGTGGTGTTTTCACTGTGTTACTTTACCCATTGCCTTTTAAGTCTGACTGCTCTGTGCCAAGCTACCAGGGGATGAGCCCAGCAGATTTCTTGTTTCAACAGGGTGCCTACCTCTGCCAACCAGAAACCCAATTTCTAACAGTGGGGGTAGCCTACACTCTTTCCCAGCAAAAAGATCGAGAAATATGAAGTTTAGCTGCTCTGTCATTTCTAGTGAACGAGGGGTGAAGTAAAATTCTACTGTGTCCTTTTGCAAGTAATCTGTTACCCCTCAGGAAGAAATCGACAAGCCATAAGGTGACTAAAATAGCAGAGACAGTTAGCATACGTTAGGATATTAACTCCTCTCCCTGCCTAGATATTTACCCATCCATCGTAAGATGATTTTCCATCTTTAGATGCCATATAGTGTAAGGTAAATACCTGAGGCTCTTTTAAAAAGGACATATCCAGGTGTAAGTCTAACTTACATCTGACAAAAAGGGGGATACATGCAGATAACATGTCTTTACTACATGTGCATTATACAAATTTATTCAAGCTTAAGCTTTGGACATAGTGTTTTTTGCCTACATTACAATTAGTTGTGGGGGCTAAAAGAGCCATCCAGGAATGCCTCCTGGCCCCAACTCAGTTGGCAATCAAAAACATGTGTGAAGGCATTTACCACACCTTTCTGGAGACATATGTCCATACTAATATATTAGGTATAAATGCTGCTTAACATATGGGAAAGTGCATCTATTATTTCCAGTAATGGGTCATCAAAATATTTCTGAGAGGTCGTCTCACCCTCAACTTATCGAGGCATGCTCTCACACCAGGGCATGAGTAATCCCACCCTGGCAGACTCGACCAGGCAAAGCTAATCGATCCCTAGGAGTTCTTATAAATCTCAATATTAGGTCCTGTTTTTTGGGGAAAAGTCAACAATATCAAATATACCTAGAGGTATACTCAACTTATTATTTATTCCAAGAGCACCTCTGGTATAATTAAAAACATTTTGAAAAAACACCGTCAGTAGGTGAGATAAAATGAGTCACTAGACCTAATATTGTCTCTACCCTCCTGTCGTGTGTCTGGAACCCAGACAGGGCAAGCCAGGATCTGTGCACTACAAAGACTATCCTTTGAAGTATGCCTACTTGAAAGGGAAACGGGTTATAATTATTGGCCCTGCAACCCTAGCCGATTAGAACACTTCATGACCAAGAGGAGACTCTGCAAAGAGGAAGAGCTGGAGAGCTGTCAGGAGGAGTACTGCCCCTTTGCTGTGTTTACTTTGCTGGGTTGGCCTGCAGTTGCTGCTTCTGTTTTGGAGAGGCTAAGTACTGGACTTTTGCTTTGGTATCCTGCTTGAAAAGATTATCCAAGGGCTTGTGTGTGCTTCCCTGCTGTTAAAAAGTCTTGGGGCCATCAAAGAGTTTACCTGCAACCCTTGAACTCCTCTGCTGGGAGTTCTGACCTGCCAAGTGGTGCCAATTCCAGTTTTGGGCCCTTGGAGGTGGTTTCTGCTGCAAGAATAGCTGAAAATCCATGCATCCCACTTCAGTGCCAATGCATTGCCATGGTGCGGCAGAAGAGATACATGCAGCTCATGTCCATGACCAGAAGAACCGCCACAGCCCGAGGCCAGAGCACTGTATCTCCATCGTCCAAGACGAAAGCTCCAACTCCTACTCAGGCCCTGCTGTGCAGCTGAAAGAATTGACGCATCACCTGCGCATGGCTGGAAGAGTCACGATTTTCCCACGCATCACACCTGTGCACCAAGTCTACATCAACACTGGGGTTCATTAAGGAACCGAGGCCGCATGTCCGACGAATCGACACATCACTCCCCCTTGCAAAAGGAAAAAAAATGCATCACCTTCCCTTGCAGTAAGAAACCGATGCATCACCTCCTCTCTGAGTAAGGAATCGACGCATCACCTTCCCTGTGTAGCAGTAATGAATGAAAGCATCACCTCCCCTGGAGTAAGTAACCAACACATCACCTTCACTGCGAGTCAGGAACCGCGCACCAATTTTCTCCCAACAATTTGGCTGCTCTGGTAACAAATTTGGTAAAATGAATGTTCAACTTCGTATTGTCTGAGCTCAAGGCTGCTATTATAGCCTGTCGACATGTACGGATTATCAGGTAGATTCATCAAGCATTTTTGCGAGCGCAAACGGTGCGAATCGCAAAATTCGGCCGTTTGCGCCCGCAAAAATGCCATTTGAGATTCATCAATGGATCATGTACTCACAATTTGAAAAATCGCAAATAATTGTGATTTTTCAAATTGCGATCGCATTTAAGGAATCTCAATTAGAGATTCCTTAAATGCTATTCATGATCCATTTCTGAATTGCGGATTCGGTATTTTTGGCCGCTATTTACCGCGAAGTCTGACTTCGTGGTAAATAGCGAGAACTTAGAAAAATGCACTTTAGTGCATTGTTCTAAGTTGGATGTTACACACACACATGTTCTTTGGACATGTGTGTGCGCAACATCAGTCTACATTTTCATTTCAGGGGTGCTACAGGGTGTCCTTTGGACACCCCTGGCACCCTTGAAATCGCATCCTTATTTGCGATTAGCAAATTGCTAAGGAATAACTCCCCATAGGCCCATAGGAATGAATGGGGCGTTATTCCTTATTTGCGATTGGCAATTTGCTAATCGCAAATAAGGAACACTTAGAAATCGCAATTATTTTTGCGATTTCTACATGAATCCTGTTTTGCCTTAATAATCGCTATTAAGGACTCGCAAAACGGGACATTGATGAATCTAGGTGTATGAGTTTGATCCATTCATCGTGCAATAAGGACCTTCTGTCATTAGGCAAAGCGGGACATGCGGAGGCTATGTGCTCCATTGCCTTATAATGATAGCTGCATGCCCTGCATTTGATACTGCTACTGGAGCAACGCCTATTGGGCAAATTCTTTAAAAAGGCCATTCACCTATCCTCAGGGCCACAAACTCTAGCTTCCAAAAAAGTGCAAATGTGCTTGATAAATAAGATAATTTGGCCCCGGTTTAAAATCAGAGATAACCACCCATGCGTGTTTCCTTCTGGACAGTATTGACCGATCAGAATGGAAAACCACAGCTGGATGTGTCTCTTGATGACTGCCTTTAGCGCTGGCTGGAATGGATATGTTCCCCAATATTCCTAGACACCAAGTAGCTGCAGAGAATAATCCAGATGGTTAACTTGTTTTAATGATTGCACTCATCATAATCTCGTGCCCGTATGACAAGGAGGTAGTGATCTTTGCTTAGCAATGGAATGAGGCTAGGACCAAGTAGTTTCGAGAGTTTTGCTGAGGCAACCTCAAGTGTCAGAGCTTTGTCCCTTACTGCCTCTTTCTGTTTTACACAGGAGTAGCTAGTGTCAAGAAAGATTTCAAAGTATTTATAGTGGGATACTGATTCATTATTTTTATTATCAAAAAACCACCCTCCTCACTGCTGCTTTCGCTTCCAAAAAAAATATTGTTTTTGTTTTTGACAGGTTCTTCTCAAGGGAGTTTTTTGTTGTATAGGGAAGCAGCCGGACGAGTAACCTCTGTAGGCCTACTTTTGTGCGACTTAATATCATGAGGTCATCAGTTTATAATCGATTACAAATATGGGTTCTATCTAATTCGGGAGGATGGCGATTAACATTATCAAGTATAGGGGTAAGATCCGAGATGAACAGATTAAAAAAGAGTGGAGCCAACATGCAGCCTTGTTTGACACCACTTTCAGTCTGGATCTTCCTAGAGACATAGGAGCAGTCTCCCAACTTTGGGGCCGATTATGATGGCGGACGGACCTGAGTCCGTCCGCCACCATAGAGTAGGAGGGACCATCCGCAGGGGCAGTGGCGGTCCCTCCATGCAAATTAGGATGTGACCGCCACCCTGGCGGTCACATCCTGTATTTTTAACATTGCGGCGGGTGCAGCTTCAAGCTGCACCCGCCGCAATGTTAAAAATGCATGCACCACATTTGCATGCACAAAGCGGCAGGCACCGCGCGGTGCCTGCTGCTTTGTTCACGCAAATGCAGGGGGGTACCATAGGTACCCCCCATGTGCACCCCCTTCACCCAGGGGGCCCGCAACGGGCCCCTTGGGTGAAGGTCCGTATGCTTTTCCACGGCGGAAAAGCCACCGTGGAAAAGCATACATTCTACTCCATCATATTATGGCTGGCGGTGTCTGATAGACACCGCCAGCCATGTTATAGCTTTTCCGCCGCGGTCGGAAGGCGACCGCGGCGGAAAAGCTGCGGACTGAAAAACGATCCTCCAGCCATCCTAATCTGGCGGGGGGTCTTTTTCAGTCTGCAGCTGTTTTCCCGCATTCTCCGGGCCGGCGGTGGCTCATTTCTCTTCCCGCTTTTGTCAATAGGGTGGATGATAGCGCCCTTCCAGGACTCCAGGATAATATGATTTAGCCTGCAATGTGAAAACAGGGGGGCCAAATATTCTGACCACAAGTCTACATCCGATTTGAAAAGGGGCTGAAGAAGACAGTTAGGTCCTGGGGCTCCTTCTGCCCTTGCTTTCCTAAATGAGCGAGTAATATTATTTTTTTACGCTTATAGTATCCTCGGTGTCTCCTTTGTTGAATCTTTGCTCTGCTCCTTTGCCTCAATTGTTGTTTTTTCCAAAATGTGATTAACTAAGGTGTTGGGCCCCATCGGACTTGAGCATTTGGCTTCAGAGGGTAGGGGCTCCGGCTTGATTAATGGAGGGAGGCTGGAATGGTCATCCCTGATTGTGTGATCGCTAAAGTGAGATGATAAAGACTGGGTCCATTCTTCTCTGCTTATGTTTGCGCTGCCCTGTCTGCATCCACCTTGTGGGCCCCTGTTCACTAGAGACCAAAATAACTTTGTTTGGGAATTCTTGGTTCCCATAGACTAGTTTCTGCCAAAACTGATCGGGCACTGCTTGCTTGTCCTTATAAATAGATGACTTAAAAGCTTTCTGTGCTTGCTTGTAGTTTTTAAATAAGACTGAATTTCCTGGGCTTTTCCTAGCCAAGTGAAGGGCCAGATTTCGTTGAGTTTTTAACTTTTTTGTCGCTAAAGGGATTCGTGGTTGCATTGCGTGTTGCCAGGTGCGACTCTTTGATGGAAATTCATTAAGTAATTGAGTTACGAGAGCTTACCAGCCATCAATAACAGATATATCTTTATCACTCATTGAGCATAGGAGGGCGCTACATTTTCCCGTAATGGAGGAAACAGCACTGGCCGGCCATTTTATTCTCCTTAAGTTCTCCGAATAGCTACCTGAAAGCGTGTGTGCACTTTCCTGATGGCGTTGAATGTTAAACGATAAAGATATTATTTGCGGTCGGTGGTCACTCTCCCCCGGCGGTGCGATGTAGTAGCTCTTGGTCAGGAGGAGTATTTTGCTGCTACCAAATGTGAAGTCTAGAAATTAATAAGTTAGACCGTTGGTTCTGGTCCAAACAGGAGGTGTATCTGTTAGACCTGGCATTCGTGGCGTGGTTTCCGCTGACTTTTTTGCCTCTACCTCCGATTTTGTTTTGCTGGTTTAGATGTTTTGGCCACTTTGCCACTGCTGATCAGTGCCAAAGTGCAAGTGCTCCCTGGTTAAATTATTACTGTGATTGGTTATCCATGATTGGCCTATTTGTTTTACCTGTCAAGTCCCTAATAAAGGGCACTAAGTGTGCTAGGGCTGGTAATATAAACGCTACTAGTGGGCCTGCAGCACTGATTGTGCCACCCACCTGAGTAGCCCTGGCCCTTCCCTTATCTTACACATTGGACACCCCTATGGTAGGGCCCAAGGTACCCCCCTGGGCAGGGTGCAGTGTATGTGAAAGGTGGGACATGTACTAGTGTAGGTGACATGTCCTGATAGTGAAATACTGGCAATTTCGTTTTTCACTAGTGAACGGCCATCTTGCCCATTGGATAGAATGGGGAATGCTGTGTCCCATGTGTACCTGCATATCTCCCCATAGGAGCAAGATGGGAAGCTGAAGTCTGGTATCCCTGAACTCAGAATTTGATAACGCATATTTTAGGAAAGATGGTCTTTAAATTCCGTGTTTGAAAATAGCACTTTTAGAAAGTGGCTATTTCCCTGTTCAACCTTTCTGTGTACCTCTACCTGTTTGTGTATTGACTGTCTGGTTTGTGAGTGACAGGGGCTAGGGGGATGGCTGCAATAGTCTGAGAAGTTAGCACTAGGCTGAATAGACCTATCTACACTTAGAGTGGTGGGAGGAGTTGCACCTGGGCCTGAATAGGACTGTGCCTGCCTTCTACAATGCTGGCTCCTCCTCCTGCGGTGCGTCTAATAGCCTTGGTCCACACTTACAAAGGAAGAAGACCTGCCCTGGCAGAGGGAACCGAGAACTGGTTGTGACTGGATCCTGGACCCCTCACACATGGAGAACAAAGACTTTTGGGGTATAAAAGTAAGACCTGAAACCCCCTGTAAATTAGACTACTTCTGCAATCAAGAGAAATCTTTACCCAGGAAGATCAGCTGAAGAGACTAAGGAAGACTGCCCTTGCTGTGTTCTGGGGCTGACCTGCAGTTTGCTGTATCCACTGAAAGAGAGAAAAGGGGACTTTGCTGTGTGCTGTGTTCCCCCCACCTGTCTTCAAGGGCCTGATTAGTGCTGGCCTCCTGTTGGGAATGCAGGGATACCAAGGTTCCCAAAGAAAAATTCTGCAAGCAGCTGTGTGCATGTTTCTGTGCACAGCCTGGACTCTGTGAAGATTTCCATTGCCTGCCCGTGTGATCCTGGGGCTCGATGTGCAATCGGCACACAGGTTGAGGCTTGCCATGCCCTTATCTTCTAATCTGGTGCTCAGAGTGCGTCTCTGTGCACTGCCCGAGGCCGTCATCAAAAGGAGGCCGGAATCACCGCCGCTGGCCCAGAACAACTATTGGGCAAAGTGCTTTCAACTCCATTACAGTGCTGTGCCCAAAAAGATCACTGCCACACCTCGAGTGAGCGCCTGAGGCCGGGTTCAACGAGAAGAGAAGAGCCGCTGACGTCACCGATGTGCCGAGCTGGGATTGGCCCCAGCCGTCAGGGATTCCCACGTCGTCATCGGTGTGCCGCGCTGGGATTGGTTCCA
The DNA here is from genome assembly GCF_964261635.1 of Lissotriton helveticus. Lineage (NCBI taxonomy): Eukaryota > Metazoa > Chordata > Amphibia > Caudata > Salamandridae > Lissotriton > Lissotriton helveticus. Next base: position 1,089,634,457 of record NC_136059.1, on the reverse strand, counting down.
GTTCAAGGGATTCCTACCGCACAATCGGTCTGCTGCGCTGGGATTGGCACAACCTCGAGGGCTTAACAACGCTCAGACCAGGAATCGGAGCTGCCCCCGAGACCGGGGAGCATCTTAGAAGATGAACCTGCCTCTCCGGGAAGACGCATTGAGTTTCACAGACTGCCCAGCGCCTGCCTGACAGGTAACTCGCTCCGGTTCTCTTACTAGGGCTTGCTCCTACCGCAGTAGTCCCCCAGCACCCAGCCGACAGGCCGTGGGTTGCTCTTGAGCCCGCACTAGTACTTGCGCATTGGGAGACATGGGTCACGGGCAACGTCCTGTTCAATTGGAGAAAGAGGCAGCGGGGGCCAGATTAAAGATCCGAGTCCTGTGGGTTGCACAGAGGGCAGCTTTTCACATACTAACGGCAGGAAACAGAACACCCGTGCCTCATTTAAAAACTGAACTGCTGAGTCCCCGCTTTTGGAACTAAAACAAACTGGTAACAAAGAGACATTCCTGAAAACAAGTAATATATGTATGTGCATTTTTATTTTTTTTACTAATAGTTCTGAGCTAAACTATATATAAAGATATTGATATTTTTATAAAAAAAAACCTGTGTGGTGTACCTTTGTAGTGTTTCACTGTATTACTGTGCGTGTTAGTGCAAATATTTTACACATTGCCTTGGGGATAAGCCTGTCTGCTTGTGTCAAGCTACCAAGGGGGTGAGCAGGGGTTATCAACAGGGGATACCCCCTCACCCTGAAAAGAAGTAAGGGTCCTTACTTGGTACATACCTCTGCCAACTAAAGACCCCCAGATCTAACATTGGTGGTCAGCGGCCAGAATTTGAACTTGTGTTTGCACTTGACCCACAGTGATTGGTGAACATCACTAGTTTAGCGCAGATCAGTACGCAACCATATACTGAACATTTTGGTTTTTGGTTCTATTTTTGTGTAACGCCCAGGAAGCACCATTTCTCAGAGGGGGAGTGCAACAAATAAGGAGGCAGAATTGGAATTTCATATTGAGGATCTATATTCTTACAAGAAGGATGAGCTCAGACAATTTGGCAAAGATTTTGGTTGCACCATGAGAAGCAGCTCCAGGAAGGAGGAGCTGCAGGAATCCTTGAAAGCCTAGTGGGAGGCCAAAGAGACGGAGGAGGCAGATGCTGACAATGGAGGAGAGAACCATAGGAAGGATGGATTTAGGTCACAGGATTTGCCAGTGGGCGGACTGAGGTTACGTAGTTTTCGGCCCCGCTTCGCTACAGCCGCCATTTTGTGTTTAGTCGCAATTTTATGTTGCCTCACTCAGGCAGCACGGCTAACGCGGTAAAATGGTCTTTCTGCCTTTTTCAGCTGCTCCATGTTTTTCCCGTTAAAGAACAACCTTTGTCCTTGTGTGCGATACTGATGTCAGGGTCTGGCCGAGTTCGCAAAGCTGTGTCTAGACTGATTAATCCATGTCTTACTCCACTGTTTGGGTCCCACCATTCTTCTCTACCTTTTCTTATTTAACTGGCCTTCACTATTCTCTTCGTGTGTTCTCTTGTTACATAGCCCTTCTTTTGAAGCACTTTACACATGTTTTGCCACCTGCAAATTGAATTACGGGCACTAGTGTTGATTAACCTGAGGGGAGGGGAGCACACGGGGTCTGAAAGGAGGGTGTGTTTTAGACATTCGATAGCTTGTTTTCGAACTATTCCTATTTGTCAGTTTTGTGTATATTGGGAGTTGTCATTGTAAACTTGTGTTGTATAATAGACTGTGCGCCACGGATTGAAGTGGCAGTCTCTTGAGAACCTACCTGTGTGGTACTTCTTAGATAACTGTGCTTAGCTGCAGCTAATAAAACTACTTTTCTACGCCTAACAGAGTGTCGAGTGTCTCTGTCGGTCGAGGCAGGTGAACTCGGAGATTTTAGGCGTACCCTGCGCCGCCTGGACCATAAGGTCAGGTTCTCTAATTGGTGGCCCAACGTGTGGGCAACTTCAGCGGTAGTAGTTTTTGCCCGAGAGTCGTGAGGAGCTTCGCAGGAAAATTCCGGAGGATTGCACGAACCACGTGAGCGACCCCTGCATGTCGAAGTGGACCGAAGGTCTTTTGAAGCGTGGCTACTCCATCCCGACGGCTGCTGACGACTGCTGCCCTGACTGTCGCCCTGCCTTGGCCCTTTGGTGATGATTGGTATCGCGAGACGTTAGACGGACATCTGTTGGCGTGAGAAAAGCATTTAGTTAAGTATTTGTGGGTAGCGCACACTCTCTTTGTTTTTGTATTTTGTTATTCGATTAGCGCGCTAACAGAAGCCAAGGGGTAAGTACGCTTGTGCTGTGACTCTATTGTCTGAAAATCCCTTGACGTTTGTAAGGAAGTCCAGTTTGTTATGAAATGCCTGGATTTAGTAAGTTTAAGAAATTTTGTTGTTTTGGTTGTTCTAGGGATTCCCGGCTGGAGGATTCTTGTCCGATTCCTCCAGTTGGAACTCCTACTTACGAGTTGTATTCGAAACATGGTCTGGGTCCTATTGTTTTTAATGAAACATGGATCCGATACACTAAGAAGGATGGTGTTTTACAGTGGCCACAAAATGGTTCTTTTGAGCCCGATATATTAGATAATTTGGAAATGATTCTATTCAAGAGAAAAGCCCGGCCGGCAATGTTTGACTCCTTTCGCCTATGGCGTAAGGAAGCCAAACAGAAATAAATGAAGCAAATGAAGAAAGATAAGAAAGAGCAGAGTATGTCGATTCTACAGGCTGCCCAACAATTTAAGAATGACGAAGCTGATCAGGTGATTGAGGTGTCGGAAAGACAACATCGTATGGCAATAGATAGATGCTATCCTGTGTTACCTACTGTATCAAAGAGTAAAACTCCTGATGATGATTCTTTTATGTCCCATTTGTTGACATTACTTCCACCTTATGTGTTAGGTGCTAATGCACCGTCATTGCAGCCTGCTGTTAATCCAGCTGCTCTCGTTCCTGCACAGTTGCCTATTCCTGTGATTCCACCTCCGCCCCCTTTGCCAGCGACATCTGTACCCCAATCTCCTGTGCCTCAGCCTTCCCCATCTGTCGTTTCCTTTGCTACAGATTCTCCGTCTATTTTACAGAATACGTTGTCTCCTGTTTTGGTGTCAGATTCCTCTACAGCTCGACAACGTTTAGTCGATACTGTTTCAGGTCTTTTGTCGCCTTTTCTTGGGCCTCTCTATTTTTCTCCTGCGTCGTCTAGGAGACAATCCCGTAGTCAGTTTCCGGATTTGGAAGAACGGACTAAATTAGATTCTCTTGCTAGGAATTGGATTATGAGTAGTGTACAATATAGTGTACCTGATATTTTAGATACTTTCCTTCAATGGAACGTGCCCACACAGAGATACATATTTAATGCTATGTGCAATACTCTGATTAAAGAATGGGGAGACGTGGATCTAGATTCACCTCCTCAGGATTTATTTGAAATACAGGATCAATTTGATAAGGGACTTATTGTGGGTCCTGCTGTAGAGCATGCTGTTCAGAAGCTTGTTACTTTTCGATCCGGCTTTTTCTCTCAAAGTTCTCTTGAGCCCGATCCTGCGGTTCGTCGTAAGATGGCACAATATCCTATGCGAGAAGTTCCTCCAATATGGAGAGATGAGGTCCCACAAGCAGGTAATGTTCCTGGTGTTCCTGCTCATTTTCAGCGTATATGGGTACATGACCCTTGGAAAAGGTCAGAAGTATTGGGACTTAAACAGTCTTTACCGGACCCCCGCGAGAATCCTGCTGGGTATTATAAAGAGCTGTCTCAGACTGTTGACACTTGTATTATGAATTTGGCAGATATTGACTTACTTATGGGAAATATAGTCCCACAAGCAATATGGACCAAGATTCGTAGGCAGGATCATGCTGCAGCTTTAGGTGGTGATTGGGCTGCCATTACAGCTGCGGATGCAGGACAAGCAGGTGGTGCCAAACCGGATGTCTTGATTATGGAATTACCTGGAAGAATAATAGATTTGATGAAAACTATGATGCCTGCGGTGCGCGTCAATTGGGATAAGTTAGCGGCGTGTACGCAAAAGACGGATGAAAGTGTCTCCAACTTCTTTACTCGTTTCGAGGAGACTTTCATCGACCATAGTGGGCAAGAAATGAGTACCGAAGGTGGACAGCGATTATTCGTGGACAAATTTGTTTTTAATTTACTTCCGGAATTATCGCATAAATTAAAACAATCGGAGAGTTCGTGGGCTGTCTCTTCCACTGCTCAGATATTGGCTACTGATCAATATTATGAGAATAGGGATAAGGAAGATAAAGAGAAAGCGGAGAAAAAGACTACAGACTTAAAGACGAAGGTTCTTCTGCAACAGGCTTATCCCCCTCGTTCTGCTCAACACCAATTTCCACAGCCCCCGCAGTTTCAGAGGTTGTTACAGAAGTCAGTACCCATCAGTTCCATGAGTTCCATTGGGCCCTAATCAGTGTGCCTACTGTAAGGAAGATGGTCATTTTAAGAATACTTGTCCAATTTTATTACAACGGTATGGTGGACCATTAGCGTCACGGGGTCGTGGTGATTCTCGATCCATATCCAGAGGTAGGGGTCGTGGTGCGTCGACGCAGGAACGACGTCCCTCTCCCCCTCAGGATTCTACAAATTACTTTGATCATCAGAATTCTCAATCTGCACAATACTACAATGATGACTATTGTTTCGATAATGAGGACGTTGATTTACATACTAGCTAGGACAGCCATAGGCAAAGTAAGGGAGTCGTATCAGTTCCAGTAGATCAGGAAGGTCCTTATGTTAATGTTATGGCATTAGGTGTTACAGAACCATTTCTCTTGGATACTGGTGCTATGAGAAGTTCCATAATGCATTCTAAACTCCCTGGGGCACCTTTGTCTGGCTTAACAAATGTTTCTGTGGGATTCTCTGGCGCCCCAGTTTCAAATCCTATTTCTTGCCCTTTGCCCATTTCCATTGGTCCATACGATTTGGAAGCTCCACTCCTTTTAACAACAGGATGCGGAGAGAATTTATTGGGTTTGGACTTATTGAAACGTCTACATGCTACACTGTATTGTTCACCCTCTGGCGTGCACCTCACTTTTGGTGCTAAACTGACTTCTCCGATGTATGTATCTAAAGAACAACTACCACCCGAGTTGTGTTCACTTCCTGCTACACTTTGGGCTGTGGGTCCGAATGATGTTGGCTTATTGCAAATTCCACCATATGTGATTACTGTTAAAGACAATGTTAAGATGCCACGAGTTCCTCAATATAAAATATCTAGTGATGGTGAGAGAGCTTTGTTGGCCATTGTTCATGATTTGGTTCAGAAGGGTGTGGTTGAAGAGACTAGAGGGAATGTTTGCAATAGCCCTGTTTTACCTATTCTCAAACGTACTGATCCCTCTCAGCCACCCGTGTAGCGTTTTGTAATTGATCTTCGAGAGGTCAACAAAATTGTTGTCCCTCAGTTCCCTGTTGTGCCAGATATAACAGCCATGCTTACTATGATTCCTGCTTCAGCGGTCTGGTTCTCGGTTATTGATCTTAAGAATGCTTTCTTTAGCATTCCTATTGCTGAAGAAATTAGGGATCTCTTTGGCTTCTCTCTCGGAGGCCGAAGCTTCCGGTTTAAGCGTGCACCTCAGGGCTATTGTGAAAGTCCTTCCATATGTAGTAGTCAAGCTTTAAAGTCTCAGCTTGACACCTTTTCTTTACCCTCAGGTGCTACTCTTATCCAATATGTGGATGATTTATTGATCGCTGCTGATTCGGAAAATGTCTGTAAAAATGCAACTGTGTCGCTCTTACGACATTTGTCTGATTTACATCATAAAGTGTCATCTTCCAAGTTACAATATTGTCGACAAGAAGTTACCTATTTAGGTCATCTCTTGTCGAAGGAGGGAAGGCGATTGACTCCAGAACGTATTCATGCAATTGCACGGATGCCTGTACCATCCACACAAAGAGAAGTGCGTGCTTTCTTAGGCATTACCTCCTACTGTAGACAGTGGATTCCAAATTTTTCCCTACTTGCTAAACCTCTGTTGGCACTTACACTTAAAGCTACGCCCCAACCTCTGCCTTGGACTGATGAATGTCAAAAGAGTTTTTCAGATTACGTACAGCCTTGTGTTCTGCTCCTGTGTTGGGTACTCCAAATTACAGTAAACCTTTCACGCTCTATGTCCATGAAAGGAAGGTTGCGCATTATCAGTACTGATGCAACAATTCGGCGACAAACAAAGGCCGTGTGCCTATTTTTCTGCAACATTAGATCCAGTAGCTAAGGCATTACCTAGTTGCCTTAGAGCAACAGCAGCAGCGGCAATTTCTATTCGTCAATCCGCTGGACTAGTGTTAGATCATACTCTTAATGTTATGGTGCCACATGCAGTAGATACTCTTCTTAACAGGACGAAAACTCAGCACTTAACGAGTGCTCGCTTGTCTGGATATGAGTTGACACTTCTAGCTAGTCATATACACATAAAAAGATGTAATGTTCTGAATCCAACAACATTGTTGCCTATTCTGGATGCGAACCATGTACAAGATCAGCATGATTGTTTTCTTTGCACTGAAGAAGAAACGAAGTGTCGAATAGATCTGAAAGATACACCACTTGTGGACCCGGATGGGATCCTATGGGTAGATGGGTCTTGTTTCAAGCTTTCTAAAGGCGAAACCACAGCTGCTTATGCAGTAACGACTTTGTACACCGTGGTAGAAAATGCACGCATTTCGCATAATTCAGCGCAAGCTGCAGAATTGATTGTGTTGACAAGAGCATGTGTGTTGGCGAAAGGGAAAAGAGTGACTGTCTATACTGACAGTCAGTATGCATTTGGCGTTGCCCATAGTTTTGGTCGTTTGTGGAGGGAAAGAGGATTCTTTACCTCCCACGGCACCAAGATACAGCATGGTCAGTTGGTAACTGACGTTCTTGAATCACTTGCTCTGCCTACTCAAATAGTGATTGTGAAGTGCAGTGCGCATAAAAAGATTACTGATGACGTGGGTCAAGGAAATGCATTTGCAGATGAGATAGCGAAGGAGACAGCGAGGAATGTTGAAAGTCGCATGTATGTTGCGGGCCCTGCTAGATGGGTCGCAGAAGCTGGTATGTGTGAAGACACAGTGGAAAGTGTGAAAGCGATTCAGAAGGAGGCCACCGAGAAAGAATTAAGTACGTGGAGAGAGAGTACGGGAATGTTGGATAGTATGGGATGTTGGACGGAATTGTCAGAACATCATCGATGGTTACTACCAGATGCGTATGTACTGCCTGTAGTTACTATGGCCCATGGACCAGCCCATATTAATGCAAGGGGTATATGTAAGCTTTTAGCTCCAGTATGGCAGAATGAGGGTATTCCTAAATGTGCAGAAAATGTGGTGAAACATTGCATTGTTTGTTTGATGCACAATCCAGGAAAGGGAACTCCAACTCCAGCAAGTCACTTTGCACCCCCTACGTACCCATTCGAGGTACTGCAAATAGACTTTATCCATATGGAACGCTTTAATAATCTCAAGTACGTGTGGTTTGTGCCTTTTCCAGATGGTTAGAGGCCTACCCCCTAAAGGACAACTCTGCCTTGTCCACTGCAAAAATACTTTTGAAAGAATTCTTCTCGAGATTTGGTTTGCCGCGCATTGTCTGGAGTGACAATGGAAGTGAATTTGTAGGTCAAATTATGCAAAAGGTGTGTGTAGGCATTAGACAGAAATTCCATGCGGCAAACAATCCTCAGTCAGCAGGTCTGGTAGAGTGCTATAATGGCACTCTCAAACTTAAGTTAGCAAAGATTCAGGCCAGCACGGGCCTTTCTTGGCCTGATGCCTTGCCTTTGGCACTCCTTTCAACTAGAACGACTGTTCATTCTCGTTTGGGGCTTAGCCCATACGAGATTGTGTTCGGACGCCCAGCTAATGTCTGGGGAGTCCCCAGACCCAAAAAGTACTCAGATATTCCATACCCGCTGTTGGTTGACTATTTGCATGATCTCACCACTAAATTGCATGTTATTCATCAACAGGTCCAAAACGCTTTACCGGAGGCCTCCTCAGATCCCGGACACTCCATCCAGCCTGGGGACAGGGTGTGTCTGAAGAACTTCCAGAGGAAAAAGAACTTGGAACCTCGCTGGGGGCTGCTGAGACAAGTGTTACTCACAACTTGTACAGCTGTCGAGGTCTTGGGAAAGAAAAATTGGATCCACAGCGTGCATTGCAAAAGGGTACCATTGCCTTTACCTTATGACCAGTGGGTCTGAGAAGGTATCGGTGATAGTGAGTGCGAGAAGGTACCCAGCTTCGTACCGTTCAGCAGTGCACGCCTGGATTGGACTAGCTCAGAGAAGGAGGACGATGACGTCTTACAGGAAGCTGTACCTGTGCATCTGAGACTCAACACTACAGATCCCGAACATTTATTCAAGGACCAAACAACGCCTGGAAAGAGACGATACAATCTGAGAAAGAGATTGCCTAAAGACAATTAATTTTGGTTTCCTTTAATTCTGTTTATAAAGAAACGTTCCTTTTTTCCTTTATCCATCGAGTTGCAGGGTCACGGTAGGAGTCTTGGGCTGTGACCTGAATAGTGACTAGGTCAACAGGACTTGCAGTGTCATAGGACGGCTAACAATCACAGCCAAGTGATTAAGGAAGATTATCGTGAGCAACGCCTTTAGAGTAACGGATAGTACAGGGAAAGGAAGTGATATTAAAATGATGAAGAGAGCTCATTATAAGAAATTATTATTCAGTCGTTGTGGCGTAGCACTATGCGTTTTGGTATGTTTATGTAGTTTATTAGCATGCATAGGATGGCTTATTCACGTCCTACAGTTGGTACCTGTTCCCGCTTCTGCCCCTCTAAATCCCTCTACTACTGTTTCTCTGCATACATTTTAATCACTCCCAGATCACGAGCAAATGAGAAGAATGGAATATCTTAATAATTCGTTCATTCAACTGTTACACCAGCATCAATTGATAGTAAATGTTACTGATTGTTGGGTCTGTGGTCTCATACCACATAATACACAAAGAGGGATGCCGTATCTAGTCCTCCCCTTTTCATACGAAGGTTCCAAGATTCCCAAAGACGAGAAGAGAGCATACGATGGGTGGAATATAACTCATTATACTCTCAGCCTCACCGACAAGCTTAAGCAACAGAGTTCTACACCGATTTGGGTACTACCCCAAAGAGGTCGTTTGTGCTTGCAAATAAATGGCCAGAATACCAAAACTAAGCAAGAGAGGAGCAATAGCTCCCATACTTATGTCTATACTCCTTCTACCCCCGCACCATTGGTGGCATCGCAAGGTACATATTTTATCTGTCATGACAAAGCTTATACATGGCTTCCCCCATACTTCTCGGGGACGTGTTATGTAGCTTTTCTCCTCCCTCCTATATATACTGCTCCTGCTGATTATCATAAAAAGAGAGTTGCTAGAGGAGTTGTAGATTCGGAAGAAACAGCAGGGCAAGAAGGAGGGGATTTTCTGAAAGGGTTTCTTCCCTTTTGGGATCCGATGGCCAATAGCAAAAATATCAGACAGTTGGTCCGCATGGTTGATGCTACCATCAATGTGACTTCTGGAGCATTAAAGAATTTGACTGCTGAGCTTCAGGCGGATCGACTTATGACTTTACAGAATAGAATGGTTTTAGACATAGTCCTTGCAGATAAAGGAGGAGTCTGTAAACTGATTGGATCCAGTTGTTGCATTTATATTCCTGACAATGCCCCTACAGTATAGCAAACAATCTCTAAGCTACATGTCATCTCTGAGTCTATCCACCAAGATACTGGAGATTGGTCTGTGATGGGATGGTTTTGGGGACTACTGTCCACTTGGGGATGGAAAGTGCTAACTTTCCTTGGAATGATTTTAGCACTCGTCTTTTCTTGTTGTCTTTGTCTACAGTGTGGTCCAGCCATCTGTGGACTTTGTTACACCGATATGTGGGGCGACAGTACGCCCCTCTCCCAGTTGCACTGCTAATTATGCTTCTTTAGCACCAATTTATTCTTTTACTCATTTTACTCATGTTCATCAACGTTTTCCAAATTTTTAAATCATCATCTTTGTACTTTTAGTGGCTCAGTGCAATCCACTCGCAGGAATAGTTGCCATTTCCAAAGTTTCCTATGTTTAAGTGTGCCCTCCAGGCCTCTGACAAAAACACGAATTGATGCAAATTCATCCAGGCAGTGTTTATTAAAAACCCAATGCATTTCGGGCTGACAAAGCCCTTCTTCGGGGGTAACTGAAAATAACAATAAAACATTTCAATTTATCGTATAATGCATTTTCGTACTTTTTACTTACAATTAATTATTACTGCATTTTATGTTGTGGTGTTAATCTTAGCTCTGCAATATTCGTTCTCATCTGTCTATAAATGCTATTCCTGTTTCTCCATTAATAATCCCCTGCACAAACAATTCTGATGTTAACCCCCATTAATCCTGTGACCATTAGCGTTGCATCATTAACCGTGCACTTTTACGACTTTGCCCGCCCTTTCTCACCTCATTGTCAATCTCACTTTCATTCGCCAACAATTATACCTCCCGCTTTTCCTCTACTCACTGTCAGTCACACTTTCACTCACCAACACTCGTAACTTCTCATTAATTCAATTTATCGCCAGCCCTTAACATCCTGTGTAATCTCTAAGCAAAAAGTCTCAACACACAGCTTCTCATACCTGCCACGGCGTTAAAATCAGTCCGTCCTCATCTCACCAACGTCAATCATCACATGCTAATTCCACCCTTCTTTTAACCGCCTAGGACATGTAATCTCCTCCCACATTGCCCTCCTCCTATCGTCACAGCATACACAAAAGTAAGAGAAAAATACATCTCCCACAATGCAATGTAATGAAAAAACTTTAAGTAGCGTTAATCATATTTCTAATGTGCCGCTAAGTTTTTTGCCTCCAACTCTCACCATAATAAACAACAAAAATAGCCAGTAATCATTTGTAATAAAGTTCATTTCAGTCTCTCTAGTAACACCAGCTTGCTCGACGAATTAAGATGTTACACCATGCGCGTGGGTCATCACTCAATTGTTTACATTTCTTCATTGTCATCCTTTTTACTGCCGGGTGCGATCCTATTTGAGGGCAATACATGCAAAAGCGTTCAATTATAGATATAGGATGCACTCCTGTTTTTCCAAAGTATGTCCATGTTTTTCCATTCTCTCCTTGAATGCGTGCATACTGGTAAAAAAGCCTTGCCCACATGGCTTTTGGACTTTGTGCCACGATCTGTGTCTCCAAACCAGTAGCACAGCAGACAGAACACTTTAAGATGATGGTGCAACAACATCTCAATGACCTCATGACCATTGATATTGACTCAGACTAACATGGGTTCCTTTGTGCATTGCCTGAGTATGGCAAAAGGAGGGTCTGAGGTTACGTAGTTTTCGGCCCGCTTCGCTACAGCCGCCATTTTGTGTTTAGTCGCCATTTTATGTTGCCTCACTCAGGCAGCACGGCTAACGCGGTAAAATGGTCTTTCTGCCTTTTTCAGCTGCTCCATGTTTTTCCCGGTAAAGAACAACCTTTGTCCTTGTGTGCGATACTGATGTCAGGGTCTGGCCGAGTTCGCAAAGCTGTTTCTAGACTGATTAATCCATGTCTTACTCCACTGTTTGGGTCCCACCATTCTTCTCTACCTTATCTTATTTAACTAGCCTTCACTATTCTCTTCATGTGTTCTCTTGTTACATAGCCCTTCTTTTGAAGCACTTTACACATGTTTTGCCACCTGCAAATTGAATTACGGGCACTAGTGTTGATTTACCTGAGGGGAGGAGAGCACACGGGGTCTGAAAGGAGGGTGTGTTTTAGACATTCGATAGCTTGTTTTCGAACTATTCCTATTTGTCAGTTTTGTGTATATTGGGAGTTGTCATTGAAAACTTGTGTTGTATAATAGACTGTGCGCCACGGATTGAAGTGGCAGTCTCTTGAGAACCTACCTGTGTGGTACTTCTTAGATAACTGTGCTTAGCTGCAGCTAATGAAACTACTTTTCTACGCCTAACAGAGTGTCTCGTGTCTCTGTCGGTCGAGGCAGGTGAACTCGGAGATTTTAGGCGTACCCTGCGCCGCCTGGCCCATAAGGTCAGGTTCTCCAGGACCAACCTCAGGGGCTGGCAGCAGCCATTCCAGGAGGGGACTCTCTCCAGAGGAGTTACAGGAGAACCAGAGAATCAGAGAACATGAACTGGAAGTGTTGGAGCTCAAGAATCAAATGGAAGAGCGGAGATTTTTTTAGGCTCATGAAGTGAGCATGAGGGAGCTGGTCCTAAAGGCTAAACAATTGGAGTCCAGCTCAGATGGTGGCAGCGAACGGCCAGTGCAAGGGGGGGACACGGAGAGATGTAAACATTGAGCAGAAGTAGCTGGCTATCTGAGGTAGGACTCCCGACCACAATACCAGCGATCCAGTCTACTTCAAATTTTAGCTGTTTGATGAGTTGGGACAGTTTGATAGAAGCGTATCTTGAAAGTCCACCACACAAACCGCCATGTTTACATTCTCTTGAGGCAGGGGACATAAATTCCGGATAGCCTTCAATAGGAATGCTTGATGCTGCCCAGGTTTTCTGTATAAGTATTATGTTGTATTTTGTTCATAAAACCAAGTGTGTCTAGTGATTGAGATTTCGTCACAAATCCGTTAATGTTCCAGGAGCATATTGTTACTCCGAAATTGGTTGTGTTTCAGTCGTTCCGACTCCGAGATAAGGCTACTGGCAGCCATAACCAGTCTACTCTTGGTGTAACTTGCTGGTTGATTTTTTGCTCGAAAGTGGCGGCTGGCTAACGGCTTCTGGCTGACTTTAATACTGGGAAAGGAGCAGAACTTGTGCTGGAGGCGTAATCCTGGTAATTTGCTAATATTGGTGGATAACCGGGGATGCTGGGTGTTGTTTTTATTATACCCCAGTTTTTTAATTAGTCTGCTTTTGATTGAACCAGATCTCAGATGAAAGAGGACGTTAATGTCATTTGGGTCGATTCACCTGCTAGGTTCGCTTTACTGGGTATGAAATCGATGACAATTATGTATTTTGATTCCAGGGTGCATAGATCCGGGGACGATTTGAAGAGTCTAAGAATATTCCCACGATTCAAAAAATCATGCGGGCCCTGGGAGACATATACTGGGGTTAACAGCAATTTGTTCTCAATTAATTACTGGGATATGCGCTTCCACTGTTATTGGAGGCTAAATTTGTTTAAAGTTTGCTTCGGGTACCTGTTGAGAAGGCTCAATTTGTTTACTATAGGTACCTGTCGAGGAGTGTCTATAGGGAGCAGAGGGAGTGTCTGCTCACAGAGGCGCTTAGTTGTTAATGAGATGGAGGCTGTATTACTCAAAGTACCAAGGATTGTTGGCTGAGTGAAGTTGATGAGTGCAAATTGGCGGGGCCTTTAGCTGCATGTTGCAGGTATTATCTGTTGATCCCTGCTTGATTTGGAGAAAGGGCTCTGATGGCAGAGGATGGCATTTGAAGAGACGTAGCCGTGGCTGACATGTTGAAAATTGCTGGCTCCTCTGTAAGTTGCAATTGGTTGGTTTCAAGTGAAACTTGGGTGGCTGAATGCAGAAAATGCCTAGGGGCTTGAGGCAACTCTGCTACTAGTAAGCTATTCAATTTAGGGACGTGTTTTTAGGGGCATTAATGATTGAGATGGTGAATCCAAACTGGAGTTGACTCCGGGCACTGCAGGCACGCCCTGTGATGTCTCTGGGTTATCCTTTGAAAAATAGCGATTATTAGTGTTTTTAGTTTTCCCGGTGTACCTATTTCTACTTTCTGCTGTCTTTTTTTCACGTTTTGACAGCCGATGAGTGGGACTTTGGAGGGATGTTTCATTGATAGGCACATTAGGATTAGCTGACACCTTGGTTGAGGAAGAGGGGACTTGGGTTTGATCGAACTATGGGGCAGGCCCCACAGACTCACCCAGACAAGGTGCCTGGGGCGGAAAATCAGAGTGCCCGGGTGTTGGTAGCTACTTGATTTCTGATAATACGGATGAAAGAAATTGGGGTAGTGCGGATCAGGAATCAATAATGGGGGAACAGCAACATACTGAGTGAACTAGTTTAACTTGGGATTGGGCTTTAGTTATCAATAAGTTGAGTGCCTCCAGTTTTTTGGTCGATCCCAGCGGTATACACCGCAAGAGTGTTTAGAAGGTCCACCTGCAATCCATTTTATCTGAATGATAGGTCAATGCGGACACCGTGGATTGAAGGGTTTGAAGTAGTTGTAACCATAGCTCATTTTAGTCGAGCAATGGAAGTTTTTCCTTGGCTGTGGACCTTTTGAGGTTGTTGGTAAAAAAGGACAGGTCTAGAGATGTGTTGTTTTCACTGTCATGGGCCCGTCTGACTGAGCCTTTCGTTGGCATTGGTTGACAATAATTGCTGAGCTTAATGAAGACGACATTTTAAAATTACTTGAATGGGTGCTTGCCAGGGACGCAACTTGTGGGATCAGGACTTTGACGCTCCCTGCTAAATGATCTGTTAGGATTGGAGACTTGATAGCTATGGGAGAAAACTGACTTGGATTCTGAGCATGCTGAAGAGTTGGCAAGAAGACCTCGCTTGTGATAGAGGTTGGTGAAGAAGCCAGTGCAACGGAAGGGTAGGCAACTGGTGGGTCAAAGAATGACTGATCAGGGGCCTGAAGTGGGTGGGAGGGTTCGGGGACTGCTTTAGCGTGAGGTGGAACCCTTGTTGGAGAGCCTAATAACGATAAGCTGTCTGACCCGCCAGCAGCCGCATGAATCATAGGCTGAACCAATACTTGATGCAGGACTGAAACTGGCATGTTTGAGAGAGGGATCGGAGCAGTATCAAGTGAACTTAGTCTTAGCCTCTGAGCTGTTACTGAGCTCCTAAAATAGTCCCTCAGTGACAACTTTTTTGACAAAGATGATACAATTGCAGAAGGGCACGATGTTGGCTCTTCATGAGTAGAGCTTTCCTGGGGGGCAACTGCACCCCGTGTTGCTTGGTTCCTGCGATGTAGAGGAGCCTTGGGGGACCGGGCTTGGGTGAAAGATTCCTAAAGCTGTGGCTCATGCCCTGCGTCTGAGCCGGACTGGGTATTTGCTGGTGTTACTGATAATGTTGGGTCATTGCTGCAGCATCCGAGGATGCGTGGGCGTCCCTATTGTTTACACTTTTTTTTAGAGAGTTTAGCTGGGACTTTCCTGACTCCCCCAGATCTCATCGTTGAAGAATACCACTAATTAGGAATGCCAAACCCCCGTATGTAACTACCTCCTTCCAACAAATGTACTCTTGGGTGCGTAGAAAGACAAAGAGAAGCGGTATGCAATTTTTACTATTTACAATTTTAGAATAATCGGGGGACCGCTGGAAGGAGACCTGTGAGTGGGCCAAGTTGAACCTGTCGAACATAAAGACTGGGAGGTTTTAGTGGCTGGAGGGGGGCCAAGAGAGCCACAAGCCTCAGCTGGATTAACCCAGCTTGCCGGATTGCCCCAGGCTAACTGCGCCGGTGACTCCCTAGTCCATGGCAAGAAGAGACCGGGGGGGGTGGAGGAGATGGGCGGGAAGGAAAAAGAAGAACTCTGAAGCCCCAGAGCCCTCCCAAGCCCACCCCAAAAACCCCTCAACCTCTTAGCAGCACTGAGATGCTCACCCGGACTTCCAAGTTCTGCAGCTCCAGGCACTCAGGCACACAGAAAAAGCTAGAAAAGCGGCTTTGGCTGCTGTTCCTGTTCTGGCTGCTGTAGTGATGTAACAGTAATGCTGGAACAATGGTAAAATGAGCTCCATTACCCCGTGGATGGCGAGGGGCGAGTGCGAGGAGGGGACTGGGAAAAGACAAGTGGGGTGCTCAAGGCTGGATCGCAGGCTGCACCTGATCTAATCAGGCCGCCTCCGCGAGTCCGCCAAGGGATCACACTCACTGTGGATGCCAGCTAAATGGCGGCCACGCTTGCCACCAAAGCGCTTTCAGCTAAGTACGGTCGTTGAGCAGCAGAATGGTGAACGTGGTGAAAAGCGGTTGAAAGATTCCCATAACAGGGTGTAGTGCAGTTCCTATATTCCCAATAGACTCTGCGAATTGGAATAATATATCCTATAGATTTGACCTAGGACTTATGTCTACTTGGTCTCTATCGAATATATTAGACTTAATTGTGAGTGCCAGCTAGCTCAGAGGTGACTAGAAACTTTCTCGAATAAACAAGAAGGCATTAGTTTCTGACAACCGCATAAACATGACAACTTTGTTTCCCCAAGACAAAACTGATCTTCAGAGTCGTGGAAACAATAGATAGATATTTCACTCAGTCAATCGTGCATGAAAAAGAGAGATGGCTGTTTTCAGTAAAAGTATTTATTGAACAGTCTTCTTTCTCATGCAGAAGAAATAAACTGCTACGTTCATAATACTGGCTGTAAAGAATAATGCGTACAGCAAGAAGAGTATTATAAAATAATACTGTAAAAGCATGGTGTGGTTTCTAAGCCATAAAATACATACATGAATAAATAAAGACTAAAAGTACTCAAGTGGTGCTTCTAAAATACGCCTACCCCGATGTACCTACCCTAAGTCTAGTACAAGGGAAGAAGTAAGTGGGGTGTAGCATAAGTTTAGTATTCTTTTGCCAATAATCTATCCAAGATTTCTCTTAGGGTCTAATCAGCTCCGTACCTTGGTTTAGAATGAAGGAGGTCTGGTATCTCTCTGTCTCAGGACTCGATTTCCCAACACCCCGCAAGGGGAGCTTGAAAACACTGGAGCTGGATTTCTTGGCAAGAAAAAAGACAGCGTCTCTCTCAGTGTGTCTGCTGGAGGGTCGGCTTCCTTCGGCACTTGCTGTAGCGAGATACGTCGGGCAAGTAGATAGTCGAACTGCTCCAGACCACCGTGTGTTTGCTAGGGCAAGTGTGGGCATATTTATACCTTGAAGGTGCCGAGTTTGACGTAAAGTTGGACATAAGAACGTCATCAAAGAGTCTCAGTTCTGTGAAAACTCCATGAGTTCGTGGACAAATCAATATTCAAGGAAGGGGAAGTCCCTAACTGCTGAAGCCAAGTTTTCCAAGAAATCGTTGTGGATTTTTGGAACTAGTGGAAGTAGCCATGCCGTATTTGGACTGCATGAGCTATGTCTAAATATGGTTATGATTTCTATGCCTATATAAGGATATGGTGATTTATACCTATATAAGGGCATGAATCGGGAAAATTACACTAGGGTCCTAAAATGCTGCACAACACCCACTCCACTTTACTATGTTCGACATTACTAAATTTAGGCACTAAAACATCTAAAGCATGTGTTTACAATCCCACCCAAAAATACATAAAATACATTTGAAAATGGTTGTACACATAAAATGAGCATTTGTACAGTACGTATTTAAAAGCAATGATTTCATTGTAAGCATATAATATGATGTTTGAAAAGCTATCAGAATGAATCATGAAATTACATTTATGAAATGGCTCTTAGTTACAGAAGAAAAATTCGAGACCATCCCACAGCAGAATATATCAACTGTTTTGGTTTGTGGATAAGATCAATATTGTTTCTAGGAAGTATTTAAGGAATTCTTGTTCTCTAAGAATAGTTCTACTTTAAGCAGATTACTTTGTGCCAAAGTTCAGTTTTGGAAAAAAGTCAAATCAAATCGTAGAAAAATAGAGTTCCAAAGCTAGATGTATTTGTTTTGAAAAGTGAAGGTCGAAGTCAGAGTTCATAGAAATCTGTGTGCTAATTTAAAAAATTATTCTCAGTGTCAGGAGAAAACATTAAAACTTTTAAGCTGGCAAAGAAATCGTCTACCACAGTAGGTGAAAGTTGAACCACTTCATTAAGTAGATCAATCGTACACAGATGAGAAGCATCGCCGTCAGTTGCATTAGCAATGTTCGCAGTAGATGGTACCTGTGTGCCTGTTGGTCCACGTATCTCACCCTCAGCTGGAATTGCCAGTGAGCCCTCAATGAATGCCGTCATCAGAATTGGTAGCCGTTGGGGGCAACACAATGCATGAGCCGTTACCGAACCAAGCAAAGCGTCAACATCCGTTGGCAGTGCTGTTGGAAGTGTTAGACAGATATCCAACACGCATTCCTCTCCACAAAGCAGGCATCGTAGAACAGGTAAGATGCAATCTTGACAGATTGGTCTGAACGAAAGTAACCATGTGGTATTCAGATCTCTCAAACGAGCCAAGCCAAGAATCTGTGTTATGCGTTCATGATACTGCATGGCCAGAAGAGTGTTCTCCATGGTAATCTGGGTATCGCTGGTGACTGGACTTGCCATAATGGAGCAGAAGGAACAAAAATAGTATCCCTGCTATGAGTCCCAAAATGAGAGGCAGGACTGCCTTGGACTGCTTCAAAGGGTGCTAACAGTCCCGAAAAAATCATCTTAAATACATGTACAATACAATTGGTATCAGACATGTTTAAGATACGACCTAACATTTCTGCGAAATGTATTGGGCAGTTTGGTGATAATAGGCCATGGATCTCTGCAGAGGACCTTGCAACTTGTAGATCATACGTCTCTCTGGACGAGGTCAGTGGCACAGTTTTTGTAAAAAAATGACTTTCATTCTGCTTAAAGTATCAATTCGTATAGAAGAGATGTTCAGTGAAGGCCATAGCGGCGACTCCCTGTCCGTCTTAGTTTTAGGAAACAATACTCGCATACGACAAGTGACCCTGGCTGACACACTAACAAGATAGGCTATTCCTGGCATCATTCCACAACAGCTGTGATCATTCAACATTATGTAGCTCCCATTGGAAAGCTAGCTAAATATTGGATCTATCACTGCTGCCTGGGAACCCTGCAGGAGGCAAGATAAGTTGGTCGAAGAATCATCGCAGGCTCCATGCAAATGAATGCCCTGACATAGAAGTGTACCGCTCAGCGTGGTTTTGCAATTTTTACCACTAAGGAATACCTCCTTTTCCCCACTCCAACATTTGTGTGTGTGTATGGTAAACCTCAGGTCGACTTTATGTACTCTTTACCCAACCTTTCATACAGGCCAGCTGTATGTGTTTAAGCAATACTGAAGCTGGAAAATCGTTACTGGTATCGTGATGGTGCCATGTATTATCCATTCAATGGCTGGCTTCTCAGAAACAGTTAATGGTAATATTTCCAGTTTTTCTATGCTCAGCAAGGTATAGTCTGTTCCCCTCTGTGCCAAAGAGATTTGTTTATCTGTAAGGTTAAATCCAGTAAACAATGACGTGGTGTTGATTAGACGCCAAGGCACATAGCCCGAGAGCAGATTTTGCAAATGTCCAGCCTAGCAGCATTATAGAACATAGTTGAGACTGGCCATGTTGTAACATGAGCAAGTCCTGTTCCTTTATGTCTATGGCAGAGGATACAATGCTGTCCGAAGAATAAATTCGGGATGACAGAGTTGTTAAACCATTGTCAACTACAGAGAGAGCTTTCTCTAAATTAATACGATCAATTTCTCGTATTCGTTCTGCAGTTTCCATTTGCGTGACTTTCCATGCTTCATTATAAGCAGCATATATACTGGCGTATATGAAACGTTTATGACGTTGTTTGCGAGGTCCCAGTAAGAATTCTCTCAAATCAATGTGTTGTGATGAAAACACGGTAGACAGGAATGTGGTTCAGTCGTTTATTGAAGAGAAGAGAAGCTGACATCCAAGACCCTCGACGATCCAACAGAAACTGCCAGAGGTCGAGTCTTGTAAGCCTTACATTCTAGAGCAGAGGACACGGGGCATTCTACAATGAGGTAAGAGGGAAGGGCACGAGGAAATACAGGTAAGTAAAGAAGGAAACAAAATAACACATCCTCTTCCCTAATGCAAGAAACAAATTAAAACAATAAAACAATGAGGATTCACTGCATAGCATTACTTCAAAGAAGTAATATAATCTTGTAAGTAAGCAGGAGGTTTGCGTACCCGGCTGACCGAGTCAGCCGAACCCACAGGTTTCTCAAAACCTCCAACCGCAGATGGAAGACTAAAATCAGAGGAAGAAGTGCAAGGATCTTGAGAAACAACATCTGGTGGAGACAAAACAAGTGGAGTAGAACAAGAATCAGAATCACTACTCATCTCCCTCCCCAAAATGGTGTTCTTATCCGGGATAAACAAAGTTCCTGAAGACTCATCATCATCAGAATCTACACGAGGACTCACCTTCACCAAATCACCCTTTCTCTGATAAAGAGCAATCCTGCGCAAATTTCACTTACGACCACCCTCAACTTCCACATGGTGTTTAGCCACTTTGGTGATGCGGCAAGGAGCAGAAAATTTACTCAGACCAGCTTTAACCCTGCCAGATTTGATTTTAATCCAGTCTCCTACTTGGAACTTAGAAACAAAGAAATCCTCAGGAGAAGAACCATCAGAAACAACCCAATCTTTAAGCCAAGAAGGGACCAACTTAGAAACGGGTACTCTACCTCTCATGCTAACAAAAGGAGAAACATGAGTTATGCTATGTTCAGTGGATCAGTAGGCCCACAACATTTCATTAGCTAACTGGATGGGAGACTGCCTGTTAGCAACAGCTAATTGTAAGGTACCTTTAATCAATCTATTGGCCCTTTCCACAATGCCATTCCCCATAGGGTTGTATAAAGAAGTGCAAGAGTGTTTAACACCCCAACGCTCGAGGAAACAACGCATCTCGCCAGACGTCAGTTGTGTACCATTGTCAGTCAACAAAGAATGTGGAACCCCTTCTTCAAAGAAAACTTTCTCCAAAACATCAATAGTGGAAGAGGTGGTAATCTCTCTGACAAATTTGATGATTAGCCAACAAGAGTGTACATCCACAATGACAACAGCAAAACGAAAATCTAAAGAAAGGTCTGACAAAGGTCCAATGAAATCTAGACATATGAGATGCCAGGGTTTACCAGGGTCAGGGATATGACCAAAATTCTTTTGAGCACCAATTCTTAATCTCTTTTCACTATCTTTGCATAATAAACACTCTTCAACCCAACCACAGATCTGGTCATCCATGGCAGGCCCTGACCAAAGATGCCCCTCATGAGCATCTGGAAAATTTGAAAACGCAAACCAGAAGGGGGAACAAACCTCTCACCACGCACAACAACATCCTGACCACATAGAGAGAGTTCATCCAGTAACTTCCAAAACGGCCTTAACAGGATAGGAACAGAACTTTCTCGAACAGCACCATTCCTAATCAAAAGAATAACTTGTTTTAGCAGTTTGTCATTTTGCATCTCTCTGACCCATTGTTCCATAGAAAAAGTACTGACAGTAGACTCACTAATCTCATTCACACAAGCTACTGCTTCCTCAGAAGATAGTTTGTCCACCAAAGCTTTATCAACAACCTCCCAATCCAAAGACAGTCTGGACAGACAATCAGCTTGTGAATTCTTCCAACCTTGGATAAAAACGACATCATAAGAAAACTCCTGTAGCCTGGCAGCGAATCGAGCTAAACGAGCAGAACCTTTGCCCGCACCACCTGCTGAAAGAATCTTCATTAAGGGTTTGTGATCTGTTTTCAAACAAAAACGCAAACCCCACAAGTACACCCTAAAATGCTCAGTACCCCATGCAGCCGCAAGAGCTTCTTTTTCGATAACCGAATAATTTCTTTCGGTTTGTGTCAAAGTCCTCGAAGCGAAAGCAATGGTCCTCTCTACCCCTTTGTGAATTTGAGAAAGTACTGCTCCCAAACCTGCAAGGCTAGCATCAACAGTCAAAATAGTCTTGCAGTTGGAAGTGAAAGGAGCTAAAATCCCAGCATGACAAATCTTTTCCTTAATACTTGAAAAGGCTAATTGTTGTTGTTTGGCCCAACAAAATTTTGCACCTTTGCGCAACAAACATCTCAAAGGTTCCACGACATCAGCAAAGGACTTCACAAATTTAGAATAGTATTCAACTAATCCTAAGAAAGAGCGCAATTGCTCCTTGTCTTTAGGATGGGGAGCATCTCTAATAGCTAGCAACAAATCATGTTTGGGAGTAAAACCCCCACTAGAAACAGTGTAACCAAGGTATTCAATTTTCTCAGTAGCAAATATACACTTGTCTTTGTTGACTGTTAGACCAATGTGTTCTAAATTCCACAGAACTTGTTTCAAGACAACATTATGTACTTTCACAGTCAAACCTGAAATTAATACATCATCTTGAAAAAATATAACTCCTTTGATATCTTTAAACAGTCCACTCATCATCCTCTGAAACACACTTGCAGCCGAGGCTAAACCAAACGGCATGCGAGTGAATTGGAAAGTGCCTTCAGAGGTGATAAACGCTGTTAAAGCTTTGGAGGAAGGATGGTGTTTGATTTGATGGTATGCACTACTTAAGTCGATTTTGGAAAAAACTTTTGCATTACCAATTGATTGCAATAATTCATTAATATTAATATTAGGTAAAGGAAATGTATCCATTACTATATCTCTATTAAGAGATCTTAAATCAATGCAGAATCCCACCCTCGTCGCCAAAAATGTTGTGATGAAATCACGGTAGACAGGAATGTGGTTCAGTCGTTTATTGAAGAGAAGAGAAGCTGACATCCAAGACCCTCGACGATCCAACAGAAACTGCCAGAGGTCGAGTCTTGTAAGCCTTACATTCTAGAGCAGAGGACACGGGGCATTCTACAATGAGGTAAGAGGGAAGGGCACGAGGAAATACAGGTAAGTAAAGAAGGAAACAACATAACACAATGCCATCTTTAAGTAAAGTTAAGTGTTGTTTTATATCTGGGAGTGCGGATTTTTGTAGCCACTCAAGGCACAGTTTTCCTACACTGTAAGTTGTAATTATCCCTGGATGTTGCCTTTGAATATATCTTGGATCTGGCCTAGTTACTGTAAACCCCTGTGTCTTGTTCAGGTATAAAATATAGTTTACGTCTACCTCCTCATCTGTAGTTTTATTACTATCAGGTGTGGGCTTAGGTATGCACGGTTTGTTTAAATCTTTTATCTTTTATCTTAGCCAGGCCAAGACAAGATGTCTGTTGAATAGTTCCATTTAAAAACATTGTTTGTTCTGGGATGATGCAGGCTCTAAATAAGGCTTCTGAACCTTGCACCTGCCAGTCCTTTGTGCCCCAGACAGTTTTTGTCTCAATGTTGTCTTTCCAAAAGCCAAAACCTAATGTGGATAATTGAGCATAAAAGGCTGCAGAATAAATTTGCTTAGTATTAGTCCACATACTTTTCATGCCAGTCTTCTTAACATTTTTAAAGTAAAATGTTTCTGGATTTGCGACATTAAAGCCTGAGAAGTATGGACATTTTTCATAACATGTTTTAGAGCTACCCTTTGGTGGCGTTGGACAATGTTCCCATTGATTATAAGTTAAAACATTTCTAGGGTTTGTAGATTTGTGCACAAAATGATGACCAAAATGATTAAAACAATACATTTCTTCATAATTTGATGAACCTTCTAAGTATTCATGTTTTGTAAATTTTGCTGACATTTCTAAGTCAGCCATCATGTTATTAACAGTCTTAAAGTGCCAATCACCAGAAAATGTGCTGGGTGAAACAAAATCACTCAAGGAAACCTTAAATTGGTGTGGAATCTTCAATAGCTCTACAGGACCATAAATGTCATAATCAGTTCTGTCCCATGCTATACCACCGGGTAGAGGACCGGCTGTGATGTTCACTGATGACAGGTCTCTTTGTTCATGATGAGATGATTTGTGTGGCTTCAGGAGCAAGGTGATGTTCTTACTTGCTGTGTCCATTTTACTATGTTTTCCATCTATCAGCTTTCCCACACTTAAAACAAGAATGAGCCATAGTAGGAGAAAAAGTACACTTAACACAATCCAAAATTCAACCCATGCTGAAACCAGATATGTATTTGTAAGTTGTTGAGAGAGTTCTGTCATTTTTTCTTTGAAAGTTTTATTTGGTGGCATTGTTTTGGGCTCACTGGGATCCTCAGAAAGCGTATCAAAGTTAATGAAATAGCCAGTGGCAGTTCTGTCAATTTTTGGTATTACATCCTGATTATTTTAAATCGCTGGAGCTGCTTGTTCCCTTGACGTATTAGTATAGTCAGATGCTACATCATTGTAGACAGGAGTGTCTTGACGAACTGTTATCTGGGTTTCAAGAGGCACAAGTTCCATGGCTTTGTTGCATAGTCCTTCTTTTCTCACTGCAGATTCTTCAAAGGTGATGAGTCTTTCAGTTTGAACCTCTTGGATAGTAGCAAGATTTGGTCATCTGCTACATCTTTGGAGTCCACTGGGCCTACTACTTATTATCGGCCACATGATGTGGTTTTACCAGGTCAATTGATACGGACTGGTTCTCCTTTCTTCCAGTAAGGGACGGCAGTAACACTGTTCTTGATCCGTGGACTGCTAGTACAGGTACTGGTTTTCTGTAAGAAGGCCCAAATTCCTTCTTATCTGCTATTTTCTCTCTGACTAGATCCCCAATCTTTGGAATCCAGACAGGTCTTGCTAGGGCAGGTGGTTTTTCTTCAGTTGTCGTTTGTTTCTGTATTGTGTTGCTTAGACTTCTTCTTGTTTCATTTAAGTCCTGCAAAACAGCCAAACGGTCTTTGATATCAAAGGGTTTTTGTTCTACCACTGAATTATGAAGATCAAGGTCCTGGACAAGCATTCTACTACCAAAAAGGATTTCATATGGAGTGATTCCACCCAAAGAATTTCTTGGCAGATTGTTAAGACTATGTTGGACACTTATTAGATGTTTGACCCACCCGTTACCCGAGCTTAATACCCTAGCTGTTATAGATTGCTTTATGTCACGTTTTTTTCTATCCACTACAGAATTTACCTCAGGATGGAATGGACATGAAAACCCCAATGCAATGCCCAGATTGGCCATGGCCTCCTTGTAAGCTCGAGAGCTAAACGCAGGACCCTGGTCAGAATGTAGAGTGCTGATTGCGTATGTGCCGATAAAGACTCATAAATCTTTTATAACAGTTCGGGCGTCAGCCGAGCGCTGAGGCCACATTCAAATGAATCTGTCCTAATAGTTGTGGGACTGCATTCGTCTGCATGTAGGAAGTCTAATGCTGTCTAACAACGGTGTCTGTACTGGGCTGGCTATACTGTAGTCAGGTATCTGGCTGCGCTCCAAGCTGTGATCTCTGTAGCAGACATCGCAATTAATTTCAAATTTGTAAATGTGGGTGCTTATCCCTGGCCACCAGTACATCTCTTTTAATTCTAGTAGAGATTTTGAGATCCCTTGATGTATCAAACCCTCTCCCATATGTGCTTCTTGAATCAAAGCACCTCTCTGATTCCTGTTTGGAATTACCCTATCCCCCACTCCAGGGATTCGAGAAAAAGGAACGGAGTTGGCATCAATTATGTATGCATATTCGAGTGGATAGTTTAGAGGTAACGCTGCACCGCTGCCTTTGCTTGTGGCATTGACAGCTAGCATTGTTTCACTGTCTATTTGTGTTTTTGATTGAGTGATTGCAGCTACGGAAGCCGTTTGCACAGCTGCCTTCGCGGCTTCATCAGCCAATGAATTCCCTGCAACGTGAACGCCATCACGCTGATGACTCAGTGTATGGATCACGTGAGTCTTTTGTACTTCTTTCTGTAATAGAACTACTTGTTCCCAAAGCAATTTATGCTTGATTGTGCCACCTTTTGTGTCTTTGAAACCGTATTGAGCCTAGTTCTGCAAGTATTCATTGTAAGACGGGACGCAGTAATACAAATCGCACATTATGAGTGTAGGGAATTCGCAATCTGTATGTTCAAGCGCCATCTTGTAAGCCTGTAGTTCAGCTCGCTGAGCTGTACAGTCTCCTAGTGACTGAGTTTTTGTGACCATCAGTCTGGATCTACCATCGCGCCAGCGACCTTTAACAATCGCGCACGCAGCACTATAAGCTTGTTTACCCCTAATTGCGGGCTGTGCTGATCCATCTGTATAAATTATACATCCGTTATGTTCTAGAGGCAGAATCTCAGTGGGCAGAGGACATTCTTGTTCCTATAGGAGAAATTCTTGTGTTTTCAAGTAAGGGTCAAAAACGTATTCAACGTCTGTTGCAGCAAGAGAATTAACCCATTGTATCCACCTTGAATGTAAAGCTTTTGCAATTGGAATGCTTGCCTTTGTCACTGCCTCTAAGGCAGTTACAGGAGTAACGACCTTTATGCGTTTCCCCTGTGCGAGGGCTCTATCTTTTTCTACTGCAGTTTGAACCGCTGTCAGAATTTTTTCTGTTGAAGTGAATTTCATTTCAGTTTGTGTGTACAAGTGTGATTTGTAAGCTATTGGTACCTTTTCACCTTCGTTACAGGTGAGGTATGTGAATCTGCATCTTCCTGGAATGATTCGGTTTACAAGGTTGCGTACGTTTTCACGTGTCTGTAAATGTGTTGCTGATAACATGTCTGTTTGCACTGAACGCAAAATTTCTGTGTGTTTTTGAGTCCAATTAGTTAATTTGAAATCAGGTTTGATTAGTTCGTAGAGAGGCTTAACCCTTTCTGCGTAGTTTAGAATGTAAGTTCTTCCGAAATTCTGGAATCCTAGAACTGACTGTAAGTTTTTCAGCATTTTTGGAGGTTGGAGTAGCGCACATTTCTCTAAAAAGTTTGCCTTCACTTGAAAGTTCGTATCCCAAAAATAGGACATTGAGGTGGGCAATTCTTGATTTTTTAAAGTTGAATTTGTACCCTTCAGAGGCGAAACCAAGTATTATGGTGTTCACCCTGTTCAAGTGCCTGTCCAAATCATCGTCTGTAAGATAGATGTCATCGACATAAGATAATTCCTGATCATCATATGTTTGTAGTAACTCTGTTACTCTGGCTGAAAATAACCCTGGACTATTCTTGAATCCCTGGGGGATACTACAGAAGTGATGCTGTGTCCCCATTATTGAGAAAGCGGTCAAGTACCTGCTTTCAGGTGCGATATTTTGACAGAAGAAACCGTTTGAAATATCTAATGTAGTTTTATATTTTATGCACACGATGTTATTCATCAGTGCTGCACTGTGTGCATTTTGTACTGCAAAAGTTTTGCAACAAGAGTTTAAATGTCTGTAGTCCAAAACTAGACGATATGTATTGTCTGGTTTGGAGACAGGAAACATAGGATTGTTCACGGACGAGGTTCATGTTTCAATCACCCCTTGGTATTCAAGTTGATCTAGGATCTCCCTGATCTGTTTATTAGCTTCTTGCCTAATTGGATACTGCCTCTGAACAGTAGGTTGATTTTTTACCTGGATCTTATGGTGAGGAGAGTCCTCATCCCATCCCACATGATTTTTATATAATGCTGGAGCCTGGGCTACAGCCCATATCTGGCATAGTGTATTTTTTATGAATAGGAATATGATTTGAGAAGGCTGGCATAATGATCTCTTCACCATGTGGGCACACCCTAACAAATTCAGGTGGCCAGTCTTTTTCAGCCAGAAGAATGTCATAACCCTTTGATAGCTTCTCCCAAAAGAGTGCTTTTATTTTTCTAGTTATATCCCCGTCTGTACGGAGTGTTACTTCATATAACTTATCGGGTACACTTACCCTGGTATCAGCAGTTTCAACTTGAATGTATTCATTCAGGTCCACTGTCTCCAGATGATCCTTCAGGATCCTGCGAGCTATGGTAGTCTGGGCCCACTCCCCATTCTTGAGTTGTGTCCTCAAGATCCAAGGCATGTCTGATTTTAAGACTTGCTACCTTCTTTCTGGTGAATTGAGTTTTCTTATTTTTTGGAACGTGTTGATCCTCTTTGGACTTCACGCGTTCTTCCTTGTGTTTTGATCGTCCTCTTCTTTCGGATTTCTGCGGGGAAGTCTGAAAGGTACGAGAGTAACGTGTATCAGTATCTTGATATCTATCAGGTTTTCTCAAATTATCCCTATTTCTGAGGTTATATCTTTTTTCAGAGTGCTCCTTTTGAGGAGACGTACCTCTGGATTGGGAACGCTTCTCTTCAGGAAGTGTCTGTCTAGCATTTTCCCACTTCTTTTTAGGAGTAGTGAGTGTGTTTTTGCTAAAAACTTTTTCTGGATTTTCTGTTAGTTCTGGTTTTACTTCTTTCCCTCCCAAACTATCTCTACCTAGTTCTTCATAGGATGTTTCTATTATTCTGGCAAGTTCCTACGGTTGCTCAGTTACATCAAGTTCTTTTAGTTTTGGGCGGATTGCCACCGATGCTGCTTCACCTTTAATATTAGCTAATATTATAGCTGAGACCTGTTTGAAATCCTTCAGTAATTTCATACCAAGATTTAAAGCAGGCTCTGCCCCGTATTCATTTTGAATCTGTTTCAGGACGTCTGGTATCACCGCCATGGATGGAACACCATGTGTTTTTGTGTAAATTGCAGCAAAGAATGTACCCCAAGTGTCACAGTCCTCCAGGTGTGGTGCGATCCCCATTGGTAAACAGATTGTTAGAATCCTGTGTTTCTCATGAGGTGTACTATCAGGAATACTGCCTCGATATGAGTAATTTTGTGAGCTAACCAGAATGGAATTTTTTCCCTTTTTGTGGGTAATTTACCAGTGACTGATTGTATACTCTGTGGTGTAATTTTGTTTGTGTTCCCCTGATGAGGGGTTTGCTGTGGAATCCTTATAGCAGTTTGGACTGTTAGAGTCTGCATGACATATTGTACCAATTGTCTACGTATTTTAATTAATTGTTTTAGCTGATCTAACAATTCTGGACCTGTCATTTGTTCAATGGCAGGATGTGGTTTATACCTGGCTAGTACCGGCCATGTTGCTCCTGGTCTACCTAATGGACCGAGCCTGGTAATGTGATTTCGATGTTGTAGGGCGCCTTTAAACCAGAGCTGATGCTCTTGGTAAGTTAGTGGAATTTCAACGTCCTCGAAAGGAGCGTATTCCGCTGGAGGTTCCTCTATCTTGTAGAAGTGGAACACATGTGTTGTTGGATTAGCTTCTGGGAAGATAATCCATGAATAGCATACCTCTGTCTGCCGATATTGATGTGCCTCTATGACACATATAACTCTACTACCTCTTGGTGATAGGCCATTTTCTATAAGCTTTAAAGCTATTGTTTTCCTTAAGTTTTCAGGGATGATTATAGCATCCGGGTCATTCTGTTGAGACCTGTAACGTTTAAACCCATTCAGGCATTATTGCCTGCGGATCCACCGTTCTCGTCGTCGGTATCCAACATTTTGTTGAAAGTCTTGCAGAGCAAGTTTCAAGGAAACAAAGATAAGGTGCGCAATATTTTGGAACACTGTATCCTTCACCGTTGAACAAAACCAAAAACTAATACATAGGATTTTCGTCCTACTCAGTTATGGCGGATATTTTATCCTTTAACCCACTCCAGACGTCTATTGGAGTATTTTACAGGAAGAAGGGGTCTCTGTGAAAAGCACCACTGAGCTACTTTAGTATCTAGCTATAAATTAGTGCCTTACCAAACATTGGGCGCCATGTAGTGTAGTTTCTATATTCCCAATAGGCTCTGCGCATTGGAATAATATATCCTATAGATTTGATGTAGGACTTAGGTCTACTAGGTCTCTATCGAATATATTAGACTTAATTGTGAGTGGTAGCTAGCTCGGAGGCCACTAGAAATTTTCTCAAACAAACAAGAAGGGATTAGTTTCTGACAACCGCATAAACATGACAACTTTGTTTCCCCAAGATAAAACTGATCTTCAGAGTCGTGGAAACAATAGATAGATATTTCACTGAGTCAATTGTGCATGCTTCGTTTCACCAGAGGTGCAGAGAAATAGAGAGACGGGCGTTTTCAATAAAAGTATTTATTGAACTGTCTTCTTTCTCATGCAGAAGAAATGAACTGCTACAATAATAATACTGGCTGTAAAGCATAATGCGTACAGCAAGAAGATCATTATAAAATAATCCTGTAAAAGCATGGTATGGTTTCTAATCCGTAAAATACATACATGAATAAATAAAGACTAAAAGTACTCAACTGGTGCTTCTAAAATACGCCTACCCCAATGTACCTAACCTAAGTCTAGTACGAGGGAAAAAGTAAGTGGGGTGTAGCATAAGTTTAGTATTCTTCTGCCAAGAATCTATCCAAGAGTCCTCTTAGGGTCTAATCAGATCCGTACCTTGGTTTAGAATGAAGGAGGTCTGGCATCTCTCTATCTCAGTACTCGATTTCCCAACACCCCGCAAGGGGAGCTTGGAAACACTGGAGCTGGATTTCTCAGCAAGAGAAAAGACAGCGTCTCTCTCAGTGCGTCTGCTGGAGGGTCGGCTTCCTTCAGCACTTGCTGTAGCGAGATGCGTCGGGCAAGTAGATAGTCGAACTGTTCCAAACCACCCTGTGTTTGCTAGGGCAAGTGTGGGCATATTTATACCTTGAAGGTGCCGAGTTTGACGTAAAGTTGGACATAAGAACGTCATCAAAGAGTCTGAGTTCTTTGAAAACTCCATGAGTTCTTGGACAAATCAAAATTCAAGCAAGGGGAAGTCCCTAACTGCTGAAGCCAAGTTTTCCAAGAAATCATTGTGGATTTTCGGAACTAGAGGAAGTAGCCATGCGGTATTTGGACTGCATGAGCTATGTCTAAATATGATTATGATTTCTATGCCTATATAAGGATATTGTGATTTATACCTATATAAGGGCATGAATCGGGAAAATTACACTAGGGTCCTAAAATGATATACAATAAGGGGAAATCTTCCGGCTTATCAGGCTCTTGCTGCTCGCTGCTCTCGCTCTCTGCTGCTCCTACTCTGCGCTCCTGCTCCTGCTCGCTCCTCTAAATGGAACTGCGTTAAAGAGGGCAGAATTTATGAGGCAGCATTAAGCCAAAAAAAGTGGCTTAGTGCTGCCTCGTAAATATAGAGCAGGCTCCTACGCAACAGAACGTCACAAAAAGTGGTGTTCCGATGGCGCAAGGGGCCTCATAAATGAGGCCCAATGTATTTATTTCTCTCTTTTCTCTCTCATCATCATAGCTTAGATTGGTTTCCGTTTCCTCTCGCATATGGACCCTGAACCTAGAACCATCTTGTGTTACCTGCAATAGATCTCTGAAATTAAATACATTTTGACCTATGTTGCCCTACCTGTCTTGCGGAGGCAAAAAAGTTGTGATTTTTGTAGACAAAAGGCATGCTCCAAAGTTGCATTCTCTGATATTTGCAGCAATGTAACTCTACAGCTGGAGATTCAATGTCACTTTGATGAGAGTGAGACATCAGGCCAAAATTTGGTATCTATCCTAACATGTCGGGTAGAATTATTTGAGAATTACTGAAGACATTATGGCTATACTGTTTTAGGTTTCAACCGTGTATTAGTCCGAGCCTGCACATAATTCACAGTGTGGCATTGCATTTCTTCAGTGTACATTCACTGAGAGGCCCATTTTGGTTTGATTCTAAGAATGGCACCGTTATTCATTTATGTCCATGGGCCAAGGGAACCCAATGCTACCATGAACCACTGTCTGGATAGAACACTGTTCATGGATAAAGACTGTATCAGACGTGACTAGGCACATGTTCAGGTTTGTCATATGTCTATAACACTGCACATTTTATTAATATATCTTTGTGATTTGGTAATGTAAATGACACATATGTGTTGATGTTCTACATGTCTCCGTGATGTAGATTATACTACGGGTGTGTGACGTCCAATACACAGTAACAGCTCTGGTTCATTCGTTCCTAAGATAGGAAGACAGTGATGCCCCACTCAGGCAATGCAGATGCTGGAATCGTGTTGGAAATGAAGGAAGTTCAGGATTACAGCCAGGTAGAAACGGCATACTAAGGGGCCATGCCCTGTGACGGTGTTGTTTTGCCATAGCGTGGGATAATTATTTGAATGCTTGTGTCACTGTGGCATGGATGTGATCGGGAAACCTACACTACAGTGTACGAAGGATAGGCCTCTGTTGTAGCTATCTGGATTTTGAGAGTGGAGTAGTACACGTCTTGACTCCTGCCCACTTGCTTCCTTGTATTTTTGTGATTAACTTGATATGTACAGTCTGTGACCACAAGCATATTTGGGAATCATGAAATTGTGGAAAGAGCAGCACCACATTGCCTGTCTGTTGTTCACTGAGACACCACATGTGTTTATCCACAAGTTTATCCACAAGTTAAACGTGTGCTTTCGCCATATTATTCAGGATTACTGAGAACTTTGAAATATGTCATTTGCAAGGGCCACTGTGTTTTGAAATAACTCATCAGAACACAATGAAGTACAGACTGCAATTTCACAAGGAGGAATATTGTGGTCAGGATGTTGATATTTGATGGGCTCAAAAATGAAACCCACATGGAAGAAATGAGGTTCAGATCACGTTGGTGCATGTGTCGCCCTCATGGTGGGAGGGCTGTGCCTGCTACAGTAGATCCTTGACTGCTTCTCCCTGTTGTGCATTGTATTTGTTCTATGACAATGAGCACCCTGACTCTCCTAAGGAACAATGGCCTGCTCTTGCTTTTCATTCACCTGGTGTGGTTGATTTTATCTGCAATGAAGATGTTTGTCCACTTGTTCTTGCTTTATCTGTTAGCCGCTGCTATTGGCCTACTGTTGATGAACATCGAACAACGTTTTCCTTTGTTAGCAGAACGAAAATAGTCTATACCATAATTGTAATTCGAAATTGAATTAATAAGTAGTTTGTCGGGCAGTTTACCTACCAGCTTTTGGATTGTGGTTTGGACCTAAGTTCACCTGATCTGTGGTTTTGTTATCATCTTGTGATCAAGCTGCTTTTAGTAAGACAATTTTCATCATAAGCGATGTTGTTCCTGTGCAAGAATCACTAGCTTAAATGTGTCCATTCAACTTCAATATAATGTGCACATTCATAATGCGGTGCAAAACGAATTTCTTTGAATTATTTGCAAGAGAACCAAGCGGTACATGAGCCCTTACTGTTCTTAAACACTGGCCAGAAAAGGTCATAAAACAGCCAAGATTAATATTTATTTGGCTAAGTGCAAGAAATACATTCACACCTTGTTTAGGAATCTACTCGGAGAGACAAATGTTTTTGCATAGTTCTTTGAAGCTATGCCAAAACTTGTACAAGCTATTTTGCAATGTAGTTGTTAAAAGCCTTGGTTCTTTTTAATATCTTTACTAGTCGGTATATGTACAAGGGGATTGTGCCACCGGAATGTCACTTTTACCAACGTTCTGAGGGCACAATGCCCTGCTCTATATTTACAAAGTGGTGTTAAGCCACTTTTTGCTGCTCAACGCCGCTTTGTAAATATGGTACCCTTTCACATAGGTATCTGCATGAAAGGGGTGAGCAATGGGTGTTGCTGTGGGCGTTCCACTGCAATACCCATTGCTTTTTCATACTGGCCCAGATTTACAAGAACATATTGTAAAAGCAGGCATTAGAATGGTGGCAACGAGGAGAAATAAAAGTATGTCTCCTCGTTTTTGCTTTTGCTATGTATGATGCATTATGCAGCACTCATAGGGGCATAAATACAAGGAAATGTTGCAGCACCATGCTGCTTCATTTAGAAAAACTGAAGGATTTGCCATATTTACAATAAGGCGCACCTCTGTGTTTTCCCTTGTGCTGGAGGTAAAAATATCAGCCTAGTGCCAACACAGATACAATTTTGCCATATTGCAAGGGTGCCTGTGTTGCAGGAAATTATTGTTTATGTGAAAGCAGGTGTCCCTTCCTGAACATAAACAAAAAATAATTGTGATTTACTACTTCTGTGTGTGCTGTATTCTGCAGCACACATAGAATTAGCAAATCGCCATTATTGATTGTTTATGTGCAGGTAGGAACACCTTTTTGCATATAAACAATCATACCTTCAACGCAGGCACACTTGCACTATGGCTCAAGGGTGTCTGTGTTGGCGATAGACAGCTATTTTTAGCACCAGCTCTAGGGAAAACACATGGGTGCTACCTATTTTCTAAATACAGCACATCCCTCTGTTTTGGAAATGGCCCTATGCGGCGCTGCAAAATTTGCCCTAACGCCGCACTGCACCATTTCCTTGTACATATGCCCCTAAGAGTGGTAATATGGAACATGAAGAACAACGAGAACACTTTAAAATTATACTTTCCTTCATACATAGTAAATTTGAACAACAGCCAGAAGGAAATCAAAACATGTAACAATGCTTTCCAGTTGATGCTTCAAGACAGCATTGTGAGAGTAGGCAATGCTGATATAAATGTTTTTCCAGCAGTCTTTATGATTTTTTTCTTAGCGGATCAATTGCAAATGCTCTTCCCCAAAAAGGCTTTCTGCAAACTTTAAACACATTATCCAGTCTTTCCAATTTCCTAGTATTAGAGAACACGATGAGTCCAGTACAGAACTAACACACGTCTTCTGCTTACTCTACCAGGCAGGCGTTTTACTGGGTGTCAAAGCCATCCTGGGGCAGCGGTTTGTTTCACCTTTCTAGTGCTAGGGTGGGAATGTTTTTTTCAACAAATTGACATTAAGTTGTTTAAAAACTCTTACCCCATCGGTCTCTATCTGTACCCATTCAAACTATATGTCCCACAGATATGAGGTATTTTTTTTGTTGGCAGAAGTTTGGGAACTGTGGGTGGGTCAATATTGCAGTTGCCAAAAATTCCTGAACGTTTAGTGACAGAAATGTGAGGAAATTGATGGTTTTCCCCACTGTTTGACATGTACAGGGCAAACTGGTTAAGAACCTTTGGTGGCATCCACAAAAGTCATACTCTCCAGGAATCCCTAAATGTCTAGTGTTCAAAAGTGCCTCTTATTGGTAGGTTTCCCTACGTGCTAGACGACCGCAGCCCAGAAGCCACAGCTACATAGATCTCACAAATCAACCTAATTCCAAGCTTCCTACTAGCACGTTCCACTGTCACATTCTTGAGCCTTTCTTGTCCCAGACTTGCGGGATACTGATTTACCTGGGAGATGAGTCGGAAAGAAGGATAGTAGGATGTGTTTTATCAACTGAATTTCTGTAAAAGTGTTCCCTCCTAAAAAAAAAAAAAAAAAGATTTTTTGCAAAATGTTCCTCAGAATAGTCTAGCATTATGGGTTATCCATAATTTGGAGTGACACAAATGTCCCATAGCCATAACATCAGAGTCATGAGTATGTTAAATAAATAAAGCTTTCATTTGGCCTCAATTTATATTCATTTGATTTTTTTGTTATCAGATGGTGCATGTTTGTTGGATAGTGAAAAAAAATTGTAAACTACGGCTCAATTTCTGACTCTCGATATAATGGGCTTTTGAACAAGCTACATACACTATGCATCAGGGGCGCAACTAGGTCTTAATTTCGGGGGGGGGGCTAACATGGCAAATGAAGGGGTGTGGCTAATGTTAATCAATGGGGCTGAGCTAAAATGGCAGATAAACAGGATCGGTTAATGCCCCCTCACACCTTAAAACCCATACCCGCCCTGAACTCTAAAATTACCCCTGGCACCCCAATACCCATACCCATCCTGATCCCTACAATTATCCCCCCCTGGCACCCCAAAACCCATTACCACCCTGACTCCTAAAATCACCCTCCTGGAGCCCCAAAACCCATACCCGCCCTGAACCCTTAAATTACCCCTGGCACCCCAAAACCCATACCCACCCTGAACCCTAAAATTACCCCTGGCACCCCAAAACCCATACCCGCAATGATCCCTAAAATTACACCCTTGCCCCCCAAAACCCATACTCACCCTGAATCTTAAAATTACCCCTGGCACACCATAACACATACCCACCCTGAACCCTAAAAGTAACCCC
Source organism: Lissotriton helveticus (assembly GCF_964261635.1). Lineage (NCBI taxonomy): Eukaryota > Metazoa > Chordata > Amphibia > Caudata > Salamandridae > Lissotriton > Lissotriton helveticus. The sequence goes on along the minus strand of NC_136059.1, from coordinate 1,089,598,555 downwards.
CTCACACCGTAAAACCCATACCCACCCTAAAATTACCCCTGGCATTATAAAACACATACCCACGCTGAACCCTAAAATTAATCCCATGGCACCCCAAAACCCACACCCACCCTGAACCCTAAAAGTATCCTCCCCCAGGCACCCCAAAACCCATACCCATGCTGAACCATAAATTCCCCCTGCCACCCCATAACCCATACCCACCCTGAACCCTAAAATTGCCCCCTGACACCCCTAAACCCACACCTGCCCTGAACCCTAAAATTACCCCTGGCACACCAAAACACATACCCACGCTGAACCCTAAAATGACCCCTGGCACCCCAAAACCCATACCCACTCTAAACCCTAAAATTGCCCCCTGGAACCCCAAAACCCATACCCGCTCAGAACCCTAAAATTAACCCCTGGCACCCCAATTTGTAACCCACCATGAACCATAAAATGACTCACTGGCACCCTAAAACCCACACCCACCCTGAACTCTAAAGTTACCCACTAGCACCCCCAAAAAAAACATGAACACTACAAACTTACATTACAGTTGCATATTTGGAGGGGACTGTCCTCTTTGACGTTTCTATGCATGTAAGTCAAGAACAACATTCACAGTAACCTAGATATGCAGGCAGTAGGTAATGCTGTGCTGAAAAATGCATTAAAGTTACTGGAACTTACATAAAAACTGCTGCCTGCTCTTCTAATGCTATACTGTGGAGTCTGGCTGATCAGCAGCACTGTGTCCTGGCATCCAGCCCCTCGAAGGTCTCAGAGTAGATAGGTCTCCTGGATTCTCCTTGCCTGGGTCTCCTCTGCTTCTTCGCTGCTGCCCTTGGATGCGAAAATAGAAAGCTCTATGGCACTGTTCACCATTCATCTAGTGACCAGTGCAGTGGATGTGAATTCCATCCAAGTGCACAGACAGCAGGGTGAAAGGGATGGCCAGTGCAGGTGATGTTTTTCCTTTGAAAATTAATTTCTGCTGGTGTCATAGCCCAGGGTTTGCTGTCTGTGCACTTGTATGGAATACACATCTATACAAGTGCACAGACAGCAAACCCTGGGCTATGACACCAGCAGAAATTCCCATACAAAAGAAAAGCGTCACCTGCACTGGCCATGCCTTCCTCCTGCTGTGCACATCTTCACATCCCATGCTTACAACCCATCAAGTGCTTAGGTGAAATCCCTGCTTTGCTTTTAGATACGAGCTAGCGCACGCCCCGCCTTGTTAGCTTTACATAGATTAATAGCTTTGTATTTATTTATCCATGTATCCGCTCTCTCGCTCAGCATCTTGTTGAGTTCATACTTCCTCTTTGTCAGGTCAGTCAGCGTGTTTGCGTCTGCTAGGTTTGCGCAGTGGCCCTTTTCTAGGTCTCTGATCTGGTTCTCCAGTTCTATTATTTTCTTGTTCCTTTCTTTGTTCATCCTAGCTTTGATGCTTATGACTTTGCCTCTTATCGTAGCCTTTAATGCATCCCACAGGATGCCCTTGTCAACTTCTATGCTGTCATTGAAGGTGAGGTACTCCTTGATGGCCCCCTCAACTTCCGCTGTGATTGTGGGGTTTTCCAGGATGTCACTATTCAGTCTCCACCTGTGGCTAGGTTGCTCGTCCACTAAGTGAGAGGCTGATATGTGCGTGATCTGAAATTGTTATTGGGGCAATATCAGTTTGATCTATGAGGTGTGTGTGCGAGGCCGACATTAGTATGTAATCTATTCTGCTGTATGAGTTGTGGGGGTGTGAGTAGAACGTGTATTCCCTTGCATCGGGGTGTTGCAACCTCCAGGGGTCTCTAAGGTGGAGCTTGGAGCAGAGGTTCCTCAGGGTGTTCTGCTCCTGGGGTCTGTGGCTCTGCCTGGTGGGGTGTCTATCTATGGCCTGATCCAGAACCTGTTTCATATCCCCGGCCAGCGGAAGGAGGTCTTCCTGGGGGGGGGGGGTTTCCCAGTCTGGATTCCACCCTTTCCCAAAATACCTTGTCCTCAGAGTTGGGCCCGTATATATTGGCTATGTGTATCGTCTCCTCCCCTCTCTTGAAGCTAGTCACTAGTATCCTACTGTCTTCATCTGTGTAGTTCTCATGTAGGGTGAGGTTGCTTTTCTTATGTATTAGTGTGATGACTCCTCTTTTTTTGTGTATGGCTGGTGAGCAGAAGGATGCGCCTATCCAGTTTGCCTTGAGACGCTGAGCGTCCTCCCCTGAGAGTTTCGTCTCCTGGAGGACATACACGTCTCCTTTGAGTTTTGCCAGATAGTCTAGCGTCTTCTTCCGTTTGACCGGGTGGTTGAGGCCTTTGACATTGAGGGACACCAGCTTGATGTCAGAGATTAGCTGACTGTGTGATGGGGGTGTCATGACTTTGCGGGTGTCTCACATGATGGTGTTGTGTGCTCCATCAGTTGCCCTCTCCTATGGTCACCCTGCGGCGCCTCCCGTAGTGTTTGTGTTCTAATATGCGGACCTAGAGGTTTCAAGAGGCTTGATGGTGGGATAGCCCTGTCTCCGGGATAGAAAGCGAGTGCTAGAAGGAAAGAAGAGAGGAGAAAGAAGGAAGAAGAAAGAAGAAAAACACAGAAATCGAGAATAACATACCAGTGTACTTGATGGCCCCCCTCCCCGCTCCCCCTCCACCCTGCCCACCCCCCTCCCCCCGTGCTTTGTGCAGTAGGCGTGTGACAGCAAGGACCCCCCCCTCCCCTCCCCCCCGAGTGTAGTCCTGGGCTTAGTCCCAAATGTTCAGAGGGGGGATTATCCCCCCTTCGCAGGCAGGTTATATGTGCACTAGTGGTAATACTAAAAAAGGATATGAGCGTTGCTTCATCTGGTTTTTTGTTGGTCTTGGCTTGATCTCGGCCTTCCTGGTTCATCTGGGGAGATCCTGAGGTAGAACTGTTCATCTATGTGCGTGAGGTAGATCGGTTAGTCGGTCATTAGTGTTCTGGTGAGAGTAGCCTGCGGCCCTCCCGAAGCAGTTTCATTTTTCATTTTTCGGCACCACCTTCGGCGTTGTCTGGCGGGGCTCTTCTTTTACCTGTGCCCGGGCTTTGGGCCTCCATATCTCTGGGGCTGGTCCCTGTAGGTACCTCCTTAGTTCGTTGGGGTCTTCGAAGACCAGTGTCCCTCTTCTGTCTGTGATCCTCATCCTTGCTGGTCCCGCAAAGCCGAAGGTTATGTTGTCTTTCCTGAGTCTGTCTCTTAGGGCCAGGAACACTTTTCTGATTTCCACCGTTTGTCTTGAGAAGTCCTGAGTGATTATTATTTTGTTTCCGTTCCATCTCAGGTTCTGGCTTTTCCTGGCGACTGCAAAAATTGCTTCTGTCTGGTTTGCTCAGAGCGGTTTGCATATGATCGGGCGCGGCCCGCGACCCTGCTGAGGTTTGGTTGCCGGCACTCTGTAAGCCTTATCTACCTCGAATTGTCTGTCGAAGTTCAGACCTGTTAGCTGCGGCAGTAGGACCTCTAGTAGGGCAGCGCAAGACCCTGGTCTTTCTTCTTCACCTTCTCGGACTCCCAGAAGTCTTATGTTACCCCTTCTATTGCGGTCGTCCTGTTCTGCCATCAACTTTTGGAGGTGTTGGAGGACTTTGCCACATATCCCAGTTCTTTGCGCGTATGCCCGTTGATGTCCTCCAGGTCACTGATCCTTTTCTCAGCTGCTTCCAGCCTGCAGTTCGTCTTGGTCTGGTCCGCTCTTATGGCCGCGAGTTCCAGTTGCATGTTGTCGATCGTTTTTTTGTTGCTTTAGCCAGCTCATTCTCTTCGTTTATCTTTTTTAGGATCGTTTCTAGTGTATTTTCGCTCTTGAGGTCATTTTTCAGCTTTGATGGGGAGTCCGGCTGATCTTTCCTTACTTTTTTGATGTCGTTAGTGGCCTTCCCATTGTGGCCTGCCATAGTTCCAAACCCTCTTCTGGCTAGATATGTGTGGAGTCTATCGTCCCTTTGCTGTTTCTTTGCGGTACCCTTATTTGAGCTTGAGTTTTCTAGCCAGAATCTGCAGGGTTCCCTGATTGTCCTCGTCCTTGTCATAGCTCCCGCCAGCTCCGTACCTAGCAGCTGTGTCCAGCTGGGTAGTTGACCAGTGGCGCCTGAGGTCGTGAAGATGCGCTTTTGGGCTTGCTTAGCCTTCCGCGTCGCTCATGCGCGTCTAGCTGGTAGGGGGGGTTCGCAGCAGGGTCTTCCCCCTGATCTCTCATGTGAGTTTGCCGATCAGATCGCCAGGTGTTTAAAGGGTTTTCCTTGCGGTATCACACCGCTGCCGAGGAGGGGTGTGTCTATGTTTATGTCCAAGATGGCTGCTCCCCTGCGTGAGCCTCCGGTTCCGTTACCTTTTTTGTCCGGTTCCGTCACCCCTTCTTTCTCTCCTCACCTCCTCGCCTAGCGTTGTGTTTCGTTGTGTTTCCCCGGCTTGTGGCGTGTTGCTCTGTCTCTTACCTGCTAGCTGCCAGGGTTCACTGTTTCCCCGCCTTGATGTAGGGCGTGTCTGTGTCAGAGATGGCTGCTCCCAGAGGAGGCTTCCGGTTTCGTTTTGCTTCCGGCCCTTAACTCTTCCTCACCACCTCACCTCCTCGCCTGGTGAGCCTTTTTATCAGCGACCGGTGGCAGATATGATCCCCTGTTCTGGCTCAGGTAATGGGATTGCAGAGTACCTCTGGTTCCTCTGTTTTCCATACGGGCGCTCTCTTTACCCCGCTACTTCTGCGCACATTCGTCTGCGCAAGATGGCCGCCCCCAGTGCCCGTGCCTTCAGTTTCGATTCCGTTTCGGTCGCGTGAGCGCTTGCACCGTCGGTGAAGTTCTGCCCCCCGGGTGCTCCGTACCGGTGCCGCCGGGCCTGCGTGTGGCCGGGTGTTGTCTGTGTCTCCGGTGTGCACTCGCCCACCCTTAAGATCTGTGTGTTCCGCTGGGGCTCACTCTCTGCACCGCCATCTTGTGCCTGCCTCCTTGCTCCTAGTACCACTCGTTTCTTGCGGATATCTTGCTCCACTGTGCTCACGTATAATCTTGGTTGTGGTCGTTCTGTGCTTTGTCCTTTCAGACACGGGATTCTTCCGTTGTTCCCTGGGTTAAGGTAGTTTCGCTGCTGTTCTCGCCGGTATTTGTCTCGGGGTGGCGGAGGTAATGGACTCAGGCACCCGTCCACTTTGCCGTTCAAGCCACACCCCTCGTGTGAACATTCTTGATCCTGGACAATAATTATAGTTGTTAGGTGCATTAGTTATTGTCTTGAAATGCTTTACACTTTGCACATGTTCCTTAGCAAGTCAAAATCAACAAAGACTCCCAAGATGTGATCATGATATCCATTCCATCTAGTATCAGTTCTCAGTATAACGTGTTCAAAAAGCAGTATACACAAAACACATCATTTGTTAATCAAAAGCTAGAATTATGCGGCCAAACTAATTTTTTATTTTTATTATATCTATACCAAATAAATTTGTTGTTCACTCACTTCCCACAGTACACTCAGAATAGATTTGAATTAATGAATGGAATAAAAATCATGCATCCAAAGAGGGTACACCCATTACCAAAAAAGGACATGAAACACCAGAAAGTCAAAAGTGTCATAGTACGAGTATACTAATGTCGAGGAGGAATGAGAAGGCTGACTGTTGGGATGAAGGAGAGAAGGTTTGGAGAAGTTCTACTAAGATTTGTGATGCACAACTCTGAGCAAAAGCTAACTGCACTACAGTGTGCAAAATTACAAATTATGCACAGCATTATATTTACTATGTGTTTTTGGGGGGGATGATGACGTTGCTGACACTAACACAAATAACAACATGATTATATAACACAAAACACGATCTAGCATTGTCTCAGGATACAGAGGGTTTTGAAAGCTATTGAGGGACTTTTGTACTCCAAACATAACCTCACAGTTATCTCCCTGCAGATGACTGCTGTTGGAAATAGCACTTTCTGCAGGATCACCCCAAACTGTCTACCTTCCTTCTCCCCTTTTCACTGAATTCATTTTTGTTGGCTCTAGGATTGTGGGTAGTTTACCACTGCTAACCAGTGCTAAAGTGTATATGCTTTGTACTCTAAACATGATAACATTGGCTTATCCACAATTGGCATATTTAATTTACCTGTAAGTCCCTAGTAAAGTGCACTATATGTGACCACGCCCTGAAAACTAAATGCTACTAGTGGACCTCCAGCACTGATTGTGCCACCCACTCAGTAGCCCTTTAAACATGGCTCAGGCCTGCCATTGCAGAGCCTGTGTGTGCAAATTTAAGCTGTCATTTCCACTTGGCAAATTAACCTATTTACCGGGCCCAATGCTCCCTTTTTATTACACATATGTCACCCCTAAGGTACATCCTATGTAGTCCCATGGGCAGGGTGCAGTGTATTTAAAAGGTAGGACATGTACTTTTGAGCTATACATGTCCTGGTAGTGAAAAACTGCTACATTCGTTTTTCACTTCCACAAGGTCTATCTCTCCAATTAGTTAACAATGCGATTGACTTAAAATATTTTTAAATATCATTTCCCATTGGCAGAAGATAGAAAATCGGAGCTTGATTTATTTGTTTATAAAGTTTTATATAGCGCAAACTTAATCACGAAGGATATTAGAGCGCTTTACAATTTGCGGGAAGTGAAGGTAACAGATCAGTACATGAGTCAAATAGGGAAAATAGATAGGCATTAAATCAAATAATGCATACATAAAAGACCAATTGTAGACCTGGGGTAGATGTAGAATGGGCTAGTCGCTGAAACATAATGACTAAGGAGAGCAAATACAATAGTAAAATACAAGATTGAACCATTCTTGTAGTTTGTCCGATGCGCTTATTGCTGACAATCGCTCTTCTTGTTAAGACAGGAACTTGTTCATAAGGAATCTTTTTGCTTCCAGTTTGAAACCAACCTTGGAAAAGATTCTACGGATTTCCGGTGGAAGAGAGTTCCAAATTTTTGGTGCAGAGCCCGAGAAGGCTCGTTGACATGTTCACTTTTTGTGGAAGATCTGGGGTTTCATGAGGAGGGAATTATCACTCCTCGACGGTCTACCCCCTCCGGATAGTTCTAACTTTTGCGCCAGGTAGTTGGGGGTTTTGAAGTGGAGGGCCTTGTGCGATAAGCAAGCAATCTTTAGTTGAATTCTCGCTTCGTAGGGCAGCCAGTTTAAAGAGTTTAGGACAGGGGAGATGTGGGCATTTCGCTTGGTGCTCGTAATCAGTCTGGCCGCAGCGTTCAATGATGCCTTCTGTCAGGGTTCACGGTAGGTTTCCTCCACGTGATCCTGAAGTTTCTGCTATCTGTGCTGTCTACCCTATGAAACGCAAGAAAAGATGGCATAGGGCCTTTAGTTGGCGGATTTGCTGGCACCGTTGGATTTCCAACATGTCTGCCAGCACATCCGCGGGTCAGCGTTCTAGTCTTTACTGAATTCCATCGGAGCAGGTGAAGCGCGCTTTCTAACATTCCCTCATTGAGGCGCATTGTTTTACCAGGCAATTAATTTGTTAAAGTCCTGATGATGATCCCTTTCAATTAGAGCGCGGGATCGAAACGTCGACCTTTCTTAGTAGACATACTGTTGACCATTGTTTATAACTATATGTATGCTCTACTCTGGGAAACTCTGTTATATTTTTTTGACCGTTACAGTGCCCGGGTTGCTCTCTTCTCTGTTGCCTGAAGTATCTTACTTTTCTTTTCCTCTTCTCTCTTTCTAATCTCAACCTTCAAGTACGGCGCAGGACTGTGCCTTACAGCAAAAATTGCTTGTTGCAAAAATGTTTTTAAATTTCTAAAACTCCTGAATTAATTTATAATAAAATTCCCTACCCGGCTGGGCAAGGAAAATATATAGTAGCCTATTGTGGTCTATATAATACAATTGTACTATTTCTCTAAGCTCTGGACCTTTGTTTTCCTTAATTCCTTCCTAACATTCTAAGGCGCACTTCACCTGAGATTCCAGCCCGTTAACGCCTACCCGACACTCGGCGTGGAAGATAGTAGGCCTCGTCGCTTGCTCGTCGCGAGTAGCCGCGACGGTTTACAGACTTCTCGTCACCGCAGGTTAGTGTTGCAGTTCAATTTTAAAAATTAGCGACTCGTTGTAAATGCGCATGACATAAAACTAACTCCTCCCAAAACTCATCACAGAAATCAAGGAAGGGGTTGGTCTCCTGACGTTCTCAAAGTGAATAGTGTTCTGACACATGCCCATTAACAAATGATGTAGTTTAGAGAGATTCTTGAAGTAAATAGGGATTCCCTGCTCAGATAGAACGTGCGCGTACTTTTCCTATGCGCAGTTCAGTCTGGAACAGTAATTTAAAGTGAGAAAAGGCTTAAAACAAATACTTAAAATAGGACTAACACTTGAATAGGTTCACAGACAGATTTATCGATATCTATCACATTAAGACGGATAATACACAGCGCTCCAGACTCTAAGAATAAGTAAGTTCTTTAAATATAAATACTTCCTCTACATTATTAAAAGAAGTACAAGATTCATTGAGAATCATACCTATTTCTCCAATCCAAAAGTTCACAGACAATCGTCTATTGTGCCTGCAAAGAAAAGAGAATAGAGAACAAGAGTTAGCAAGAGTCAGAGCACTTCAGTTGTAATTCTTCGCACAACTAGAAGATAGAAGAGAGGTTTGGCCCTAACAACATCCTGGTAAGACAAGCTAATCTAATTAGGAAATACAGTAAGTGAAAAAAGGTAAAATAAAGGAAAGTCATTAATGTTAATTGTTAAAGCTTGCACAAGATAAGAAGACGAAGCAGATTCCAGGGCTGTCTCTTTCTCCCACTCCCCTTTTCCCCGTTGGAACTTACCTGTTGAGAATCACTAAAATCTCACAGAGGAGTTCTGATTGGGGCATTGGGAATAAGCAGCATTCTGCTCCTGTGTTATTTGAAGACGAACAGAGATAGTGTCTTGACGCCTTGAGAGGGGCCAAAGTGTATTTGGGGAGGCCACATAGCATGGCCCTGCCATAGTCGAGCCTCGGTAAAACAAGCGCTTGGACCACTTGCTTGAAATCTGCTTGAGGTAGGAAAGGTTTGAGATTCCTGAGTGTTCTCAGAAGGTGGTTAGCTCCCTTGCATACATTGCTAATATGGTTCTTCATATTCAGGTGTTTGTCCAAGGTGATTCCTAGAGATTTAGCTGAGTCAATAATGCGGGGCCCAAAATTTGAAAACACATCTTTTAGTAAAGTTGTTTTTTAACTTGTAGGTCTGAAAATAGCACTTTTAGAAAGATGGCATTTTCTAACTTTAACCATTCTGTGCTTCTTCCTTTCTCTGAATACAAGTCTAGGTCAGGGTGACAGCTAAGCAATGAGCTTTTCATCTAGACAGTCACACAAAGGGAGTTTGTTTGTGATATTTGCATCTTGATAGCCCATCACCAGGCTGATGGGCCTTCCTGAGGTAGATTGGGAGGGAGGAACCTGAATAGGGCTGTGCCTATCCCCACACAAAGAGCTGCATACTGCCCTGTAGTGCGCCTGAAGCCAGGAAAGGAAGGGCAGCGTACTTGTGAGTTTTAAAGGCCTCTGATGTCTCCCCCACTTCAAAGGCACTTTTGGGTATAAGTACTGGACTCCGTGATACCCCCAGTTCAGTTCTCTATGGGGTCCTGAGGAGAATCTGCAATGAAGAGGAGCTGTGCTGCCAGGAAGGCCTACCACTTTTCTATTTCTTTTGCTGTATTGGCCTGTTGCCTGCTGATTGCTGTGCTGCCAGGAGGGACTGCCACTTTGCAACTTGCTCTGCTGTGTTGGCTTGCTGCCTGCTACGTCGTGCAGTGAGGGAGGATTGACTCTGCCCACTACAACCAAGAGCTCCAAGGGCTTGTTGGCTTGCCCCCTTTTGCCTAAGTCTCAGGGTTATCAAAAATGTCACCGCCATCCGCATAACAGTAGATGCCCCTAAGGATCAGAGCTTTCAACTTTCCTTAGTACCCAATGCCCTGAGCTGCAGGCAAGCCCTGCACCCCATGCTTGGTGAACCCCAGGCACGCACCTTGATTCTGAATTGGTCCTCACCTGTGCACACAGCTGCCCTGCATCACACTTGTAGCTGCTGACAAAGAGTGCAGCATCAGAGGAAGCCCTAGTTCAGCTCGGCTCTCCCGCCCTTGTTTCACTGGAGCAATCAAAGGGACATCTGAGGCCAGTGTATCAGCGGAGCGAGCTCTGCGCTTTTACAAAGGATTACAATCGGCAGTTTTCCAGGAGGAAGCTGAGAAAAGTACCCTTTGATTACCGTTCCATCAAGTCCAGTCTTGTGAGGCCGAAGTTGCTGCTCACAGTAGCCTGAAGAGCCCCCTTGTGACAAGGGGCCATCAGTGCCGCACGCCATAAAGAAGGTACTGTGACCTCCTGTAGCCACACTGCACTTTGAGTCAGTGGAATTGAGGACCACACAATCGCAAAGGACCGAGCGGGGTCTCCCACATGCACCTTGGGGTTGTGTCCCTTCTGGTCTATACCGCACAATTCTAGTGACCTTTGGAGCACCTTTTTCACCCCGCTCCAACGGGAAGGATACCAACTGTTGGTTCTTATTGGTTGAGACTTGATTAAATCTCCCCAATCATTGCATTCCCCAGAAACTTACCGTATTTACTTGAATAGAAGCACACAGGGGCTCCCACATGCACTGATTACATCCATGTTTTGAATGCCTCTATCTGAACAAATGCTTATTGGATTTTCGTGCTTTTGTTCATACTTAAATCAGATAAAGATTCTCTATTTATCTAATATGATGTGGGGTCTTTTTGTTGTGTTTTCACTGTGTTACTGTAATTAATGTGTTATATAAATACTTTACACATTTCCTCTTACGTTAAGCCTGACTGCTCAGCGTCAAGCTACCAGAGGGTGAGTACAGGGTAATTTAGGTTGTGTATCTGATGAACCCTAACTAGAGTAGTGGTCCCTACTTGGACAGGGTGCAATACCTCTGCCAACTAGAGACCCAATTTCTAACCATTGCCCACAGGCATATCATTTATTGTTTGTACTTTTCCAATTATTATATGAATTCCATATTGAATAATCATGTGATGTCACCATCAACAACTTTTGCCTATTGTTTGCACACATGTTCATATCGAGGTTGTAAATTTTAAATAAGTAGATATTGGTACATTAGCTTGTATTGTCTTTTGTTGCCTCCCATGGGGGGTTGTGCAGGTCCTGCCCTATTATTGGCTTTTTACATGATTGGTGGTTTCACTCTGTGCAATACCATTAAATTTAGTGCTGCGAAACGGACACACAGCACACACAAAAATATATTCACAAAAGTTAATCGTGCTATTGTTCTCCTTGCTTTGCATTGCGGAAGTGCCTATGCAAAATGCCTGTGCTTTAGGCTGTCTATGAAGATGAATAAGACACAAAGACAAAGCTAACAGGAAAGGGGATTTGGGGGCTTTTTTCTGAAAGTTATCTGCAGTGGCTTCACTAGGGTTGGTGTCACCCGGTGCGGGTAACTCACGGTGTCACCCCCTCACGACTTACCGCATGGACCTCCTCCGCCCTGAGTCCGCCAGTGGACACAGTTGGCAAATAACGGGACCATACAGAATCCTTAGTAGCGTTTGTAAATTTAGGTCCTATATTTACAAACTTGTATATGTGTTCAATTTACTGTTTAAGACCAGGAGGGCACTCATATGTACCTTGAAGCAATACCCTGACATCCACTGACAAAAAAAACTGTGCAACACCCGAAAACTCGACCAGTGCAACCGTTTCTACCATTCCAATTCTGGCCACAGCTAAGAGCTGTTAGGTCAACTATGAATGAAAACTGGTCTTCAAACAATCAGATGCACCCAGAGTCTTACATTTGGATAAACAATGGAACTAGAGTATCGCTTAAGAGGAATACAGCACCACTTTTCGAGGCTGACTGAGATAGAAAGACTTTCCCACCTTTTATTATAAAGGGCAAAGGTTTTGCAGATAATAGAAAGGCGAATGAGAGCAGGATGAAAGGAGAGGCGCTCAGAGGTGCCTAGAGGCTAGCTATCAGTTGTTTTGTTGCTACTTGCACCTGACCTGTTTGCTAACGAGGCTGAGATTTGTTTGGAAAGCCAGAGAAAGAGAAAAGGTGGCGTTGGGTGGCAAACTGTCCAGTGCTTTCAGCAGGTACTGTTTTGTTCCATATGGGAGATCAGTGCACCAGTAAAAATACGTGTTTCTGGAATTTTGCAGATAGGAAAGAGGGCACCAATCCACGGTCCATGTCTGACTGGGAATAAATGTAGCCCTTGCAAATGTGTTAATGCCAGCCCCTTACTTTACTGGACAAGGGCAGTAAAACAGTGAGGTGAGCCAGTCTGTTCTGTCCCTGTAATAACTTTTATTTTTTCAAAAGCGGAAGCAAAGTTTTTTATTTACTGCATACTTTCTCAAACATATTGGGGAAACATACTTTAATTTAGGCTTTAATTTGCATGTACGTCCGGTCTAGCGCAATAACCAGAATCATTAAGGGCCCTTATGAAAAAAATGTTTACTGCCTGAAATAAACTGGGTGCTGCTACCTCAGAGCCCCCCCCCAAACAACTGTCCTTTGCTCCATGCAACGTGTGTCCCTGCCTGCCCAGCCTCATTGAAATGGAGGCGAACACATTTAGAGACGTTGGGAGCAGATAGAGAAACCTCGGCGCGCACAGAAGGGTACCACGGGTTCCCCTCGCCATCACTGCCAGGAATGATTGTCAGCCAGGAGCAGGCGATAACAGCAGAGTGACTTTACAGGCACTGCCTACATCGGCACTGGCAGGTCATGCGTCCAAGGGGAAACAGCAGCAGTACAGAATTCTTGTTAGTAACCTACCACGTTTATTTTGAGACACGGTGAAGATTTTTAGATGCAGTTTGAGTGGCAATGGGGTGGTCTGTAGCGTTCTAGTTTATGCACGTCACGCAGACGTCACGTGCGGCGGCCATGTTGGCGGCGATGCGCGCGCATCGCATTGCGCGCTGAGATTTGTAAGGAGAGCAGCGCCGGCCGGCGCTCCTCAGATAAATCGCATACCTATCTTAAATAAACGTAGTTGTGCCATACCCACTGGCTGCCTGTGATTACTAAGATACATTACAGTGGCGACGAGGATGGGATGCACTCCAGACGATCACAACAGGTAGAAAGACATAAAACGGACCCTCCACGTGGGCAACCTCAAGGAAAAGACAAATCCGGACACAGCCATCGGGCCCATCCAGACCCGGGCAAGGAACCCTGCACTACCCTGCTGACGAGATTAATCACCAAGCCACAGCAGGACACGCATACGGTACTGTGAATCCGAGGAGCGTGGCAGTGCCACAGCTAACCACAGAGGCGGCGTATAGGCCAGAACAGTGGCGCGAACACCCCACAGCTGCAAGGACACGCACGACACTCCTGTGTAACCACGCCAGAGAGGAATAGCACTGGCTACCAAAGGGGAGGAGGTGGGGACCAACACTAAGAGTCCCCAGGGAGAAACGAGCACAGGGTTCAAGGACAGCACCCCAGGTAGCCCCTCCGGCAAAGACGCCAACACAAAGGTCACCAGGGAGGTGAAAATGAGCGCACCGGCGGGGTATGCAATAGCACCTGTGCAATTTCTACTGAAACCGGGAGAACCACTGATGAAGTGGGAGGACTGGAAAGAATATATTGATCATTTCATAGGGGTCCTGGAGGACGAAAATGAAGAAAAATTCACCCCCCAAAGAAAGAAACGTATCCTGTTATTGAACCTGGGACCGGAGGGACTCAGAATCTACAAGAGTCTGGTGCCCAAAAAGAGAGAAGACACCGATGACGACGTGTATGCCCATGCAGTGGAAGACCTAGATGAACGTTATCGTCCCACTATATGTGTGTCAGTGGACAGATTTAACTTCCAGCAGAGAAAACAACGGGCTGGGGAAACCATAGAAGAATACGTAGCGGCTTTGAGAAAGTTGGCGGCCCCGTGTAAATACGCACTGTGGGAGGACGAATTCATCAAGGATCAAATCGTGATGCACACTACGAGCACAAATGTTCAAGACAAGTTATGGGCAAGTGGCGACACCACACTCAAAGACGTGATGGTCATTGTAAAGAGGGCGGAATTCGCACGGAGGTGCGCTGACGCAACCAAGAAAGACGTAGCCACCCCAACCATGGTGAACAGGATACAAGAGGGAGACCACCGCAAAGACCTGAGAGGCAAGACTCCAGTGACCAAAGGAACCAACAGGTGGCAAGGGAAGCAGACGGGCAATGATGGCAAGAAAACGTGCTACAGATGTGGAAGTTGGTCCCACGAAGCACATGATAGAAGATGTCCGGCGTTTCGAGCCAAGTGCCTGCACTGTGGCATCTTAGGCCACTATGAGAAAGTGTGTAGGAAGAAACAACCCAAGGGCATGGTGAAATGTGTCGACCAAGGCGAAGAAGATAAGGAGGAAGTTGCAGAGGAAGAGGTGGTCACCGTATTATGCATATATGACCAGGTATTGAGCGTGGAAGGCAAGAGGTCAACGAAACCCGTCCTGGACATGTCAATGGGTGGGATCACCATCACGGTGGTGGCAGACACCGGATCTCCATTCACCATTGTACAACGGGCAGTGTGGGAAGAAGCGTTCAGACCCAAGTTGGGCCCAGAGTTGGAGAAACTAGACATTCGGCCGGTCACCTACAATGGCGACCGCATTCCAATGGTAGGGTTTCATACGCCTGTTGTTCGAATTTAGGGGCCGATCAGCATGGTGCAAGCTGTACATTGCAGAGAGAGGACCCTCCGTCCTAGGATGGCTAGACCAGGGCGACCTAGGAATAAAGCTGGATCCAGGAGGGAAGGAGCAAATACTACTCACAGAACAAGAGGAATGGCCGGACCTGAACAAATGGAAGGAGAACTACCCGAAAGTGTTTGGAGGCACGGTGGGAAAGATGGAGAAATTCCAACACAAGATTGTGCTCAAGGAAGGAGCCATCCCGGTAGCTCACAAAGTGAGGAACGTACCAATTGCGGTAAGAGAGGCAGTCCAGATGGAACTCCAAGAATTGGAAAGGAAGGGTATAATAGAACCGATCACCTGTGCCGAATGGCTGGCGCCCTTAGTGGTTGTAATGAAGCCCAACGGGAAGGTCAGGCTCTGTGTGGACCTGAGAGAACTGAATAAAAACATTGTCGTGGAGAAATTTCCCCTCCCCAGAATCGAGGAGATGTTGGCCAAGACCAGAGGAGTAAGGTGGTACTCCACTATCGACTTGACCTCGGCCTACCACCAAATAGCACTTCATCCGGACAGCAAAAGCCTTACATCCTTCATCACTCCGTTTGGGTGCTACCAGTTCTGTCGCATGCCGTTCGGGATGGCCTCGGCGGCTGCAGTCTTTCAGAAGATGATGCACCAACTGTTCAGAGACTGCAAGGGCGTCCAGTATTTCCAGGACGACATCCTGGTGATGGGGTGTGACAGGCTGGATCACGACCAGAAGCTGGAAAAAGTGCTACAAACGTTGGAAAACAAAGGCCTTACAGCGGAGTGGACAAAGTGCCGGTTGGGCCTGCAATCGGTAACGTACCTAGGCCACGAAATTGGACAACAAGGCGTCACACCCAAGGCGGAAAACGTAAAAGCCATCGCTGAAGCACCGCCCCCCAAGAACAAGGAAGAGGTCAGGTCGTTCTTGGGGATGGCGGAGTACTACAGCAAGTTCGTGGTACACTTTGCTTCAAAGACCCACAACCTGAGGCTGCTGACCAGGGAGAGCACTGCGTTCCAGTGGACACCGGAAGCTCAAGCAGAGTTCGAAACCATCAAAAAGGACGTCACAGGAGCCGTACCTCTCAAAGGTTACGATCCACAAGGCTCCACTGTGCTCACGACTGACGCCAGCGACAAGGGCCTAGGCGCTGTGCTCATGCAAGACCGAGGAAGAGGGGAAATGGAGACAATCAGCTTTGCATCCAGAGCATTGACGGATACAGAGAGCAAATACAGCGTGATTGAGAAGGAGATGCTGGCGGTGGTATGGGCCATGACGAGATTCCGGCAATTCCTTTGGGGTACCCGATTTCTACTCAAAACAGATCACAAGCCGTTGGTAAAAGTACTAACTTCGAGCGGACACGCCAGTGCCACACCCAGGATATCCAAAATGTCTCTGAAGTTACTCGAGTTCAGGTATGATGTGGAGTACATCCCCGGGAACCGGAACCGAGTAGCGGATTACCTGAGTAGAGCAGCCGCCATGGAGCCCGGAGAGGAAGACCCTGCAGGCAGAGGGGAGTTGGTAGCTCTCATAGAAGACCAGGAGAAGTTAATCAGCCAACAAGACTGGGCAGAGGCATACGAGGAGGACACCGACATGAAGGAAGTGAAGATGCACATAGTACAAGGATGGCCAGACAAAAGAAATGTGAAAGTGAGCCTCAGGCCATACTACGAAGTGCGGGAAGAACTGTCGGTAGGAGACAAGGGGGTATTCATTTACAGAGGAGACAAGGTGATCCCCCCAAGGAACCTCACCACCAACTCTTGGACCTGCTACATGAGGGCCACCTAGGCATAGGGAAACTCAAGGCAAGAGCTAAACAAAACTACTGGTGGCCAGGCATGGACATAAGGGCCGAAAGGCATGTCAGGGAGTGTCCACAATGTCAAGGGGCGGACAAGACCCTAAAACCTTTGAGGCCAGCGCTAGGGAAGTTTGACCCCCATTAAATCCGTGGGAAGAACTATCTGTAGACATTTTGGGACCTGTCCTAGATGACCAGGGCACACAAAAATACGTGTGTGTACTCATGGATCGATATTCCAAGTGGCCGGAGTTGAAAGTGGACGAGTCCATGGACACAGAGAACATCCTACAGTTTCTGTCAGAGACCTTCACAAGGAAAGGAATCCCCAAATCCATCCTGAGTGACAATGACCCCCAGTTCACGTCGGAAAGGTGGAGCAAGTTTATGCAAAGAAATGGCATCACTATCAAACATACGGCGATCTACCATCCAGCCGGGAATGGCCTAGTGGAGCGATTTAATAGGGTAGTGATGGGAGCCATACAAGCCGCCATATCCAGCGGAAAAGACTGGGAGAAAGCGCTAGAGAACATGGTGTGGGCCTACAGAATAACCCCCACTGGCACGGGGTACAGCCCATTTCAAATACTGAGGGGGCGAGAACCATTCATGCATGACAACAGGATCTGGAAGGAAAAGGTCATCACCAGCGAATGGTCCCCTGCAGTGGTACGGGCCAATCTGGAAAGAGCACAGACAATCTACACCAACCACTACAACAAACGAAGGAATGTGAAAGGGACAGGCCTGGAAAAGGGAGAGTGGGTGAGAGTAAAGCTAGCCACTCTACAGAAGAAAGGAGACAGCAAGTATAGCAAGCCTATGCAAGTCAAGGAAGTGTATGATCGAGCGGCTCTGCTGAGCGACGGAAACGTGTGGTCCCAGGACCGCATGGCCCGGTGCAACAAGGTATTGAGATGGGAACAACCTGAAATGGAATGGGAAGAAGCGGACGAATTGAACATGGAAAGGGGGCAAGATGGAAGTGAGCAAGGCGATGGAGCAAGTACAGAGAAGGTGCAAGGAAGTGAAGAAGTGAGCGACAGTCAAGGAGCTGAGACGGACCGGCCAGGGAGAAGCGTGAACGATGATGGAGCGGTGAGTGAGGAAGTGGAAGGAACTGGTATGCAGTACCGAGGGACTCTGGAGAACCCCGTCCGGGTTACCAGGAGCGGAAGGCAGGTGGTGAGGCCTTCCAGATTTCGAGACTTTGAATTGGACAATGATTGTAAGTGACTGTTTAAAGTTTAGTAAAAGGGGGAGATATGTAGCGTTCTAGTTTATGCACGTCACGCAGACGTGACGTGCGGCGGCCATGTTGGCGGCGATGCGCGCGCATCGCATTGCGCGCTGAGATTTGTAAGGAGAGCAGCGCCGGCCGGCGCTCCTCGTATAAATCACATACCTATCTTAAATAAACGTAGTTGTGCCATACCCACTGGCTGCCTGTGATTACTAAGATACATTACATGGTCCCCACGTAAAAAGAAAAAAAACCTCCTACCTCTGGTTTTAGTAACAGACAGCCATAAATAACGTGTAATGGGCCCCTTAACCCCTTCGCCACAGTACCTGCGGAGGACATGTGCAAAGACTCAGACACAGCTGGGACGCGAGACTCCGAGCGCAGGAACAGGGCCTCGTGGTGCTGAAAAGTTCGACCCCTTGCTGCCGTGACACTGAACGTCAATAGACGTGACGTCCAGACGGGCCGAGAGGGGTGACGCAGCGCAGGCGCACGTAAGCCTGCAGCACTTTTATTTTGATCGGATGTTATTTCAGGCCTGTTCCGAGGGCTGCCCCAGTAGGAATGAGTTGACAAATACCTGGTCGGCGTGCTCCACCTGCACGTAAGGCCGTCCACCTTGATTGCTCCGGAGTCCTTGCAGTTTGCAGACGCTAATCCTCCTGATTATAAAGAGCAGAGGTGAGGCTGCAGAGCTGTGTTGCACAGCGTAACCAGATTGGTGGCACCCCATCTGATG
This sequence comes from Lissotriton helveticus, assembly GCF_964261635.1. Lineage (NCBI taxonomy): Eukaryota > Metazoa > Chordata > Amphibia > Caudata > Salamandridae > Lissotriton > Lissotriton helveticus. Next base: position 1,089,579,962 of record NC_136059.1, on the reverse strand, counting down.
GTGTCACCCGGTGCGGTCCGCACCCCCCTAGTGACGCCACTGGTTATCTGGTTAGCGGTATGTCAAAGTTGGGGGTCGAGAACACCATGTGGCCGATGACTGCATCGTAGTCTGTTGAAATGAGACATGAACAGTAGAAATTGTGAATCGAAGAGGAAATCCATGCAAGGCAGTAAGGCATACAAACATTCTAAAAAGAGGGTTGAAGTTTCACTGTTGAAATTCCAGTGATCCTTGAACATTACTTTGAGCTGACTAAAATGGATGATGGAGAGCCAGTGAAAAGAATGTCACTTTGGAGACTAGATGACATTTTACCAATCCATATTAAAGTTGGAAAACAGTTCTGCATTCATTGTAGTTTTTTAATGATGTAAGTTGGAAAACTGGAGCCTGTGTGGATTCCCATAAACAAGACAAGAAAGGATGCAGGCTTATTTCACTTAGAACACGAACTTAATGGTAAAAAAAGTCAAAACCTTCAATAGCAAGCAACGTTGGTAAAAGCTGTTCGAATCTAGCAATTAGGCAAGAGGTTCTAGTTGATCATATAATTAAGATAAAGAAACCAGTGGAACAAGTCACAAACCAGGTAGAAATCTCATGAGAGTACATGTTAAAAAAAAGTGTAAGCAAAATCCGTTGAAATTTAGGATCCTCAGATGTTTCCAGGTATACACCAGATAAACCTAAATGTACAGCAGGCAGACTGGCTGCAGTACAGAGTTCCACAGTTCTAGTAAATATAATTTGCACAGAATTGTCAACAAGCCACACCTCAAATAATAATTATTCCTATTTGTAAAACGCAAACATACCACCCCCTTAAGGGTTTCAAGGCTCTAGGGGCCATGGGGGAGATTACGTGAGCTATTGCCCAGAGTCACATGTTGCTGAGCTGAGCTGCTGTCGGGAATCGAACCCTGAGCCCCGTGCTCCGGACTCTGGACGCTGCGCCACACCTCTACTCTGAGGTCAAGGATTCATTCTACTAGATGTTGAATATATACTACTTTTGCTATAAACACTGAGCACTTTTAAATAATTACAAGCTCACTATATTTTCTCTTTCAAACGTACGTCTCTATGCACCAACTAACCATATCATCATTGACAGATGTATTGATTGAAAGTTGTATTCAAAATTATAGCCAGCAGAATAGATCCAGGTAGTCCATGCCTAGGTTTAGTGCTCTGATCTTCACCAAAGGTTTGTTGAGCAAAAGAAGCTGAAATGATTCTACTGCACAAAGTGATGATGACCATAAAACATATGTAGCTCTGGCTCTGGCGTAGTCACTTTACCTCTTGAACAGCGTAAAAAGGGAGTAATTTTGAAAGGTCTGAGCAAGTGAAATGAAACCAAAGATGCTAAAATATTCACATTCCTCTGGGACACAGTAAGTAAGTTAAAAGAACTAACTCTCCCAATTAAGTTCAGAAACATATGAAAGTTAAATGTACCTAATTTGAAAATAATGTAAAGTCAGTAAAAGACAACAAAAAACAGAGAAAGCCAATAGGTCTCTCATGGAAACCTATTTTCCCCTAGATGGCTGCCTTGCTCGCAGCTGCACACATTTGTGGCAGCCACCTTGCAATGCCAGACCCTTGCATATGCAAGATTTGAAAATAAAATGAAAACTTTAATAAAAATATTTTTAGAAAAATTAAGCAAGTGATGGAGTGGGACGGGAGAGAATTAGGCGAGTGGGAGGAAGAGATTTTTGAGCTGGAAAGAGAAAGAGACAGAAGAAAGCAATGTACTACAATAAAGATCAAAAATACAATAAAATGTAAGTCCTCTTATGTTAGCAGTGAAACGGCACAGGTTTTCCAATCAGAATTTATATAAAGATGCTGTGCTCCCGGGGTGGGACAAACTAAAAAATAAAGAGGAAAGTCATCCAAAAAAGAGCAGAGTACTGAGATAGACAACAAAGCCATCCAATCATGAGCAATGGGCTGACCCAAAGCGCAATCTGCAAATTGTATTGTGCGCAATAGTGTTTCACAACAGTCAGTCGGCTAAAGCTCGCAGCATATCAAGAATTCACAAATGAACAAGTGAGAAACAACAAAATAGGGCTATAGAAAATTTGTGATTGGGAAAACATATTTCCATATTTCTTCTATCTTAAAGTGAGTCTGTGTACTTTCAGTCTTGTATTACACACGACATTCATTTTCACTTTCATTGTAGCCAAAAATCACCGATCAACAGTTTGTGCTCTATGTATACTGTCTGTAGCCTCATTCTCTTATCATTTCTATGACATAATATTTGGTGAATGTAAGGATGTAAGTTCCATAACATGTGTGCATCTGTAATATATCCAGCAGTTTTTCCTTTGTTTCTAAACTTCTCCAGATGTTTTTTTTTCTTTTTAAGTTTATGAGCACCTGAAGCATGAGGGGCCCATAAAACTGCAGATTTGATGCTTCTCGGTGAGTCAATGTACCCTGAGATTCAGAGGAGCCTCCATTGATATCCACACTGTATCGTTTCAGTGGCTGTCATGGCCTCCCTCTGCACAGGCCTTGGCTGGAGGCAACATTGAAGGTTACAAGTGCAAATGCGCTGCACGGTAACTCTGGTGGCACAGTGTCATCTTGCACTATATTTTACTGTCTTCTTGTCCTCTGACCCTGGCTTTGTGTGCAGAGCTCCAGTATGCTCTTGGCTTGTGTAGTACTTGGATCAAGAATGGGCAGTGTAGTCCTATGTATGCCTTTTGAATGTTGATGGCTCTCACACCTTTGACTGGGAAGGTCAAAATGAAGTTTGACTTCCTTCTTCACTTATGTTCCCAGTGCCTATGGAGCTTATGAGCTTCCAGGGCCCATTGATAAAGGAATACACCCACTAAAGAGACAGCACCCCTTGACTCTAATCCAGGAGCTAGGTTTTCCCCGGATATTTTACATTTCCAGCCTCTGAGGCACTTTTCTGTTGCAGTGTTATTTTGCACTTTTTTCAATTACCCTAGTGTTTCCTTTGTTTCAGTTAGCTTTGGGTGTTGACAGTAATTAACCCCTTGGCCGTGGCGGTGATTCCGCCGAGGAGCTGTGGGGGAGGGGGGCCGTGCGGCGCCGCCATGCTCGTGATGGAACCACTCCGTCACGAGCCGCGGGCGTGCTGTGCTTGTGACGGAGTGGTTCCGTCACGGCCCCACCCGCTCAATAAAACCGCAGCGCAGGCGTGGAATCGCAGCAGCGTGGGCGGGGCGCCCGCGCCCCGTGACGGAACCACTCCGTCACTAGCACAGAACGTCCGTGGCTCGTGACGGAGTGGTTCCGAAACGAGCGCTCAAGGGGTTAAAATAACAAGGAGTAAGGTTTGTGAACTAATAATAAGGCATCTCAGTTTTGGCAGAAGGATCGCGATTCTACATTTTACAATAAAGAGTGTGAGACAGAGGAGGAATCACAAAGGATACATGTTTGTGAACATTGTATGAACCATCTTGCCATTTTACAGCAATTATAGTGTGCTGCTGTTGTATTCATTCTCATGTTAAGGTGGTGTTTTTGCTAATCCACTGATTATGAAAGGCTTTTGGTGCTTGTAGCCCTGGGCCATGGTTTCTTTCTACATTTTATTCTATTATGAATGTATTGTATATTTTGATTAGGCTTCGGCGGTGTGCACGGAGTTCCGCATATAGACAAAAAACTCTGCCAAGCTACGCAGAGTTCTGCGAGCAGAGGAGTATGTTATCTGACACCGTCGGCACTGATTTTTAGCGCGGGTTGTTTGTCACACGCTGTAAAATCAGCACAAATGGCATCACGCACAGCGCAAGAGGGAGCAGCTTTTTTCTGCCACTCAAGTAGAAGTTCTATTCGAGTGGCAGCTTCCTCAACGCGAACAGAAGGTTTCTCAACGTGAGCAGTAGTGACCATGCGCGACCGACCGTGTCGAGAAATCTTGCTGGGAAGCAGTCTGGTGTTGAATTTTAATCGCTTTTGCTCGCCAACCTACCGTTAGTGAGAGCGAGCGGGTAAAAAAACCTCACAACATGGAGCAGAGTTTTTCTGAACTCCGCGAGCCCCGCTGATTACGAATAACTCCGCAAACTGTGCTAACGGAGTGGAGTACACCACCCATGCCTAATTTTGATTTGAATACTTTTTATTTGACTTTTGCTTTCATATGTTTATCATTATTACTAATAAAGTGTAGTGTCTAGACACAAACTCACACATTTTTCATATATTCACATCTTCAGTTGTATTTATTGAATTGATTTGTACTGTACTAAAACTTAAATTATCAGTTCATTTCAAAAACGTTATTCAGTATGTATAAAACAACCATAAAAGTGTACATACATGGAAACTGATTGCATTACGTATAAAAAACAGCAAATAACAACTGATGGCAACATGGGGATACAATTGATCACAACTAAAAATATGCATACATTAAAAATGATTGCATTACACATGGAAAATATCAAGTAATAAAAAAAAAAGCAGATGACACTTGGTCTGCAACATGGGGCCAAAGTTAATCACATTTAACACGCCTAAAATATTGTATTAAAAAGACAGCTCAATTTCTTAAAAACTGTCAGGGGGTCATCACTATATCGATACAACTATACTTTTGCGTGCATTGAGGGCATTTATAATAAAAAAGTGCCACATTAAGGCAAGCCATGGCATCAATAAGTTCAGATAAGTATTTTACTGTGGCAAGATGTGAACCACTGCCATACGCAAGCAGAAGTGGTTTTAAATAATAGTTCCTAAAACCCGGATAAAAACCACAAAAAAGCATAAAGTGCACTGCGGTCTGCTTGCTCTGTCCATCACATGGGCAAGCGGTCATGTCTGGAGGATAGGTTTTCATATTAGGGAAAGCCACTAAATGGTGGGCTATTCCCAATCTGATTCTGACTAATACAAAACGATGCATAAATTTGGGCATGTATGTTAAATAATCTTGACAGTCCACATTACTTAACTTATCCTTAACTGCTCATCCAACACTAACTGGAGAGTGAGGGAGGCAACATTTCCATAACAAACCATGTACCCTGTCCTCTATTTGACAGTGCTTGGCTGTCTTGTGACTTCCATTTATCAGGGAAAAGCCTCACAACCAACATCACACTTTACAGGTAGAACTCTATAGAATAGGCTCTCACCCTATAACACCATCAAAGAACAGGGGCAGTAGTAATTACTGATTCAAAGAACGAACAGCAACTTTTTTTTAAAGCACCACAAGTACTTTTTTTAAGAAAGCAACATAAGATGCCTCTTACGAAAAAGGAGGCAGTCACACCAGCCTTGAGCGACTCTGGTTCCAATGGATGATAAAACAGGTGAGGTGCGTCCTGGATGGCTGATAGATAGCCAGAATCATTGTTTTAAGCAATAGTGACAGCTGTAGGCGGTACAGGAGCCCTGAGTCCCCATATTAAAAATGAAGGCATTTACAAAATGATTGTGCTATAGAATTGCATTGGGGGCTTGTTTTTCTTAGAGAATTCCCTGAAGACAATCTGGCTTGAAGTGGTGAGTACACCTTTCATGTCATGGATGCGAGGAGGCCTTCTTCACAGCAGTGGATGTGAGGGCTCATGAAACTATCATCTACACCAAGCTGCCCAGAAGTCATTTAGTTGCTGAAGTCCTACAGCTTAAACCATGATGAGGCCAGCCCATCCTAGCCATGCTTGGTGACAGCACAAATATGCAAGACCCTCACAATGGAAGCTATGAAAGGTGGGTGATAACACTATATGCATTTCCCCCCTGATTTTTACTTGAACTCTAGAAGTGTGGCCCACACTTAGTGGTTCTAGTGGGGAATGTCAAGCCTATTTGCAACAAACTCAGTTCTGGCTCGACCCACGGATCTTAGGTCTCCATAATTGCGTCTATGACACAAATCGGAACATTTAACTAGGAAAATCCTGCTTCTCTAACCTGGCCATATGCATTGACATTCATATTTTTCTGTAAACATGTCATGAGCCTCTCGGTTTTAGCTGCTTGTTTTAAAATAATATAGTATATTGCTGTGCTTGTACACAGAACACTTCAAAGGTTTTCTCTGCAGATCACCTTGCTCCCCTGGCCTCTCGACCAGAGGTGAGCAAGGGAACCCTTAGGGAAACCTTCCACCTTTTTCAATTGGACTTGGACTGCATAGCTCAATGGCCAGTTTGTCGTGAAAGAGATCCTGCAACAACTAACTGTTCTCAACTGTAGTGCCTTATTCAGAAATTATAGACTGGGGATGCGAGCACAGAATTGAATTAGTTTGTCTCTCTACTGCTGACAAGAAGACACACCACCATACCGTGAAAGTTGCTCTTTGCATGAGACCTTTGCATGAGCCCTATATTGAAACCTTCACAGTGCCTTCACCATGACATTGATCACTGCAAAACCGAAAATGGCACCAAACATTACCACTTTTCAATATTTGATTGAATTGTTCCATTCCCATCATTGCTTGCAATTTCATTCACTGCCAACAACTCCACTGATCAACAGCGGCTCTGCTCAGGAGTGAGGAGGTGGGGATGGGATACTTCCCACACCTGCTAAATGACGGCAACGCATGGCGAGTTACTGACAGGTTGCAGTAAATATATTTCCCCTTGGAAGATGTGGCAAATCATGCGGAATACTGTGTTTAATGCACTGAATTCCACTTGCAAAATATTCACCTATCACTTTGATGAGGTAAACATCGACAAGTTTGACCTGCTGAAATGTACCTGTGGAAAACTGAGGGTGTGTGGAAATGACTTTAAAACGTGGAATACTAATATGTTGTCTAAGTAGTTAGTTCTGAATATGTTGAGGCTTATTTACAAGCCCATTGCACTGCAGGTACGTCACTTTTATTGACGCACCGCAGTGGCGTAACAAAACTTGGGAGGGCTCCCCTGCAAGGTACGTGAAGGGGCCCCCTCCGAGCTCAATCAGGAGTTCTCCGGCCAAAGTACTGAGCTGAGGAGGCCCTTAGGAGCATGGGGGCCCCCTGCACCGCGGGGGCTGCGGGGCCTAAGGCCCCTGATGCACCGAAGCGAAATGGGCTTCCCCATAAACACAAGGCCATGTAAAGTCACTCTGGGTGACTTTTCATAGTCTTGTGACTATATTTCCCTTTCAAGCATAACTGTGCATGAAAGAAGTGTTTCATGGGTGTTCCCACACAACATCCATGGAAATTGACGCATTCCCAGATTTACAACTTCTACGCCTTTGAAGAATACTTTATTTTCTCTTAAATTACATAAAAAAACTTTTTTTTAAATGCTTAAAGAATTAACATCTGCACACATGGCACATTTTGTGATTTTACTGTAATTCGTTAGATGGTAGCATACCTTGCAAAACGTCAATCAAGTAAGCCGGCCCAGACATGATTGATTGGATATGTGAAAAAAAGACCATAAAAGAGGTCAAGGGAGGAAAATACCCCAGTTCGAGATTAAGCATTAGACCTCAAACGGTGCCTTACACGTAATCCTTTAAATGCTCTTGCTGTCTGTTCTGTAATGCTAATCCTTCTGCTTACACTTTCACCTGCCTGCATTTAAACATTAACATTTGTTTTCGGACACCGCCTCAGGCAAACATTTCATTTCCATTCTGGATAAATAGCATGCTGAAATTATACCAAGGGATTGCAGTTTTACATCCTTATTTCTTAAACAAGATGTTAAAACAACTGTAATAAAATTATGCTAGGCTAATTAGACAAGCAGCGCATTATTCGGATACCCCGGTACTGCGAACTAGCTATTTTTGGAGCATGGAGCTGCTAACACTTATTTGTGTATGTGGGAAAATAGTACTTTATGATCTCATCACACTCTGTTATTTTTTAGGCTTTGCTCATCATTTTTCTTGGGCTCAGTTTGGTGATCCTTTCTATGAGGGTGATTAAATCCTGCTGGATCTTATCCAGAGCAGAGCAAACAGTTCCCTTTCAGTTGCTTTTTTGAACGCTTTAAAATGCAATGCAACCATTAGCCATCAAAAGACAACAAGCATTGGCATAGTCAATAGGTATTGCCTTTGAGACCTTAGAGGTTTTTACCCATGCATCACATTATCCCCAACTCGCATGCCGACGCACTCCAACCACACAAAGCATGCTGGGACCAGTAGGGCCAAATTTATAAGAAGAAAAGTGAACGGACAAGGCTTACTCTTGTTGGCTACAAATAACAGAACTGGAAGAAGCACAGCGTCAGACATGGGCCAAGTTAAAATGTAAGCAGTTTGCAGAAAGAAAACCAGGGGTGTGTGAGGTCAGACCAGGGATGAATTGTCAATGAAACCAGGCCATAATAAGGCACAAAGAGTCGAGGAAGTTGTGAGGTAGGGTTCAGAAAAGATTAGAGCAGAAAGGGGGATTGTTGTTTTTGGGTGGGGGGCTGTTTAGGCAAGGCATGCCAGGGGCAGGTGAATAGACTAGAGCAGGCTTAGATTAACCTGGGTTGGGTAGGGTTTTTCAAAAGCAGGTAGGATTTTTAGGCTGGGGTGTTCGGGAAAAGCTGGGTGGGGCCAGGCCAATTAGGGTTGTTAAGAGTCGAACTCAGGGGTTAAACAAGGCCAGGACCGAGGGAAGGGGGTTAGGCAAGGCCATATCTGTAGGTGAAACTGTGCCCCTGGAGGCGGTATTAAGCAAGTTTGGGGACAAAGATTGGAGGCGTAGAGGAAGGAGCACGCAGTGAAATGGGTGCAAGAGAATGGAAGGTTGCTGCAGCAGACCAGTCTAATATTGGGGACATGTCCTCTATCCTTCCCCATCGGACGCCCCCCAATTGGTGATGCTATGGGGCCCCCTTGTGAGCTCCCATGTTAAGTCCTGGCTGCATACCCTGAAGCAATGACCAGCCTGTGAATAGACGTTTGCCCCTTTTCATCTCACTTGGCTCATGTATTCAGTTGGAAACCGGGGGGGTATTAGTCTATGAGAGGGGAGGAGATAGGGAAGGAATTAGGGAAAAGTGGAATAGGATAAAAGCTAAGAAAAATAAAGAACACAAACCTTTTATAAACTGCCTGAAGGTAATGAACTAAACCAGCAGCCTGGAAAGAAAGCATTATCCAAGGCGGCTCGCATGTCAGCAACGTGTGCGTCCTTCTGATCTATGTGCCCCGGCCCTTGTTAAAGTTTGCTTATGCCAAAAGCTGGACCTGGATAGGACTTTGAGGTAAGAGCAGCAAACTTTAGCAGTGGATCCTAAAACAGCTTATCATAATTGGCCAACAAAGGACCTGGTGACACGACACACACATGTTCCCCATCATCATTTTGCTTTGAGGACCTATGCCCTAGGAATGGCCGCAGTCTTTTGGTTACATCTTAGGCTTTCAGTGCAGCTAATACTTACACCTAACTCCAATGTCTAATCACTTAGTGATACTTACACTCAATATTAAAGGGCTCAACCATGCACTGAAACAAACCTCCATTCTATCATATCTAGAAAACACTGGGGCACACATTTGTTTGCTTCAAGAAACACACCTACTCTCTAGTGACCAACACAGGCAGCGTTCTGAAGCATTCCCATCTCAGTTCTTCTCATTTCTCCCATCCGAGCCAGCGGGTGTCGCAATTTTGATTTCTAGGACTTTCCCTGGGTAGGGGGACTCAAAAAGGCAGAGATTAAGGGCAGGCTCCTTGCATACTTATTGCCGGTGGGGTTGGGCAGCATAACAGTGGGAACCATCTATTCCCCTAATGAAGGTCAGGAACCTTTCCTCTGCAGAGCAGTGACAGAGATTATGGGCACGCAGGAAAGGCTAGTGCTTCTTGGTGGTGACCTCAATCTGATATTTAACTCTGAAATAGACGGATGTACCTCAGTACAATGCGATCTTTTAGATCGCGGTACTTTACAACGCTGCCATTACAATGCAAGTCGTTACAATGACTTGCGTTGGGGTGCGCGGATTGAGGATTATTATAATTTTATATTCCAACACCAGCCCACGTAACAGTAGGGAAGGTGTTGGAATACAAAATTACAATATTCCTTATCCAATAGCGCCATCCAGCGCAAGTCGTAGTAACAACTTGGTTTGCAATGGCATCGCTGTAAAGGTAGTGCGGTGTAAATACCGCATTGTAAACGATGTTTCCCGAAATAGACAGATCGGCACAGCGCTATGGACAGGCAGGGACTTTTACGAAGTCGGGACGGAATTGGCTGAGGGACCTGGTTTTAGCAGATATCTGGAGAACTTCACATCCTGATGCACATGATTACACATTTTATTCTCATGCCCATAAAACCTATGCCAGACTTGATTACCTACTTGGTACTCCGGGGGTACTCTCAGCAGTCCAGGCAACAGAGATTGAACCTCGATCGCTTTCTGATCACACTGCAGTGTCAGTGACAATGTCGATACCATGCTCTAAACCCTCTCCCAGGAAATGGAGACATAGGGACTCCCTGCTCCACCGCCTGGAGATCATAGCTCAGATAACCAAGATGATACAGGACTACCTGATGACTAATAATATCCAGAGTCTCCGATTTCTATGGTGTGAGACTCCTTGAAGGCAGTTGTTAGGGGGGAGTTTATAGCTATAGCTTCAGCAGACAATAGGATCCAGCGGGACAAAAAAGAGAGTCTGTCTCGCCAGGTGACAGAACTAGAGCATATCCACAAGAGGACAGGGACCCCTAGGATCTGGAGACAGCTCGAAGCGGCCAGAGTTCAACTGGTGGGACTGGATGCTGGCAGGGCTGAATACAATGCACTTGGACTCCAGCATAGTTTCTATGTGGATGGTGATTCCTTAGTCGCCTTTTGGCGAGTCGGCTACGGGGCCAGAGCCAGGAGTCGAGGATAACCCCAATCCTAGATATGGGGGGAGTAGACAGAGGACACACACATTGCAGATTCCTTCCGGGAATACTATCAGACACTTAATACTGCACAAGAAATCTCACCGGACGCGATATCGGCCTATCTTGAAGGGGCCACTACCACTTCTCTGATTCCCACACAGGCCGCAGATCTGGATCATAGGATTAAGATAAAGGAGGTTATCTCTAGTATTTCCCGCTAAAGCTATCCAAATCCCTGGGCCCAGACGGTTTACCGGCCTCTTTTTATAAAACTTTTGTCAAAGTTTAGCCCCGATTCTCACATGGCTTTTCAATGTGATAGGGGACACCACATCACTTCCCCCATTGATTCTTCGTGCAGACATAGTGGTAATTCCCAAACCCGGAAAGGCTAGGACTCAGTTCACCTCTTATCGCCCCATCTCCCTTTTGAATATAGACCTAAAAATCTTCACCGGGATCCTGGCCACTCGACTTGGCCCTCTCCTTCCTAGGCTCAAAGATCCTGACCAAGCTGGATTTGTGCCCCAACGGCAGTGCAGTAACAATACGAGAAAGATCTTACATATAATCGATAAGGCCCAGAGATACTCTGATGAAAGATGGCTCTTGGCAATAGACGCGGAGAAAGCATTCAATAGGGTCCACTGGTCCTTTCTGGTGGCCACCCTGACCCACTTCGGCATAGTGGACCACTTTTAAAGATGGATGCTTAGCAATAACTCCCCCCAACAGCCACCATCCGAGTCAACGGGCAGTCTTCCGCCCCTTTTCCTGTCGCCAGGGGGACCAGACAGGGGTGCCCATTGTCACCGCGGCTGTTTGCCCTGTACATGGAACCCATGGCCCAGAGGGTGCACACCAATCCACAGATCAAGGGAGTCCAATTCGGAGGAGAGACGCATACTATGGGGCTCTATGTAGATGATGTCATAGCCTCTCTAGAGGAACCTTACACTTCACTACCCGCCTTATTTGCAGAGCTGCAGGCCTTTGGCTTAGCATCTGCTTCAAAGTAAACATACAAAAATCACACGCTCTTAACCTCACTCTTCAACCACAGACATTAGAAGCATTACAACGTGCTTTGCCTTCACAATGGGCTTCAAAGCGGTACAAAAGGGGGTGGTGATGGACGGTATGCTCAGACGTGAGTCCCTTGCTCACTTTGCCACTGGATTCAAGCAAGCCTGGCTGAAGACGGCTGAAATGCCAGAAACCGGTCCTAGGAAGCCTGTTTCCGGTCCAGGGAAGGCATGGCTTGGCAGTTCGGACTGGACTATTCCCATGAGGCACAGGGTCAGACTGATTTGCATATGGCCATGTCTGAACTGGTGTGGCAGAGTGGGCTAAAGAACGGTGATGGATTAAACCCAGATCTTTTGACTGGGTGTGAGTGTTTGATTGGTTCAGATGCTCCGTCCATCACCACCCCCTTTTGTACCGCATTGTTCCCCATAAGTTGGCAGGGTATGCTCAGACGTGAGTCCCTTGCTCACTTTGCCACTGGATTCAAGCAAGCCTGGCTGAAGACGGCTGAAATGGCAGAAACCGGTCCTAGGAAGCTTGTTTCCGGTCCAGGGAAGTCATGGCTTGGCAGTTCGGGCTGGACTGTTCCCATGAGGCACAGGGTCAGACTGATTTGCATATGGCCATGTCTGAACTGGGGTGGCAGAGCGGGCTAAAGAACGGTGATGGATTAAACCCAGATCTGTTGACTTGGTGTGAGTGTTTGATTGGTTCAGATTCTCCGTCCATCACCATCCCCTTTTGTACCGTTTACAATGGGCTTCAGCATCTATTCTGTATCCAGGCCTTCAGTTAACACCTACCATTCCAGACATAGTTACTCTAAACTACCAAAAACTGACCCAACGCATCAAAACTGACTTACATCCGTGGTGATCCCATCCCTTATCCTGGCTCAGATGTATCTCAGCCATCAAAATGACAATCCTCCCCAAGATTCTGTTTCTTTTTCAAGAGCTCCCGGCCTCCCCTCTTCCGGGGACGCTAACATTTCTACAGCAAGAAATTCATAAAGTTGTATGGGCGGACAAACGTCTGTGCCTTTGCAGAGACCTTAGCTATCGAACTCCCGATGAGGGCGGCCTTGGGACTCCTGAAATCCTCTGTTAATGCCAGGCAACTCAACTGAGGATCTTTGTGGAATGGTCGTGGGCCAAATCTGAGAAGAACTGGCTATTTATGGACCGGGCCCTGGCAGGCCAGGCATTATGGGGCATCCCATTTCTCCCTATGCACGCACGGCCTAAATAACTATATATTTCTCCCATCACTAAGACATCATTGACGATGCGGGATAGTCTGGCGGCAAAAAGGAACCTTACCACCTTTTCTTCACCCCTTACCCCCATGGCTAACAACCCAGATTTCCAGCCCGGCTCTCAGGATACTTCATTTCAAGTTTGGGTGCAGGCGGGCTGCAGATCAGTTGGCCATTTATTTGATCCAGAGGGCCCACTTCCCCTCGAAGCACTCTGTACAGACTTTGCACTTCCTAAAACGGAACGCTGGCACCACACCCAAGTACGTCATTGGATGATGCAACCCTCTATCCGTCCCGAAGCAGAGCGACAACTCACCCCCCTTGAATGCTAGCTACTCTCAAGATTTTCTGACAAGCATCTGGTGTTGGACCTTTATTGTCTGATAAATTCCACAGTAGAGATTCCCAAGCCCACGAGCCAACTCCTCTCGGAGGCAGAAATCGGCAGGGAACTCAAGGCCAAGGAATGGGGAGACATTTATTACAGGGCAAGACACACTGCGCGTAACATGGCTTGCATCGAGACAGACACGAAGATCGCAACTTATTGGTACTACACACCGTGCAGGATTCACAAATACAACCAGTCCAGGTCTCCTGACTGCTGGTGACAGAGTAGCTCCCTTTGTACACTACTACACCTATTATGGGATTGCCCGAAGATTAAGCCCTACTTGGAACAGGTGCTCATGGACATAGACAACCATCTAAGCAGAGAGCTCCCCAGAATCCCAGCCTATGTGATCTTAGGCCTTCCGAATCCCCTCACTTTCCCTCTTAGGTGTTGACGAGGTAAAAAAGTTGGTGTGGCACTATGCGCAGTATTGCAAAACATTCTCTCACACTGGGCTACTGCACACATACTGACACACTTGGGATGGTTACAACGGCTGTGGTACATAGTAGGGATAGAACGCATTAGCTAGTTGTTAGCTAATCAGGGTTCGGCGTTCTCCACACTATGGGCACCACTCTTATCGTTGTTAACAACAGAATTCTGGGAGCTTACATGCCCCAAATATCTTCGCTTATTACGCCTACCTGAGGCTGCAAAAACCCCTGACATTGAGTAACCATAACGATACACCTTGTAAGAAGCACCACATGAAGTTAGCTTCTCTTCTCTCTTTTGTAGTCACCAGGTCCGAGGGTGGGGGTGGGGGTGAAAGGGATTTTTTTTCTTTCTTACTAGGGTATGTTACTTCTCCTGAGCAGGACCCTCCCTAGGTAGTTGGGTCCTGATATGCAATCTTGAATATGCGGTTTTCTCTTTCCTGATATGTTAAAACTTAATAAAGAAATTTAAACCATAATTTGCCGAAGTATTCTGGGCTAAGGAGGCACTTTACAGGCAGGGATACCATACATGCCAGCATTTTAAAAACAGTAAAGAGGGAGAAATTGAGATAGGGCATGTTTCCAATTGATTTATACTGTAGCAGAGATGATTTTGGTAGAGGGGGATCTAAAATAAAGCAGTTTTTGGCTTCTAAAATTTGGAGTCTCATGCCTGAATCGGGTCTATTGGCATGTATGAGCTATATTTGGGTCATTCCATTAAATGGGTATTTAATAAAGAGTGCAGGCATCAATTCACATGAAACAGCATTAAAGACTGTGCTGATATTGTTCTTGACACTGAGTCTTCTTTACTTATATATTTCATATAAGTGATAGGAAATATGTGTTTTTTTTCTATTGCTATTTAATTGCTTCTCTTGCACAATGCTGATCATATAATAAACTTGTATATTTTGGATGGCAGAATGTATTGTAAGAATACAAAGGTGAAAAAAATGCCAATTAGGCAAAATAAAAGATAAGGAGCATGGTGAAACAAGGAGAATAAAACAAAGCAATTTTACCAGGTGGTGTCTGTTATCCAAAACAAGGTCATGCTAAAAAATAATGTGATAGGAAAAGATTTATCACTTGGAGCGGGATGAACTGAGTCGGTAAAGCTGCCACTGCAGGGGCCACCTTATTCATAAGTGTAGCTGTAGGCAATAAAATAAGTCTTGTGAAGTAATTACTAATATCAGCCTCAGGAGTCACCACCAGAAAACAATAAAAAGCGGAGTTCTAGAAAGCAGGTACATGGCTCCTCTAAGAATGAACACCAAAAAGAGCAAGGGCGTGCATCTAGACTGCAGAACCACTGGAATGAACCTGTGCAATAACTGCCACTGACAATACCAGACAACAGTTTAGTGGAGAACATGTATCTTTACTGCAACATGGCTCACCAATGTAGACGTTATTGAGGAGTGCACTTGAAGGACATTCAGAGGTGTGGTGGACCTAAGCATCACCAGAACCTGCCCTGCTGTCATGGCATAAAACATCTCTACTCTCACACACTGTGTCTGTGTGATCCTGCGAGTGACAAGTTACACACCAAGTGTAAATACACCAGGTGCCATGCAAGGCACCTGGCAAAGACTAAAATGTGTTTTCTGTCCATGGGCAAGAAGTGAAAACATGTAAACAGCACAGAAGCAGCACAGTCTGTAGTTGGGTGTTCTGTCTGCCCTATAGTGCTGTTTGAAGCCTGGAGCACAACAAGTGTCGATAGAACCCTGGATCCGACACCTCGCCTACAGATCCAAATTATGGTTTTCCCTCTCTGAGCTTAAAAGCCCCACAGTTAAACTT
This sequence comes from Lissotriton helveticus, assembly GCF_964261635.1. Taxonomy (NCBI): domain Eukaryota; kingdom Metazoa; phylum Chordata; class Amphibia; order Caudata; family Salamandridae; genus Lissotriton; species Lissotriton helveticus. The sequence continues at coordinate 1,089,564,167 of NC_136059.1, read as the reverse complement.
TGTTTTCACTGGTTGGAGATTCATTTCTATACCGATGGCGAGAATATTTAAAGCCCAATGGAGGACTGTGGATGGCAGAAATCTTGCTGGGCAATTTAAGCTTGCAGTCAAAGACACAAGACATACAAACTCTGCTCACAATCAACTACCGATGGAACTTTATTCAACATGATTTCACCATGTCACCAACCAGTAGGTGGTGGAATAATACAATAATGTGAACCTTAAACTGGATCATGCTGCAGACTCTCCGCTGACTCCAGTCATGTATTCTACACATTAAAAGGCTCTTTCCTGCAGCCGGGTTTACTCCAGAATCGTTGTTTTTGTTTAGCACCTAAAAATGTGGCTGATCAGCACACAAACACACACACAAGCGCATGCGCACACTTAGTCCCACAAGTAGGGATACTGAAGCACACTAGGGCACACACACACACACACACACCCAAGCACACATAGACATACACTTGCAGTTAACAACTCTGCAGAAATCAGTTTATATACCTCAGAGGGAAAGAAAGTGGATCTGGCCAAAAGTGCCCTCACTACAAGTTTGAGCTCTGAGAGATTATCACATAGAAGTAGACAATCAGTCTACCTGGACACTGAAGTGGAACTCTGCAACTATAGTGGTGGGTGGGACCTAGCACCTAGCCCAGAAGCAAGGGTGATAGGAAGGCAGTGACAGAGGTGACACACACATGATGCATTGAAGGCTCCCAACAATGGTTACACTAAAGTTGTGGAAGAATCTTCTTACCGGCACCATATCTACGTCTCACAAAGGCCTTGCAGCTGTCTTATGCCCAGGTGCTATATGGCTGTCCAGCTTTGCCCTGAGCATCACTAATTCAAATAAAAGCTGTTAAAAAAAAGCATAACTCCTTTCGAAAGAAGCCCAAAAATGTATATCCTACTAAAGACGCCCAATCACATAAATAAAACAAAGTCTAACAAGGTCGGGGTGGGGGTGGTGTGAAGGGGACAGCGCACAGAGAAACCGTGGGTGAGAGGGGAAAGCAGTAATGTTGCAAACATCAACTGTATGCGTTTGCCGAGAACATGAGCCGAGGCAATCTAAATAAAGAAGCCTAGCCACAAAAACAAAACAGACTAACAAGTATGGGGAATTGGGTGCTGCTAAGGGGACAACACCCGGAGTAACAGTGGTTGGGAGGGGAAAGCAGTAATATTGCGAACATCAGCTGTACATGTTTGCCGAGAGCACGAGCCGAGGCAATCTAAAAAAAAAATAGTGCAATAATGTGATGTGATGTGATGTGATGTGAATGTGATGTGATAAGACATTTATATAGCGCACTTTCACTCCAAGGAGCATCTTGGCGCTAAGACTCCGAGTCCGCTGCGTAGATATCCTGCAGCTGAGCTATCCAACCTGAGGAGAGATGGAATTCAACCTAATGCTTTACAAGCTTGCTCTGAGAGGCCATAGATCCAAGTTTTGAGGGCTTTCCTGAAACCCTACTCGGTTTTCATCTGACGCAACTGGTCAGGTAGTTTGTTCCATGCCCTCGGGCCAATCACTGCCAGGGATTTCACTCCCTTCGTTGAGAGTCTAAATTTAGGAACAATCAGTAAATTGGCTGTGGCAGACCTGAGCATTCTGGAAGGAAAGTATCTCGCAAAATATTTACGTAGATACATCGGGCCCTGCATGGGAAAGGCCCTATAGGTGATGGTTAGGACCTTAAACAAAATACGTTTATGAATAGGGAGCCAGTGGAATTGGATAGAAGTGGAAAGAGACATGAGAGGGAATGACACAACAAATGGAGGGACAAATGGCCACGATTTACCACTCAAAAGTAATGGACTTAGAATCGCACAGGAAAGAACCAATGAAAAGCAGTGTGGATACAGCATGTTTTAAAGACAGCGCAGATGCGCTGCCTAGGTTCGACCTACAAAGCTTTAGTGGAAAAAACAAGCTTTGACAAAGACAATAGGTCTGTATTAGTAATTGGGTTTCTGGTTGTCAGAGTATGCACCCTGTACAAGCAGAAACCACTACTCTAGTCAGGTTAAGCTAGTTACACACTAAAGGATAACCTGTGCTCACCCTCTGGTGGCTTGTCACAGAGCACTGAGAAGCAATGTGTAAAGTATTTGTGAAAGACACACACAGTAAGTAACACATTGAAAACACCGCAAAATAGATTATATTTTTATGAGTAAAACAAGACCAAACCAAAAAAAGTTCAATGAGATGAACCGAAGTTATGAATTTTTGAAGAAAAAATGAAAAAGTAGTGCGTAGAAGCAAACAGCGCCCAGGGGTTACTTGAGGTCACGCTGGACCGCGGTAAATCCAAAGTTCAGAATGACTGCCATGGAGGGTAGGCTGGCTACAGGACTTAGGCAGTTCCAGCTGAAAAAGTACCTTGGATGGAGCAAGCGTAGATGTTGATGGCTCAATGCATTGGTTCCGATCCATGCAGGCCATGAATGCATCGTCAACGAACCCCTTTATGATGCAGGTGCTGAGTCATTGTCGAGCTGCACTGTCTGTTGTCGTCATTGAGCCACGCAGTCAATCAAAGTGAGGTTACCGATCGGCTCCTACATAGAAGGACAATGTGTTGGTCCCGATAAGCGCAGTCGTCACTGCGACGATTTTGTTGGTTCTGGACAGCAGAAATCACCTTTCAAGGGCCCATGACTGGAATGGCACCACTTAGCAGGGCAAGTGCTGTTGTAGAGCTGAAGGAAGTCTTGTATGGCCCTGAGTCTTCAGAACCGGGTGCAAGCTTGCAATCCCTGGAGCCACTCTGGGTTCACGTGAGATGGGTCTAGTCTTTGTCCTCAGCAGGGCAGAGATCAGCAGGCAGCTGGGCAGCACAGCAAAGCAGAGAGCAGTTCTTTCAGAGCAGCAGTCAAGCAGAGGGCCAATTATTTAGCACAGCAGTCTTTACTCCTGACAGAGTTCTTTATACATCCTTTAGTGTACAGTCTTGGTAGGATCAGAGGCCCAGTACTTATACACAGTTGTGCCTTTGAAGAGGGGGTGACTCCAAAGGTCCCCCTTTCTTTCCAGCCCTGGCTCCAGACTATCAGTAGGGAAATCAGTCCTTTGTGAGAGAAATAGGACACTGCCTATTCAGGTATAAGTGTCAGCTCTCCCCTCTCTTCCTGCCCAGGAAAAGCCATCAGAATGTAGATTAATGCAGATGACTTCTCTGTCACACCCACCCTTCCTTTGTTTGTGGCTGTCTAGAGGGAATGCACAAAGTGTAGCTGTCACCCACCCCAGACGTGTATTGGAGACAGGCTGCAAGGCAGGCAGAGCAATAAAGGAGGGGAATGCCCACTTTCTAAAGGTTGGAGTCAGGGTGCACTCCTACCCTTGCGTATAATCGATATAGGCAAAGATATTCAAGATTGCGTGCAAACAGTTGAGTGACCCGACCCCGGTCACTATTATAGAAGTTGAAACAACAAAGGCACGTAACTTACGCGCCAAAAACTGATGCACTGCTGATAATGAGACCTTTTCCCTTTCCAATATAATTGTATCGTCCATTTTATTCAGAACTCCAACATGGTAATCACAAATGTAAATCCATAGTTATTCTGTAGAAACAATCGGAGACAGCGAAAATTCCAATTATGATGTTTATTTAGCATTTTCAAATGTTGCTGCTAGCCCATCCAGGTTTTTAAAGCAACAACACGTGCAGTAAAATAAACTTCAGGCTGGACCCTGTTCATACAACCCGATGCATTTTGACCCTTTCGTTCTTCCTCAGGGGTTTCTGCAAGATACAATGAGGTACACTATACAAAATGCTCGAAAATCAAAATTCTTCTGTAAACAACAACTCCATAAACTGAACCCTATAGTAAACAACCCGTAATACCGTGCAAACTAATTACTCAAATAATTTCATGCACTGCCAGCATTCAACCCCCTGTTGAAACCTCCCAACTTATGACACCCCGAAATTACCCTATGTTAGACCCTAAAACCATAGAAAACTCACTAGATTATGTGCGTTATTTACCTGAAATCATTAGTCTGTGTTTTAAAAAAACCAAATTAATGCATTTATAGCCAGTATTTACCTGAAACAGAAGCCTGTGTTCTAAAACAAACGATATCCTATCACCCTCTCCTTAACCGTCAGTCTCAATCACCCTACTGAACGGCACCTTTAATAGAAAAGCACTTCCACTCACGTGTTCTCAGTCATCCTAAACAGTCACACCAATTAGGGCACTTTCACCTGACTCAAGAACTCAAACACCCAAAATGCACTATGAATCAATCTCCCTAAACTGGATTACATTCATCGCCTCATATAGCCATCCGCAAACCCTAAATATTTACTCACTCATACCTCAAACATCACGGCACACACTGAACTTCAGACTCATCCAACATCATCTACACCGCGCACATCACTCCGCTCGCATCCTCGCTTACTCACGCCTCTCGCATCAAAAATAAACCTCACTAAACTTCATATCTCCCGCCCACATCTCAGTGATCATAAGCTTCCCTGCCGGGTGCTCAAAGAACCACCTACATTACCCTCATTAAAATCAATATCAGCAACAGTGTCTCTACTATCGTGCTGGTGCCCCTCTTTAAACAACTAATACATGAAAAGAACGCCAGAAAGTTAACAGCAAAATCGTGGGAAAAAAAATAATCACAAAAAATGAATCACAAAAACATGACGTGCTCAATAATTTTACCCAAACTATGCAATTTAAAATACAGCAGTCCCATGTTATAAGATCTATGATATCCAGGTGTCTCCTTGATATCAATCCTTCCGATGTCTCCGCCGTCCAATTCTTACACTTTAAACTTAACAATGTCACTTTGGGGTGCACACGTGTTTGGGACAGAATTATTGTGAACAACATGAAAGTTTGAGTCAGGGTGCACTCCTACCCTTGCGTATAATCCATATAGCCAAACATATTCAAGATTGCGTGCAAACAGTTGAGTGACCCGTCCCCGGTCACTATTACAGAAGGTGAAACAACAAAGGCACATAACTTACGCGCCAAAAACTGATGCACTCGAAATGCATCGGGTTGTATGAACAGGGTCCAGCCTGAAGTTTATTTTACTGCACGTGTTGTTGCTTAAAAAACCAGGATGGGCTAGCAGCAACATTTGAAAATGCTAAATAAACATCATAATTGGAATTTTCGCTGTCTCCGATTGTTTCTACAGAATACCTATGGATTTACATTTGTGATTACCATGTTGGAGTTCTGAATAAAAGGGACGAAAAAATTATATTGGAAAGGGAAAAGGTCCCATTATCAGCAGTGCATCAGTTTTTGGCGCGTAAGTTACGTGCCTTTGTTGTTTCACTTTCTAAAGGTGGCATTTTTAAATAAATAATGTTGAATCCAACTTTACCAGTAAAGAGGATTTATCATTACCATTTTAAAGATATGAAACTTGATGCAGCTACTCCTTTCCAATCAGAATTATAGCTCAAAAGTGTACTAAGTAACTCCTAATGCTAGACTATGAGAGGAGTAAGCCTCACAGTAGTGAAAAACAAATGTAGCTGTTTGTCACTAACAGGACATGTGAAATTTAAAAGTACATGTCCTACCTTTTCCCCGCTCTTAGGGCTACCTCTGGTCTACCTTAGCGGTGACTTATGTGTAACAAAAGGGGAGTTTCAGGCTTGGCAAGTTGTTTTAAATGCCAAGTTGAAGTGGCAGTAAACTGCACACAAAGGCACTGCAATGTCAGGCCTGAGACATATTTTAAAGGCTACTGAGGTGGGAGGCAAAATCAGTGCTCCAGGCCTCCTAGCAGCATATACTTTACAGGCCCGAAGTATACCAATGCACATGGGGCTTATAAGTAAACTGAATATGCAAATCATGTATACACCAATGTCACCATGTTTAGGGGAGAAGCATGTGCACTCTAGCACTGGTCAACAGTGGTAAAGTGCTCCAAGTCCTAAAGCCAACAAAAAGATACAGCAAAAACAGGAGGTAAGCAGGCAAAAGGTTTGGGGGAAGACAACCCTAAGTTTGACAGGTCAACAGCCTAGCTTTGCTATAAATCATGCACAGATAGATAATACCGCAATCACTTGATAAGTTAAAGGCATACATGTGCACACTAGAAAACTGAAGGTAGAAAACATAACAGGCACATAGAACAACACACACAACACCAACCAACCATTTCTTTTATCATGAGCAGCAGGCTTGTTGCAACCCAGCTGCTCCATGGACCGAGTCAACTGTCTCAGGTTACTCACATTGATTACACCACCTAAAATAATCAAAATGATCTGTCAGAGTGGCAATGCTTGGCATAAACCTCTCTAATCCTGACCATCTCACCGAAGATCGCCATGCCCACAAAGATTCTTGCCCCTCGGTTGAAGATGCAACATGCATGTTATTCACCTTCTGTGAGTTTGCTGAGACACTACCCCCAGAGAATATGATTCTGAATTATTACAAGCAAGGATTTAAAAACAACCACTTATTTGAGTGAAATTCACGCTTATTCTGGCGAAAGATGGCAGTGAAAGCAATGTATTTTTTCAGAGGTCCCATGACTCTGTTACTTTGAGGGTTCCCCCACCACCCGCCCCCATCATTCGTTTATTGCATGCTTACAAAGGAGAGCATCACTGATCCATGAAGGAGTGTGCCATTTATAGAATTGCCTAGAGACCAAGACTGTGGCTTTTGTAAAGTCGGGATGCTTTCAAACTGTAGCTGGGATGACAGCAGCACGGCTACTGGCAGGGGCGGTGAGAGTGGGCCTGAACATGTAGCCACCCTCTGGGGAAACTGTGTATCCTCCGCCAACCCAACCCAGTAAAGGAGAGTGCAAGCCCTAACTGCTGGAGATCTTGGAGCCCCATGGATCGGAGGGGAGCATAGAAGGAAAGGAGGCGAGGACTTCAGAGATTTACCCTCACGTGGTGAGTTCACCAAGGTGTCTGCAGCAGTATTTCTCAATTGTCACTGGTGCCAACCAGCAGCCCTAGGGAAGGGTGAATAAAGAGATCTTGTTTCCCCTGCAGTACTTTCACTGTTATTTATGTGGCGGCCAACATGGGTTGCCCTGATCTACCTGACAACAACTGGACTGGACTGCTAACCATTCGCAACCATCACACCCTTATTCTCAAAACTTTCCTATTATCTAACACTGATGAATTTCTCAAAGATATGATGCCATAAAAATGCATTGTTAAATGTCTACTGTAGAAATGTGTTGTTATATAACATTCATAAACACTCAGCAAAATGACATTTCCAAATGTCACAATGGAACTATTAAATGTGCACTAAACAGGCCACGGGGAATAAAACATAAGTGATACACTTAAAAACACATGCACCTTTTCTTGCAATGTCTGCCTCATAGCAGTGTCGGCCGCGCGGGGCAGTAGGAGTGGAATATGAGGGGAATGAAAATTAAGAAAAGAAATAAAAAATATATCACTTACCCGCCAGCCACTGCATCTCCTCCGTCCTCTTCTGTCAAGCGGAAGCACATAGGCTCCCAGACTTCTCTAGCCAATCAAGACACTTTGGTCACCAGCATGACACCAGCGGTGGGTTTGGTCAGACCAGCCTAGTTCAGCGCTCAGACAGGGAGGGGGAGCCTGTGCATGATCTCCACCCAGGCTCTGCAATACAGTCGGGTAGACAAAATGCTAAGTGAACATGACTGTTTGGCTGGCTCAAGACAGACGGCCAAATCATCATACGCACTTAAGTGCACCAACTACTTTTCCTTGCTGGCTATGATGACAGCCAAGCCTCGCCCCGAAACCGGCTTAAGCAAAGAAAAATTAAATAATAACTTTGTGTTATTAGCATTTTATTTTTCCTTTTTTGCACTGCTAAAATCAGTGGGGCGATGCTCCCCCCTTAGCAGAGGAGCCACCGCTGCCTCATAGGCTGATAATATCGTCATTCCGCATCAGAAAACAGCTCAACAACACAAAGGAAATAAAAAAATCTGACCTTCCCCATTTATGCTCATCTCACTGCTACACCAATAAAATAGCCATATATATGCCTTTGTGTGCAATTACCAAACTCCATGCATCATGAATGGAAAAGACAATCAAAAGATAATTGACAAATGTGATGAAATGCACTTAAAACAACTAAAGACAGGGGGGACTAAGATCTATGTTTGTCTCAATACAATTTGCATGTGATATCTGAGACTACTATGCATGTGAAGGTACCATGGTTAGTGAAAATATTATTTAGACGTTCTACAAACCTTTATATACACACAAAACAAAGAAATAAAACAAAAACAAATCTCTAATTCCAGTTGTAGCTTTTTGTCCACAGAGATTTTTTTCCACTGTGTTTTCACATTTTGTTTCATTTTGAGAACTGGCCTTCTGGTGCTTTGTATGGAATACATTTTTTTTTAAAAAGAAACAATTCAACTTTCAGACCATATTAGAATTGCACTTTTAGAATGCATATAAACTGCTGCAGAAATATTTTCACATAGAAAAATAACACATAAGAAAAATGTGCTGCTTTAATTGTGTAAACGAATCACTTTAGAATGAATGTCAGCTTTTGTATAAAAGAATGTTTTCACATAGAAAAATAACACTTATGGAAAATGTGCTTACTTAAATGTATATGAAAATATAGTGAAGAATGTATTTTGTTCTAGGCTATCATTCTTAAATATGCCCCTTTATTTAGGTCCAAGCCTTTTCTTTTGACTTTTGCTCATAGCTAACTAGAAGTTTATTAAGGACATTTTGCCTAGACCCAGTGTCCTGTTAAAGAATGTGCTGACTTCAAGATTATGTTTTCCTAGCTTTATCATACCATATTAGATCATTTCATATAACAATGAACCTTGCTGTAATTCATAATGAATAGACTGTTAGAATGAACAATAATTTAGGTATACTTTATGTATGCTTAACTTGAACATATCAAAACCAAGAGAGAGAGAGAGGGAACGTCTTTGTCTCCACTCTTATTCCCCAGGAGTATGTAATAAACAACAGAAGAGTGAAGCCAGAATATCAAGGGCTAGAAACAGTAATCACTCTTGTTTTTAAGAAGGGTCCTCACTCACCAACCTAGTTGGTGACATGCTTCATCATAGATCCCCACCAGAGAGGCCGAATGCCTCTCCGGTGTGCTTCAACACCTGATTACAGGGAGCAGGATTTGTGAGTGTTGAGTGCAAGTGGTGGTGCAGTAAGTGATGATAAAATACAATTTACTACTCCTTAAAAAAGATTTAATGGTAGGGTAGTACGACTACATTAAAAAGTGTGTGGTGGATGTTGTGACTGATTACATTAATCAGCCATATCCAGAATTAAAACATTAGGTCAACATGTTTCAGCCTCCGGGGGGCAGTTGCGAGGCTTTCCTCAGGACCAGGGACCATGGTGGTATGCACTCACTAAGGTGCACCCTAACCTATGGCCACTTAAAGAACCAAATTACTCACGGTTCCTAAAAATCACGCCTTCAGCATTTCTGAATGCATAAGTCTATGTTTCAAAATGAAGTTCTATTACAGCATGGGTCCTGGCAGGGGGTGGTGACTGCGAGTCACTCGTGCTTTAAAGCCAGCCACCCGCGTTGCCTAGATCGTGCCCGTCTACAGGACGTCCTGATATTTGTTTTTTTAGCACATCTGACTAGCCGTTGTATTCACAATAGACACTGGATGCAGCTTTTAGCTTAGGTAACTTTCCTCCATGTTGCTAACACTTGAAACAGTGTTCTGCTATATACCGGAGTGAATGTTTACTGTGGGAATCCAGAGGAGAATCATCGGATGAGTAGTTTCCATTGGATGAGAGAAACGGACACCTACTAAATTTCGTTATAGTATTGTGTGATTTCATATTAATGAATGTTCCTTATGAGTTAGGAGATCATCATCTTCCCACATTCTTACCTCTGAGTTCTACTTGGAGATCTTCTTCCTGCATTACCCTTAATGAGGGAGAGTCACTCTATTGCACTCTCGCTCTTTGTAACCGACAGCTATTGCTAAAGGTGAACTTTCAATGATCAATGCTACTGCAACAATCATTCCTCTATCACTGATATTCTGGTGGTTGCTACTCCAGCTGTGGGGAACTCGGCTGAGTTTCCAGAACGACTCTTTATAGGAAGTTCTAGCCATTAA